>NC_073746.1:99942572-100584601 GCF_029784135.1 Toxorhynchites rutilus septentrionalis
GCATAGCAAGTATTTATTCAACGTAACATATTCAGATATAGTGTTGATTTGGATCTATTGCTTAGTGCTCATTTGTTACTCGTGTCATTCATTCATAATGAACAGATTTTTGCAAAAAAAACAGGAAGTGGGTTATATATATGGTATAACCGCAAGGGTGACGTAGGACTATCGTTGATTTAGAGATTATTGTATGAAGTTGAATCTGAATTCATTCTGAATGAATGAATATTTGGAGAACTTCGAAAACGAGAGCGTTACGTTGGACGCACAAGGTTTTATGCATCCAATATTGGATACGGAAATATCCTACTGATGGGGAAGAATAATCTTCAGAAGCTATCCTGTTGATTGCGATTGATTGAAAAATCACAAAACCTAATGTATTTGGTCACAGTGTTACATGGATAGAAAACATTGAAATAAACTCTTTCATATGAATGTAATTTTAAATTCCCAGAGGAACTGGCAGATTATTTTCAGTAACGATTAGATATTTCCACATTTTTCTCGATACTGGAAGCCCACCAGTGGTTAATGCTAACTCGATGTTTTTTTTTTATTAATTCGTTTATTTTTACAGGCTCAGTTACTTAAGTTTAAAGGAGCCGAATTCTTAAATATATTTTTAAAACTATATATATATATATATATATATATATATAAACAATTTTCTTACATCTATGGTTAGTAAGGTGGAAAACCGATTACTCACGGTGTACTCGAGTTTAGAAGGGTGACATATTTTTAGGAGAAGGATGGGATATAAGGAAATTGTAACAATTTTGATGAGCACTCAATTCTTAAATCTATTCGTATATCTATAGTTTATTTACATTTTAACTTATTCTACTATTTATAGCAAGGGGACGAATTACCCGCAAAAGAAGGAAAGGAGGGTATAAGGACATAGGGACAATCACACACGAAGATCGATAGCTTTAAGGAAAACATATATATGGGACATGTAATCAAGGTCTAACCGAGCCAACACATCTCTCACCGGCACATTGGGCTGTCTTCCTCGGGCCCGAAGGGAGTTTTCTAAATTCGATCTGGCGACCAGATACACCTCGCACGACCAAACAACGTGCTCGATGTCGTGATAACCTTGGCCACAAACGCAGAGATTGCTGCTGGCAAGATTGAAACGGAAGAGTAGTGCATCTAACGAACAGTGATTGGACATGAGTCGGGAGAAGGTGCGAATAAAGTCCCGACTCAAGTCCAGACTTTTGAACCACGGTTTGAGGCTAACCTTTGGGATAATCGAGTGAAACCACCGGCCCAAATAACCATCTGTTAATAGCACTTGATTGAAACATATTTGGTCACAGTGTTACATGGATAGAAAACATTCAAATAAACTCTTTCACATGAATGTATTTTTAAATTCCTAGAGGAACTGACAGATTATTTTCCGGATCTTTCTCGATCCAAACGGAAAGAATTCCGTGCGTGTATGTGTGTAGCGGCTGCTTCGAGATCTTCCCGGGGAACCGTTTGTAGCATCACTCTCCTCCTGGTGGATTCCCTTCTGGCCTAAGGTGCACAAACAGGCTCTTGGTGACACCGTTCATCCGCGCTTTCATGATAAATGAAGAGCTTCACCACAACAGCGACAACATGCTCCAATCGCTGTTCAATTAGAACTGAGTGGATTTCCGAGCGGCGCTCGCTTATATACCGATTGGTGATTTCAATAGCCTATTTTGAAAGCAAATTTAAGACTATTGAAACAAGTTTTTGGATCAGAAAGTAACAAGTATAGAACGCGTAGACATTTTATCTTTCGAATGAAGTGTTTATCATACCATTTCGTTCAGTTGTTTAGGAGCTATTAACACTCAAAATCTCGGTCTCCGGCGTAACGCTTTCGTTTTAGAAACTTTGATTTTACACCCCGGTATAGAAATGAAAGACGTAGTCCTACGTCAAAAATTTCGTAACAAAGCCTGAAGAGATTTTTATTGTTGTTTGAGGAAATGCTCCTGATTTTGATTTTTTTTTCTTCACAAAACCTGAATCGCAATTCCAGAATCATAAGAAACTTTTTGATGACATTTCACTGGCAACACTTGATTTATTTTTTGTATTCGCATGTGATGCTCGTGTGAATTTCCAACGGAACCGAGTTGCAACTGTAAACAGCATTCAATTATATCGAACTACTCCGCAGTCAACGATACAGTCCTCCTTTGCTTGCTTCCGTTCCCAGAAACGTTGCCATCGCCACCGTTTCCACAGCCCTTGTGGGAGGTTCCATTTTATTGCAAATAAGGCGGAAGTGTTAATGCTGACATCGACCTAATGTGTTTCCTACATCCATACATACATCCATTTCGGTTTTATTGTCCTGATGATGCTATCGTAGAGTCGTGAAAATCATTGTTTCGAAGATGTGTCCGGTCGGTCGTCGGCTGGAGGAAGTGGTCGGCTTCACAGGTGGTTAACCAATAAAATGGGGAAACGCTTTTATTTTTACTGTCACTCGATCTATAAAACTGGACAAATGTTAATTGGATGAGTTCTATCTATGTTATTAATCTCCGGGAAGTTGTTGCAATCCCGGAAACCGGACACAAATTTGGCTATCGTGAGTTGCTCGTTCGGTTTTCCGGTGTTCTTAAACCAGGAGCCACTTTGTGTATTCTCCCTTTCTGCAATTTACCTGCGGGCTAATGGAGCGCGAAATCTCTACGACTTTATCTCTCGCCATAATCATATTACGGTATTTAAATCTGTCTTTCCTTGTTTTAAGCGAATCTCCCCCAGTCCGCCGGGCGAGTGTTTCCATACACAAGAAGAAGCAAATTTTCTCAAATTGTCAAAATATCAGCTTACTTGTTTTCATCCCAGCATCGGCATCTGCTGCTGCGTCCGCCCTCGATTTTCATCCCGGTTTAAACTTTAAACACCCTGGTTGTAAATACTCTCTTCAGAGCGATGGAAGCAGGGTGTGGGGAGCGGTCTGGAAGCATGACGCGATAAAGTTGGGAGGACCGTTGAAGCGCATTGAAGGGGCAGAACTGGAGCCAAAAAGCTGCCACTCGACAGTTGATGGTATGGTGGCAGAGCAGAGGGGAGGTTTGCGCCCCTCGGGCTCGAGCTATGCACGATGAAGCGAATATTCCGGCAGATAATAGCTGGGAGCATAAATTTCGGTAAATCTCGCGCGCTTGATTTTAAATTCATAGCGTTTATTTATAACGACAATGAATGTTTACCGCCCGGGGAAAATTGCAGCCCGTTTTGCAGTGAGTGAAGCGAACCGATTTTATGAGACCAGTACAGCGTCCCAAGATACAGCTAGGACTGCGGCAAAGATGGAATCAATTTCTCGCTTGACAGGATATTCTAAGAAAATGGGTGTGCTTCTCTAGTGCATCTTGAATGTAGATAAAATTTTACTACTTATAAAAATGATGAGCGATGGGCGAGTAAGGCATATAGAAAATTCAACTAGGATCAGGACAAAAACAGAATTTTGGCGAACAAATTCCGAAAATGTAATTCTTTCAACACCATTTAAACCTGAAAAGGATTTAAATGTCATTTGCCAACGAAAATCAATATAAAATAAATTAAATAGAATTTGGGTGCCGTCGTATGGTAACTAAAGGGTGTGTCACATCAAATTGCATCACGGAAAAAACGCTGTAGAAATTCGCCCAGTAGACCAATCCTTTTGAAAATTTTAGACAGTAAAATAAAAACTATTAAACAACTTTTGGCATTTTCTTTTTATTCATACTTCGATCCCAAGCCCGTATGCTCGCACCTTCCTCTTTACCCCGTCCATAAGGTTCTGTACAACGTCAGGTTGTAGTTTTTTTTGAACAGAAATCCATTTTCTCTTGAAGTCCGCCTCCGATTTGACAACTTTTGGGTTCTTCCGGAGGGCCTGCTTCATAATCGCCCAATATTTCTCTATTGGGCGAAACTCCGGCGCGTTGGGCGGGTTCATTTCCTTTGGCACGAAGGTGACCCCGTTGGCTTCGTACCACTCCAACACGTCCTTTGAATAGTGGCACGAAGCGAGATCCGGCCAGAAGATGGTCGGGCCCTCGTGCTGCTTCAATATGGTAGTAAGCGCTTCTGTAGGCACTCCTTAAGGTAAACCTGCCCGTTTACCGTGCCGGTCATCACGAAGGGGGCGCTCCGCTTTCCGCAAGAGCAGATCGCTTGCCACACCATGTACTTTTTGGCAAACTTGGATAGTTTCTGCTTGCGAATCTCCTCCGGAACGCTTAATTTGTCATCTGCGGAGAAGAACAACAGGCCCGGCAGCTGACAAAAGTCCGCTTTGACGTAGGTTTCGTCGTCCATTACCAGGCAATGCGGCTTCGTCAGCATTTCGGTGTACAGCTTCCGGGCTCGCGTCTTCCACACCATGTTTTGCCTTTCGTCGCGGTTAGGAGCCTTCTGAACCTTGTATGTACGCAGGCCCTCCCGCAAATTCAGCTTATTGGCGACATCCCGGACCGAACTTCTCGGATCACGTCGAAACTGCTTAACTACGCGCTTGTGATCTTTTTCACTGACGGAGCATCCATTTTTGCCGTTCTTCACCTTCCGGTCGATGGTTAGGTTCTCGAAGTATCGTTTTAGTACTCTGCTGACCGTGGATTGGACGATTCCCAGCATCTTACCGATGTCCCGATGTGACAACTCCGGATTCTCGAAATGAGTGCGCAGGATTTATTCACGACGCTCTTTTTCGTTCGACGACATTTTTCCAAATTTACGAAAAATTTACAGTGAAGCATGGCCAACGTGATCTATACACTCTTATCTGATTATAAGCGAAAGCTGGAGATATAATTCCTAAAAATTAAATTTCTACAGCGTTTTTTCCGTGATGCAATTTGATGTGACACACCCTTTATATTAGTTTTTTTTTCTACTTTGGGATATAATAAATGCTAGACTCCAAACACGTTTACAAATATTTAATGTGCATTTAATAATTATTTAATCTTCGGTTATTTGTTAAGCATTTTTTGAGTACATATCTGCATTTATGATCAATAAATTCAATCGAATAGCAGAAAAACCAGTTTTTGACGTGGGACTAGGTCTAACCGGAGTATATGGGGGGTAAAATGAAAACGTAAACACAGGAAATGAAAGATTCCGAATGCTCGTAACAACTCGTACATTTCTTACTGCATCGGAAAGATGTTTGCATCAACTGATAGGGAATATTTCTACGCTTCTATCACAGTTAATAAAATGTCATTTTTCATTAGATAAACAATTGAATAACTGTAAAATGTTAAGCGTTTTCTAAACGCCCTAACTGCCTCGTTTTGATAGGCCCGATTTACGGTTTCCCCAACACAACCATTAAACCAAGTAGCCTTGGAGAAATCGGCATTGCAAATACATGGAAGTTGGGGATATTTTTGTTCCGACTGAAATGTGTTTCCCTAACACAGACTTCGAATCCATGGAGTGTGGGGAATTTGGCATTGCAAATACATGCAAGTCAGAAATTGTTTCATTCAATCAAAAATTTAATCAACACAAACAAATGATTGCTAAGCTGAGATAGTCCCACGTCAACCTTGCGGTTATATCATAGATATAACCCACCCGTTTTTTCACTTCAGACTCTTATATCATTTTCACTGACCGGTTTTGTTTTGTTGTTTGTTTTGACAGCAAAGCGACTTCCGCAGCTGTATGGTGACTCGAAACGTAAGAAATGATAAGTGTGTACAAAAATCATCGGAAAATTTGCAAAAAAAAACTTCTAACTGGAAAAATCAGAGAGTGTCGGTTTTACCCTGATTTCCTCTACAATATTTCAAATAAATCAGACAGACCGGTTGATTTTGCGTAAAATAGCTAAGTATTTTCTTGCATATCCGGAATGTTCTTCTCGTTTTGACGTAAGACTACGTCTAACCTGAATATATGAGGGGATAAAAACAATTCAAACACTGAAGTAACCAGAGTAATAGCGGAATACGGTTTCCCCAACACAGACTTTAAAACCAAGCGGTCTGGAGAAATCGGCGTTGCAAATACATGCAATCTGAGGGTACCTTCGTACTCGCTTGCGTTTGTGCAGACCGGAATGTGAATCCCCAACACGGATTACTAACCTGAGGAGCCTGGGAAATCGTCATTACTGATACTAGAGACGAATGAAGTTTCAAATTTGGAGCCCATTTGAAGTTTCAAATTACAGAGAACAAAACCATCACGATGACGTTTCTAAAAGAATTGCGTATTCTGGATAGAAATGAGCTTCATCTGGAAATTCTATTAGGGGAATTCTCGCAGTATGAAAGAGGTTCAATGACTGGCGTGAAAAAGAAATGTCGATAGGATGAATTCAACGAGAAAGCCACCATTTGATACGACAAGCAGGACTACCGGACGTGCTTACATCACTGTGATAACGCAATTAGGATCTCTCCCACCAGCATACAGCGATCAGCATAACCAGCAGTGGCTTTGTAGTCAATCAAAAGTGAATGTACTAATGTCTATTGATAATGATTTTGTATTCAAAAAATATGCTGTTGTTGAGTCGAGACGCGTGAAGATTTTGTGATAATTAAGATAATTAAGACTAGTATTGCAATGTTTGAGTTTCACGATAAAGTACATAACATTGATATTCAGTGGTGGAGATACAACGTTTATATAGCAATAGCTGACCCGGCAAACTTCGTCTCGCCTAACATTTATTTTTCATTATCACATCCATGTTTTCTTACCATGCACACGTTCATGGGTCAAATCGCAAAGCTGCGCATTGATTGATCTTCTAATCTACCCTTTGAAATTATTTTATACTGTAAAATTTCAGTACTTCTACCAAAACTCGACATTTTAATATCAGATTATTCTCAGACACAATTCTCTGCAAAATTTTTCATCCACTTGCAAATAACATGTTTCTCCGTTACATGGAATAAATGTTTGATACAGAAAATATGATAGAATTAAGTCAGTCCTTAACCGGGCAATTCCTTTCTCGAGTTTTGGTCTTATGAAACACATTCGGCGATCCATTTTTATTGATATAGATAGAAGACGATACAGGAGTGCGTTTTATCACATTAAAATCTGTTTCCACTTTCGAACGAAGATCAATATCTTTACCGCTAATATAAAATGGACTAACAACGCTTGTCAATATGTAAATGTAGAACACATGCGAATTGAATTTTCGTAAATTTTCCCATTTTGACGTAGAACTACGTCTTTCATTAAGGGTGCCAAATCAGAAAACAGGTCAAGTTTTTATGAAATAAAGTTAACGTTAATAACTATTTTTGCCGCGAACGGATTTTGGCGATTTACATACTAAACGAATCGGAAATTCCGTTAGATTTGTTTAATATGCCATACATTAGGATCCCCTGGTTAGTAAATGGTTAAAATTCATGAAAACTTTAAGTGTTTCTATTTTCCCATATATTTGTTCTGTCCATTTGAGTACTTTTCCGAACAGAGCTATCAATAACGAGCAACTTATCGACGACCAACGGAGGGGAAATCGTAGGATTTAAAGTCTCCGTGAACAAAGGAAAAGAAGAAGAATGAAGGGGAAGTGGATCTCGCTGAGGCAAACTTTCATTCGGCATCGGACTGTTTAGTAATCCAGTCCACTTTGCTTTCGCTGCGCTTCGATCTAAGATTGGACCCCACCAGTGGTAATCCAACTTGGAAATCGTCGTTTGATTTTTCTGTTCGTTTTTCGCGTTATTCGTATCGTGTGTTCTTCTTTCCGCGTCATAAATTGGACGCTTCGCGTAGTGTGCGATGAGCAAGAAGAAGAGGAAGGCAGGCTCGAGCCCTGCAAAAAACGAACGCATTGCCAGGGGCAATAAAATTTCAAGGTAAGCATCATCTAATGATGCACGCGGTGTTGGTGCAGTGAAAAGCGCTCGCACTGAACCGAGCCTTCGCGAGTGTGACACCGCACCGAACAACAGCGAAGTAGGCGATTTCGGCGCGTCGGTCGAAAATGTAAACGCCCAGGCAGCAACCAAAATCAAGCTCCCCCCGCTGGTGATGAAGGCAGTCCCTCTTGACAAACTCATCAGCGAATTCGCATCGATGGGTGTTACAGCAGAGTACAAGCTGTGTGGCATAATTCAGTCTTTTTCCAAGCAGTTAACATTGTTTGTTTTCCGTCATCATAAGGGCTTCGTTGGTGCCTTTGAGAATGCATCAATGCATTAAACTGACGTTATGGCCAAGCAGACATTAAGGTTGTACACCAAAAAATTATTTGGGAATACCAAGCATCTTGAATGTCTTACTGGAATGTTAGAAGTTATTTGGGTCGCAAAACTGCCTCCAACTAGGATTGCATTTGCAATAATATTGATCATAATGAAGCATTGCTACTGTTTTCGAGGTTGTTATTAACAAAAAGAGTTTATTTCTCTTGTTTAGTCATCAAGAAAGTAAATTTTCTGGAATTTTGTATGTGATTAGGTTTTGCTTACCAGTAGCAAAACTTCCTCCACTAAGGGTGACAGCTGCGCTTCTCTCGAGCATGAGAAAGTAATGCAACTCTTTTCGAGGCCAGTAATATTAGCAGAAGCGTTTCTTTTGAGAATAGCGCAAAATGATGAGAAATGTTTATATTGCTAGTAGTTTCAAGCCACCAATGTATGGCTCTGTATGCATGCTATGGAGAACGCTTGTTTGGCGCTTGGTTTACGCTTAGTTTGTACGAAATATATCTAGAGGTGCGATTCCGTTGAGGCAATACTAAATAACATGTAGCATGATATTTGATACTTGCAAGTGTTGTCATTGTTGTTGTTTACATGCGGTGCCAAAGATATATTGGTGTAGTTATGAGATATGGAATAATGGTGCTGGTGCAACATGTATATAATCGACTGTAGCCGAGTCTATGTCAATTTCGAAAAAGGCCACCGGAATAGCCTTCAAGGTAAATTTTCAATGCATTGACATGAAATAAATTGCGACATATGATTGTTTTGCGAGGGCAAGAATGAATCATCAATCAATTATCGTCAACTGATTCTACAATGAAAAAATCATTTCAGAGATTATTCTACTAAGCAGTTGTTTCCAAAAATTTCACAGCATTATAGAATAATATCCGAAGGTATAAACAAGCGACTTATATAAAATAACAGCGTAGTTCTACGTCAACAATGCGGTCGTATCTTGGACACAACCTTCTATAATTTTTTCTTCAGAGTTTTCCGAATGTTTGGTTGGAATATATTTTGTTGAAATATGTGCAAATATGTGCGAACCCCTCTCCTTTCCAGGGGAGGAAGGGTATCATACCATCATGAAAACATTTATCGTACCCAAAAACCCCCACATCCCAAATTTGGCTCCATTTGCTTGATTGATTCTCGAGTTATGCAGAAGTTTGTGTTTCATTTTTACGGCAGCCCCCATGCCCTTAGGGAGGGAGTAGGTGTGTCGAACCACCATTGAAACGTTTCGTGCCCTCTAAAACTTCCACATGCGAAATATGGCTCAGCTCGCTTGATTAGTTCTCAGGTTATGCAGAAATTTGTGTTTCATTTGTATGGGAGCCCCCATTTAGAGAGGGGGAAGGATTGTCGAACTATCATAGAAACGTTCATCGATCCCTAAAAACTCTATATGCTAGGTTTGATTCCATTTCTTTGAATTGTTCTCGAGTTGTTCAGCACCCTCTTTAGAGAGGGGAAAGGAGTGTCAAACCACAATAAGAACATTTATTGCTCCCTAAAACCTCCATATGCCAAATTTGGTTCCGTTTGCTTGATTAGTTCTTGAATTGTGCATAAATGTAGGCTTCATTTGTATGGCATATGACATAGTTGGGAGAATTATCTCAAAGATAGTGGCAGTTTCAAATTTGAAAAGCGATTTGTGTACCATGCGGGACCAAAAACTCTCCCTAAGAAATGAATCAAAATCTGCACAAACCATAGAACAATTCCACGCCAAATCACCCAAAAATCAGCAAATTTTGACTCGACTCTCATCGACATTTTTCAAACCTTGGTACTTATGGTGGAAGCTACCCAAAATCACAATTTTCATTAGAATATGACCATTTTAATATGATTATGACTGATTTTTTTGAAGGGCATATTCAAAATCATTGATCTTTCTTTCAAAAATTCGTAAATGAAAATCCAGTTGCCTGATCAAAAAATAATGTTTGACAAAGTTGTTGGAAAATCAATGAACTATTTATGAAAAATAACATTTTAAACGACCTGTTAAAAATACAGGTAAACTTCGATATAACGTACATTTCACTTTCAAAATTATACGTTGTATCGAATTGTACGTTATATCGAAGCATAATAAAGTACTCACAAACGTAGTCTATAATACATTATTGTGTTGCTGTTTTAGTAAAGTCAATGAATAACTTAAATCAGAAGACGAAGCCAGCCTTTCTCATGATGTTTCCCTTCGCACTGTTGATTAAAGCATGATTCATTTAGAATCCGGAATTACAAAACCAGCTCTATTTCGGGATTGATTGAAGGTACAAAACTTGTTTTAGCATCACAATACAGATCATTCATTGGTCTATCAGAAAAAACAGAAAATCAGAAAAATATTGGAATTTTTTTTCCTCTACACTTTGGAAATGTGTACGTTATATCGAGTGACGTTATATCGAGGTTACGTTATAACGAGCGTACGTTATATCGAAGTTTCCCTGTATTACTCAATAATTGAATTTAATATTAAAAACTTTTAAATCTCAAAACACCCCTTACGATGTTTTTTTCGCATATTTTTATTGGAAAACCTCCAATTTAACATAGTCTATAGTGGTGCCGTGTCGGACTCACCAAGATATGAAGTTGTGAAAATTTATGAATTTTCAATACTTTGTGAAATCGTAACCACTAAAGAAAAGCAACGTGAAATAGAATTTACATGTGATTCAACATGAAAAACTATATATAACGTTTTATCCTAGCGCCAACCGTTCCCGAGGTAAGGCCTGAATTAAAAAAAAGGCACCAGACAAAAGTGTTCGCCAAAATTTATTTCAAGTCGGATTTTCTTCAAATTTTCAGGGAAAGAACTAATACATATGGATTATGTTTCGGCATAATTACTTTATTCAGTTTCCTTTCCATCACTGAAAGCACGCCCTTTCCCTTAAGACCCCTCATTACGTTTTCTGCCATGGTGAATCCGTCTTTTTGGTTACTTTCATCCATTCTTTCTTCAACTCCAGTTCGTTCTTAAACACCTTGGACGATTTTCGAACTTTGGCCTTCATCATGGCCCAAAATCTTTCCACCGCTCGAATCTCTGGTGAATTTGGGGGGTTGGCGGTTTTTGGTACAAAAACAACGTTATTGTCTCTATACCAATCCAACGGCGATCGCGCGTAATGGCATGATGCCAGGTCCGGCCAAAATAGTGTCTCGCCTCCGTGGGACCACAGGAAGGGCAACAGACGCTTCTGGAGGCATTCGGAGGCAGTTTACCGCATTGGCAGATGGCCTGCCAAAGCATGTATTTCTTGGCGAATTTGTCCATAAGAATTTTCTCCGACAAACTTCACAACCAAGGATTTTCACCAATTTTAAACAACTTTCTGTTTAATCTGTTATCCGAAAAGCACATGCACCTTTCTCATGAAAATCGTGCCGTTTCTAGGACTAGCTACATGGGTCTCCCTCAAGGTTCTTGCATCTTCTGTATAATTTGTACTTTGAGGCAACTGGCAGAAGGTAGTGTTGTATCCATATCAGGTACTAAAAATTTGCAAAGACCGCTGCAAATTTCCTTAAATAATTTATCTATATGGGCCGTGAAGCTAGGTATTGAATTCTCAACTGAGAAAACAGAAATGGTTGTATTTTCTAGGAAACACCAACCTCCCGAACTTAAGCTTCAATTGTTCAACAAAACCATCGTTCAATCCACAAGCTTCAAGTATCTTGGAGTTTGGTTTGATTCCAAATGTACATGGGGAAAACATATTGCGTATCTGAATAAAAATGTCAACAGAGACCAAATTTTCTCCGAACACTTACTGAAACATGGTGGGGTGCTCATCCAGAATACCTAATACGGGTGTACAAAACTACATTACTGTCAGTCATGGAGTATGGTTCGTTTTGTTTCCGTTCTTCTGCTAAAACCCACATCATTAAACTGGAGAGGATACAGTATCGTTGCTTGCGTTTAGCCTTAGGGTACATGCAATCAACACACAACATGAGCCTTGAAGTCCTGGCAGGTGTTTTACCATTGCAGGTTCGGTTTTGGGAACTGTCCTATCACTTCTTAATCTGAAGCGAAATCATGAACCCATTAGTAATTGAGAATTGTATGAAGCTTCTCGAATTGAACTAACGAGAGATCCATGGATCTGTACTCTCATTACATTTCTCAAGAAATAAAACCCTCAGCAGACATCTTCAATAATGTTAGCTTTCCGAACTTCTGCAGATCTTCCGTTGATTTCGATCTTTCTATGAAGGACGAATCTCGACACATTTCAGATAATCTTCGATCATCGTTATTCCCTAATATTTTCGCTTCAAAGTATAACCATATCAATTTTTCAAGAATGTTTTTCACTGATGGTTCAAGAATCAACGGATCCACTGGTTTTGGTATCTTTAATGAACATTACACTAGCTTTCATAAACATGAAGACCCTTGTTCAGTGTATGTTGGTGAACTGACTGCAATATATCACGCAATTAAGACCATTGAGTCCTTACCACCTGATCACTATTTTATTTTCTCGGATATTCTTAGCAGTATACAAGCCATTCAATCCTTGAAACAACAGGCGAAAGCATCATATTTTCTTATCGAAATTCGGAATGCATTGAATTCTCTTGTAGATAAAAGTATTCGAATCACTTTCATTTGGATTCCTTCCCATTGCTCTATTCCTGGTAATGAGAAAGCGGATACACTCGCGAAGATGGGTAGTATGCGGGGCACAGTTTTTGAAAGACAAATAGCGTATCAGGAATTCTTCTCCATTTCCCGACAGCAGTAACTCACAGTTGCCAAAACCAATGGAACAGAGATGAGCTTGGAAGATGGCTATACTCTGTTATCCACAAAGTTTCAACGAAGGCCTGGTTCAAAGAGTTAGATTATGACAGAGATCTCATTAGAACTATGTCCAGATTGATGTACAATCATTTCGCACTAAATGCGCTACTAACAATTTATGCAATTGCGGTCAAGGATATCATGAATTTTGCAATGAGAAAATCAAGCTGGTTGCCGATTTAGTGGATCAAGGAGTACACTCACGCATGCCAGTTCTATATATCTTATCTACTCGCGACCCTAATTTTATGTTCCCCATATATGTCTTCCTAAGAAACGTTAATATTATTATTTAGGTCGCATCTCCTACTCCCACTTGTCCATTCTCCCTTCATTTCCTATTACATAAGCAGAACTTAGTACCCGTTGAGATAAGATCATTACAGGAGCTATAAACATAACAAGGAGGCAGTCACTACCGAAGGATACCGTTGCTACATCAACTGGCGATGTAGTTGTTACGACCCACCACAGGCACTGTTCCAGACAAGGATAATACCGACGAGGCAACGAAGGAATAAATTATGTTTTTTTTATATTGTTCTGTAGTTTTACCTAATTAGATATAAGTTAATGATTATGTAGTTATAATATATTCAAACAGTTTAAAAAAGTACTGCTTGATGATGGCTCTTTATCCACTTGAGCCTAATTAAATAAATAAAGGAAAAAAACATTAAGGTGAAGTTTAAGTGACTATTACATGTACAGTGGGATAAAAATTGTGGTTTTTGAAGATTTTGCTTGAATTTTCACCAGGAATTGTTTATATCGATATTGCAGCCAAATTAAGAAAGATAGAAGTTGGGTGTCAAATAACAAATTGTAGAGCGGTTAAAGAGCTTCGATTTAATTGATAGAAACAATCTAGTTTAATATAAATTTTTAGGATAAAATTAATTATAACACATTAAAAATCATTAACTTTTAAGCTTCTCACTTCCAAAATGTTATTACTGCATCCTGTACTAAATTTTCTCATCTTTTAAATGAAAGCATCAGAATCGTCTTCCGTAGCGTACATTTTAATGTAGAGCCAGTTTGAGGCGACAGAGTCCGATACAAAAAAAAAAGTTCTATAACTCTGTCATTGTTGAAATTCGAACATATGCGTAGGAGGATTTTTTTCATCAAATATGATCGTCTATCACCTCCTGAGATAATCTGGATAAATTGATTTTTTTCATGTGAGAAAGATGTTTTCTGACATTAAGGGGATGAAACAAAAATCAAATTCCTCTTTTATTTTCAAAAAACCAAAAATACATGCAAAAAAAAGCAAATACAAATTTTTTGTTTTGACTAGATTATATACAGTTAATAGAAATCAAAAACTGTACATAATCGAGTCCGCGCTGTATATATAGTTTTTATGTTGGATGTTTTGAGATATACAAGTTTTTAATATGAAATTCAATTTTTGAGTAAGACTTTTTAACAAATTTAAAATGTTATGTTTCATGAATAGTTAATTGATTTTCCAACAACTTTGCCTAATATCATATTTTAATCAGACATCTAGATTTTGAGTTACGATTGAATACGACCTTTTAAAAAATCAGTCATAGTTTGGATATGTCATATGTTAATGAATATTGTCAAGTATCCAAAAAATGCGAACGGGTCGGGTCAGCTATCGGCTGATTTAGCATTAATTACCTAATAAAAGCTAAAGTATTAGGATTTTTTTTTCAAACGACATTGACTTTTTGCACATACTATGTTAGCGTAACGTAAATTAATGGAGAGGGGGTTTGTTTTGCGTTATTTGTTAATTAGGGAGGAGAGGGTCCAAAAATCGCATTTTAACGTTACGTAATTTGTGTGCCACGCCTTATAACTAAATTCTTCGAAATCTTTAGAATTCTTCGAATATGAAATTTTGTTGAGCTATTGTAGTTCAACGGCCTGGAGACCGAAATGTTTGACCCTAATGTGATAGATTCATGCTTCGAAGACGTTCAATTTCACTTGCATGAATTTCAAAAAAAAAATTTGACTGTTTTTACTTGAACTTGAGCTTGGGTAGTTGAATGAATAGACGCATATTTTTGGTGAGGAACCACAACAATTACTGTGAATTTCGATTGCGCTCTTCGTCACTAGATTGAAACATTGACTAGATACAAACTATTGGAAAATTATTTTAAAAATATTATGGCGATTTTATATGAAAATATAATAATTATGAAGGACTTATTTTTACTAACCAATCAAATTCAATCTGAATTATTTATTATGCAGCTGTAAACAAACTGATGTAAACGCACGGTTTTCGGCAAATGTTCTCAGTTTGAAATTTGTCGTTGTTCCAAAACAGCTGAATCACGCTCATAACAAATTTCGGTTCCCATGCCAAACAAAAAACAAACCGTTCGCCATCACGAGACAGGTATTAATCAGAAAATACCTGTTTTTATCTATTCACTCTCTAGCGCACTTACACGAAAACAGAGAACACACGTGGATAGCGAAGTAAACAACGCAAGAAGCGCGAATGTACAATCACAGTTTCACTACCGGCACTTCAGAAACAACGCATACATCTTATCTATGTAACAGCATAAATCATCGCATAAATCGATTGTGGTCCATGGTTTTTGTCACTATGGATCCAAAGCTGAGTTTTGTAGAGTGGAGTGTATATGTTAAGTCCATAATTATGGGGTTTTTCAGTGAACGAAGCTGTATATAAATTTTGTTACACATAAAAATTATATATATTCGTGTTGTGGGTAGTCATTATAGGTTAATAGGGCAAATTCGCGGTGGCTTATGACAACTGCATTATAGAGTACAATGGATCTTATGACTGAAAATATTTTGTTTTGTATGACTATCCTCTACAGTTGCAACAGATGGTTAACCAAACTCTACATGCTGTAAATTTGAACTCATGGTGATGAACAACTTGAGCTAAATTTTCATCAACATATCGGTGGAACACCCAGCGCAGGTTTACAAAATACAAAATACACAAACAATACGTAATCTTATCAGTGAAGTTTAAAATCATACACCTAATTTATCTGGCGATAAGTACACTGCTGCCATTTTGATGATGTATGCACCTGAACCTCGATTGCACCGAGTCTCAGATAAAGATCCGAACGTATTGGACTTTGTCTGATGCAACTTCTGCGAATAAGACTCAGTCAAATCACGCATTGATTCACGAATTTCGTTCACATGAACGCTGTGTAAATGAGTAACACCATGACGTTGCTAAAATCCAGCGAATGGGCTCGTTATAAAGCTCACAGCGCTTCGAAGCGCTATCTCGTGTAATAGCCGTCTATCAGTTCGCAAGCTGCTAATCACAACTCTCAGCCGCTCGCGCTTTTTTTCTTTCCACTTTCAACTCGCGATCAGACGCGAGCTTCAGTTTACCACACAACACCCTGAGCCCAAAAAGAAAACAGTCGGTTTCGTTGGGGAACGTTCGAAATGTTGCTCATTATCACGTTAATTTTTGCCAGCGTTGGGTACGTGCTGTTTAGTTATCACAAAACTAGACAGAAGCTGCTGAATATTCGATCACACTTCGATGGACCTCATTCGAATTATCTGCTCGGAACGATGCCAATGTTCTACGGGAAAAGCATCCCAGGTTAGTTATTACCCTTGAGCGAATTAATGTTGAATTTGATAAACGTTCGTTTTCTGTAGATATTTTCGAAATCATCACCAATCTGCACAACATTCACGGCGAAGATATTGCAATTCTAGCGGCCTTCAATGAATTAGTGCTGGATTTGAGCAGCGCCAAAAATGTGGAGAAGGTACTGATGGCTAAATCCGTTCAAAAGTCATTCGTGTACGACTTTCTGCAGCCATGGCTTGGCACTGGTTTGCTCATATCTTCGGGGACGAAGTGGTTCCAGCGGAGAAAAATTATTACTCCGACGTTCCATTTCAAAATGTTGGAGAACTTTCTTGAGGTTTTCAACAAGGAGGCTGATGTTTTTGTTTCGAAGCTGGAGACTCGCGCTGGCAAGGATGAGTTTGACATCTACGACTACGTTACGCTCTATGCGTTGGACAGTATTTGTGGTGAGAAATTGAAACTTTCAAGAAATCTATGTTCCATTCAACACAAGTTACATTTCGACAGAAACCTCAATGGGCGTTCAAGTACACGCCCAGGATAACCCGAACAACGAGTACGTGAGTGCTGTCAAGCAAATGAGCACCTTCTTCCTGCGAAGAATATTCAGCGTCCTTCGATCATTCCCATCGCTGTTCGTGTTCTACCCTTATGCCAGAGAGCAAAAGCGGGTGATCATGGCGTTACACAATTTCACCAACTCCGTCATCGATTCCAGAAGTCGGATGCTGAAGGAAGAGAACGCTACCAACAAAGTAGCATTCGATCTTCAAGAGGAAAATCTTTACTCGAAGCGCAAGATGACGTTCCTCGATCTACTGCTCAACGTAACCGTCGATGGAAAGCAACTGAGTCGCGAAGATATCCGAGAAGAGGTGGACACGTTTATGTTCGAAGGTCACGACACAACCACGTCCGGAATTTCCTTTACGATTTATTATCTGGCGTTGTATCAAGATGTCCAGCAGCGATTGTACGAGGAAATTGATCGAATTCTGGGCAAGGGTAAAGCCACTACCATGCTGTCGAATGTCCAAATTCAGGAATTCGAATACCTCGATATGGTCATCAAAGAGTCACTCCGATTGGTTCCACCGGTTCCTATCATTGGCCGGAAGCTGGTCGAGGACCTTGAAATGAGTAAGTGGGTCTGTTTATTACTAAACAGAAATTTATAAAAATTAACTTTGCTTTCAGATGGTGTCACCATACCCGCCGGAACGAGCGTCTCCATTAAGATCTACAACATTCATCGTAATCCGAAAATTTGGCCAGAGCCAGAAAAGTTCGACCCGGAGCGGTTTGCAAAATCAAACGAAGATAAAAGAGGGCCGTACGATTATATTCCCTTTAGTGCAGGTTCGAGAAATTGTATCGGGCAGAGATACGCGATGCTTGAGATGAAAGTTACAATCATAAAGCTGCTAGCGAGCTACAGAGTACTGCCCGGTGAATCGCTAGGGAAGATGAGATTCAAGACAGATTTGGTTATTCGACCGAACGATGGTATTCCAATCAAACTTGTGCAAAGAGGCTAATATAGTTTTGTTATGAATAAATCATGTAATTTTAATGAAATTGGTAACCGTTTTTTTCGTGAGGAATGTCCTCACGACCTGCTGAAATACGGTGTTTCATAAAACAACTTAAACGAAAAATATTATATTCAATATTTATATGATTTTATTTGTGATGTGGAATGATATTTTGGCCTTGATTTTAAAAAATTCACTAAAAACTATCAGGTGTGCAAATTAAAAATATCTGTTTTTTGGAATTTGAAATTTTATTGCGAAAAAAGTAGAAGGGTCTGAGCCTAGGGGCACGGACCGAACTTTGACGTAGGACTGTGATTGTTCAGATCAGTTGTTTTTTTGAATTTAATTCTTTTCATTGTTCAGAAATATGTTAATTTAATTCATTTGAAACTCCAAGAGTAGCCCTGAAAAGGTCCGTTTGTTATATGTACTCATATCCGTCAAACGGTTTGTAAGAAACAAAGAGGAAAATGGTTCTGGCAGGATGTTCAACTGCCTGACAATGATTAATGAATATCAGTGTGACATATAACAGGGTAGAATGGTAGATGAATTATATATGGATCGGTAAATGAAATAAAATTATATCGTCATTGATTACATTGAATATGAAGTTTATGGGAA
Source organism: Toxorhynchites rutilus septentrionalis (assembly GCF_029784135.1). Lineage (NCBI taxonomy): Eukaryota > Metazoa > Arthropoda > Insecta > Diptera > Culicidae > Toxorhynchites > Toxorhynchites rutilus. The sequence continues at coordinate 99,961,410 of NC_073746.1, forward strand.
AGAAACAAAACATAAGCTGAAGATACTTACGATTTCGTGATATTTTAAGGTAAAATACACATGACCTTTTGATGATAAGGTAGCTTTATTGTTATTTGATAGTTATAGTATTGTGATTTCTTTCCATTGTCTTATTCTTATTATTAGTCTTATTATAAGGCATCAGGAGCAGTAGCTGTTTCGGTGAAATAATGTTCGTTTGCAAACTATCACAATAAAGTCGTATTGGTTATACTTCTCAATCTATCATAAATGAAATTGATTCATTGAAAATTATGGATATGAGTCATGAAGATTAATCATATTTCATTTCGTTTTATTTTTGTGATGTAATGTAATGCCGATCATAATAATAACGCGCATGATAATCGTTGCCATCCTCCTAGTATTGATATCATTTGTCGCTCGGAAGACACTCGCTTAACACATTGCTCACATGATTTCTCGTGTTTCGTGTCCCATCCGTTGCGGACCGCTCACGAGATTTCTCGTTTTTGCATTCCTTCTTTACGGACTTGTGTGAAATTATTGGATAAAAGTAATTGTTGCGTGCAAGTTTTTGTTCAACGTCTTGCTGGATTTAATGAATAATGAATTATTTCAATTGGAATAAATTGATTGTTTATCAAGTAACAACCTTCAAAATTATGCTCATTAGATAGAGAATTGAATAATTCACCTTTTCACATAATTAATTTTTTTCTTGATCGTGACAGAGAGAAGTTATAGACTGAAACGTAAGCATGAGTCAATATAGGAAAATATACAGAATTTTGAAAATCAAAAAAAGCTGTTCGAATAGAATTATCGAAGTTATTCGATAGAGAAATATTTTACCTATCTTCCAGCCACAATTTTATTAATCGAAAAAGGGTATGAGAATAGTTATAAGCCAAGTTGTATGGAAGAAATTAATTATGTTAAAGAAAATCGAAAAAAAAAGTTATTTGAAAGGACCCAAAACACATTCTCGAGATAGTACTTATTCGATATAGAATATTTTTATCTATCTTTAGCAAAATTTTCATTGGTTGGAAAAGAGTCTAAGAAAAAGTATGGGCCAAAATGTGTACGAGTTGTAAGAGGGAAATTCATAAGTTTATCAAAAATGGAAATATAACTTTTTAACACTTGAAAAAAAATGAAGAAACAGAGTGCGAAGTCGAAATTTTTAAGCGATTTTTGAAATGCTTTGAAATCGTGAAATATCAACGCATGAAGATGGAATATAAATTTCTTCAAAGCATAATTTACATGAATTTACACGGAATATTTCACAGAAAAAAAAATTATTTTTTTTTTGAATAATATTTGTATTTCGATGTATGTAGATGTAGTGGACAAACATATCGGGATCAATATTAAAAGATTTGTTTTAGTACTTTTCTGACGTAGGATTACGTCTTTCGGGAACATATTGGGGTACAAATTGAAAATCTAAAATCGAATACATCGTGAAAATTGTCCAATCAAACGCTTATTTCTCAGTCATTTCATGATGGATTGATGAAATTTTTCGATTTCGGCACTCCATAACATTTTTTGACGTAGGACTACGTCTTTCATTTCTATACCGGGGTGTAAAATCAAAGTTTCGAAAACGAAAGCGTTACGCCGGAGACCGAGATTTTGAGTGTTAATAGTTCCTAAACAACTGAACGAAATGGTATGATAAACACTTCATTCGAAAGATTAAATGTCTACGCGTTCTATACTTGTTACTTTCTGATCCAAAAACTTGTTTCAATAGTCTTAAATTTGCTTTCAAAATAGGCTATTGAAATCACCAATCGGTATATAAGCGAGCGCCGCTCGGAAATCCACTCAGTTCTAATTGAACAGCGATTGGACCATGTTGTCGCTGTTGTGGTGAAGCTCTTCATTTATCATGAAAGCGCGGATGAACGGTGTCACCAAGAGCCTGTTTGTGCACCTTAGGCCAGAAGGGAATCCATCAGGAGGAGAGTGATGCTACAAACGGTTCCCCGGGAAGATCTCGAAGCAGCCGCTACACACACACACATACACGCACGGAATTCTTTCCGTTTGGATCGAGAAAGATCCGGAAAATAATCTGCCAGTTCCTCTAGGAATTTAAAAATACATTCATGTGAAAGAGTTTATTTGAATGTTTTCTATCCATGTAACACTGTGACCAAATATGTTTCAATCGAGTGCTACTAACAGATGGTTATCGAGTTAGCATTAACCACTGGTGGGCTTCCAGTATCGAGGAAAATGTGGAAAAATCTAATCGTTACTGAAAATAATCTGCCAGTTCCTCTGGGAATTTAAAATTACATTCATATGAAAGAGTTTATTTTAATGTTTTCTATCCATGTAACACTGTGACCAAATACATTAGGTTTTGTGATTTTTCAATCAATCGCAATCAACAGGATAGCTTCTGAAGATTATTCTTCCCCATCAGTAGGATATTTCCGTATCCAATATTGGATGCATAAAACCTTGTGCCTCCAACGTAACGCTCTCGTTTTCGAAGTTCTCCAAATATTCATTCATTCAGAATGAATTCAGATTCAACTTCATACAAATGATCTCTAAATCAACGATAGTCCTACGTCACCCTTGCGGTTATACCATAGATATAACCCACTTCCTGTTTTTATATTGAAGAAAATAATATATGTCATGAAACTAACTATCGAACAATTGAAAAATTTCAACCCCTATCCTAACGGAAATACCCACTTCTGATTGGTCGAAATTGACGGCACATGCGGCGGGTCCCTAACAGAGACATCAAAACCAAGCTACCTGGGGGAAATCGGCATATCAAATACATAAAAGTAGGGGGAGCATTTGCTCGCACCGAAACGTGTTCCCTAACAGAGACATCGAAACCAAGCTGCCTGGGAGAAATCGGCATTGCAAATACATGAAAGTAGGGGGAGCTTTTGTTCCTACCGAAATGTATTCCCTAGCAGAGACATCTAAACCAAGCTGCCTGGGGGAAATCGGCATTGCAAATATATGCAAGTCGGGTGCATTTTTGTATTACAAGTAAGGTGCGCGATACGATTAATCTATATATATATAAATGGAGTGATGTCTGTCTGTCTATCTGATTCTTATAGACTCGGAAACTACTGAACCGATCGACATGAAAACTGGTATGTAGGGGTTTTTGGGACCGGGGAAGGTTTTCGTGATATTTTGAGACCCCTCCCCCCTCTCTAAGGGGGGGGGGGGCTGCCATACAAATGAAACACAAATTTCTGCATTACTCGAGAATTAATCAAGCAAATGAAACCAAATTTGGCATGTGGAGGTTTTAGGATGCAATAAATGTTTCTATGGTGATAAGATACTCCTTCCCCCTCTCTAATAGGGGGCTGCCATACAAATGAAACACAAATTTCTGCATTACTCGAGAATTAATCAAGCAAATAAAACCAAATTAGACATATCGAGGTTTTAGGGTGCAATAAATGTTTCTATGGTGGTTAAACACTGCACCCCCTTCTCTAAGGGGTAGCTGCCATACATACGAAACACAAATTACTGCATTACTCGAGAATTATTCAAGCATATGAAACCAAATATGACATGTGGAGGTTTTAGGATGCAATAAATATTTTTACGGTGGTTAGACACTCCACCCCCCTTTCTAAGGTGGAGCTGCCATACGCGTGTTAAGCAAAAAAGAGTTTACCGCGTAATCTATTCTCTTTATGGTTACGTGATTAGAAATCAACCCCCATTTGAAATTCGACTTTGCGCGCATCACACAGCCACGTTGTCCTGACGATGCGCGAGGTGTGGTCGAGACAACGGTCAACACGCATCGCAGTATGCTGAATTTCTGAAAGGCGTGAGCAGACGCGTGCAGAAACTGGATTGAAACGATTGGAAAACTAAACTATCCTGCAAATTAGAATTATTTGTTACTTTAAAATTAATATTAGCTTAATAAATACTTCAAATAAATTAGTTTATCGCGTAAAACTGGTGTTTGAGTGTTTTTGTGGAGAAAGTGTCCAGTAGTGAGGAATTAAGGGGATTCCTACCGTGAAGCACGTGACCGATTGTTGCTTATCGGTCCTCCCCCAACAGTTTCCGCAGGTGAGTGTGGACACGATTCGGCCATCAGTGGTAGAATTTTGACGGATAAAGCGCCCCTTTATTATTAATTTAACATTTTTCTAGCCATAATCGATTAAGAATATCGGAATATTTTCTTACTATTCGAGAGAGAAGAAACGAGAGAGAAATAAACGAGAGTCCCTTAACAGTTTCCGCAGGTGAGTGTGGACACGATTCGGGCATCAGTGGTTAAATTTTTACGGATGAAGCGCCCCTTTATTATTAATTTAACATTTTTCTAGCCATAACCGATTAAGAATGTCGGAATTTATTCTTACTATTCCAGGGGAAAGAAACGAGAGTCTGAATTCATAGAAAGAAAAAAGTGTTTTGATAAATATATACGATAAAGAATGCCTCCTAAAAAAAGAACAGCGATCGGTAGGTCTAAACCTAGAGTTTAAAAGTTTAAACTAGCGCGAGCCTCAGAGACGAGTGAGCAAAGAGATGAAAGATTGGCGTCCGACCGAGAGCGCCACGCTGGAGCGCTATCCGCTGAGTCCAGTGAACGCCGAACAACAAGACAACAATCCGACCGAGCGCGCCACGCTGAAGCGCGATCCGCTGAATCGAGTGAGAACCGAGCAGAAGAGAAAACAACCGATTTCAACACGCAGAAGCACATTCGGTTGAGTAGACTGAGAGAACTCCGCAGATACATGTTGTTCTGAGTACATGAAACACCGAGAAGCAAGACTGATCATCAACCGTGTAACAAGATATCCAACAGCATACCTGGATTGCTTGAAGAAATGAAAAAAATATATATAAAAGAATAAAATATTTAAAAATACAAATATTTAAGAATAAGATATTCAGGATATTTAAGAAAGAATTGCTGAGGCAACGAAGTTACGTTAACAGAAATAAAACAAAAACACAAAAACAAAAAAAATGTAACTCTGTAATCATAACCACACATCACCAAACGAATTTTAACAAAACTCATTCCGAAATAAAACCATAATCGTTTATTAAATTTATATTCATTTAGTTTTAAACGTAGCAACGCTCGCACCGGGTTCAGCTAGTTCTATCAAATAAAATTTACATTTGGAACTTTAATGTTGGTTGCTTAGTGAAATTTCATATCAATGACCGATCGTGAATTGTGAAAAATTTAGCACAAGTGTAAGTGTAAAATTGTAAATGGTAGTAGTTGTGTTAAAAATGGCTTGATATATGAAACGATTTATTTAAATTTTCATAAATAAAAACCAAGGTGTGTTCCCGCTCGAGAACGGGTCGTTTGGTCTAAGCTGTCCGTTTTGTTGTGTTCATTTTCACCCAAGGAAAGTTTATACGGCGAGAAAAATTGAAAAAGTGAAGAAATAGTGATTTTGCATTTGCTCTACATATAGTATTAGGCGTTGTTAGTCCAATTAAAATGCGCATTGGGTTGAATAAACACTAAAAAAGTAAAATTTATAAAATAAAATTACCTTTTACATTTCAAATGTTTTTTTTTATATTAAAGTAACTTGTTTTTACTAATTATAAAAATTGATAATTGTGTTCGATATTGATAATTATCTTATATTACATTGTTGAGTTTTTTTTTTCTTGATTTCATACATACATATCACAGGAGGCATCTCGTCTAGGATCACAGAGGGCGGTTTTCATCATATCTCGTTCCATTCGGTGTCTTTTATCTGATACGCACCATCCAACGACTGTTTACCATCCTTTTGTCAGCATTACTCGTTTGTGAACACTGGTGGAGTGAACAAACAATATCCAACAATCAAACAAAACGGCCCTTTTCAGAGCTACCAAATTATTATCAAAGAGTTTAACGATGTAATTATTCAAACATATCTAAAAACAATAGATAGCCTAACGGAATCCTACGTCAACTATGCAGTCGTGTCTCGAACACAACCCTACTGTGACTTTTTTTAGGAATTGTTTTTTTTTATTATGTTTCTCGATATATCATAGTAAGATGCACTTTCAGTATTTTTTTTTCAATTTTTGACGTAGGACTACGTCTAACCGGAAGATATAGCGGGTGAAATGGAAATCTAGGCACTGAACAAGTAGGAAAAAATGCAAGATTTGGAGCGCTTATAACTCGAGCATTTCTCAATAGATCGCAAAGGTTTTTGCATCAATTGATAGGAAATATATCTACGCATCTATCATAACGAATAACATTTCATTTTTCTTGATATAAATAATTGAATAATTGTGAAATATCAAGCATTGTCAAAATGCACTATGTGCCCATTTTTGATTGGTCCATTTTGTGCTCCTCAAATCGTACCGACAAAAACGGGCAACCAGAGCAGCAGCGAAATACAATGAAGCACGATTGGAAAGGAAAAAGAAAAAATGGGTGGGTTATATCTATGATATAACCGCAGGGTTGACGTGGGACTACCTTATCGTATCAATCATTTGTATGTATTGATTAAATTTTTGATTGAATGAACAATGAATGAACAGTTCTCTAATTCAATTGAATTCAATATATTTGCTTTATGAGTAAAAAGATTATATAATTACATATTCAATTCATGCATTGTGATAGATTATGTTCTTCGTTACAAGTAAATTTAATGACAGTCCTTTTACGTTTGGTATGATGCCTAGGACAAAATATGTGAACCGAAGAATTATCAAACGATTATTTCATTTTACGTTTCCTTCTGAAGTTTGCATCTCTCAAGCGTACCTACTTCTCGAACCGCGAATATGCTTGATTTGATGAACTTCAGGCATTCAGTTTCAATTTTGACATATACGTCGAACGCATATTGTTTAGGCGTCATCGCAGCAATTGGTTATCAACATCTTGCTAATCATCAAATTGTATGCATAGGAATTCAGTGAGCAGAATATATGAAGGCATATCCTGCAATGCAATCTTGAATAACCGAGCCAAAGTGTGGTGTTCGTACCCGCTTTTGTACTCTTTTGTACTCCCGGAAGACCGTGTTAAGGAAACATATTCTAGTTTGCACAAAGGCAAGCGAGTACAAAAGTACTCGCAGTTTGCATTTATTTGCAGAGCCGATTTCCCCAGACATTGTGGTTTTGAAGTCTGTGTTAGGCAAACACATTTAAGTCGGAACAAAAAAGCCCCCGACTTTCATGCATTTGCAATGCCGATCTCTCTAACGCTGCTTGGTTTTGAAGTCTGTGTTAGGGAACACATTTCGGTGAGAACAAAAGTCCCCATACTTTCATGTATTTGCAATGCCGATTTCCCCAAGGCTGCTTGGTTTTGATGGCTGTGTTAGGGAAACCGTAGATCGGGCCAATCAAAATGAGGCAGTTAGGGTGTTTAGATAACGCTTAAGATTTTACAGTTATTCAATTGTTTATATAATGAAAAATAACATTTTATTAATTACGATAGAAGCGTAGAAACATTCCCTATCAATTGATGCAACCACCTTTTCAATCCAGTAAGAAATGTTCGAGTTATAAGCATTCGGAATCTTTCATTTTTTCCTGCATATTCTGTGTTTAGGTTTTCATTTTACCCCCCATATACTCCGGTTAGACGTAGTCCCACGTCAAAAAATGAACGAAACATTGGTCGCAGTCTCACACATGCGTAATTCCCGAGCCAACCAGTCAGCTTAAAAATCCCCGCTCCGCTGCCGTAACGATCATTCTCATCCAAACCGTACACCACATCGTTTCGCATCACATCACATCAACAAACCAACACAAGCAGCCATGGTTGGATATGGCAAAGGAGGAAAAGTGAAGGGAAAGGCGTGTTGGTCTGGAGTTCCCCGCAAGGGTAGCTAGGCCGAGCGCGTTAGTACCAGTGCACCAGTCCACCTAGCCACCGTTATATAGTTTCGGCCGCCGAAATGGGTGGCAAAATTGCTCGCGACGATAAGAAAACCGGCATTCAAAACAGACCACATTCGGTTCGGTGGACATCAAGATAACAACAGGCAGTTGTAGCGAGTGGCGAGTGGCGAGTAGCAAACGCAATCGCAAAACGGCAGCAGGTAGAAAAAGGAAAAAGTTTGTTTATACAGGCTGCTTTGGTGGCAAAAACAGCTACCGTAAAACACGGTGCTTTTCAGGGCCATTAAACCTATTAAAGAAGAGTTATTAAAAGTTATTCACAATACCAATGCATTCTAAAGTGACATAATATGACATATAATATGAACTGATTTATTTTGTTTATGCTTGTTTTTGAACTTATTGGAGGTTGGGGTCTTTTAAATTGATCATTCAGTTTTCACAAACCCATGCATGGTTCCCGAATTGGAAGTGGCTTCAAATTACAACACATTGTATGCAGGATGGCATTCACGAATTTTCTCGGTAGCAAGTGTGAGGTGCGTGAAAGACACAACGTCCTATCCCTCGCAGTTGACAGTATAACAGTGATGTTGATATTATATACTGGCAACACTAGTTAGCCATACATTGGGCATAATTTCCTCTCACAACAGACAACTGTCGAGCCTGTAAGTCATACTCAATATTTATTCCCTGTGTCGGGTGATTTCACTGTAGGTTTATACCGACTACATTGAGGAACCTGTACAGTAAATATATGAATGCTTCACATTGGCGATCCTGCCGGATATTTAAATATGCAGTGAAATCACCCGACATAGAGAAAAGAAATTCTAAAAATATGGCGTGTTGGGACAACCGTCTGTGAAAATAAATGGCGCGTCGGGACAACCGCCAGAGGTACTGCGTGTTGGAATTACCGCTTGAAAAATAGCTTAACAACCGCTTGGAAAAATGGTGCGTCGGGACAACCGCCTGAAAACTGCGTGTTGGGAAACCGCTTGGAAGTGGCGTGTCGGGACAACCGCCTGAAAACCGCGTGTTGGGAAACCGCTTGGAAGAGACGTGTCGGGACAACCGTCTAAGAAAGCTGCGTGTTGGGACAACCGCTTCAGCAAAAGAATGGTGGCGGAGCAGCCACCCAATGTCGGCGAGTTGGAATGGCTGCAGAAGTGATAATGCGAGTTGGGTTGATAGCATATTAGCTTCCAACTCAATCATCAGGGTTTTCTTCAGAGAAAGTAATGCGGGAAGGAAAATCCAAAGGTTTTCGCCCCTATTAGACCGTGGAGGAGCACATAGTCACTGTAATGGTCGAGTGACAGTCTGAAACTAGGGGAAGTTCCGGATTTGACACCGAACGTTACATTGTGGAGAGCATTGTACACCGTTTCATTAATGATAATCAGCTGGATAACCTAAAGTAGAGGTTTTAGCGAGCAGTATATCCACAACTGACATGCCTGCACCAAGAAAGGTTTCAATTCTGTTTCCATTTCTTATTAAGATAGTTGGAATGTATGTATCTTCTCCCGTTAATAACGTGGATATTTGTTCCGGTGTGCAGCGTATGGAGAAACTACGGATATTTTCGTTGCCATTTCCTGGTAGGTTTTTTGTATGCGAGTATTTATAATTTGACTCTGTGGAAATTTAGATGATACAGGAACAAGAAAAGAATAAAAAAAAACACAAGCAATGAACAATTTTGACGGTTGCGTGTTATTGAGTGCGTACAGTACTTGCTTACATCTATTGAGTGCGTGCAGTACTTACTTAGATCTAGCCCATGATTATATATACAAGTGAAGCAACATCATTACTTCAATAGAAAGAGGATTACGGTTTGTCGAGCGGGGGTTGTTTGTTTTGTTATTGCTAGGGTATGCCATTTTCGCATTTTCACATGCGAGAGCGAGATACGAGAGATGAACTGTGTGAGAATGAAATTCTACAAAATCCTTCCTTCTTTTTCACATAAATTCGAGAATGCCACATGATTGCTTCATCTGGTATATATAGGCACTAGCCAAAGTATACAAAACAAGGCAGTCCATTCCCACAAGTAGACATCCAATTTGGATGTGTAATATGTAATATGTAATATGTCAGCTTTATCGAACTGCATTTATGGATATCACCCAGAGAATTTGCCCCCATTTTTCGTTCCTTTATAAAATCATGCTAGTTACAAAACACCTTTCTGAATTATAAACCGTTTTACAAGTGTTACGCAAATGGGAAGAATAGATAGAGTATGCAGATCAGTATAGACCGTTGGGATTGTAATCAGATAAAATGCACGCAGCAGTACATTTTTTTAATCCGTTTACACTATTTCAAGTATTCTGTAGCGTTGATTGAAGAAATTAAAATAAATTGAAATGACAAATCATGACACAAAAAAGTAAAATAACATAAAAAGAATAAGGGAGAAGGAAGATGTGAGGTGCGTGAAAGACACAACGTCCTATCCCTCGCAGTTGACAGTATAACAGTGATGTTGATATTATATACTGGCAACACTAGTTAGCCATACATTGGGCATAATTTCCTCTCACAACAGACAACTGTCGAGCCGGTAAGTCATACTCAATATTTATTCCCTGTGTCGGGTGATTTCACTGTAGGTTTATACCGACTACATTGAGGAACCTGTACAGTAAATATATGAATGCTTCACAGCAAGAACTGCTTTCTTTGGTTGATAACTGATGTTGAAAATTGACTGACGTTACATCTGCATTGTATAGAAACATAACTAAGGAGCAACATGATGAACTATGTATTTCCTGCTGCTCTGTTCTTATTTTAAAGGACTTTATTCCGAAGGTCATCCGTCCCTATATTTACTGTTGGTTTTTCAGAACGCTTATAGCTCATCTGTTTCTCGACAGATCTTAAAGTTCGTCTCCAAATCCTCAGTTCTTTTTCATTTTTATTTACATTGTTTGTGGAGACTACAAATCTTACAATTCATTCGTCTCCGAAACCACAGTTTAAGGTACGGTAATGTGAAATTTATGATAGTGAATGAGCTGAGGACCACTATGCATTCCTTATCATAGCCATCATTTTGATTTTACGATATGTGCATACGCCAAAGGATGCCCGGAGTTGAACATTCAATAAGTAAAAATATCAAGAAGCAACTATAAGATAGTGAGAAAAAATTGAGAAAGTTTGTAAAAAAACGCAAAAAACACAACACCAAAAGTTCTTTTCAGAACCCCCAACATGTTCATAAAGAGTGAACAATAAACTAATCCATTTTTCAGTTAGATAGGTAGGTATTCACCGAGGAGAAGAAAATTAAACAATATATTTAGCAAAAGCTGTCCCCTATATATAGTCCTACGTCACTCCGGTTATGTCCCTGACATTACCCACCCGTCTTTGTTTTTCGAATAATCAAATAAATGTTCCGAATAAATGAAATGATTTTCAAAAAAATATCAAAAATTGAAGCATTCACTTCTCACAAAAGAACGATAACCAAAATGACGTAACATCAGTTATGATTCATTAGGTCGGTCGAACACGCGTACTTCATTAGCTATAATCCACTCCAGTACTCCGCTTCCAAGTTTGAATGAAATTAATGATAGATTTCTATATCAATTAACACCTACATCAGGGTACTATCGAGAAACGGGAACACAACCCCTTGATTGTAGAGATTCCCCGTTGACAAGGAGACTCCACCGAATTGGAGCTCCCATAACCCATATTTTGTCGAACAAGTTTAACCTAATTTACTACCCTTGCGTTCGATGATGTTCGCTCTAATTGGTGTAATCCTTATTAATTATCAGCGCGGAGCATTTTTCCGCCTTTCTTCACGGGCCGATACAAAAATGCGCAGACACTTCCGTAGAAAACGATCTCCTGCTGGAAACAACATCCTCCGGCATCCGGCGAAAATGGAGCACGGCCTTTAAACATTTTGACACACCGAACTGCTCTGCCTTTCGTCACGAACGTCGTCCGTCTCTCATCCCAGCCGCATTGTATTCCGTCGGTGAAAGTATAGTACCACTGATTAATACCATCCCTTTGAGACTCATAACTCATTTACTTAACATTTTCTCATTTTACGCTATCTTCTTCCGACGCTGCCTCGGCACTCGATTATTAATGGTGTCGTACCTCCCCCATCCTTGGCATCACTGGTTGTCGACTACAAGCCTGCAGCCTGCCTAGCTGCCTTCCGCATCGACTTGGCATCCACCACGAATCGCTGTTGAAATACGTCTCACCGCCCACCCGATTAAAGACAACGATAGCGGGGGTTGGGGCGGATGGCGAGGACGACATCGAGCCAATTGCCGAGCAGCAGCAACCAGCGCTTCCCCAGGTCATGATAATGTTATCGTTTGGAATGAAATTGTTTTCAGCGGCGATTAATTTGTCAGCTTCTTGTCGTAATTTCCTTCCGCCCATCGATGGGAAGTGTGCGAGACCGGTTTGCTCTTGCCGTTTTGGCTGGCGACGGGTCATCGGATGGCGGGGTCTTATTGCAGTGCTGCTGTGGGGTGCGTTATGATTTATGGTCGAGGCGATCAAACGGTTCACTCCCGCGCAGGGATTCAATTTGGTAGCGCAGTTGATTTTGAAGTTATTCTGTTAGAATGAATACAGGTGTTGAAACACAAGTTATAAACTTTTGTGGGATAATAGAGTCTATTGTTAGCATGAGTGCTTGCCCCCTTTGGTTTTGTTTTCGATAAATAAGGCATTAAACTCTTGAAACATAAAACAATAAAACAAATGTAGGGGACATAATTGGAGAGATGTAGGATACACAAATGGTTGTCATTTCAAATATTTTGTATCATTTTCATTTTTTTTTTATTCATATGATAATGCGAATAGGGCGTAAAGTAATCTACCAAGACCCGGAAAGTTGTATTGTTTTTGTGGTTCTGGAAAGAACTTTCAGTGCTTTCTTTGGCGTTGGTGATGCTGAACCATAACTTTGGTACTGTCTCTTGGCTTGTTTTAGTGAGGTTTTTCAGCTAAACGTTTATTCGACAGGGATGATTAGGTGAAGATAATGAAGATGATGGTTTGTATTATAGAGGCTCATAGCCTTGACAATTTGGAAAACTAAACGTAAACTCTTATCTCTCGGCCCAGAGAAAGGCCATTTGGACGTCCTCGCTACCACCGTCGGCTTGTTGCTAGCTGGATGACCGAGAATGATGTTTTGACGAATGAGTGAGTGTTTCATTTCGGAAACTTCAAACTAAAACACTCAGTAGTTTTCAGTATCTCTTAGCAAATTCATATCTCATATAATCATATAATCCATAAATTATACTATGCAGCCAATTTTGCAGAACAACATAAGAAAATCCGTTGTGCTCATTGAAACAAATTTCAGTTTTCAATCAATTTTAATTGATTTAGGCAAGAAACTCCTTAACAGTCCTAACTGAGCTGGATTAAAACATGTACAGTTTTTGTATCGATACATATTGTAAATACACATCATCGTGTTTTCGGCGAATTTTCGAATACGAACTTCGAATAAATTAGTCGTGCTATAGTTAACTGTGACTGGATCCAGCTACTTGATAACTACATCACAATGTTCACTCTCGCGTCTATTAAATTATTTCGCAGCATTCGCAAACATCAGCTCAATGGGACCGGCCAAGGATGTCGGACCTACAATTGACTGCTTCACTCAAGTTACGTCAAGCGTAAAGAGAATAATCTCAAACGCAACCCTAAAAGTTTTTAGACTTTTATGAATGAAAAACGCAAAACGAACAGTCTTCCAAAATCTTTGTTTCTTGATGATAGAGTAACCGAGCCTCGTATATCAGTTTGTGAACTGTTCGCAAATCATTCTTCAAGCGTGTTCAAAAAGAGCCATATCACGGATTAGACTATAGGCCTGGCGTTAGATAATGTACCTAGAAACGTGAATGAGACAGAACAAAAGCGTTCTTGACTCAATTCGTAAATAAGAATCTTTACTTTATTATAGAGAAAATATATTACTTTATTACTTGTTACTTTATTATAGAGAAAATATATTTGAAATGGAAAAGCTAATTTCATTTACAATTCTTACTTTCTGAGTGCTTATTCAATCCATTTTCATTTTCGCTTGAAACCCATAGGGACACGGAACTCCTTAATTTTCCCAATTTTTCTCGTCGCATGAACTTTCTTTGGGAGAAAAAAAATCGTTTCATATTTCAAGTCGTTTTAACACAACCGCTACCATATACAATTTTACAATGCATGATCGGTCATTGATATGAAATTCAACAAAGCAACCAACATCAAAGTTCCAAGAATTTAAATTTTATTTATATTCTATCTACGATTACGATTCTACATAAGTTCTATTCAGTTGATTGAAACATCATTCTTCAATCAATCCATCGAAAGATTCTTATTGGAACGAAAATAAAATAAAAACTCGTTCATCGCTCCCAACTTATTCGCCAGCACGTATGCAATCAACAATGCCCACGCTATTTACAATGAGCACCATCCATTTGTGGACGTCGTTTGTTAAACTATCGACCACGAGAGTATTTATATGCTGATTTCCCCCAGGTATCTTGGTTTTGATATCTCTGTTAGGGAATACATTTCGATGGAAACAAAAGCTTCTACTTTCATGTGTTTGCAATGCCGATTTCCCCCAGCTGGGTTTAAATGGCTCTGTTAGGGAACACACTTCGGTGGGAACAAAAGTTCCCTTTACTTTGATGTATTTGCAACGCCGATTTATCCGTATCTTGAATTTCGACCAATCAGAACGAGGTATTTCCGTTTGGAGATTTTTCGATTGTTTGATAGTCAGTTTCATATGATATATTATTTTATCCATTGTGATGAATTGTTATGGAGTGCTCAGATTGATTGATGCAAATATCTCGTAAATACATCAGGAAATAACTGACCAATAATTGTAGGTACATGAGCCACCGCATGCGTCGGTAATTTCGACCAATCAGAAGTGGGTATTTCCGTTAGGATAGGGGTTGAGATTTTTCAATTGTTCGATAATTAGTTTCATGACATATATTATTTTATTCAATGTAAAAAAATTTTATGGAGTGTCGGAATTGATTGACGCTAAAAACTCATCAATCCATCATTAAATAACTGAGCAATAAGCGTTTGAAATTGGACAATTTTCACTATGCGCTCGATTTTCGATATTCATTTTGTACCCCATATATTCCCGAGAGACGTAATCCTACGTCAAAACAAACAATGTTAACTGCTTGGAAATAGGCTGTATATTTGCCTCAGCAGAGATTCATTACTAATACCCTAGCGTAAATAATTCCGTCCCGCTATCTCCCCTCCTTGTTTATATTTATCATTACAAATGGGGTTTCAGCGTAGCGAAGATGCACTAATTTTACGTACGGGTTATGAAGCAGCACGTACGCACACCAATATCCATATATCGATGGCTTGAAGCAACTAAATATACACACACTTATCTCTGTTTTGCGCTCTTCTCAACAGAAGCCCTTTCTGTTAATATAGTCAGTCTAGATAAGCTTAGCTGTCATCCTTTGTGGAAAGAAAGCGAGACCAAATCACTGACAAAATTCTAGAACATTTATTCTATTGGTGAGCTGACGATAGCCTAGCTTGATGATTCTCCACATAATTGTGTAGCTCAAAACATTAATGCAATGGCGTCAGCCAGAGACATCAGCGAGTGAATAATTTAGTCCACAGCTCAGTCCAAAACGAAGACATGTGATGGCCCAAAACAAGGAAGAACAAGCGATGTTCATTTTTTCGTATCTAGAACGATACTGAAAGTTTGCCTTTCCTTCCTTTTCTTGTTGAATTTAAGAGACTTTAAACTTCTTCAGTTCATTCGCCTCTAGCTTTCAAAAAGGTCCTTGGAAAACTCTACTCTTTCCTCATATTACCCCTCCATCCCCATTGCCTTGAGAAAACCATTCGATCCCTCGCCGTCCAGCTCGCCCAGCAAAGGTGTTGTCCGGTCGGTGTCTTCACGAAGAATGAAGTTTGCCTCAGCAATATCCAGTGTTTGTACTCTAGGCAACTATTCTCATTCGTTCTTTTTCTTTTCCTTTGTTCACGGAGACTTGACATCTTATGATTTCCCCTTCGTTGCTCCTCGATAAGTTGCTCGCTATTGACAGCTCTGTTCGGGAAAGCACACAAATGGGCAGAACTGATCTGACGAACGTTGTTCTGCCATATAAATTATTTCTAGTGCATATTTTGGTTATTAAATAAAAAAATAAAACACACCTACGATAGTGATTGAATGTTTTAACGATCTATAAAATGTGATGTGATTGTGATAGAACAAATGAGAATTTGATTGTCTGAATTTGAGACTCTAAGAACAAATGTGAAAAATGTAAAATATAAAACAAATGAAAATTATTACCCGAACGAATCGCAATTTTGCTTTCTGTAATCCGTTCAACTCACGACCAATCGAGTTGTGCTAAAAATTATTTACAATTTTAATTACTATTTCGTTCAAAATTTTTCCTCACTTGCAGATAGTTTGTTACTCTTTAATATAGAACACATATTGGATACGGGAGATCTGATTTCCATTTTAAGTTTATGTTTTAAAGGCGTGGCGAGGTTGCTAAATTTGTATAACTCCATTGGGCTTAAGTTCAACGGATTACAAATTGCAAGCCATTCTGGAAATTCTAACTCGATCGAATTTCAGAATACGGGTGAGTTCAAGGCATGTTGCTTGGCATAAATCTTGGAAACTCCGAGAAACTTACACCATTTACTATCTCAGTAGATATTTCTTCCACTCTTCTCAAAGAATTCTCTTCTGATGTGTACTGTGGTCACCCATATTACTTGGCACTCAGAATTTTGTAAGAATCCGTCGAACTGTTTCGGAGGAGTTCGACCACGAACATCGTGACACAAGATTTTTATACAATTTATTAAATTACAATTTTTTTTTGTCCTTTATTAAAGAGAGATAAAGGCAAAGAAATTATTTGAAATTATCAGTAAGAGACTGGAAATAAATTTAATTATTATGCTGAGAAAAAATAATTTAATAAAAAAACGTTAAAAAATCAAATAATATAAATATATGCCTCATGTAAATGAATCAATGTAATTTGAATAATTTTAATGTTGAAAATAATGTAAACATGATTTTCTGAAACGTTTATAACTTTATAAATTGTGAAAATAATAATTTTAGTACAGAGTGGACAGTATCCAATTTCTTTTCGCTTTATATTAGGCTGTCAAAAAAGTCCTGCGGTATTTCCGCGAGGTGTCGTTGTAAGCGCGTAGTTCTAGTTGTATTCATTGTATCGAGTCATACTATAGCTTGTTGGAAAGGTATTTTTGCGCGCTATAATATAGTCCTTGACAGTGTTTTGTTTGGTTAAGTCGTTCGTGAGTTATAGTGTCGCAAATATGGAGCAAAATAAAGAGAAAATCCGACATATTTTACAGTACTACTATGACAAAGGCAAAAATGCATCTCAAGCTGCCAATAAAATTTGTGCAGTTTATGGACCCGATACAGTTTCCATTTCCACCGCACAACGATGGTTTCAACGTTTTCGTTCTGGTGTAGAGGTCGTCGAAGATGCGCCACGCTCCGGAAGGCCTGTCGTCGAAAATTGCGACAAAATCGCTGAATTAGCCGAGAAAGACCGGCATAGTAGCAGCCGTAGCATCGGCCAAGAGCTGGGGATAAGTCATCAAACCGTTACTCGGTTCTCGCCGTTTTTGCAGAGGATATAGTCGTGAAACATCTAAATTAGTGGATTTAAATAACATTTTCGGGTGCTCCCTTGGCCGAGTGGTTAGCGTCATAACTAACATGCCGGGTGTTCGAGTTCGATTCCCGTTCTGGTCGTGGGAATTTTTCGTCAAAGAAATTTCCTCCGACTTGCACTGTGATCACGCGTATTCTAGAGCTTGCCACTCAGAATGCATTCGAGCCGTGTTATTTGGCATAGAAATCTCAACTAAGTACTAATAAAAATGACGCAAGTAATACTACGTTGAGATGGCGAAGTTCCTCTAGGAACGTTAGTGCCATTGAAGAAGAAGAAGAAGAAGAAATAACATTTTGAAAATGGAAAACAAGAAGTCAACTTCTTTATCAATTTCGCTACAATATCATTTTATATTGGGTTGGGTAAATAGAAATGTCGTATTTCTTTTCGAAATTTGGCACTTTATTTAACATACTTAAAATTATCCAATTTAAGTCAAATATGCGCCGTTTTGTTCGCAAACTTGTTGCCATTTAGGAGGCAACTTCATTAACGCGCTATAACTTGAGACTGAAAAGGACAATCACAACACTGTCAAAACGACACTTGTAGCACAGATTGTCGTCTTCAAATAGCCGTATAGTATGACTCGATGCGATAAGTACAACACAAGATATGTTTAAGTGTTGCCATATATTGACAATATACGACATTTCTTTTTCCCCAACCTAATACATGTTAACCTTGTATTTTAAAGTTACTGAAATTACTCGGATGGGGCCAGACAAATTACGAGTTGTCGTCTCTTGCAGGACCCAAGCGAATGCAATAACGCGTTGTGATCTCTTTGCGATTGAGTATCGCGTATACGTACCCTGTTGCAACGTTGAAATAGACGGTGTAATAAACGAAAAGGGTTTGACTCGAAAAGAGATACTCGATGGTGTCGGTCGCTTCAAGAACTCCTCACTTAAAAGTGTGAAGATTCTTGAATGCGATCGACTGAAGTCTGTGTCACTTAAAAATGACAAACGAGTTCTCAATCGGACAAACTCTTTTCGTGTGACATTTGAGGGTTCCGCTCTTCCAAACTACGTTGCAATAGGTGCACTTCGTTTACCTGTTCGGTTGTTTGTACCCCGGGTAATGAAATGCAACAAATGCATGCAACTCGGTCACACGGCCGCCTATTGTTGCAACAAAAAACGATGCGCAGATTGTGGAGAGAGTCATGATGGGACTTCTTGCGCAAAAGAGCGCAAGTGTCTTCATTGCGACGAGGCTCCACATGATCTTTCTCAATGCCCGGTGTACATACAACGAGGGGAAAAACTCAAGCGTTCCTTAAAGGAACGTTCCAAGCGGACTTATGCAGAAATGCTTAAGAGTTCCGCTTCAACGACTCAGGACAATCCCTACTCCATTCTGCAGAACGACGAGCCTGTTGCTGACGCTCCCAATGCAGGAAGATCCGGTACATCGCAGGATGCCATTAGGAAAAGAAAAATTACTTCTTTTCCATCACTCCCCAGAAAGAAGACCGAAACTTCCCAAATTGGAATGAAACCTCGTATCGAACGTGCTGAGAATAGACCGAAGCAAGTACCTCCTGGTTTAAGCGGTTCTTCTACGCACCAGGGGTCCTCAGCACTTCCCGGAGCAGAGCCCAACACGTCTGTTCCTTTTTCGCGGTCGAGGCAACAGCCACAATCTGGCTTGCTTGCGCTTTCTGACCTGGTGGACAATATTTTAAATGCTTTAAATATAAATGACCCTCTTAAAAGCATAGTATTATGTTTGCTCCCGATTGTGAGAACATTTTTGAAAGAAAAATGTGGTTTTTTAGCAGCGTTCATTTCCCTCGATGCCTGATTCAGTGCAAGAGGTCAAGGATCTGACCACTGTAATACAGTGGAATTGCAGAAGCATCATCCCTAAACTAGATCAATTTAAATTTTTAATTCATAGTTCTAACTGTGATGTATTTTCCCTCTGTGAAACATGGCTTTCTTCAGCCGACGAACTGAATTTCCACGATTTCAACATTATTCGCCTCGATCGAAATGACTCGTTTGGTGGCGTACTATTGGGGATAAAAAAATGTCACTCCTTCTATAGAGTCACTCTCCCATCGATGACAGGCATTGAAGTTGTCGCTGGCCAGACACAAATCAATGGCAAAGACCTCTGCATTGCCTCGATATATATTCCTCCAAGAACTATGGTTGGCCGCCATCAGTTTTTTGATATCATCGAGGCACTGCCGGAGCCGCGGCTAATCTTAGGTGACCTCAACTCCCATGGAACAGCATGGGGTTCACTCTACGATGACAACCGTGCCACTTTGATTTATGATCTGTGCGACAACTTCAAATTGACAGTTTTGAATACTGGGGAAGCAACTAGAATAGCCAACCCTCCTGCACGGGCAAGCATGCTAGACATATCACTTTGCTCTTCTTCGTTATCCCTGGATTGCACGTGGAAGGTAATCCAAGATCCCCACGGTAGTGACCACCTGCCAATAATTTTATCGATCGCCAATGAATCAGGATCTCGTGAGTCAGTCGATATTGCGTATGACCTCACGAAAAATATTGACTGGAGAAAATTTGCAGAAATAATATCTGAAGCACTTGTTTCAATGCATGAACTTCCTCCACTCGAAGAGTATAACTTTATATCGAGTTTGATTTACGAAAGCGCACTTCAAGCTCAAAAGAAACGTGTTCCTGCTACCACTTTCCGACGTCGTCCTCCATCACTTTGGTGGGACAAGGAGTGTTCAAAGGTCTACCTTGAAAAATCATCCGCTTTCAAAAAATTCCGGAAAACTGGATTAGTGGAATGGTTTCGAAAGTACCAAGCTCTAGAAGCCAAACTAAAAGGTCTGATTAAAGTAAAAAAGCGTGGATATTGGCGAAAGTTTGTCAATGGTTTGTCAAGGGAGACCGCTATGAGCACTCTTTGGAATACGGCTAGGAGAATGCGTAGCTGGAACCATACAAATGAAAGTGAGGAATACTCTGACCGTTGGATTTTCAAATTTGCAAGAAAGGTTTGTCCCGATTCCGTTCCTGCACAAAGCGTCGTACGCGACATTCCGCTCCAATGCGACTATGAGAATTTTTCGATGGTAGAATTCTCAATTGCCCTCCTCTCATGTAACAATTCAGCTCCTGGGTCGGACAAGATTAAATTCAACTTGTTGAAGAATCTTCCCGACTTGGCGAAACAGCGTTTGCTGAACTTGTTCAACAAGTTTCTGGAACTGAATATTGTCCCACATGACTGGAGGCAAGTGAGAGTGATAGCCATACGAAAACCCAACAAGCCGACTTGCGATCACAACTCGTATAGGCCGATTGCAATGTTATCCTGTATTCGCAAATTGTTAGAGAAAATGATTCTACTTCGTTTGGACAAGTGGGTTGAAGCGAACAATTTGCTGTCAAATAGGCAGTTTGGCTTCCGCCGAGGTAAAGGGACGAACGATTGTCTGGCGCTGCTATCTTCTGAAATCCAAATCGCATTTGCTCGCAAAGAACAAATGGCTTCCGTTTTCCTCGATATCAAAGGGGCATTTGATTCAGTTTCCATGGAAATTCTCTCAGAGAAACTTCATAATCGTGGACTTTCACCAATTCTGAATAATTTCTTGTACAATTTACTGTCAGAAAAGCACATGTTTTTCAATCATGGCAGCTTGAAATCTTCTCGATACAGTTTTATGGGCCTACCACAAGGCTCCTGCCTAAGCCCCCTCTTGTACAGTTTTTACGTCAATGATATGGATGATTGTCTAACTAGAGACTACACGCTGAGACAACTTGCAGACGATGGAGTTATTTCCATCACGGGTATTAATCCCGTCGTTCTGCAAAAGTCGTTGCAAGATACCCTGAACAATCTGTTCACGTGGGCCCTCAAGCTGGGTATCGAATTCTCTACGGAGAAAACTGAAATGGTCGTTTTTTCTAGGAAGCACGAACCCGCCCAATTCCAGCTTCACCTATCCGGCAAAACGATCAAGCACTCGATGTTTTTCAAATACCTTGGAGTATGTTTTGACTCTAAATGTACCTGGGGAATACACATTGCGTATTTGAAACAGAAATGCCAGCAAAGAATCAATTTTCTCCAAACAATAACCGGAACATGGTGGGGTGCCCATCCAGGAGACCTCATTCAGTTATACAAAACAACGATATTATCAGTGTTAGAATATGGCAGTTTTTGCTTCCGATCAGCTGCCAGGATTCATATTCTCAAGCTGGAGAGAATACAATATCGTTGCCTGCGTATAGTCATGGGGTGTTTGCATTCGACACATACGATGAGTCTCGAAGTTTTGGCAGGAGTACCCCCGCTTACTCTTCGGTTCACAGAATTATCCTACAGATTTCTCATCCGTTGCAAGATCATGAATCCATTGGTGATTGATAACTTCGAAAATCTACTCCAGCTGACTCCTCAGTCAAGTTTTATGTCTTTATACCATGAGTACCTTACCCACGACGTGCACCCTTCACCAGGCATCTCCAACCAAGTTTGCTTCCCATACTTTTGCAATTCCTCTGTCATTTTTGATCTGTCCATGCGACAAAAAATCCATGGAATCCCAGATCATCTACGCTCCGATTATATTCCGCCGATATTTTCGGCAGAATATGGGAAAGTTAGATCTGATAAAATGTTCTTTACTGACGGTTCACACATAAACGGGTCCACTGGCTTCGGCATCTTCAATGAAAATTCCAGTGCCTCTTTCAAACTCAAAGATCCTTGTTCCGTGTATGTCGCTGAACTGGGTGCGATATACTACGCACTGGGGATCATTGAAACATTGCCCATCGACCACTATTTTATTTTTTCAGACAGTCTCAGCGCAATAGAGGCAATCCGCTCAATGAAAGTTGATAAACGCTCATCTTATTTCCTAACAAGAATAAGACAACTATTGAGTGTTTTGGTCGAAAAATTATTCAAGATTACCTTAGCATGGGTTCCCTCTCATTGCTCGATTCCGGGGAATGAGAAAGCGGACTCGCTAGCTAAGGTGGGCGCTTTAGAAGGCACACTTTTTGAAAGGCAAATTGCTTATAATGAATTTTTCCACATTCCTCGTCAGTACACGCTCGTAAGTTGGCAGCGCATGTGGAGTGGAGATGAGTTCGGTCGTTGGTTACACACGATTATCCCTAAGGTCTCGACGAGTGCATAGTTCAAGGGATTGAATGTAGGTCGTGATTTCATTCGCGTGATATCTCGGATACACGGGCCAAAGGTTGTGCAGTCCACTGATGATTCAACAAGAGCCAAAGGTTGTACCGCTCATGACAACTCTACATGAACTGATGATTGCGCCGGTTAGTGACCATTCTATCCTGGATTCCTCGAGTCGAGAAAGACGCACCACGCTAGATATGAGGTACAGACTAGGGGGGCGTTGCTGATTAATGGTCAGCTGCATTCCAATAGGAAGTATCCCGAGTCGGGCACACGTACAGAGCATTGGAGACAGCAACATCCGAATTACGAAAACACTTGTAATACTAACCTCGAGCCAACCGCGAGTAATCGGTTACATATTACTAACATAGATAATAAGAAAAATTGTCAAAGTATTGAACTCCCGGCCCCGTGAGGCTAACGCCATATGAGCCTTGATAAAAATATATATTTTGGGAAAAAAAAAACCTTTAATAAAAAAAAATCACTATTGAAACGGTTGATAAAATTGGTTGCAATATAGTTACCACTGCCCGTTAACCACAAAAACATTGTTTGCCGCTGCCTTGTAAGCTTCCTTTATTGCGCCTTTGGTTAGGGAAAAATTGAAACATTATTTCTAGTGCAGCGAAAAAAAAGGTTGTTTTTATATATAGACTTACAAATGGAAAATTAAGAATTCGAATTTTTGATCAAATACACCATTTATTTTATTGAAATAATTACATGATCTTACAAAGTAGATACTGAATAGAACCCTCTCAATGAAAAACCTATCAACATGTTGTATTCTAAAATAATTTAAGGCGGTATTCTAGTGTAGAGACACGAATTTCGGACGTTTTTCCGAGTTCCGTAAAAATAAAACAAAGAATATTTCTACTATCCATTATATCATAATTTGTTTATCTATCTATCTATCCATCTATCTATCTATTTTAACAATAAAACAAAAATTGAACGGAGAAAAAATTTTCATAACTAAAATAGTTAAGAGCTGATGAAGTGAGATAGCTAAAAAAAAAAGTTGTGCAATGGCGTACACGATTCCAGCCCTTCTGGTTATCTGAAACAAAAAAATTTAACAGATTCTGAAACAGTAAAGATGCTGCTATCGCATGAACCTCGGACAAGTCAAAAACATCTTTCTTCAGAAAATGGCAGCCGTTTAAAAAATAAAATGCGGTTTAAAATGTTTTGTCTTAGGTTTTCCATTTTATTTGAAATAGTAAAATTTTAAGAATATCATTATTCAGAGGTTCATGCGATAGAGAGTTGCCTGCAGATTGTATCCATATAAATTCGACATGAATCGGTTTAGTAGAACTTGAGATATCGTGTACGCCAGTTTGAAAAAAAGAGTTTCGAGAAAAACGCGTTTGAAGTTCATTGTTACGGGCGTACCAAGTTAAAGGCCGCATCACTGAAATGGCTCTAACTCGGTTATTAGGATTTTCGATAAGTCTTTTCTAGGGTATATTATTGAATGGCTCAACTTCAGAAATATGAAGGAAAAAAATTTTGATTTTTTTCAAATTTCTAGACTGGAATACTGCCTTAAACAGAATTTTCTTCCGGCGCTATATAATCGTGGGTTTTTACATAAAAATGACTCCCAAAATAATATCGTACATGTTTAGCAGTCCTAAAAAATGGAGTATTGCCAGATACCTTTGGAAGTCTTTGGTTGAGCAAAATACTGAAATAACATTTCAAGTGCAGCGAAAAAAATATTTTTTTTGTGGGTGGCAATATAGTTGCTACGGCCTCATAAAGGGTTAAATTCTAAATACTCATTATAATTTCTAATCCTTGACTATCATGTATACATATGTTTTTGCAATCAGAAATATTTCTAATTAATAATTGAAAACATCTTTGCGGTCTATTAGGAAATAGTCGAGTTATTGAAATAGAAAATAGAAATTGCACCAAACTGTTGTTTCTGGTTATCGAAGATGCCTTAAGAATGCTAGAAAAAAAACAAAATGATTGAACATTTCAGTTTCAACACGTACCAATTATATAAATAATTTCAACAATAGTAAACAGTCAACGAATTCAGTGTACTCGCATCAGTAGAAATTTTAAAACTTCATTTCATCAATTAATGTGAAGTTTATGTTACTTCACTTCCAAATCCGCTTGTTTTGAAATGAGACGCAAAGTGGTGAGACGTTAGCTGGTTGATTGATTCTCAAACAAATAAAAAAAAGTTTAACAGAACACGTGTACACCTTGATAGTGAATGTCTTATATCAATGAGATTTATTTCTGCAATGGTGTTGTAGATTGTAGATTTTTCATAAAATGATGTTTTTGTGCATAATCTTTCGGAAACACAAAAAAAATTGTTCGTTCCCACTATTTAGAAAAAAGAAGATCAATGTCCCATTTTGATATTCAAGGCATAACTGTCCCACCATTATTTTTTACGCCCGTAATCAAGCTTGATTGATTCAAGTGAGGGGAGCTTTTCACATTTCATTAGACAATAGGTTACTGCTAATGAAAAGTTACAGGAGGGTTGTGTCCGAGACACGACCGCATAGTTGACGTAGGATTCCGTTAGGCTATCTGTTGATTTTGGATATGTTTGAAGAATTACATCGTTAAACTTTTTGATAAAGATTTGGTGGCCCTGAAAAGGGCTGTTTTGTTTGGTTGATGAGTATTGTTTGTTCACTCCACCAGTGTTTACCGAGTGATGATGACAGAAGGATGGTAAACAGTCGTCGTATGGCGCGTTTCAGATAAAAGATACTGAAGTGGGACGAGATATGATGAAAATAGCCCTCTGTGATCCTAGACAAGATGCCGCTTATTATATGTATGGATGAACTAAAGAAAAAAAAACTCACCAATGTAATATAAGATTATTACCAATACCGAACACAATTATCAATTTTGCTCATCAGTGAAAACATGTTACTTTAATATAGAGAACGTGAACGTGAACGTGAACAATCTGTTCACGTGGGCCCTCAAGCTGGGTATCGAATTCTCTACGGAGAAAACTGAAATGGTCGTTTTTTCTAGGAAGCACGAACCCGCCCAATTCCAGCTTTACCTATCCGGCAAAACGATCCAACACTCTATGTTTTTCAAATACCTGGGTGTATATTTTGATTCTAAATGTACCTGGGGGAGACACATTGCGTATTTGAAACAGAAATGCCAGCAAAGAATCAATTTTCTCCAAACAATAACCGGAACATGGTGGGGTGCCCATCCAGGAGACCTCATTCAGTTGTACAAAACAACGATATTGTCAGTGTTAGAATATGGCAGTTTTTGCTTCCGATCAGCTGCCAGGATTCATATTCTCAAGCTGGAGAGGATACAATATCGTTGCTTGCGTATAGCCATGGGGTGTTTGCAATCGACACATACGATGAGTCTCGAAGTTTTGGCAGGATTACCCCCGCCTACTCTTCGGTTCACAGAATTATCCTACAGATTTCTCATCCGTTGCAAGATCATGAATCCATTGGTGATTGATAACTTCGAAAATCTACTCCAGCTGACTCCTCAGTCAAGTTTTATGTCTTTATACCATGAGTACCTTACCCACGACGTGCACCCTTCACCAGGCATCTCCAACCAAGTTTGCTTCCCATACTTTTGCAATTCCTCTGTCATTTTTGATCTGTCCATGCGACAAAAAATCCATGGAATCCCAGATCATCTACGCTCCGATTATATTCCGCCGATATTTTCGGCAGAATATGGGAAAGTTAGATCTGATAAAATGTTCTTTACTGACGGTTCACACATAAACGGGTCCACTGGCTTCGGCATCTTCAATGAAAATTCCAGTGCCTCTTTCAAACTCAAAGATCCTTGTTCCGTGTATGTCGCAGAAATGGGTGCGATATACTATGCTCTAGGGATCATTGAAACACTGCCCATCGACCATTATTTTATTTTTTCAGACAGTCTCAGCTCAATAGAGGCAATCCGCTCAATGAAAGTTGATAAACGCTCATCTTATTCCCTAACAAGAATAAGACATCTATTGAATGTTTTGGTCGAAAAATTATTCAAGATTACCTTAGCATGGGTTCCCTCTCATTGCTCGATTCCGGGGAATGAGAAAGCGGACTCGCTAGCTAAGGTGGGCGCTTCAGAAGGCACACTTTTTGAAAGGCAAATTGCCTATAATGAATATTTTCACATTCCTCGTCAGGACACACTCGTTAGTTGGCAGCGCATGTGGAGTGAAGATGAGTTCGGTCGTTGGTTACACACGATTATCCCTAAGGTCTCGACGAGTGCATGGTTCAAGGGATTGAATGTAGGTCGTGATTTCATTCGCGTGATATCTCGGCTTATGTCCAATCACTACAACCTAAACGCGCATCTCTATCGCATTGGGCTCGCAGCAAACAATCTTTGTGATTGTGGCGATGGCTACCACGACATCGAGCATGTTGTTTGGTCGTGTATCCGATTCCATGCTGCTCGCTCTCAGCTCTCTAGAGCACTGAGAGCACACGGCAGACAATCGAATATCCCCGTCCGGGATATCTTAGGTAGCCGGGATCCTGATCTTCTGCTTCATCTATACCTGTTCCTCAGAAACGCCGATGTCAACGTTTAATGATGTTTCCTTCGTTGTGTCCCCGTTTCATATCCCTCCTATCCGATCGATAAACTTTTACTTAGTCGCGGCAATACATACACACACTCTTTACAGATGCACGGGTCAAAGGTTGTGCAGTCCACTGATCATTCAACAAGAGCCAAAGGTTGTACCGCTCATGACAACTCTACACGAACTGATGATTGCGCCGGCTAGTGACCATTCTATCCTGGATTCCTCGAGTCGAGAAAGACGCACCACGCTAGATATGGGGTACAGACTAGGGAGCGTTGCTGATTAATGGTCAGCTGCATCCCAATAGGAAGTAGCCCGTGTCGGGCACACGTATAGAGCATCGAATATAGAGAAAACATATTTCAAATGGAAAAAGTAATTTTCTTTGATCATTTTTACTTTCTGAGTATTTTTTAACCCAATGCAAATTTTAATTGGACTAACAACACCTAATACCATATGTAGAGTAAATATATAAACTATCCTTGGATGAAAATGAACACAACAAAACAGACAGCTTAAACCAAACGATCCGTTCTCGAGCGGGAACCAACCTTGGTTTTAATTTAAGAAAAATGAAATAAATCATTTCATATATCAAGTCATTTTTAACACAACTGCTACCAGATACAATTTTATAGTTACACGCCAAATTTTTCACAATACACGATCGGTCATTGATATGAAATTTCACGAGGCAACCAACATTAAAGTTCCAAATATAAATTGTGTTTGCTAGAATTAATCATATCACTCACCTTTTATTTCCAATGCCGATTTCCCCCAGGCAGCTTGGTTTTGTTGTCTCTGTTAGGGAACACATTTCGGTAGGAATGAAAATTCTCTCTCCTCTCTTGTATTTGCAATGCCAATTTTCCCCAGGCAGCTTGGTTTAGATGGCTCCGTTAGGGACTCGTCGCATGTGTCGTCAATTTCGACCAATCAGAAGTGGGTATTTCCGTTAGGATAGGGGTTGAGATTTTCAATTGTTTAATAATTAGTTTCATGACATATATTATTTTCTTCAATATAAAAAAAATGTTATGGAGTACCGAAACCGATTGACGCAAAAATTTCATCACTCCATCATGAAATGACTGAGCAATAAGCGTTTGAAATTGGACAATTTTCACTATGTGCTCGATTTTTGATTTTCAATTTGTACCTCAATATGTTCCCGGAAGACTTAATCCTACATAAAAAAACCGGTGTATTGTTAAACTGAAATGCTTAAACCTTCTGGTAGACAAATATGCTAGAAAACTTTGATTGCGTTTTTTTTCAGTTGCTGATTTTGGAACATGGGACAACTATGCGTAGAACGGCAGCAGGCAGAAATCAAAGGATAGTTGAACCAAAACTAGCAATTATCCCAATGACTGTATCGCACACCCGCAGGCATTGTTGCTCTCCTCATTTCTGATAACGATTATGCAATGAATGTCACACAGGAAAAATGCCCCTCATTATTCACCCTCCCGCTCCCTACGGACTAACTACGGACTGCCTTTGACCATTCTGGCAATAAGACTAGAGCGCAAACTTCACGCTTGCTGCCAAGGATTTGGGATTGTCGGGCGCAAAACGAACAACTTTTGTCCTCACCTTTTCCGCCGAACCCCGTCGTCGTTTTGGGGGGCTAGTTAGTAGTTTATGCCACCTCTGTGCAGTATAGTGCAGATCTGGGACGACACACACTTCGCTTCCCGACGCTCCGGACTCATCGTCATATCTCTAAATTAAAACCACATTATATTGCTGCTTTGGGTTTCATGTGATAATAGCCCTGGGCAGCTCCCGGAAAGCGCAACAAACCGAACCGAAGGGTGAGAAAAGGGCTGAAAAATTACGGTTCGAGCTAAGAGGTGGCACCCCAGCCGTTTATGAGTGTGTCTTACAACAGGAGCAAACATATGGGGCAAAACTAGCAGTATTAGTTGCTTTACAGGACAAGGGCGGTGAATTTATGGCCAAAGTTTAACTAGTTCCTTCCGGCTACCGCTGTAGTGGTGGGATACACATTATGTGGATGGAATCATATCAGAGCCATGAGATGGCTCTGATAGGAGTCATCATTTGATGAATTGTTGACATCGGTCCTGATATTCCCGGAACGCTGAAGTCATTGCAGTTGGTATTATCATTTGTAAAGTGTTTTAATTCAACAATTTTAACGTATTCTTTACTCTCATCGTGAATGTAATACAAAGCACACACACCAGGTGTATAAATATGATTCCACTATCTGCTATTTAAATGAAGTACATTCGTTTTTTTTAAAGTGAACAAATTATGTGTTGTTCATTTGAAGAGCATCCAAAAATATATTTTTTATTTTTGAGTGACTTTCCATCATTCAACATCAGTCATAGTCAAGAATATATTGGTCATTATTATCTACAACCTTAAGCCATTTTCGGGTAATTTCATAATTCTATCCGTGGGAATTCTGTGTTCCATCGACGAAAAACCACGGAAGCTCTACACGAATAGATTATGAAATTTCTCGCAAATTATCATAATCTATTCGTCACATTTTACTCCATGATATGTTTTGAGTTCACTCGTGTGTGTTGTCGCGTTGTTGTCTGGTCTGGCTTGAAAACACAAGCATTGTTTATAGAAGACTGTAAAATATGATTCTTTGCTGATGACCGACTGTTACTTGCGCTTGAACAACACCGAGTCGATCTATCACAGAATTGTACAAAAATTAAGAAATCTAATCATTCTCACGTCACCTAGCGTTACCCGATCGCACTTATACAATGAGAGATGTCGTTTAGTGAAACCATATACCAAAAATAATAAATTTTCTTTTCCCAAGCCTGATCTATTAAAATTCCATCGCTAAGCTATCGCAACCAGCAAAAGGGCACGGTCTATTTGATAGGAGTTAAATGGAGCATTAAATCAGAGCCATCACTGCATCAAAAAGCAGCATATTGAGTATGTATCGTACGCCAGTACCACCCACCAACACCACCCTCTCAAAGTGTCGCGCACTCATGTTTTCCGAAGCCACTTGTCACACTATGTGACGGAATCATAAATAAACCAAATGCCACACAGGACCTGTTTTTTTATTATCCAAGCCCTGCTCGTAGCCATCATCGCCTCGCCTGGCCGAGTGGGGTAGAATAGCTACCGAGACTCGCGAGCGTACGTCATCTTGTTCATTATCATAAATTATACTTTTATATGCGGGATGGCGTCACAGTACGGGTGTTATTAAATTAACTTTTGGCACTTTCGTTCAATCGGTTCGCATCCGGAATTCCGGGATAGAGCCGGGTCTCGGCGCTGGCTCGGGGGACGACAATATGATACTGTCGTGGCTTTAAAGAGATCGAGAGCTCTGTGGAGCAATGGACGCTACCTAGCTCTAAGTGGTGGTTCAATTCCGTGTATTTTTATGGCAATTTTCATTTTTGCTGTGTTACATGCGTTAGACTTTCAACAACAAAAATCGTGATAGCAATATTTCGGGGAAATATCTATATACAGTGGTAGACATTCGTTTAGCCGCACCCTATTTTTCCTCAATATTTTTAAAAATAAGTCAATTCCATGTACAGTTTTGCTCATAAAAGAAGATTATTGTTTACTTTCATCGAATTCATTCTAAGAAAAAGTATAAATTCACTTTTTGTTTTCTAAATAATTCAAATATGTGGAATCAGGATGGACATTCGTTGAGCCGCATCCTAAAATTTCAATGAAAGAAAATTTGGCCGGCAAATTTCGAGTCCAATCGGTAGCTAATATTTAGTATGTCCACATCCATTTCGGATCACTTTGAAAACTCGATTTGGCATCGAGTCAGACAGCTTTTAAAGTGTTGCCATATTGATTATAGTCCAACATTCCTGAATTACTGCCTTGAGACTGGAAATGTTGTCAAATTGTCATCCGTTTGCATAGACCATCTCGGCCAAGATTCTCCATAGGTTCTCTATGGGATTGCAATCGACTGCCAGCAGGTCATTCAAGAAGCGGAATGTCCATCTCGGCAAACCATGCCTTCGATTGCTTGGAAACGTGGATCTATGCATAATCCTGCTGAGAAAACGACATCCTCGGTAGCGTTATTCTCAATATGGCGAATCAAAACGTCCTCCAGTAATTGAAGATACTTTTCGGAGTTCATTCGGGTGAAAATGAAACAAATGAGAAGCTGTGATAGGAAACGGTTCCCCACACTGTCAAATTTCCGCCCCCAAAATTTCGCTTCGATCTCACGGCACTTGACTTAAATTGTACCAATAGCAACTCTAACAGTCCAGACCATCCAAATTGAACTTTTTTCGCCGGAAAATACAACATTTCTCCATTCTAGTTTCCATTTCATGTATTGCCGGGCGAAAATGAGATGGTTCTGCTTATGGGTGGCGGTCAGTTTCGGCTTCCCTTGAAGTTTCTTCCACATGATGTTTGGTGACTCATTAAAGATGCGCGCAATATGCCTCTTCGTTACTGGAACAACCGATTCTGCCTTAATGTATGAGCAGGACATCGTTTCTTGGTAGCTTCGTGTCTTATTCGACCTTTAAGACGCAAAGTAACTTTGGTGTTCCAATTTGTTGGTCGTTATAACCCATATTTCTGGCACTATTTAAAGAAATTCCGTACCACTTTCTCAGATCGACCAATTTTTGTTACGATCGAGCGATTAGAAAACTTTTGTTCACTGAATATCTTTATTATTTTCCGCTTCTCTTCCGTCAATAGAATACCTTTAGCCATTCCTCTAAGTTCTACGTAGATCAGTAATCTGACCAACTTCTTACGTTGCACATCTAATATGTATCTTGTAAATTAAACATTCCCAAGTATTTTTTCAAAAAACACAGATAAAAGCTTG
Organism: Toxorhynchites rutilus septentrionalis; assembly: GCF_029784135.1. NCBI lineage: Eukaryota > Metazoa > Arthropoda > Insecta > Diptera > Culicidae > Toxorhynchites > Toxorhynchites rutilus. The sequence goes on from NC_073746.1 coordinate 99,993,739, forward strand.
GTGATTATGCGAAAACTCGATTTTCATGCCCTGCGACTAAACGTATGTCTCGGGAAAAAACGACGTTTGAGTGTTTATATCCACCGATGCCGCCTTGTGTGTGTATGTGTGTGATTGTGACGCACGTACTTTCAATAAAAGTGACTAAAATATACCATCACTACAGCAAATAAGTATCCCGATAAAAAGAACATTCCTAGTTGTTTTATAAGTGTTTCGAGTTTTTTTTTCAAGTGCGGCTAAATGAATTTCTATCACTGTATATAAAAATGGATTTCTGTCTGTCTATCTGTCTCTCTGATTCTTATGGACTAGGAAACTACTGAACCGATCGGCATGAAAATTGGTATGTAGGGGTTTTTGAGGTCGGGGAAGGTTATTATGATAGTTCGAGACCCCTCCCCCCTCTCTAAGGGGGGACTGCCATACAAATGAAACACAAATTTCTGCATTACTCGAAAATTAATCAAGCAAACGAAACCAAATTTGACATGTGCAGGTTTTAGGCTGCAATAATTGTTTCTATGATGGTTAGACACTCCACCCTCCTCTCTAAGGAGGGAATGCCATACAAATGAAAGACAAATTTCTGCATAACTCGAAAACTAATCAAGCATATGGAGCCAAATTTGGGATGTGAGGGTTTTTGGGTACGAAAAATGTTTTTATGATGATATGACACCCCTCCCTTCTCTGGAACGGAGAGAGGGTTCCATAAAAATGATACACATATTCCAACCAAACATGACAATTAAAAATTTTCGGTCAACTCTGAAGGAAAATGGGAAATTTCGAAAAATTTAATTCGCATGTGTTCTACAATTATATATTAACATGCGGTGTTAGTTCATTTGATGTTTGCGGTAACGAAATTGATCTTCGTTCGAGAGTGGAAATGGATTTTAATGTGGCAAAACGCACTCCTATATCGTCTTCTATCTATAAAAATAAAAATGGATCGAATGTGTTGATAAGAGCAGAACTCGAGGAAAGAATTATCCGATTTAGGGCTGTGTTTGTTCTATCATATTTTCTGTACCAAACATTTATTCCATGTAACGTAGAAACATGTTATTTGCAAGTGGATGAAAAATCTTGCACCAGAATTGTGTCTCAAAATAATATGATATTATAATGTCGAGTTGTGGTAGAAGAACTGAAATTTTACAGTATAAAATAATTTTAAAGGGTAGATTAGAAGATCAATCAATGAACAGTTCTGCGATTGGACCCATTAAAGTGGATGTGATAACGAAAAATAAATTTTGAGCCGGACGAAGTTTGCCGGGCAGCTAGTATTTTATACAAAAGGAAAAAAAATCCATGTGCACTATCATAAGAAAATTTTATAGTTCTTTAACTAAGGAAGGTGGTCTCCGTAGCCACATTTGTTGCGCGTTCGCTTAGTAAGCGATTGATCGTGAGTTCAAAACTCAGGGCCCTCATTGACCATCTTTGTGTTGTTACAGAATAGCTACGTCCACGCAACAATCATCAGCGATGGAGATCGATCCACGGTCGAAATTAGATCGATTAATCCATACAACTGCTCTGCTCTGCAAGACACATCGGGCTGCTGTTCTATAAATAACTCAACAATGATCAATCAACTGTCTCCGCTGTCCGGTAGTCTAACTGGATAATGTAAGAACAGAAAGAATACTCTTACGCCTAAATGGCTACTGTGTAAATGTACCATATGAAATAGAAGGAATACTGGCGAATGGCAACTGTGTAATGTAATGTGCTATAATTATAGATATTATAACCATGTGACATGTACACGATTAAAATTAGGTTCTGTTACAGCTAAAATGGTAATGAGCCTAAAATAAATAAATGGGATAAAAAAAACTAAGGAATATTACTAACCTTCCGCATTTATCTAGAATCTTCCAAACTTTCACAAAGTATTCAGACAACCAGATTATCCTTTGTATAGTACAGACTTCTGATGATTCGTTCAGAATTCTCAAGATTTTGAAATGAACTTTTAGAAATTATTCAATAACATTACTGGTTCTACAGTTGAACAGATTATGCAGTGATTTTAACAACAAGAAAAACTATTTGTGCATTCTTTCGACCGATTGATGCCTGCTACTGGTAACATCATAATTTTTATGATGTATGTTTACGTCTTTTAAGAAGAAGAAGGTTATAGAAGGTTATAACCTATAAAGAAGGTTATTGTACGAAATTGGGAAAATAAGATTTATCACATTGCCAAAATACAAAAAAAATGGCAATAGTTGAATAATGTAACGAGTTAAAAAGGAATTTTAAAAAAAATATTACTAGCCACTCAAATTCTCCCAAAACGTCACAAACAATATTTTGAACTAAGCAATCGCATTCGCAATTCAAAGCACAAATAATAAAAACAATGAAATCCAGACTTTTTGTTCGTCAACAGCCAGGCTTTGCTAGCTTGGCAACCCTGTTAAGGAATATATCAAAGTTCAGATTACTAGCTTTCAAACATAAAAAAATTCGAAAAAAATGTGTTGCTGATATTTGTGGTTCAACACGATTCATTATTGCTTATAGTTTCAAACCTACAATAGAGCGAATAATTCAAGCAGATCCCTGATTTCTGTAGAATGATCGTACCTTGGATTTAATACCTTCCATCAAATTCTCCACAGAAACATTCGAGCACTTCCTGGACGCTGCTGGAAAATTCTTCCTGAAGTCTGACATGTTCCGATGTATGTCGATATCTTGAAGTTGTATTCCGCAAACCAGCAATAAAATTTGGAGTAATAAGCCAAATCCAAAAAGTTGAAGATCGCAAATCCTACAGGGAACACTGATTGCCAAACTTCTCAATCACTCGATTCACGCTCCTTGGACCAATTTTGGTCCTTCTCGCGATTTCATTGCGCAGTATACCCTTCTCGGCGCATCAAATGTTCATTTTTTTATAGTTCTCAATTCGATTCACGGCATATTGAAAAAAATTTTACAGACGTAAACAAGTGTCCTACTGGTATTTTTTTGGATGAGCAAACACAACATGCTGTGAATACACAGACAATCGACACTACACTAAAGATGGACAAAAAAATCGAGTCAGGGAGAATTTTACCAATGTTTAAATAGTAATAACTCTCTCACTTGACTGCGGATTGTCTGATTGTCCTGCCAGTATGTGTCCAAGAATAAAACTCTCAACCGAGATAAAAAAAAATACAGATAATCAAAGATACAGATTCAATTAGTCAAAACTGGAACGAATATGTCCGTTATGCCCGATGAAGTTAAGGAACAAATTTTGGCAGCAATCAAGCAAACACCTAGTGATTTTTAATTAACTCTAGAATCTAATGATCATGATTAAAATAAATCCTTTTTTTAGCATTCGTCCGACAATTTTCATATTTGGGATCATTGTTATTGTCTAAAATTTTTTCTATAATCTCTTGAATTGCAATTTCTTTTTTGTTTTATTTTGAGTGTTCGCCATGGTATTGACAAACTTCTCATCGCATATAAATCTTCTAACGTCTGGTCTGACGAACACACCTACATTGTTCCCGAAAGGTCTGGAAACTTGGTGATCAAGTATTTGAAGCATTCTCCATCTCTAGGAAATAATTTAACAATTTGCTTCATGAAGTCCACTTTCAATGAGAAGAGGTAGTAGAAGCACATTATGGGGAGGCATCTTAGGCACCGGAGACGTCATTTTTGTTTTCGTTAGTTTTCTACGAGACTCCTTCTCTATGAAAGTTGTATGTTTTCTTGGCTTTGCAGTGTGCTGACCCATCTGCTGCAAAGCGAAATCGTTTCAGCCAAAAGACGATGCTCTGTATGGTGTCCCTTGAACTATAAAAACGGATGAAACGGTGCCATAGTAAACTCACCAAAATGGAGTTAAAAAAAAGCAATGTTCAATGCTTTGTGAAATCGCAATCATTTAAGAAAAGTTACATCAAAATAGAATCTACATGCGATTCTATATGGAAAAAATATGTATATCATTTTATCCTAGGACTAGCCGTTCTCGAGATATAACCAATTATATATAACTGAAATCATGTTAGTAAAATATTAGAAAAAGCATAGAGTAGTGCGGGGCAAAGGTGCGCACTTAACTGTTGTCGTTTAATTACTCTTTACTCTTGTAATAAAAGCAAATAAAAATCGGTTTGCCTACCAAATTGTAACTATATATATATATATATATATATATATATATATATATATATATATATATATATATATATATATATATATATATATATATATATATATATATATATATATATATATATATATATATATATATATATATATATATATATATATATATATATATATATATATATATATATATATATATATATATATATATATATATATATATATATATATATATATATATATATATATATATATATATATATATACGTTACACCACAACCGACCGACCAAGGCGTCCCAGAAGTCAAGACGTCAGCAAAAGCCCAGCCGAGACCCATAGCAACAGACAGAGGCGTCAAAGTTACACCGCGCGTGTAAACCAACATTTGCCGACGCCGCGGAAATCAATCGAACGACGCGAACAAAGGTTCGATCAGGTTCGAACCACCGACGGAAATAATGAGATCAGCAGATGTAGTCTATTTAAGCCTTGTAATACGATTATAGAATTTAGTCTTGAGCGTAGCCGAGTTGAATACGGGCATAAAGGTTTATGAACCGAATGTAAAGTGTTATAAACGAATAAAAAGGGTAATTAGAAATTAAATAAAAGTTTTTTTAAACCGCGAGTTAAGTCACGGCATAATTGGCGCAGTCATTGGCCAAGTGGTACAACGAAGTGAGTAGTGTTTATAGAGCGGATATCTGGAAGCACCGCCACCGAGTTAAAGAGGAGAAGTTTACATCTACTGAAGAAACCAAACGAACAAGCGAGAGGACCCCCTGAGCGAAAATCAAGGACTCGCTGCCGTTAGGAAAACTAATCCCGCCACCTGGAACGAACGATCTACGAGGAAACCGATTCAACCTACCCAGACTCCAGGAGATGAAAGCAGTAATCTTCCTGTAAGTAAACACGAACAATTATCTAAACCTAACACAACAAAATACTAATTCAGAAGTGCGAGCCCCCACCAGTGGTAAGCGGACACTTGATATATCACAAAGTGAATAACTAATTCATTAACAAGTGAAGTGTAGAACAACACATTTTCTCGCGCGTATAAAGTACGTAAGATTTTTTTGAAAAAACAAATTTATTAAAATGGCCGAGCGGGAGCAAATGATTTCTCCGGAACTTCTGGCCCCGGAATTGGATGATCATGCACCAATTCCGCAACAAGAAATAACAATTCAAGGGTTACTCCAACACATAAGGAGCCTAACTCACAATCAGAACGAACTGATTGGGCAATTGAGAACACTTAAAGCAAAAGCGGAGGATCCGTTTATGCAGTTTAGAACTCCGGATCCTATTAAGAATTTACCAACATTCTCCGGAAACAAACGGGAAACAAACGCATGGCTTGAAGACGCCGAAAACACCCTGCATCTTTTTGAAAGATACAGAGATGATCCGGTCTACAGCCAATTGGTCAGAGCGGTAAAGAATAAAATCGTGGGAGAGGCCAAAGAAATTTTGATTGCTGCCGGCAACCCGAACAGTTGGGCAGAAATCAAAGAAATTATTCTAAATTCATACGGCGATAGGAGAGATTTGACATCTCATATCCAATCGTTGTTTTATATAAACCAAGGAAAAAAATCCATCACTGAATACTACAACCGAATCAAAACCATAGACACTGCTATTAAATCCACAGCAGCGACAATGGATGATTATAACAACTCTACAAGAGCAATAAATAATCTAGTGAGCCTTATGACTCTCACTAGATTCATAGATGGGCTCACAGAGGAATTGTCTATGCACGTGCGAAGCTACAGACCTAAAAGTCTGGAGGAAGCGTATGCAATCACCATACAATATGCCAACGCTGCATATAGGCAGAAGTTAAACCAAAAACCATCTGACACAAATAAAAATATCAGATCCAACAATAGTAACGGTTCACATAATTCGAAACCGTCTCCCAACCCCAATAGTAATGGCAATCACTTTAACGCGAAGCCATCCACCTCAAATTCTAACAATAACTTGCATAATCAAAAACCATACGGGTCTGCGAAATTCAAAGCTAGAGCTCCACCGCCAGATGACGATGTCTCGATGAGGACAGCGAAATCGCGGGCAGAGGTTAACAGCCACGAAACAGCAGAACACAGCAAAAATCATCAAACAGAACCTGACACTTCGGAACAGCTGGACGAATCCGTCCTCGATTCGGAAGATGACGATTATTTCGTCAACGATGAACTAAATTTTCACGTGGCCGAGGCGCTACAAAAAGAAAAATAATGAACGATAATAACTTTATTCCCTACATCACCATTGCAACATCCAAAGGCGAGATGAAATTTTTGATCGACACAGGAGCGAACAAAAATTACATATCACCCGAGCATGTAAACATAGAAAACTGCAAAACAGAACCGATTTCAAAAGTAACCAACATTAAGGGAACCTTTACAATCGATAAATCCGCTTCCTTCGACCCATTTCTTATAAATAAAAAACTGAAATTCTTCATTTTCAAATTTCATAAATTTTTCGATGGACTCATCGGATACGAGTCATTGAGAAATTTAAATGCTAAAATCGACGTCAGTAAAAATACATTGAGGATCGGGAGAAAAACTTTCGCAATGAAAAAGAGATTTCCCGAGAAACATAAAATCAATTTAAATGAACAAGAATATCAGTTCATAAAATTGAAAACCAAGAAAAATGGAGATTTTCTTATAGAGGAAGAAAAGCCTCACGGAAAATTTTCTATCTTGCCAGGCCTCTACAGAAGTGCTAATAACACAGCCTTTGTAGCAGTGCAAAATTATACAAAAAAATCGATGGAAATCAATTCGAACGAGATCAAGCTTTGCAATGACTTGGATACAGAGGTTGACCCATTCGAGCTGACAGAGCTACCGAAAAAGGTTGACTCTGAAAATTACACCATAAGAGACGATCATATGAATGAGGAGGAGAAATATACCCTCAGGAAGTTGATCAGGAAATACAACGACGTTTTATATGTGGAAAGTGATAAGTTATCATTCACCCATAAAATTAAACATAAAATACGCACCGTGGACAGTATTCCGATACACTCCAAATCGTATAAGTACCCCTACGTGTACGAAAGCGAGGTGCAGGAGCAAGTTAAAAAGATGCTGAAAGACGGAATCATAAAAGAGTCAATCTCGCCTTACACGTCACCTGTGTGGGTGGTTCCTAAAAAGTCCGATGCATCTGGACGAAAAAAATTCCGTTTAGTGATCGATTACCGAAAACTAAACGAGAAAACAATTAATGACAAATACCCTATACCAGAAATTACGGATATTCTGGATAAATTAGGAAAGGCGAAATATTTTTCAACAATCGATTTAGTTTCTGGCTTCCACCAAATTCAATTAGCGGAGGAAGATACAGAAAAAACTGCTTTTTCCGTAAACGGTGGCAAATATGAGTTTACTCGTATGCCATTTGGCTTGAAGAATGCCCCAGCGACTTTTCAAAGAGTCATGGATTGCATTCTGAGAGATTTAGTAGGAGTATGTTGTTTCGTCTATATGGACGATATCATCATCTTCTCCAGCTCGCTTCAAGAGCACTTGAAAAATTTGTCGCAAGTCTTCGCAAAATTGAAAGAAGCAAGACTAAAAATTCAGCTGGACAAATGCGAGTTCTTTAGGAAAGAAACGCAATTTTTAGGTCATACAGTCTCTGAAGAGGGAGTACGACCAAACAGCGACAAAATTGATGCAATAAGGCAATGGCCAATACCTAAAAGCGAAAAAGAAGTGAGACAATTCCTAGGAATGCTTGGCTACTACAGGCGATTTATTAAGGATTTCGCAAAAATTGTAAAGCCGTTAACAGCACTTCTCCGAAAGGATATTGAATTCGAAATTACACCAGAAGTAGTAACATGCTTCGAAAAGTGTAAGCAACTTCTGACGATCGACCCGGTATTAATTTACCCTGATTTTAGCAAAGAATTTTCACTAACAACGGATGCGAGTGACCACGCTATTGGTGCAGTGTTGTCACAAGGGCCAGCAGGTAACGACCGACCCATCGCATACGCCTCACGTACTTTGAATAAAACGGAAGAACGATATTCCACTACCGAAAAGGAGTTTCTCGCGATAGTATGGGCAGTGAAACATTTCAGACCATACCTCTATGGTAGAAAGTTTAAAATGTTCACCGACCACCAACCACTAACATTTTCTTTCACGAACGCTAACCACAGAATAATTAGAGGAAAGCTGGCTTTAGAGGAATTCGATTACGAACTAATCTACAAACCGGGAAAACAAAACGTTGTCGCCGACGCGCTGTCGCGCGTAAACATAGAGAAACACCTGAACGCACACTCGCAATCATCGCTTTCCCTAAATGTTGAACCTTCTGAGCGAGGAAACGAACCTTCAGACGACGAAAGTGACGGAACGACAGTACACTCAGCGGATACGAGTGATGACTACTTTATTCGGTATACTGAGAGACCTATCAACGTTTTTCGGACACAAGTCATATTCAAAATAGGAAATGTAGAACTTGCAGCCTACGAACAAATTTTTCCAAAATATCACAGACACACAATAGTAAAAAGAACATACACCGAAGAAGACATAGTTGAAACGTTGAAACGGACCCTGAATCCGAAGGGTTTGAGTTGTATAAAAGTACCTATCTCATTAGCACAACTAGTGCAGGAGACGTATAAAAAACATTTTTCCTCAAATATTATTTACAAAGTATTTATTTCAGAGACCATGTTGGAGGACATCAGAATGGAAGTCGAGCAAGACGAGATCATAAGAAGAATTCACCAATACGGACACAGAGGAATCAAAGAAAACCGGAACCAGATTCTACAAACACACTTTTTCCCGCAACTCGATCGAAAGGTCAAAATTTATGTCGATTCCTGTGATATTTGCAAAAAAGCCAAATATGACAGAAATCCACCCAAACTAATTAGAAAAAGCACATTTGGACAGAAACCTTTCGACAGAGTCCACATTGACATTTTCTTCCTAAAAGGTCAAAAGTGGCTCACCATAGTTGATTCATTTTCAAAGTTTGCAAACGCGATTCCATTAAGCACAAGAACAATAGTTGATATCAAAACCGCAATAACCGAACACATTCGAAATTTTGGAAGACCTCAAACTATAGTGAGTGACCAAGAGCCATCTTTCAGGTCCATAGACTTTATGGGATTCCTAAATGATCTCAATATAGAGATACACCTCGCAAGTGGATCCAATTCAAATGGTATCGTGGAACGTTTCCACTCCACTTTAATTGAAACCTTCCGCACAAACAAAGCAAAATTTAAAGATTTAACATTAAACGAGCAAGTAAATATCGCCATCGACATTTACAATAATAGTTTCCACTCAGTAATAAAAACCCAACCGCGAAATTTGATTTTTAATAACTCTGGATCTACGAATATGGAAGAAATATCTGAAAAATCTAAAAACCTGCAATCTGCAGTTAAAATCGAACTAAATAGACGAAAAGATAAATACGAACAACAAAATATGAATAACGAAAAACCTGAAGATCTTCAACCAGGCGAAATTAAATACATAAAAAACTCTCAACGTTTAACAAAAGACAAAGATCCGTTTAAAATAACAACGATTAAACACAACAACGAACTAACATTTGAAGACGTCAATAATATTAAAATCCACAAAAATAGAATAAAGAAATAACCGATAAATCAATTATTTAACTCTCGTTGCAGATTTTCATGCATCGTCATAATAAATTGCACAAAACTTAAAGATCTATCTCACAACAATGGTATAATTGCCATAAAATTAAAACAAGTCAGGATTAGGATAGGATTCGAGAGAATTATCCAAAAGATTAATATCCACTCTATCGAACATAATATCAATTACATTGAAAAAATCGCAGGAAATATTAAAGTTATAGACCACTTAAGAAGTACTTTAGATTTCAAAATACAAAACTCAAAAGGTAAATTGATGAGCTTGTATTCCCACAGAAGTAAAAGAGCATTAGTAAACGCATTAGGAACAGCAATAAAATTAATAGCAGGAAACCCTGATAATGACGATTTAGAAATTATAAACCATAGTTTGGGAACTTTAGAGAAACAGGAAAATTTACTATCGAAATCTATATCAAGACAAATAATCATTAACGAAAAAATACAAAACAAAATTAATAACATAACAGACGTACTCAAAAAGATCAATAAACAGATTGTGGAACAGAGGAACAATTCTTTGGTAACCAGAGCAGATTTGGAATATATCAACATGATTGTAAACCTTGACTCTATAATTCAGATTCTCGGAAATATTGAAGAACAAATCGAGTTTGCTAAACTCAACATTTTAAACAGAAATTTATTTTCATTTGAAGAGAAGAAGTACATTTTCAACAGACTCAATGCTCAAAAGCTAAAGCTAGACTATTTAGATCAAATATTCCAGTACAGCTCAGGAAGCGTTATTGTAAGCCAAGGTGAAATTATAATACTGGTGAAAATACCCATCCTCGGGGACAACGAGTTCGACCTGATCAACATTCAGACGCTCAACATAAACAGTACACGAATCAGCACAGACGTAAAACTGGTGGCAAAGCATGGAGACATCATTTACAGACAAAGCGAACTTTGCGACATTTGCGAAGCTACAACCCTTCTCGAAGATGATTGCATCTATAACCTTCTGAATCACCAAACACCAAAATGTATCATAAAACCCGTCAGACAACCCATCCGTGTCGAAGAAATTAAGAAAGGAGTCATACTTGTTGACACAAACAAAAATGTATTGATCTCTGATTCATGCAACAATTCCAGACTGATCAACACCCCGACAATCATCGAAACAAACAACTGTACAATCAAAGTGATGAACATCACCTTCAATAACCAAGTAACTTTTGGAAATAGTGAAGAATACCTTCTCCCAATATACGGAAATAAGTTGATACAATTAAACTATACAGAGGAGAATAATGAAATCAACCACCTCAAATTGGAAAACCTTAACAGTCTGCAGGACATAAAGTTAGACCTGCATCGTTCAAAAAGGACAACAACCATCGGAGGAGGAGTCCTCCTCATGCTAATCATTATCTGTTCTTTTACCATTTATATCATCGACAGAAGATTCAAAGCGAAGGAAAGAGCAACTCTGGAAATTCGAAGCCATGTTGGAACCACCACGGAACTTAAACAAACCATTGGAAAAGGAGAATTTGGACCATTACCGAGTCTCGTCCTTTTCGAAAGATCGTCCGAGGACGGACGAGAATCTAAGGGGGGAGGCGTTACACCACAACCGACCGACCAAGGCGTCCCAGAAGTCAAGACGTCAGCAAAAGCCCAGCCGAGACCCATAGCAACAGACAGAGGCGTCAAAGTTACACCGCGCGTGTAAACCAACATTTGCCGACGCCGCGGAAATCAATCGAACGACGCGAACAAAGGTTCGATCAGGTTCGAACCACCGACGGAAATAATGAGATCAGCAGATGTAGTCTATTTAAGCCTTGTAATACGATTATAGAATTTAGTCTTGAGCGTAGCCGAGTTGAATACGGGCATAAAGGTTTATGAACCGAATGTAAAGTGTTATAAACGAATAAAAAGGGTAATTAGAAATTAAATAAAAGTTTTTTTAAACCGCGAGTTAAGTCACGGCATAATTTATATATATATATATATATATATACAATAATTTCTCGAGTTTTGTTTGTAGTTAGACAAAAACCTATTTTAATACAAAATGGCAAATGCGTACTTTTACCCCATAGTGGGGGCAAAGGTGCCCACCGTACGGGGCAAAAGTGCGCACTTATTGAATTGTACTTCTAAGGTAACTTGTAACAAAAATCAATGCTTTATCATTACCAGCGAAAGCAGCATCATTACCAGAGTGTGTAGGCACCATCCAGTGGGGTGGAGGGGGTGCTGTATGATGTTTTATGGGTGGAAATGAGTGGGTGTTATGGTCAAACATACCACGTGAAAATTTTTGGGAGAAAGGAGACTGACAATATAAAGTATCTGAAAATGTCCAACATTTGAAACAGAATTCGTTTTTATTGACAAACTAGCTGAACCGGCGAACTTCGCCCCACTCACAATTGATATCTATATATATATATATATATATATATATATATATATATATATATATATATATATATATAAATGGATTTTTGTCTATCTGTCTGTCTGTCTGATTCTTATGGATTCGGAAACTACTGAACCGATCAACATGAAAATTGGTATGTAGGGGTTTTTGGGGCCGGGGAGGGTTTTCGTGATAGTTTGAGACCCTTCCCCTTCTCTAAAAGGGGGCTGTCATACAAATTAAACACAAATTTCTACAATACTCGGAAATTAACCAAGCAAATAAAACGAAATTTCGCATGTGGAGGTTTTAAGGTGCAATAAATGATTCTATGGTGGTTAGACTCTCCACCCCTCTCTCTAAGGGGGGGCTGTCATACAAATGAAAGACAAATTTCAGCATAATTCTAAAACTAATCAAGCAAATGGAGCCAGATTTGTCATGCGAATGTTTTAGGGGACACAAAACCTTTCCATGATGAATAGATACTCCTCCTCTCTCTTTGGGGGGGGGGCTGTCATACAAATGAAACATACATGTCTGCATAAATCAAGAACTAATCAAGCAAACTGAACCAAATTTGGCATGCGGAGGTTTTATGGGGCAAGAAACATTTCTAAAGTGATTCAACACTCCTCCCACCTTTCTGAGAGGGGGGGCTGCCATAGAAATGAAACACAAATTTTTGCATGACTCGAGAATTAATCAAGCAAATAAAATCAAATTAGGCATATGGAGGGTTTAGGGTTCAATAAATGTTTCTATGGTGATTACGCATCAATCCTGATACTGACTGTTTGAATCCGTTGCTTCGTTCTGGAGTTCAATCGTGAAGAACGGACACCAATTCATGTTTATTGATATAGATCAAGTTTATGAATACATAGTTACCTTCACTTGATTTAATTGAAACCCATTGTTGAAAACAAAACAATATTTATTTGAAATTCATTGTGAAAACGTAAACGAAACACACCCGTTTTTGAATTGAATTTTTTTCTGTATTATAGTGACTTTCAACACTTTTTGGCTGGTTCGTCACTGTTACTTCCATTTTTGAAAGAATATCGGGAGTGAGAATTGAACTCATGATCCTTAGCGTGAGAGATATGAATGCTACCACTACGCCAGATCACCTCCACATTGAATTGAATGCATGGTGAAAATAAAAACATTTTTGATTTGAAATTCATTAAGCAATTGTTTATTTTTCTTCCTCTTCTTGGATTCCGGTTCTAAAAGTTCCGAAGCTTTGGAGGGCTGTTGTTTCGTTGCGCTGTTGTGGGGTTCGAAGAGACAGACGATGATTCTTCATGAAGCTAAAATCCCAATCTCTTCCTGCATGTTTTGCAACCTGGTTGAATTCGTGCTGAAGGTTGTTGGCTTCCGCAAAATCAAACGCCAGACGACGTAAATCTTTGAGAGTCATACCATAGAAAGCATTGTCCAGTGCTCTGCAGTGGTTCACCATATCCTCAGACTGCTTACTCGTAAATACTTGTCCGAACCACCCTAGGTGCTTTCCAGTTATTTTAGGTAAGTTAATCATCATCTCCAAAACTGAAAAAATTAGATCAAAACATCGCAAAACTCTTTTTACCTCATAACTTTTTGCCACATTCATGAGATGTATCGTGTTTGTATGGGTGAGCTGATGGTGTAATAATGTATCAAACGAATACACTGTTGTCGAAATTTGATGCTCGTTTGCTTCAAAAAGGCCAATGCGCACTTTTTGACGTAGAACTAGGTCTTTCATTAAAGGTGCCCAATCAGAAAACAGGTCACGTTTTTATGAAATAAAGTTAACGTTAATAACTATTTTTGCCGCGAACGGATTTTGGCGATTTACATACGAAACGAATCGGAAACTCCCTAAGATTTGTTTAATATGATATACATTCGAATCCCTTGGTTTGTAAATGGTTAAAATTCATGAAAATTTTAGGCGTTTCAATTTTCCGATACATTTATTCTGTCCATTTGTGTGCTTTCCTGAAGAGAGCTGTCAATAACGAGCAAATTATCGACGACCAACCAAGGGGAAATCGTAGGATTTGAAGTCTCCGTAAGCAAAGGAAAAATAGAAGAAAGAAGGGGAATATTTGCCTAGAGTATAAACCATTTCAGAGATTATTTTGCTAAGCAGTTGTTTCTAAAATTTTACAGCATTTTAATCCGAAGGTATAAATAAGTGACTTATATAAAATAACAGCGTAGTTCTACGTCAACAATGCGGTCGTATCTTGGACACAACCTCCTATAATTTTCCCCGTACGCACCTCTTTATCATTACTTTATCATAATGATACTGCTGCTGGACATTACGATTAAGATCCCGACATTTTACTAACATTTTTTTCATTATAACAAATCGGTTGTATCTCGAGAACGGGCGGTCCTAGAAAAAATCGTTATAAAGGGTGTGTCACATCAAATTGCATCACGGTAAAAACGCTGTAGAAATTTAATTTTTAGGAATTATATCTTCAGCTTTCGCTTATAATCAGATAAGAGTGAATAGATCACGTTGGCCATGCTTCACTGTAAATTTTTCGTAAATTTGGAAAAATGTCGTCGAACGAAAAAGAGCGTCGTGAATTAATCCTGTGCACTCATTTCGAGAATCCGGAGTTGTCACATCGGGACATCGGTAAGATGCTGGGAATCGTCCAATCCACGGTCAGCAGAGTACTAAAACGATACTTCGAGAACCTAACCATCGACCGGAAGGTGAAGAACGGCAAAAATGGATGCTCCGTCAGTGAAAACGATCACAAGCGCGTAGTTAAGCAGTTTAGACGTGATCCGAGAAGTTCGGTCCGGGATGTCGCCAATAAGCTGAATTTGTCAAGTTCATTCGTCCAGCGGACCAAGCAGCCTGCGTACATACAAGGTTCTGAAGGCTCCTAACCGCGACGAAAGGCAAAACATGGTGGGGAAGACGCGAGCCCGGAAGCTGTACACCGAAATGCTGACGAAGCCGCATTGCCTGGTAATGGACGACGAAACCTACGTCAAAGCGGACTTTCGTCAGCTGCCGGGCCTGTTGTTCTTCTCCGCAGAGGACAAATTCAGCGTTCCGGAGGAGATTCGCAAGCAGAAACTATCCAAGTTTGCCAAAAAGTACACGGTGTGGCAAGCGATCTGCTCTTGCGGAAAGCGGAGCGCCCCCTTCGTGATGACCGGCACGGTAAACGGGCAGGTTTACCTTAAGGAGTGCCTACAGAAGCGCTTACTACCACTATTGAAGCAGCACGAGGGCCCGACCATCTTCTGGCCGGATCTCGCTTCGTGCCACTATTCAAAGGACGTGTTGGAGTGGTACGAAGCCAACGGGGTCATCTTCGTGCCAAAGGAAATGAACCCGCCCAACGCGCCGGAGCTTCGCCCAATAGAGAAATATTGGGCGATTATGAAGCAGGCCCTCCGGAAGAACCCAAAAGTTGTCAAATCGGAGGCGGACTTCAAGAGAAAATGGATTTCTGTTCAAAAAAAACTACAACCTGACGTTGTACAGAACCTTATGGACGGGGTAAAGAGGAAGGTGCGAGCATACGGGCTTGGGCTCGAAGTATCAATAAAAAGAAAATGCCAAAAGTTAAACAGTAAAAAAAATAGTTTTTATTTTACTGTCTAAAATTTTCAAAAGGATCGGTCTACTGGGCGAATTTCTACAGCGTTTTTTCCGTGATGCAATTTGATGTGACACACCCTTTATATAGTTTTTCATGTAGAATCGTATATAGATTCCATTTTCATGTTATTTTTCTGAAGTGGTCGTTTTCACAAGACATTGAAATTAAAAAAAAAATCAAAAATTCATATTTTCTATTTGGTGAGTTTACCACGGCATCGCCATACGTTAAACTTTGGCTTTCTCAATAAAAATATGCAAAAAATAAAAAATGTCGAAGGGAGGGTCATTTGAAATACAAACGTTATTAATATTGAATTCAATTTTTGAGTAAGATTTCCTAGCAATGCTTTTTAATGTTATTTTTCTCAAATAGTTCATTAATTTTCCAACAATTTTGTCAAATATAATATTTTAATCAGACATCTGGCAAGCATTTAGAGTTACATTTTGTGTAAGAAAGATCAATGATTTTGAAAACGCTCTTTTAGAAAATCAGTCGTAATTTAAATTGGTCGTATGATAAAGAAAATTGAGATTTTGGGTAGCTTTCATTCAATAAAATCAAAGAGAATCTGTTTTACGGCTGATTTTGGGTAGAATTGCTCTGTACGCGCATCTCGAAACAATATATCGTGATTTTTCGCAGTTAACGCATTAAGGACCGCTAGTTTTGACGCTTCATTTGTTCGTATTCCACGAATGAGATCGTTTTCATCGGTTTTGGATGAGACGAAGACCCATCGGTAGGCCTCGTTAGATTTTTGGCAGACCAAGGATTTAACCATCAAGTGTAGAAAACACGGGTTATTTCATGATCCATCCGTAACATACGGAACGCGAAACAAGAGAAAGCTCGTGAGCGGTCCTTAAAGTGTTAAGCAGAAAATAGTACTGTTTTGAGTTCAAACCCAGCTTTCCAGACTTTCTTCCTGCAACCGGTTCAATGCGACTCATCGAATATGTGTCATATTCCCGAGCGTAGGACTCAGGCCCAGACAGCGCTTCTGTGGCGATGACAGTGTCATTTATACATTATTGCCACTTTATGAGCTTTCGCATAAACGGACCGTCATGGAGTCGGATGATAACTCGGGGTTTTTCCCCTAGCAACACTCCCTCCTCCCTCACTCCCGACTGAGTACTGCAATGCACATGTTGCAGGAGAGAGAGGAAGCGCGCGAGCTGCTGGCTGCACGTCATAATAAGTAGAGCATGGGTTGGAAAGGTTATAAACATGTGATATTTATGCGCGGAATGAGCAGTGAAATGCTATCATTTTATCGCCTACATCCCCATTAAATCAAGGAAAAAAAGACGGGTGGGTAATGTCGGGGACATAACCGGAGTGACGTAGGACTATACAAAGGGGACAGCTTTTGTTAAATATATATTTTAAATATATTGTTTTATTTTCTTCTCCTACGTGAATACCTACCTATCTACCTGAAAAATGGATTAGTTTACTGTTTACTCTTTATGAACATGTTGATGGTTCTGAAAAGAACCTTTGGTGTTGTGTTTTTGTTATCACTCGATATTCCTATCTTGTTCGGTTAAGCCTTCCTGTTTAGCTATTGCGTTTGCCACTCGCCACAGCTTTCACAGTTGGGAAATTTCTTCCCATCCAGCTTGTGAAGTATTGTTCAGTAAATTACATTTAATGCGACGTGCCGGAGAAACACTTTGCTACTCACTGAAACTAATTGTTGACTTGATGAGCGCCGAACCGAAGCTGCTCTGTTCTTGATGCGGGTTTTCTAATTGTCGTGAGCAGCTTTGCAAGCCAACTCGAGCACTCCGACGGCCGAAACTCTATAATCGCTGTTAGGTATACTGGTGCTCCGGCACCAATCCGTTCGGCCTAGTTACCCTTGCGGAGCAATCAGTGAATGCGACCAACAAGGAACTGGAGACCTGTACGGTTCGAGTGAGACTTTGCCTTTCCCTTAACTTGTCCTCCTTTGTTACGTCCACGATGCCGATGCCGTACAACCACACGGGTTTACGGTTTGAAAGAAAATAAGATATTTTTTTGGGGTCCGCGTGTTTTATACTCTAGCGGTACACACTCACAGGATAGAACCAAAACGGCAGACTCAGCCAGAGAGGCGAGTCCAACGAGACGAACGAATGAGCGTTAAAAGGGAGCGATGGCAAAAAAATACATTCATTACGATTTGTTCGCTCGTTGGATTCACATGCAGGCTAAAAAGGGTCCTTTTCAGGATCACAAAATTATCTTCAATCTAAAGAGTTTATTGTTTTGCTATCACTCGATATCCCCATCTTGTTCGGCTAAACCTTTCTGTTTAGCGATTGCATTTGCCACTCGCCACAGCTTTCACAGTTGGAAAATTTCTTCCCATCCAGCTTGTGACATATTTTACAGTAAATTACATTCAATGGCACGTCGCATTACCACCACTCAGTGTCGGATTGGAGGTAATTTTAACCTGTAATTGAACATTTGTGATGACAGTGGTACAGTGTCGACTTTCAATGTGGGGTCATAATTTGGACCCCGAACTTTATGTTTACAAAAATGTCCAACTAAATATGTCACATTACAGGTCCGTCCAATTAGCTAAATGTCGAGATAAGTGTAAATTACTGTACTTTCAATCTAAAAGCAATTTAAGAATTGATGAAAATCAATAAGCTCAGAACAACTGCCAAATTTACATACTCATCATATCCTGGCAAACAAATTATGAAAAAATCAATTTGTGTTTTATTATTATTTTGGATATTGTTTTAGAAAGCATTGAACTGTATTTCCAAAACTCTTTTTTGGAAGGTTTAATGGCCCTGAAAAGCGCCTTGTTTTATGGAATGGTTCCAATTTAGAAAACTTAATACTCGTGGTTTTGAAAAAAAACCATTTCGAACGCCCTCGATGCCGCCTTGTTCTGGATTTGCCACCAAAGCAGTTTGTATAAAGAACAAACTTTTTTCTTCTGCTACTTGATGCCGTTTTGCGATTGCGTTTGCCACTCGCCACTCGCTGCAACTGCCTGTTGTTGTCTTGATGTGTTCTGTTCTGAATGCGGTTTTTCTTATCGTCGCGAGCAGCTTTACCAGCCAACTCGATCACTTCGGCGGCCGAAACTATATAACGCCGGCTAGGTAGACTGGTGCACTGGTACTAACTACTCGGCCTAGCTACCCTTGCGGAGCAATTGGCGGATACACCGAAGAACTGCACACCTGCACGGTTCGAGTGGGACTTTGCCTTTCCCTTAACTTGTCCTCCTTTGTTACGTCCACGATGCCGATACCGTACAACCACATGGCGATGGCAAAAAAATACATTCATTACGATTTGTTCGCTCGTTGGTTTCACATGCAGGCTAAAAAGGGTCCTTTTCAGGATCACAAAATTATCTTCAATCTAAAGAGTTTATTGTTTTGTTATGTCTCGATATCCCCATCTTGTTCGGCTAAACCTTTCTGTTTAGCGATTGCGTTTGCCACTCCCCACAGCTTCCACAGTTGGAAAATTTCTTCCCATCCAGTTTTGTGACATGTTGTACAATGAATTACATTCAATGCGACGTGCCGAAGCGCCACTCAGTGTCGTATTGGAGGCGATTTTAACCTGTAATTTAACATTTGCGATGACAGTGGTACAGTGTCGACTTTCAATGTGGGGTCATAATTTGGATCTCTATGTTTACAAAAATGTCCAACTAAATAAGTCGCATTACATGTCCGTCCAATTAGCTAAATGTCAAACTAATAGTAAATTACTGTACTTTCAATCTGGAAACAATTTAAGAATTGGTGAAAATTGAATAATCAGGAAAGTCCCCAACTATCAATAAGCTCAGAACAACTGCCAAATTCACATGCTCATCAGATCCTGGCAAACGAATTATGAAAAAATCAATTTGTGTTTTATTATTATTTTGGATATTATTTTAGAAAGCATTGAACTGTATTTCGTAAACTCTTTTTTGAAAGGTTAAATGGCCCTGATAAGCGCCGTGTTTTATGGAATGGTTCCAATTTAGAAAGCTAGCTACCCTTGCGGGGAACTTCAGATCAACACGGTTCCAGCGGGATTTTGCCTTTCCCTTCACTTTTCCTCCTTTACCATGTCCAGACATGGCTGCTTGGGTTGGTTTGTTGATGTGTTGTGATGCGAACCGATGTGGTGTACGGTTTGAATGAGAATGATCGTTACGGCAGCGGAGCGGAGATTTTTAAGCTGACTGGCTGTCTCGAGAATTACGCATGTGTGAGACTGCGACCAATGTTTCGTTCATTTTTTTTTCTTTTTCCTTTCCAATCGTGTTTCATTCTATTTCGCTGCTGCTCTGGTTGCCCGTTTTGGTCGGTACGATTTGAGGAGCACAAAATGGACCAATCAAAAATGGGCACATAGTGCATTTTGACAATGCTTGATATTTCACAATTATTCAATTATTTATCTCAAGAAAAATGAAATGTTATTCGTAATGATAGATGCGTAGATATATTTCCTATCAATTTATGCAAAAACCTTTGCGATCTATTGAGAAATGCTCGAGTTATAAGCGTTCCAAATCTTGCATTTTTTCCTACTTGTTCAGTGCCTAGATTTCCATTTCACCCCCTATATCTTCCGGTTAGACGTAGTCCTACGTCAAAAATGGAAACGGTGCTAAACATTCTGCGAGGCTCAAATGACATTTAATAAGCAGAAGTGACACGATTTAAGAATGCTCGTAAACCATCGCGTAATCGCAAGAAGGTTTACGATTTTAAGGGGGTGTGTCTGGGTGTTGATAACATGATTTAAAACACAGAATAAAGTACTCGTAAAACGTACAGTGTGTAAACCATTACCCCAAATTAGATGAAATTGCAACTAAATAACGACCCCACCAAATGTAACTAAAATATCCCCGGGACAGTTTTGATAAACATCAAAACCAATATTTTCCAACCACCGTTACACGGGAACGGCTTCGGTTCGCCGCCAAAGCCATCCCACATATTTATTGCCACTTCAATCTGCCATAACATTGAATTATGTTTTGGAGAAACTTTTATTGACGTAGAGAACTTAATTGCTTTCCTCTCGGTCTCGCCATCCTCGGAAAGGAAAAAGTTCTCTCGAAGCGCTTAATTGAGCCCAAAACTAATTTCCGAAGCGTTTATTCTGGTCACATTAGTTTGATCAATGTGTGTTTTAGTGGTTCCAAGGATAATCATCTCGCTAGTGGTCAGCATGCAAGTGAAAGTTTTGCTCGCCTCTCCGGCAACGGCAAAGCTTTTTCCCGATAAGGCGAGTCTGACCGGATGGTCGCCAATTTATACGATGCCTTCCACCGGTCTGTGGGAGAATATTTTACACGTTCCACTTTGAGCTCGGGAAGATAAAATCAAATTACCGGAAAGAGCACGGCTATGGATAATTGTTGTCAGGAAGGGTTCAGCGTAGGATAACTGACGTCTAGCAGAATTCACACAATTAATTTAATGGGAGGAGTTTGAAACTCCATTATTCATCGGTTCATTATCGGAAAATGGGTTTCTCTAATTTGGTTCGTAAAAACACACTCAAAAATACGAGCCTTTATTTCAGATCTTGAAAAACTCAACCCATTACATACTGGAACGTCTCCGCAGAAATAAATATTTATGCACCGAATTTATCGAGTAAAGAATCCAGGAACATGGTCCCACTCCAGCGGATACCATCTGCAACTTGTTCGTATTGAATTTCCAGAATTTACAATCTCATATCTGCCGTCAGTTCGAACTCCATAACAATGGAAACTGAGATGATTTCGAACGAAACTAGGGGAGGTCACATGTGCATTTTCTATTAAAATTCTGATTGAAAATCACTTCCAACGATCTAACAATGATGTTTTCCTTTTCCCCCCTGTTAATTCTACTCCAGTGCGAACAAAAGAAGTTGGACATGTGCAAGAAGAAACGTACTCTTCAACAGTTTTATAACCCTGCCAAACCCGAACCCCAAAAGGACTCCGAAAACATGGAGAATGCGTTTGAGGAAATAAAAAAAATACTGTGCCATTTCCGATCCCCACGGCTTGCCGTGTTTTGGAGGAAAGCAAATAAAATATCGTATGCGCTGCGGGCGGAGGTGGGGGCGGACGAACAGCAGCGGCAAGAAAGCATTCGATGCAAAACTTTCTGTTTTTATGGCTGGTGTGAAGCCACCAATAATAATATGCAAATCAGATTGACGGAAATAAAAATAAAATGTTACCATCCCGTTTGCACGGTGGAGAAAAATTCGACTTGGCAGCATGACTTAGACCAGGGATCACCATTTCTATGAGAAGGAAGCAAAAGAAAAAAAATCATGGAGTGGGGCCCGGCTAAACCTTGCCGAAGTGGATGTTCGGCTCAAACGCACAAACCTCGTCGCCTCACAGCCTCTTCAGAATAATTTTTCACCATCTGACAGAGTGTCATCTATTTTTCACTCTTCCCCGCTTCGGTGGGTGGGATACTTCCGGGAGAGGGAACAAGATAACGATGGCAATAATGATGTCATGCTGTTAGGCTGAAGTTTCGGGGAAACATCTGATTCTGGAGTAGGCCCAGGTGGAGGAGGAAGAACACAGATTTCATCTTCTAGCCGGCTTCTCCGCCTCTGGAGAGCAAATATCTTCATGGGGACAGCAGCACGGCGTGTGTAATGATGAACGGTCTCTGAAGATCCTGCGTTTAAGGAAAGATTTGAGTTATTGCACTATGAAACAGTGAACATTGTTCACCATAAGTCATGGTGGACCAGAATCTTTTTTGGCAGGGATTCATTGTGAAGTTTGTTTTTTTAGTCGACATTTCGATATCAGTTGATATGATAACTGGAATACCGTTCTGAATCATATTTCGGACGCTTAAGGCATATGATACAGAAAACAGATCTAAACTTTATGCACAGGTATTATTAGGTTGATATTTTTAATAAATTAGTTCAATATGCTTTTAAGCTTTCTACTTTGGTACCTATTTGATTGAAAACATAAAAAAATCATCATTTTATTCGCTTTTCAAACGAAGCTAGTAAGAATCAAACTTCGGACACTAAATCAAATTTCGGACAGATTGAATTCAAATTTCGGACACTTTATTTTGTAATTTTTTGGACGGAAATTACATTACACTTGATTATATTATATAATCAACTGCGAAACACTAACCATGCAAACACAGTAAACTGTTAACGATGATGAGAACTGATGAAACACGGGAGAAATTTAAATATTTATGAACGGGTAAATTCTACGTGCTCACGCTAAGGAAACGTCAATCACAAACGATAATGAGTAGCGTTGTAAGATTTCTGCCGATTATGTTTTAATTCAAATGTAGTTCTCATGTGAAATGATAGTGAAACCAAGGGATTACTCTAAAGAAGCAATTATGATATTATTTTAAAGTTATATTATCAGTGTATTAAGCAATTCAAGATATAAGAACAAAGTGTCCGAAATATGATTCAGAACGGTATTTCATATGCTCTTATATGTTGCGGAACAAAATTGTTCAGTGACAGATGCAATTTTGCGTTGAGTCTTAAATTAGTGTAATTAACCCAACCTATTTTTAAGTTAATTTAGCCCCCAGTCAAATTTTTATTTATTTATTTATTTATTTATTTATTTATTTATTTATTTAAATCTGATTCATCTGACATCTGTGGTCTTAATGAAGAAATATATAATAATATAGTACAATTATTTATACAATCGACGAACTAGTTAATCTGTTTTTAAAGCGGCTGGATGTCTCGCCGAAATCAAATAGATCCTCCACCAATGTGAAAGTTCGAATCATCGACGACAGCGGTTCGTTGTATCCGAATAAAGTACGATGAAATCTGTTCTGTAGCAAAGATCGCTGTCGGAGAGGTCGTTGAGCAGCACGAAGGTCCAGTAATGAAAGTAGCCGAGGAGAATCAACTTCCCCATTGAACAGCTTTGATACGAAAATTGCCTGTCTGCGTCTTCGTCTTCTCTCAAGAGTGTCCAGGCTTAAAAGTCTGCATCGATCCGGGTAAGCAGGAAGATTCAATGGATCGCGCCAAGGTAGATGACGCAAGGCCAACCGGATGAATCTTCGCTGTACACGCTCAATCCTCAAATTCCAGAAAATCACATTTGGAGTCCAAACAACGGCTGCAGTTTCGAGAATTGGTCGTACTAAAGCGCAATATAAGGACTTCAAGCAGTATGGGTCAGTGAAATCCTTCGCAATCTTCGAAATAAATCCGAGCTGTCGGTTTGCCTTAGCAATGATTGAGGTGTAATGAGCGTTGAAGTTCAATTTCTGATCCAGCACTACTCCGAGGTCAGGAACTTTTTCAACTCTTTCAAGCAAAGCACCGTCGATGCAGTAATCAAACTGTAACGGACTTTTGGAACGATGGAACGTCATGACGGAGCACTTCGGTACGCTGATAATCAGTTTGTTTAGATGGCACCAGTCAACAAACACATTCAGCAAATGTTGCAAGCGTTGGCAGTCTTCAGCTGAACGGATCATGCAGAATATTTTCAAATCATCAGCATAAATTAATTTGCAGTTCAACCCTAATTTCGCAGCAATGTCATTAAAAAATAATATGAACAACAAAGGGCCTAAGTTGCTTCCTTGAGGGACTCCAGAAGAATTGCAGAAGCACGAGGAAACGCAGCCATGAATTTTAACGCGCAGTTTTCATCCACGAGACGAGTTTTGCAGATGATCCGAGACGTGATAGTTTAGCCAATAGTATGTTGTGGTCGATCCTATCGAAAGCCGCCTTCAGATCGGTATAGATGACATCGACTTGAGCCTTGCCCTCCATAGCAGTATGGAATAGTTTTAACATTAAGAACTATGTTTGTTGGCAACGGATGTTGACAGATAAACGGACAACGATTTGCACACCAATCGAGTTGAAAATTCTCTTAGAATTGTTTTACATGTTATGTCGTAATACATTCGCTAATTAATAAATAATTTAAATTAAAAAAAAAATTGGAAGCATACCCGTTTTTCCACACAATTGTTCTGGGAATTTATGGGCATACCTACTGTGCTTTCTATACCGAGAACGAGTGAAGTCGTGTGGAGTGATTTTTATATACCACTGCGAATGAGGCGTGCGTAAAGCGCTCCCTCATTCGCAAAAATGGTTATGTGGGTTTACACTGCAATTGTGCGGCCTAGGATAACCTATGCATCACTTGTATGGTGGCCAAAGACTAAGGAGACAGTAGCTACAAAAAAAGCTAAACAAACTCCAACAATTAGCATCCGTTGCAATTACTGGAGCAATGCGAAGTACACCCTCAAAGGCATTGGAGGCTATCCTTCACCTGGTACCTTTGAACCAATATGTTCAGCTAGAGGTTAAAAAAGGCGCTCTAAAGCTTAAAAGATGGAAAGAATACTAGACGGGGACAAAACTGGTCACTTGAGCATCCTGAATCTCTTACTCATTGGAACAGCCTCAGAGATGAACAGTGATTGGATGGAACCTAGGACTAATTATGACATTCTAAACAGAATGATCGAACATTCTCGTTCAGTATGGGATGAAGATGGCCCCAACGTTCGTAATGATTCAATCATGTTCTACACTGATGGGTCGAGAATCAGAACAGGTGCCGGAGTGTATGGACCCAGAACAAAAATCTCTGTAGCTATGGGAAACTGGCCAACAGTTTTTCAGGCAGAAATAGCTGCAATAATAGAATGTTTAAATGTCTGTCTCAAAAGAAAATATAAACATGCTAACATCTGCAAGCTTTGCGCAATGGCGATATCGTAACCAATGAGGTTTTACCGAGGTGCGATTATTGCTAGTTGAAAAAAAAAGATGCACGGGCCGAAGGTTATGCAGTCCACTGATCATTCAACAAGAGTCAAAGGTTGTACCGCTCATGACAACTCTACACGAGCTGTCGATTGCGCCGGCTAGTGACCATTCTATCCTGGATTCCTCGAGTCGAGAAAGACGCACCACGCTAGATACGGGGTACAGACTAGGGGGGCGTTGCTGATTAATGGTCAGCTGCATCCCAATAGGAAGTATCCCGTGTCGGGCACACGTACAGAGCATCGAAGACTGCGACATACCAATTATGAGAACAATTGTAATACTAACCTCTAGTCAACCGTGAGTAATCGGTTACATATTACTAACATATTTGTAAGCAAACATTGTCAAAATATTGAACTCCCGGCCCCGTTAGGCTGACGCCAAATGAGCCTTAATAAAATATATATTTTGGATAAAAAAAAAAAAAAAAAAAAACATCTGCATATTCTCTGACAGTCAAGCGGCACTTAAAGCTCTAAATGCCTTCAAATACTCTTAAAAAATTGTCTGGGAAGGCATTTCCCTTTTACGGCAATTAAGTCAGATAAGTTCGGTACAATTGTACTGGATTCCTGGCCATTGCGGTATAGAGGGCAACGAGCAAGCAGACGAACTTGCCAGGAACGACTCAAACTCACCATTCACTGGTCCAGAACCATTCTGTGGACTTTCTGACTGTGTGTTGAAAAGTGAGCTGAAAAATGGGAAGACCGGGAAGTGACAGCCAATTGGATGGCTGCAAAACTTAAGCAGGCGAAAAAAATTATTACGTCGAGTATTAAAATTACTCAACAGCTGCTATGCCTTAATAAGAAAGACTTCAGCACATTCACTGGTCTTGTAATAGGACACTGCCCGAGTGAATACCATCTTAAGAACATAGATTAAGCACAAGATGATATTTGTCGCTTTTGTAATGCCGAAAGCGAAACCTCGGAACATTTACTCTGTAACTGCGGAGCTCTAACTAGACGCAGACTTCAACACCTTCATAAAGCTATTCTGGAGCCCAAGGAAATTTGGTCTGCGTCGCCGATCAGGATTATAAATTTTATCAAACAAATTATTCGTATCGAACTCAATATCGAAAGTTGTGCTTGTTTGCAACCCCACTCAGGTGGAGGCGATTTTCATAATTATTCATAAAAATCGCGTATTGAGGAATTGTCTGAAGCATTTGTTCACAAAGCTTCACTTCACTTCTTCACTTTTGCGACTGACATGATCACGTCCATATGACTCCTGAGTTAATATTATTTTGTAGAGATGGAACATGAAATAAAAATATTCTTCAACTCCTATGCCGCCCAATTGTGCCCCATAAAATTGTGCTTCCTGTGGCAATCTTACGGGTTAACCACATTCGAATTGCTTCATGCATAGAGAACCGTTTCTGAGCGGGAAATGTCAAAATGTCGACTCTTTGTTTCGCAATCCCTGACCGATTGTTTTTTTCATGAAATGCGCGAATGTCGACGCGACCAAATTATTATAGTAATTGAAAATGGGATCTCCAAACAAACACAGCGACATGGCACCGGTCCCCCAGCCAAAGTGGTAAGCAAGCGAATTGAAAATAATAATTTCGTAGACCTGCGTCAACAATTCGATCTTGGACACAAATCTCTCTCCCTCTATATATATATATATATATATATATATATATATATATATATATATATATATAAGTTATCGCCAGGCCCATATAATCAAACCAGCAACCATACCCACGGCATAAGACGTGCTGTGACTGTAAACAACGGAACCGGATCGCAGCAGAGACCAACCGCGGAGGCATCAAATTATGACGATTCAACATCTCTCCAAGTAATAATGATTTCCAACTCGTATTGTACCAAAAAGAAATTGAATAAAGATTCAGATTAAATTAGTGAGCCGACGAGAACAGTCGCGTTTTCCTTTTTAGCTTTAGCTTAGTTTAGTTAGTCTTTTTTTAAAAACTCCACTTCCTCACATGGGAAGTTAAGTGGCGCAGTCGGTAGGATTAGTTAGCGCCCCGTGTTGAGTGTTTAGTGAAAGTGTTCCCTGAGTGCATATCAGATACAAAACGCAGCAGCTGACACATCACGGAGCTAACGACCTGCTTCTACATAAAAAGAACCCAAAGGATATGGGACCATTTCTTTTTCTAAGGTAAGAATTTTATTTTATTCTACTAAATAAATAAGAAAAATAAAAGTGAAGTAAAACAATACATACCAATCACTCAATTACGATTTAACTATCTATCAAGTGCCAAAATAATTAAAGAGTTTATTCTATTAAATAAATAAGAGATATAAGTGAAATAAAATACTTTCAAAAGAACAATAAGTACACCGTAAAATAGTGATTTGATTATTTACTTTAATTAATTAATTAAAGTAAAAATGGATGCGCATATTGCAGAATTGCAACAAGCCATCATGGACCGAGATGATCAAATTCAACAGCTTCAGCTTGAGATACAAGGCGCCGTTGAAGCAGTACGCGCTGCTCAACATGCCGCCCCACAAATTGTTGCTCCGCAAGCAGCACAAATTATTCAACATCAACCTGAACCTGTGAACGTTCAAAACGATGTTGCCAACAATTTTGCCAGAACAGAAACAATCATAAAATCTTTGCAAACACCACAAATCATAAGGGACATCGCTTGTTTCGATGGAAACCCAGTGAAACTGCACAGTTTCATCAAATGCATCGACAATTTAATTCCACTTCTGGCCGAAGCTAGAAATTCCCCTATATTTCAAGTCTGGATGCAAGCCATCCGTAGCAAAATAATAGGAGATGCCGATACCGTTCTGGAAATTTACGGCACCTCGACAGATTGGGACGATATTAAAAACACATTGATTACACATTATAGCGATAAGCGTGACGAAATTTCCCTCACGCGGGATTTATTTAAATCGAACCAGAGCACTACCGTAGAAGAATTTTATAGTCGGATTTCTCATTCAATTTCACTGCTAGTGAATCTTCTCAATTTGAACGAAAATAATGCTGACGTGAAAGCAGCGAAAAATTCATTTTATCAAGAATTAGGTCTAAAAGTATTTTTGGCAGGATTAAAGGATCCACTTGGACCAATCATAAGAGCGCAATGTCCAAAAACACTAAAGGAAGCGTTACGACTCTGCCTCGAGGAAGGAAATTATAATTATGTTAGAAACCCTTTTAAAGCTGCACCCCCAATTCCACCAAGACCCAACAATTCGATCCCAAATTTATTCCAACAATACCCTAGATCATCACAGCAACATTCTAGGCCATTCCAATTACAACATAGACCATTCCAACCACC
Source organism: Toxorhynchites rutilus septentrionalis (assembly GCF_029784135.1). Classification (NCBI taxonomy): domain Eukaryota; kingdom Metazoa; phylum Arthropoda; class Insecta; order Diptera; family Culicidae; genus Toxorhynchites; species Toxorhynchites rutilus. Next base: position 100,022,785 of record NC_073746.1, read on the forward strand.
ACATAGACAATTCCAACCACAACATAGAGCATTTCAACCACAACCTAGAGCATTGCAACCACCTTTCCATCCACCTCCAAGAGCTCATCACTCACAATCTTTCAATCAACCACGCTTCAACTTACCGAACCCCCAAAGGGACGCGTATGTACAAAGACCCAACGATCAACAACCGAGACCGGTACCGATGGAGGTTGACCACTCCATGAGAACTCGTCAAGTCAATTATATGAATAGACCCAACTTCCAAATTCCTGAGGAATTAAATCCTGAAAATTACTATTACCCCAATAATGACGAATACTATTACGCATATCAAAATTTCGAAAACCAAAGCAATGAGATTTGCTCAGAAACCCAGCCATCAGACCAACAAATTGAAACCAATAACGAAGAGAAAATCACAAATGAAATCGATGACCTAAATTTTCGACAGCAGGATGCAGAATTCAATCCAACGTAAATAATTTCATACCTTATATCGAAGTTCCTACTTCGAAAGGAGTTTTAAAATTTTTAATAGATACCGGGGCAAATAAAAACTACATAAGCACCCGACATGTTAACTTTGAAAATTGCAGACACACCGATCCAGCCATTGTCACTAATATTAACGGTTCTCATACAATTAATCGTTTTGTAGAATTCAATCCATTCATTCAAGTGCCTCAAACACAAAAATTGCAATTTTACGTTTTTGACTTTCATCCATTTTTTGATGGACTGATTGGTTACGAATCTTTACAAATGCTTCGAATCGACATTCTCACAAATACAAATGAGTTACAATTTCCTACTGGGAAAATAAAAATGAAAAGAAAATATCCGTTTGCTACTGAAATACAATTGAATCCTGAAGAAACGAAAGTAGTGAGCCTTCCAGTAACAATCAGTGAAGGAGATTTCTTCGTGAACACTGACATGAATATTTCCGATACCACATTTATTCACTCTGGAATATACAACGCCGTAAACAATCGTGCTTTCATGACAATTACTAATTACTCAAAGGAACCTACTAAAATTAACAAAACCCTTTGAATTCGAATTGAATAATTTTGAAACACAAATTCGCTCAACAACTCCAGTTCCAATAAACCGAAGACTTTTTGATCAACTAAGATTGAATCACCTCAACTCAGAAGAAAAATCGAAGCTACTGAAAATAATTGCGGAAAACCAAGATGTTTTTCTATTAGAAGGAGAAGCTTTATCATTCACTAATGCTATTAAGCATAATATTCAAACAAAAGACGATTTACCAATTTATGCCAAATCATACAGGTACCCTTTTTGCCATCGAGAAGAAGTGCAGAAACAAATATCCCAGATGTTACAACAGGGTATTATAAGACACTCAGTTAGCCCGTGGACCTCTCCAGTTTGGATAGTTCCTTTAGTGTCGAAAATGGGCACTATGAGTTCTTACGAATGCCATTTGGACTCAAGAATGCGCCATCCACATTTCAAAGAGTGATGGACAATATTCTTAGAGAGCATATTGGTTTGCGATGTTTCATCTATATGGATGATATCATCGTTTTTTCTACAAATTTGCAAGAACATTTAGACAATCTAAAGAAAATTTTTGATTCATTGTCTAAATATAATATGAAAATTCAGCTGGATAAGTGCGAATTTCTAAGTAAAGAAGTCGCCTTTCTGGGACATGTCGTCACATCCGAAGGTGTGAGACCCAACCCGGATAAAATCGAGTCAATTCAAAATTGGCCTTTACCTAAGAGTGATAAAGAACTTCGAGGATTTCTAGGAATACTCGGTTATTATAGAAAATTTATAAAGGACTTTGCAAAAATTGCAAAACCTTTGACTAACTCTTTGAGAAAAGGTGAAAAAATAGTTCACAATGAAGACTTCGTAAAGGCATTTGACAAATGCAAAAACATTTTGACCAGTAGTGACATCCTTCAGTACCCAGACTTCACAAAACCTTTTATTTTGACCACTGACGCGTCTAATCACGCAATAGGTGCCGTACTTTCGCAAGGGCCAATAGGTAAAGATAGGCCAATTGCCTATGCCTCTCGTACCCTTAATAAATCCGAGGAGAACTACTCCACCATAGAAAAGGAGCTATTAGCAATAGTTTGGGGTTGCAAACATTTCAGACCATACCTTTATGGCAACAGATTTACACTTTATACTGATCACAAACCGCTCACCTACAGCCTAAACCTCAAAGAACCAAATCAAAGGCTCATTCATTGGCGGTTAAGTTTATCAGAATTTGATTTTGACATCCAATACAAACCTGGCAAACAGAATGTGGTAGCCGATGGATTGTCCAGAGTTTTCCACGAACTTAACATTAATGAAACTGATTCATCTTCCGACGATATCACGGTGCATTCAACGAATACTGATGATTCAGAATTCATACAATGCACAGAGGCTCCCATAAATTATTTCCATAATCAAATTATACTCAAAATTGGTGAAGAAAGTACTACTTTCGAAGAAGTGTTTCCCAGAGTTTACAGGCGGACTATTACCAAAGTAATATTTGGCGTACCGTTTCTAATTAAAATGTTTAAAGAATATATGGACCCTCGACGCACAAATTGCATAATATGTCCAGAAAATCTCATAAACCAAATTCAAATAGTTTATAAAAATTATTTCAGTAGATGTCGTACTTTCAAGGTTAGAATATCACAACGCTTACTAATAGACGTGAGATCCGATGAGGAGCAAGATACTTTAATTGAAGAAACTCACGAAATTGCACATCGTGGAATTCAAGAAAATCTGGCAGTAATGAGAAGAAGATTCTATTTTCCAAAAATGAAAATTAAGATAAGGAAGTTTATCATATTATGTAATACCTGCAATCGAATGAAGTATGAGAGAAAACCGTATAAGATTCTTCTAGGCGAAACCCCTATCCCAAAGCAACCATTGGATATTATCCACATTGATGTGTTAATATCCCAACCTAATTTATTTTTATCAATTATAGACAAACTGTCTAAATTTGGATTTCATATTCAACAGTATTTTACACCAACCAACTACAGTGAACAAAATGGAACGGTAGAACGATTCCATTCAACAATAGAAGAAATTTTCAGATGCAATAAAGACAAATATGAGAATGTCACCAATAAGGAAATGTTTCAAATATCGTGTAGCTTGTACAATAATACAATTCACAGCTCTACCAATATGAGACCTCGCGAAATATTCTACGGAATAAAAAGCGAAGAAGAACGACCTTTAGATAGAGCCCAGCTTTTGGAATACCGTGACAAAATTTATAAAGAAGCAGAGGCTAGAGCTACTGATACACAGCAGAAACAACATCAACAACAAAATGCATCTAGAGAAGACCCACCATTACTTGAAGCCGATCAAACAGTTTTTAATAGACGGCAGGGTATTAAAGCAAAAACTAAAGAATGGTTTCAACCTGTTAAAGTTGTCGAAGACAGGAACCAAACGTATGAAGACGATAAAAATAGGAAACTACATAAAGCAAAAATGCGTAGAATAAGGAAGTAATAAAATGAACTCTAATCTATTTTTCTATTTTAGGATATGGACCGCCGTCCGAACTCTCTTATTTCTCGTTTTAGTATCTGGAACTATGGGCAGGCAACCTACCATACAAATAATGGAACTTAGTCACAATCCAGGTCTGCTAGCAATAGCATCAGGTGAAAACTACATCAAAGATGGGGAACACAAATTTTACCACATCATAGATTTCGAAATTTATCACCCCACTTTGATAACGATAAAAAATATGATCGACGGAATAAAGAATATTTGCAATACATCGGAATTGAACGAAATTATCCTTTCAAAATTTAATAATCTTAACTATCTTTATCATAGCCTTCAGAATAAACCACGACCCAAAAGAGGATTATTGAATTTTGTGGGAAGCGGAATAAAATTTATCACCGGAAACTTGGATAACGAAGATTACAATGAAATTATTAAAGATTTGGAGGAGCTAAGAATTAAAGGCAATCAACTTATCAATGAAAATAACAAACAAGCCAAGATAAATTATCAATTGAATAACAGAATAGATACAATTATAAAACAAATTAATTAACAGCAAGAAATCATTGTCAAAAATTTCAATCAGGCTCGTATGGATAACACAGCAAAACAAATACAAATAATCAAAGATGTAATGAAAATCAACATGTTACTAGATAACTTAATCTCACATTTCAAGGACATAGCAGAGTCGATTCATTTAGCAAAACTTAACATTATCTCGAAACATATCCTCCACCCAGAAGAACTTTTGTTTTCAATAGAAAGATTAGAAGAAAAAGGCATAGAAATCAAAAATATAGAGCAAGCTTACGACTTCCTTGAAATATCTGCATTTTTTAATTCATCTGAACTGATATTTGTAGTCAAGATACCTTCTCTTCAAAATGTAACATATAGTAATTTGATACTAGAAACCTTACCAGTTGGAAACAAGATATTGAACATACCAGCAAACAAAGCAATGACGAGCGAGATAGGAACTTACTTCATCACGAGAGAATGTCAGCAGATCGAGCAGAACAACATTTGTAACGAAGACATGCTCCTAAACTACAGCGATGATAAATGCTTCTCAAAAATATTACGAGGATTTACTGGAAATTGTACGTTTGAAAAATATGAACGGAAAAATGAAATCAAGCTTCTAACTGATCACCATGTCGTTTTAAAATCTATGATTCCTCTAGAAATCAAAACAAACTGCGGAATTACTGATAGAAATTTATCTGGATTATTTTTGATTGAGTTTCATAACTGCAGCATCGAGGTGAACAAAACAACATTTACAAACACAGAAATAATCAGAAACGAAATTCCAATAATACTCCCTTTCGATGGTTTGAAAATCGAAGTACAAATTACCCAAAACCAGACCGCTATTGAAGATCTACACATTATCAACAGAAATCATCTGGATTCATTGGTGGAAAGCTATAAAATTCACCATTACTCATCAATGAGTTTATCTATTGTCAGTATCCTGGGAGTTATAATAATGATCGTGCTGTACTTAATAAAATCCAAAAGCATCAATATCAGAATTCTTGGAAAACCTCAACCACACGAATCTTTCTTAGATCGTTTACCAAAACCAGCAGAAAATCCCATAACAGCATCCGAAGAAGCTAAATCATCCTTAGTGAGCCGGGACGTTTCATTCTTACCAAAGGGAGAAGTTATCGCCAGGTCCACAAGTTATCGCCAGGCCCATATAATCAAACCAGCAACCATACCCACGGCATAAGACGTGCTGTGACTGTAAACAACGGAACCGGATCACAGCAGAGACCAACCGCGGAGGCATCAAATTATGCCGATTCAACATCTCTCCAAGTAATAATGATTTCCAACTCGTATTGTACCAAAAAGAAATTGAATAAAGATTCAGATTAAATTAGTGAGCCGACGAGAACAGTCGCGTTTTCCTTTTTAGCTTTAGCTTAGTTTAGTTAGTCTTTTTTTAAAAACTCCACTTCCTCACATGGGAAGTTAAGTTATATATATATATATATATATATATATATATATATATATATATATATATATATATATATATATATATATATATATATATATATATATATATATATATATATATATATATATATATATATATATATATATATTTGTAAGCACTTTACACAGCATACACCAAACACAAAACTAAACATTCGTGGCGTGGTCACAGCTTTTGGTCAAAACCGTTTCAAAGTTTTGAATAAATTAGAGGAATACTTCATTGCGAATTGTACCAGAAGTACAAAATGCTATGCGTACCCTCTAAAAAATCGATTCGTAACATTCGTTTTCACGAGTTTGCAGTTTAGGAGTGTGTATATGTAAGAATCCGTATTTATATGTGTGAGTATCATCCTCCTTGCAATCTTCTTACCCACAAAAAGGGTTGCCAATAATATTTTTCAAAAAACTGGAAAATTGCTCTTAAAAAACTGGATCCTTTAAAACTGTTTGATTTTAAGAAGAAAGACTTTAATTTATCTAAAATCATTTTTTTACCATATCCAATGCTTGAGAAAAATGTCGTTTCCTTCGTAGCTTCGAATCTTCTATAAAATCTTCTATTACATGCTTCATATTCATAAAATAAAATAGAAAATCATCGCAAAACTGCTTGACAATGTGATTAAAACACGTTGAGCTCCGCGTCGTTCCTTAGGGACTGACACTGCAAACTCTAGAATACGCGTGCCCACAGTGCAAGTCGGATGAAATTTATCTGATGAAAAATTCTCCCGACCCGAACCCGAACCCCCGGCATGTTAAGTGTGACGCTAACCACTCTGCCACAGGAGCACAATCATCGTGAATTTGAAATTACGAATACTTTCATACAAAATTCGTTGTTCAAAAAGTTGAACAGTTGAAAAATTGAAAAAAGTTGTATTATTAACACCGTTTTTCCAAGTGTTATGATACGCAAATGCGATTCAAAAAAAGCAAGCAACATGTCAAATAATTCGAATGAACGTACTTTACCATTCTTATAGTTTTGAAAATGAAATACATTGAGATAATGACAGGAAAAGGCATCATGTTAAATAAGCTGACATTTTACTTTTAATAGAAGACTAAAATACAATCCCTGCCGATTCCCGGACTCTAACAACATTCAAGATGTTCTTTAGTATTTATATAAAGTTTTTTTTAATATTATTTTTATTTATTTATATTTATATTAATACTAGCTAACCCGTCAAACTTTGTTCCTCCCAAAATGGATTTTTTTGTTATCAATTCCTTCAAACATTCACGTTTTCTTACTAAGCGAACGTTCATTGGTCCAATCGCAGAACTTTTGATTGATTGAACTAATTGACCCTTTACAATTTCCTTTGGCTGTAAATTTCCTAGTACTTCTACCGAAACTCGTCATTGTGACATCAAATTATTTTCAGACACAATCCTCGTTCAAGATTTTCCAACCACTTGCAAATAACATGTTTCTCCCTTTGATGGAAAACATATTTGATACAGAAAATATAATAAAATTATGGCATCTCAGACATGATGATTGTCATGTCCTTCCTCGAGTTTTGTGCTTACCCCTTTGCTTGATTAGTTCTCGGGATATGCAAAAATTTGTGTTTCATTTGTATGACAGCTTCCCTTTAAAGAAGGGGGAGGAGTGCCGTACAACAATAAAAACATTTCTTGCCTCTTAAATCTCCATATTCCAAATTTAGCTCCGTTTGCTTGCTTACTTCTCGAGTTATGTGACCTTCTCCCCTTAGAGAGGGGGGAGAAGTGTCGAAACCAGGTGTATGGCACGATTATCGCTATCTCACTCTACCTACCGTCATCGCATATCTCACTATCCCTCTGCTGTAAAAGTTCATCATCGACATCACGATATGTCAGATGGCGGTAAATTGGTAATTCGCGATGGTGTCGACGTCTGGTGGCTATGCCGACGACCATATGGCTATGCAATTCCAAAATTGTTGCTGTTTTTTTTCATTATAATATAAAATTGTCTTCATAAACAATTTTCGTATGAGACTTTTTCACCAACTGCAAACGAAAATGTTTTTAATTCAAATAGAATACTAATTTGATATGGAAAAGCTCATTTTCATTCATAATTTTAATTTTGAAAAAGTTCATTCCGACTGAAAATCAGCTATTCGTTGACGCTCCCCTAAACTAGTAAACGGAGCACAATGCCGCCAACATGGATCGCTGTTTTGAAGAAAATAAATACTTTTGACGTTTGAGATGTTGGCACCAAAAACATGGCGGGTGTCATACAGCTGGTCGAAACACTTTAGGAACGTATCGTGTTCTCTAAAACCTCCACATGACAAATTTGATTCCGTTTGCTCGATTAGTTCTCGAGTTATGCAGAAATTTGTGTTTCATTTGTATGATAGCCCTCCTTAGAGAGAGAGAAGAGGAGTGTCGTACCACAATAAAAACATTTCTTACCCCCTAAAACCTCCACATGCCAAATTTGGTTCCTTTTTCTGCTTCGATCTTAAGTTATGCAGAAATTTGTGTTTCTTTTCTATGGCAACCCCCCTCAAAGAGAATGTGTCGAATCACCATAAAAACATTTCGTGCCCCCTAAAATCTCCACATACCGAATTTGACTTCATTTGCTTGCTTAGTTCTCGAGTTATGCAGAAATTCGTGTTTCATTTGTATAGCCCAGCAGCCCTTAGAGCGGGGGAAAGGTCTCGAACTATCATAAGATTCTTCCCCGGCCCCAAAAACCCTACAGACAAATTTTCACGTCGAACGGTTCAGTATTTTACGAGTCCATAAGAATAAGAAAGACAGACAGAAAGAAGACAGACAGAAATCCATTTTTATATATTAGGCTGTCAAAAAAGTCCTGCGGTATTTTTTTTGAATTTTCATTTGTTCATAAAATTAGTTACAATCATCTGTTTTAAGTCAAACATGCGCCGTTTTGTTCGATGACTTGTTCCCAACGAGATGCCAACTTCATAATACCCTGTTATAGAAGCTCGCTTCCTTATTGGCAAAAAACTCGGATAGCCAATTTTCACAGGCCTCTTTAGTGGCTAACTTCTGACTACCTAGCTCGTTCGCCATGGACAAAAACAGGTGGTAGTCACTTTGTGCAAGGTCCGGACTATACGGCGGATGCAAAATAACCTCCCATCCGAGCTCCCGGAGCTTCTAGCGCGTCACCAAAGAAGTGTATGGCCTGGCGTTGTCCTGATGGAAGACAATGCGGCCTCTGTTTATCAAAGATGGCCTCTTCTTCATGAGTGCTACCTTCAAGCGGTCCAGTTGTTGGCAGTACAGGTCCGAATTGAGCGTTTGGCCATAGGGAAGCAGCTCATAATAGATTATTCCTTGACAATCCCACCAAACACACAGCAGAACCTTCCTGGCCGTTATTAAGGGCTTGGCCACCGTCTGAGCCGCTTCAGCGGGCTTCGACCACGACCGTTTGCGCTTCACGTTGTCGTAAGTGACCCACTTTTCATCGCCAGTCACCATCCGCTTCAGAAACGGGTCGATTTTGTTGCGATTCAGCAGCGATTCACATGCGTCGATACGGTCAAAGATGTTTTTTTGCGTCAACGTGTGTGGCACCCATACATCGAGCTTCTTTGTGAATCCAAGCTTCTTCAAATGGTTAATAACGGTTTGATGACTTATCCCCAGCTCTTGGCCGATGCTACGGCTGCTACTATGCCGGTCTTTCTCGGCTAATTCAGCGATTTTGTCGCAATTTTCGACGACAGGCCTTCCGGAGCGTGGCGCATCTTCGACGACCTCTACACCAGAACGAAAACGTTGAAACCATCGTTATCTACAAGAATATTTAATTTTTTCTTTTCTTATGCATTGAAAACACAAAACGGCGCCAAAACGCTAGAATGAAGGGAGCTAGAAAATAACCAAATTATCAGCGTAGTGACACCTTTCATTTGACGCCACTAAATGTTCGGTAGGTAGTGCCATTCCCGAGATCCAAGAGGTGGTCGATTCGAGGCCACCGGTCGGATTAGGGCAACCTTCTCCTATAAATAGAAAATAGATTGTTTGCTTTTTGGAAGCCATGTGATTTACACATGAAAACGAGAAAAAAAAACTGTTTTTTGTGAATCACAACGTTGTCACGTCACGCGTCATTAAGGTCATTAAGGAAAGTGAGAAGACTCATAGTTTTATTTTAGTTTGCGATTACAGATGTTCAATGAAGTTCATTTTGTATCCTGTGTCCTTTAAAGTCGTTTCAACCGTAATTTGGCTCTTTCACTTTATTGTTCTGTTACTTAATAAAATCAACTTTGCGCTAATAAAAGATAATACACTCGCCAAAAAGTTAGAGGAACAGAATGCGAAGACGGAAGCGAGTTTTGACATGATGTAACTTCGTGAAAAATCAACGTATATCAATGGGATGTACATCATTTTAAAGCTACAACTTTCATGTATTAGAATATTTTACGTACATATTTTTATCTTGGTGTGTGTAGGTGTAGTGGGCTACAATATAAGGAAGAAATGTGAAATCGAATTTCCTGTTTTTTTTTCAAAGATTTTCTGGACTAACACAATTTTTTACCAACCAATGCAACAGCAAATCCAATTAAACTTATCAACCAGCTTCCATTTGATTCCTAGAAGGACCTGAATTATTCAATATGTGATTTTAGACTGTGGAATCTAACATTCGTTTCAGTCAACTGCAAACTCTATATTGGGTCTGAAAATAAAAGAATGATACTCAAGTACTAGAAATCTGAATATGAATTCCAAACTTGCGAATCTATAATCTGTATTTGAAATTTGATACCTGGTATTCAATTAAGAAACTGAACTAATCAAGATTTGAAATCAGTATATCTAATTTGGAATGTGGCAACTGCAATTAGAAATCATCTTCTATCAAGGACCTGTTTCGAAAACATGAATATGCGATCTACGCTACGATCATGTAATTCTGAATTTAAAATCAATAGTCTATTGATCAATATTGTATCTCAAAATTTGAAGTTGAAAATATCCGCATTAAACTGGAATCTAAAATCTGTATTTTGCAGTTAGGAGCCTGGCTTTTTTATGTAGTATTTATTTAAAATTTTTGAAGAACAAAATCTCAAAACAGAATCCAGAATTCTATGAGGAAAGATCTTAAATTAGATGTTAAAATTAGTCGGGGATCGGAGCCAGAAGAACAAGAAAACCCCGGCAAAATTGGAATTGAAGTCGAATATCCACCAATCGGCCATGGAAACTACAAAAAATATAGACATTATAAAAGGGTGTGTCACATCAAATTGCATCACGGAAAAAACGCTGTAGAAATTCGCCCAGTAGACCGTTCCTTTTGAAAATTTTAGACAGTAAAATAAAAACTATTAAACAACTTTTGGCATTTTCTTTTTATTCATACTTCGAGCCCAAGCCCGTATGCTAGCACCTTCCTCTTTACCCCGTCCATAAGGTTCTGTACAACGTCAGGTTGTAGTTTTTTTTGAACAGGAATCCATTTTCTCTTGAAGTCCGCCTCCGATTTGACAACTTTTGGGTTCTTCCGGAGGGCCTGCTTCATAATCGCCCAATATTTCTCTATTGGGCGAAGCTCCGGCGCGTTGGGCGGGTTCATTTCCTTTGGCACGAAGGTGACCCCGTTGGCTTCGTACCACTCCAACACGTCCTTTGAATAGTGGCACGAAGCGAGATCCGGCCAGAGGATGGTCGGGCCCTCGTGCTGCTTCAATAGTGGTAGTAAGCGCTTCTGTAGGCACTCCTTAAGGTAAACCTGCCCGTTTACCGTGCCGGTCATCACGAAGGGGGCGCTCCGCTTTCCGCAAGAGCAGATAGAGTTCTCTTTAGTCCGCTGGACGAATGAACTTGACAAATTCAGCTTATTGGCGACATCCCGGACCGAACTTCTCGGATCACCTCTAAACTGCTTAACTACGCGCTTGTGATCTTTTTCACTAACGGAGCATCCATTTTTGCCGTTCTTCACCTTCCGGTCGATGGTTAGGTTCTCGAAGTATCGTTTTAGTACTCTGCTGACCGTGGATTGGACGATTCCCAGCATCTTACCAATGTCCCGATGTGACAACTCCGGATTCTCGAAATGAGTGCACAGGATTAATTCACGACGCTCTTTTTCGTTCGACGACATTTTTCCAAATTTACGAAAAATTTACAGCGAAGCATGGCCAACGTGATCTATACACTCTTATCTGATTTTAAGCGAAAGCTGAAGATATAATTCCTAAAAATTAAATTTCTACAGCGTTTTTTCCGTGATGCAATTTGATGTGACACACCCTTTAGTAGTAGAACAACTAATTAGTGAATTTTAATAACATTTTGGAAGTGAAACACATAAAAGTTAATAATTTAAAAAAAAATTCAAATTTATATTAAACTAGATTGTTTCTATCAATTAAAATGAAGTTTTTTATCCACTCCCCAATTTGTTCTTTGACGCACAACTTATATCTTACTTAATTTGGCTGCAATATAGATATAAACAATTCCTGGTGAAAATTCAATTCTTGAAGATCATGGAATACGCAGTTTTATAATGACAGTAGAATTAAATGTATGTTCCAAATCTCAGATCAATCATTCAACAGGAACGGGGTCAATTTTCTATTAATGTGGGACAAACCAACAAACATTCAAACATACATAGAAACAGGTCAAGCTGAATGAAACCATTCAAAAAGTTATTATTTGTTTGGGGACTGCGGCCATCTCGAAATTGGATTTTTCATTATCTGCTATGTTCTACTAGTCGAGAACTTTTTTTTGATACATTTTTGGGCATTTTTCATAAAAAACTGTGTTCTACTAGGCAAGCCTTTTCATTTGATACCCATATTGATGGGGTTATGAGAAAATAGGTAATCCGCCATTTTGTAGTGGCCGCCATCTTAGATTTGCATTTTTCATAAATAACTTTATTCTACTAGTCAAGCCCTTTCATTTGGTATCCATATTGATGGGGATGTGAAAAAAATATATATGGCGCCATCTTGCGGTAGCGGCCATTTTGGATTTGAATTTTTCATAAATAACTGTGTTCTACTAGGCATGCCCTTTCATTTGATACCCATATTGATGGGGTTCTGAGAAAATATGTAATCCGCCATTTTGTAGTGGCCGCCATCTTGGATTTGCATTTTTCATAAATAACTGTATTCTGCAAGTCAAGCCCTTTCATTTGATATCCATATTGATGGGGTTCTGAGAAAATATGCAATCCGCCATTTTGTAGTGGCCGCCATTTTGGATTTGCATTTTTCATGAATAACTGTGTTCTACTAGTCATACCCTTTCGTTTGATACCCATTTTGATAGGGTTCTGGGAAAATATGTAATCCGCCATTTAGTTGTGGCCACCATCTTGAATTTGCATTTTTCATAAATAACTGCATTCTACTAATCAAGCCCTTTCTTTTGATATCCTTATTAGCTGTTCAATATAGAATTATTATACAAATTATTCAAAATTTCCGTAAATCAAAAATAAAATACTCCGGATAATCGAGTCTAAAATTCCGGATAATCGAATCCCGGATAGTCGAGTCTCCGGATAATCGAGTCCGACCTGTATTTCTTTTTGATTGTAACAGTTATTTAATAAAAATGTGCCTTTTCTTTCGTTTTAACTATGCTTGGAAAGAACCATCACTTCATAGTTCTAATGTCCTGGAATTGAAATCGGGCAACATTATTTTATATTATACTTAAAACTCAAGCTTCCCCAGAAATCAGCTCAAATCCTAATTAAACTGGAGCAAAATTTTAAAGTTCTACCCACTGCAGGAATTACAGAAAGAAACACAAACCCCAACCCCTCTGATGCTGCACATTTGCCAGATGCAAAAAGCTCGCAGAGCGCACACATCAAAGCGAGCGAACTTGCACCAGTTCCCGCAATGTTTTGTTTTTCTTGGCATGGAAAGACTTTTCCCCAAAAGAGCTTATGTGAGCGCTCCCACACGTCTCGCTGTCATCTCGCTGGCGGACGGACAAAGCTGGAAACTGTGTGTTTGAAAAAGACAGTACTTAGGTACCTCCCAAAAGCCCATGTAATATGCAAAGCAAAAACTGCTTGTGCACACTGCTTATTAACGGTAGAGTTGTCCTTTCCCAACTGTATGGAATTCATGTGTGTGTGTGGCACTGGTTGTTTTCCCTTTTGACAGCGTAATCCTATTGTCACATAATGAATGCTGGATGTTGTTACGTCATGCAAGAAAAAAGGAAGTTTTGCAAATCGGTCGCCTGAGAAGGCGCACTGGAAGGTACCATTTTGAAACCGCTACTTACATGTTGCTAAACCAATAGTGAAGCAGTGATGATGCAGGTGCTCCTGCTCATTCGGGTTTAAAGGTAATATATTGTAATTTGTGCATAATAAATCTAATGATCGGCGCTCCAGAATAACAACAAATTACTAACATGGTGGAATAAACCACCACCCCCAGGAAATCGATACCGATAGTTTTGGAACCAACTCGCACAAACAGCACCATGTGTCACATTTATTGCCACTCATTTAGCTCCATTATCTGAAATGGAAGTTTAATTAGAGAATTGCAATTAAGGGCAATTCGTGTTTAGTTTTTGATACCGCCAATAAAGGCTTCCAGCGTCAGTTTACCTCATGGAGCGGAAGCCAAAAAGCCGCACCAAAATGGGGTTTCAACACGATACTATCGCTACCATTAGAATCCATCCGGATTGTATCGTTTTGTGTACAAGGGGACTCGATTTTCATTTGAAATATTGATCATGACCTGACACCACAGGATGCAGTCGATTATATGCACCTAGAACAGTAACATTGTAGTATTAGTTTGTGAAGCTTTTCGGAATTTGTTCTTGCTCATCATGACAAATTGCATTGTCGAAGAATCATATCCCTTGCAGACACAAATATTCACTATTATCAAAAAAAAACAAGCCAGTTATCATGGAGTGGGCTTTGCGGTTTCAAAATCACTTATCTCAATAATGACGCTATTATTCGCCACATGACTGCGGAATCCTCGGACTGCGCTTGACTCAGAAAAACCGCAAACTATTCCACTTCCGTCGCAAAATAGCCAGAGTAGCAGCAGGAAGCTACTGACTTTTGTTTGGCTTTGTTCTCCAGTCGACGAAAGCAACATTCCAGAGCTCTGTGGGGTACCCCAAACCAAAGCTGCTTTCAGCAAGTAAGCGAAGATGCAAACTGTTGACAAAGAAGTAAGCTTTTTGGGGGCCAAATTCGGAAGGGATGCCCAAACCAACGTTTTGCGGTTTACTAGCGCAGCGAGACAATGGTTGCAAATTGAAGCGAACAATTTTACCGACCGACTGTTTTGAAATTAATTAAAAATACTTCCTACGGCCTGCAAAATAGGTCGGACGGTGGTGCGGTGCGTGTTTGAGATCATTCCAATTAAGGTGAGCGGAAAGTTGTGATGGGGTTCTTGCGAAACCCTGGTTCGAGCCCGGGGCAAGGTTCAGGGCATGCCAGATTGCAGATCTTGGAATTTCTAAATTAAAATAAATGAGCGATGCCAGAAAAGCGTATCTCGGAAGCGTACTTCCATCATACAGCAGGTTATGTGTGGAAGAATGTGGGATTCTTGAAATAGTTCGTTTCCTGCTTATGAAGCATGGCTGGCCAATCCAGGTGGAGAGGCATTCTTACTGCGGTCAGATTGATACGTAAACAAGCTGCTTAGACGTTGGGGAATTTTGGTACGAGTAGAAACTGTAGTGGATGTCATGGGAAGAAAATATTTATATCGCAAAGGAGCTAACCACGGAATGCTAAAATGTTTTTACAGCATTCATAATATTAACGTTCATCGTTAGCAACAGCATGCACAATGATAATTCTTGACGATATTTATATTTGATTTAATAAACTCAATGCATAAGTGGTTGACGAAAAGGTCGGTACAGATATAATTTTCTCAATGTGCAAATATTCATAATTATTCGAAAAATTTAAATATTCAGAGGCAACTACTTGTAATTGACGGAGAAATTTAGCCAGTTCAATTAACTTATTTCTCGATTGAGGGTAACTAGAGAACACCGACGATATTCCGGATTTTCGGGGGCCTACATTTTTCCTTTGCTTGAATTATTTATAATACAGAGAATGCAAGCAATGAAAAAATATTCTATTTCTTTATATTGTTACAATCAGGGCTCTGCATAGTCATAGTGAACTGAGGATAGTCAGCTGACTATCTGACTGACTATATCCGTAGTCAGTTACACTGAGAGAAATAATAAGTAAATATAACGTATTTTTTGGTAAATACTACCAATCTACAGTCATTTTCGACCGTACTAATAAACACATATGTCAAGCAGAACCATGATTCGGAAGGCCAATATCGGCTACATTTTCTGGCCGAAAATGCACGTATCAGAATTATATCCTTATTATACCTCCGTATTGCCTTATGGGAACAATGAAAATGGTTAATACGCGCTTTTCTCACCAGTTTTCAGATATGACAATATCCAAGCTTACTAATGTTATCGAGTAAAATATACTAATCTCTGGTAGGGATGCGGGTTTGTTGACAATATGTACAAAAAATTTGTACATTCTACTAATTTTGCATTACCAAATGTATTTGGTAGTTTTCGACCGAGGATTTTTCTAAGTGTAGTAATGACTTTTGGCTTCTTAACGCAATTTCCTCGTCAAAACGACTGAACAATCAGTCGGGCGTTTAGTCGCTATCTCCCTCTACCGACTCGACTATATCATTTCATTCTTCCCAGTCAAATTGTCCTCATTGCATTTTGAAGTGACTTCCCCCAAAACGAATTCACTCCTCTCTTTCTCTCTCCCATATACGTGTGCATGCATCGATGCTTGAGTTCAACGTGGTTTGACATACGCTACAGGTGGGCTAGATTCTTTTGTATCATACACGAATATTACTCACACGTATAAAATAACGTGCAGTGTGTGTGCGCTATTTTGCTCGCTATTTACTAATACTAACGCGAGGACCTTTATAGCATATTTGATGGTTTGTATTCACGATGGGTAGACATTAAACCGGTAACTTCTTTTTTGCATCAGAAATCAAATCAAATCAAATCAGATTTGTATTCATTAGTCGAGTCAGTTAAAATAACCACTGACTGGACTAGTTCACCAATCATCCTCGCTAGTCAACGCTAGTTAGAGTCGGTCTTCATTTTTCACCTTCGAAGATTTCGGGCCCTGGTTACACTTTCCAGAAACTACACTTTGCAGTGACCTGACACATTGTAGCAGATTCTGAATGCTGTTTTAAGACATGAGCGCAACCATCCCGATATGTTTGCAGCCTTGTCTAAAAACGACTTCAAGATAGGTACATCTGGTGTCGAGAAATGCTACATTTCGTCCAAAAATAAGGCTAAAAAACTACAACGTCTTTCGCATAATACTACGAGCTACTTCCGTTAAATACTTGGTACTGTGAGTTTTGGCATTGACCAGTCGGCCTGAACGAAAGAAAAATGGTTTCGACATTTTTCTCTCGCTAATTCCATACCAAACCGATATAGGTTCTCGGGTTGTCGTACAAAGTGACAGTTTTGTTCCTTATCGCAAAATATTAGACCCGCTTTTTATCATTTTTCCGTTAGGGTGCCCATTTCCATTTTAGGGTGAACCGAAAAATCGATTTTTCCCTTTTTTTCCAAAAATAAATTGCTTAACAAAATTCATAACCTTTGAACTGTACCGATTCAAATGATTGACATACCAAATTAAAGCACAAGCTAGCCTTTTTTTGGAAAACTTTCACACTTGCGAATACATTGAATTCTAGTCCATAGATCCAGTCTAGTCGCACAGAAATATTGAACGAAGACTGAGAACATCTTCTTCTTCTTGAATGGCGTTAACGTTCCCTGTGGAACTTTTGCCGTCTCAACGTATTCATTAACTAGCGTCGTTCATTAATACTTGGTTGAGATTTCTATGCCGAATAACACGCCTTGAATGTACTCTGGAGTGGCAAGCTCTAGAATACGCGTGACCACAGTGCAAGCCGGAAAAATTTTCTTTGACGAAAAATCCCCCAACCAGAACGGGAAACGAACCCGAACACCCGGCATGATAGTGTGGGACGCTAACCACTTGGCCACGGGTGCACTGAGAACATGCTAACTTTGAAAAATCATGACTTAAAAACGACAAATAACACATCTCTGATTTTTAGATATGTAATGTAAAACAACTTCAGCTTTCAAGAAAAAAAATTATAAAAAACATGGCGCCCTTGGTATCGAAACCATGTAAACTATAAAAAAAAAAACAAATACAATCAATGATTTTAAAAAAAATCAATTTTTTGCAAGCAAGATATTTTTTCAAAAAAGTTATAGGAGGGTGTGTCCAAGATACAACCGCATTGTTGACGTAGAACTACGCTGTTATTTTATAAAAGTCGCTTGTTTATACCTTCGGATGTTATTCTATAGTGCTGTGAAATTTTAGAAACAACTGCTTAGTAGAATAATCTCTGAAGGTTTTTTCATTGTAGAATCAGTTGACTATAATTCATTGATGATTCATTCTTGCCCTCGCAGAACAATACACTAGCTGATCATATGTCGCAATTTATATCATGTCAATGCATTGAAAATTTACGTCTAACGCTATTCCGATGGCCTTTTTCGCAATTGACATAGACTCGGCTACAGTCGATTATATACATGTTGCACCAGCACCATTATTCCACAGCTCATAACTACTTCAATATATCTTTGGCACCGCGAGGAAACAACAACAATGACAACACATGCAAGTATCAAATATCATGCTACATGTTATTTAGTATTGCCTCCAGGTATGGGCGAAATCGCATCGAAATTCGTTCAACAACACTCACTCACAGATAAAACTCACCCTTCTATTCTCCGTTTATGTCTCACTTTATTTGAGACAGAAAATAATAACCTATCATCTTCGCAAAGCTCATTCACGAATTCAACGGAAAAATACTGTCTCAATTCCGCTCATCTATTCTCAGGGAATTTTGCATTCTCTCATTTGCCTCTCGGAATGACGTTAGATGGTGAGAGAATCAGATTGGAAACTTTTGCTTGAGCCAGCCAGTGTCTCTGTGATACAGTTTACATTCAATTATCGTACATGCAAAATCGTTTGTTTTTCACTCAAATAGCAATCATCGGAGCATCGATCGCGGCAGTAAAATACAGGCAGGTAATTGAAATCGAGTTGTTTCCTGTTCACTATTGTAATGAAATGTTTTTGTTTATAGTATGAAACGATCTAAGCCAACGCAAAAGACAGTATTAACCCAAGTTATTGGTGTGCGGGAAGGTAGATTCATTTGCATTGCCGATAACAAATGCATTTATGAGCAAAAAGTGTTGAATTATGGGAACTTCAAGCGGCATATTAAAAACAAACATCCAAGTGTTTATGATAGGTTGGGGTTGCTATCGTTTGAAGCTGTTGATTCTGATTCATCGACAGTCAACAAAAAACCTAAAAAACTATTAGTGGAAACAGACAAAGGCAAACTGATATTGGGAACCATGCAACTGTTAACTGAAAGTCATATGTCATATAATTTTTTTGAAAAAGGTTCATACAAAACTCTTCTTGAGTCACAGTACGTAGCTGCAGGTCTTCACATTAACAGGAAGACAATCTCAGACTTGGTTGATAAAGCTGCTATTCTGATGCGTATTTTTGTTAAGAAAGAAATGGAAACAAAATTAATAAGCCTCAAAATTGACAGCGCTTCACGTAAAAATCGCCAAACATTTGGTATTAATGCGCAGTACTATCACAATGGCGAAATGTTATTACGAAATCTTGGTGAGTTTAAACCGTCTGTAGACACTTCATCAAATTTTGAAAGCATTTTTTCTCAACTATTTCAACTTATTTTTCTCTGCAAATAATTTTTTTCAGCCCTAAAGGAAATGCATTGTCGACAGACGAAGGAAAATCTAACAGAAACATTAGAGTATGTGCTCAACCAATATGGTATTAAATTGAACCAAATTTATTCTGGCGCCCACGATAATGGTAGCAATATGGTGGCGACAGTTGGATTGTTGAAGAAAATGTTAGAGAAACCTAATTTAAATAACTGCCCACCAATTAATTTGCTCCTTGCTAATGAAGAAGCTTGTGGCATTTTCGAGCATGCTGATGATACTTGTAATGACACGGATGACGACGACGACAACGAAGCTGTATCTAAGTATCAGTTTTGTACTCCATCCAATAGTGCATTACCTGCAAACGATTTTTTTGATAAAAACCGAGAAGAGACACGATTTGTTGCACCAGGCGAAGAAAACGACGACTATGAATTCAAGGGAATACTTGATAGTACGCGATGTGCGGCGCACACGGCTCAATTGGCTGTGTGGGATGTCATACGTCCATAAAAAGAACGTATCGCGAAGATCCAAGGCATAGTTGTAAAGCTGCGAAACCGTAAATATCATAAATGTTTCAAAACTCACGATGCTCATCTACCTCCTATCGCCAATGATACAAGATGGAATGGAAAGTATCTAATGGTGGCATCCCTACTTAAACAACGGCAATTTTTCAATTTGTTGAAGACAAGTTTTTCCGAAACAGGTGAAATCGTATTATTTCCAAATATTTTCATTTTGTATACCATTTTCATTTTGTAGATCTTACTCAACACTGGCCATTCATCGAGAAGTTTTGTGAAGCCTTTGAACCTGCTTTCATACTTAAACGCTTAAACTGCAAAAAGTACATTGTGCATTGTCTGAATTTTACACGTATTGGCTACAGTGCCAAGCAAACCTGGATAAATTAAAAGCCGAGCTCGCCGTACAATTGTTAGAGACTTTCAAAACACGAGCTCAAAAACTGGTTAGTACATTGCAGTTCAAAGCATGCATGTACTTAGACCCTAGATATAATTTTTTGGGTGCAAGGCGTATATCTACGGAGGACAAAGCGAAAGTTCAGGTAAGAATTGTTTTCGTCATTTGATGAATAACGATTATTTGATAAGAAAAAAGTTAAAATGTATTAGCTTCCTAATTTCACAGACATTTCTCCTCAACTTGCATCATCGACTCAATGACATCGAAGGTATAAGAACAGAGCAGACTCCAGCTAGTGAGCCGCAGGACGATTTGGATATATATATATATATATATATCTCGTCATTTTTTGAAGAAGAGAATATTCCGATGGGACTATCACACTCTATCGACAAATCAGTACTTTCTCAAATCAAAGAACTGGTAATACGGGATAAAGTACTAATAATTCAGTCCACAATACATGCTGATCCAAATGCTCAATTCGATTTACTTAAGTATTGGGAATCGCAGAAAATAACATCACCGATACTGTACCGTTTAGCGATGGTAGTTTTAGCAGCCCCTTCTACTCAGGTATCTGTTGAGAGGGCTTTTAGTGGCCTAAAACTAATCCTCACAGACCATCGAACGCGATTAAGTGAAAATTCAGTGGAAAATTTGCTTGTGTTGAAACTCAACTCAGATCTACTTCCTAAAGTTGCTGAAATGTTGAGCAATGACATCGGATTGCAAGCTAATATAAATCTTTAGCTTAGTTACCTAAAACATTACTATATATTTATAATGTATTACCTACCAAACTGAAATGAGAACAATGAAGTTTGACTTCTCGCACACCGAGTGGACAAATGTGGGCTCCCATTCCAATCATAAAATCTAAAATCTAATTGTGCTCCCGTGGCCGAGTGGTTAGCGTCAAACCTAACATGCCGGGGGGTCGGGGAAATTTTTCTTCAAAGAAATTTCCGCTGACTTGCACTGTGGTCACGCGTATTCTAGAGCTTGCCACTCAGAATGCATTCATGGCGTGTTATTTGGCATAGAAATCTCAACTAAGTACTAATGAAAATGACGCAAGTAATACTACGTTGAGACGGCGGAGTTCCTCTAGGAACGTTAGTGCCATATAAGAAGAAGAAGAAGAATGTATTACCTGAATTGATGCTCAGATAAAATAAACGATTGAAATCATATACAATGATCTATTTGTTCCGTTATTAGTCAATTTCCATTCTATTTTATTTCTTTTGGGACAATTTCCGTTGTCTATTGAAATACGTTGAAGAAAACAGTACGTAATATAGGAATATTATGTACTGCATTCCATAGGAAATTCCTAGTTATTATTTTATGTAAAATATTTGATAAAATGCACGTTTCAGTTTTAGACGTTTCAGATTCTGACATTCTTATTTGAGAATCCTTATTGGATTCTTCCCTATATTCTGGTTAGATTATCTCATTAAATCTATTTGTAAAGGGGTGCTGCAATGACACTTGCAAAAAAAATGGATTTGTGTTCGTGATTATTGATTGAACCTGTTTTTAATAAATCTTTTTTAATATAAAAAAATACAGCGCCCTTGATCCCGAGACCATGAAAACTATAAAACCAAATATAATCAATAATCATACGAAGATACAATTCATTATTTTTGCAGCTGTAGCATATTTTTCAAAAAAGACCGGCTAGCTGGCTTTAATTTGATATGTCAATCATCCGAATCGATTTAGTAGTTCAAAAGATATGAATTTTTGAAAAAAGTCATTTTTCTAAAAAAGGGGAAAAATTAGATTTTTCGGACCACCCTAAATTGAAATGGACACCCTTATGAAAAAATTTAAAAAATACGGGTCTGATATTTTGTGATAAAGAACCAAACTTCCACGAAAATCTGAAAACCGCTATATCGTTTTGGCATGGAATGGCTGATATATAATGCTGATGGAGATACAAGGCTTGAATGCTAACAAGGAAGAGAGTAGAAGGGAAAATAAAATAATACATGAACGCAGATTGAGCCTATATAATCGTTATTTTGTTTCGAGCGATCCTTCCAAAGGAGCATTCATGCATCGAATGTTGTTTTCCATTCTTTGTTTTGTTACGTTCACTCTCAGTTCCGATTGTAGATGGTCGGATAGTGAAAAAAAAATCATCGTGCAATATCACGATTGTTTGCTGCATTCTCTTCGCCATGATTATTCCAAGCAGATACAAGTGTGACTAATAATCAGGTGTGGAGAAATGAGTGAATGAATTTTTCCATACTTGATTGCCTCAGTGGAATTACACCTCTAGGCAACGTTCGTACAACGTAAACCAAGCGCCAAACAAGCGTTCGCCCTAGCACGCATACAGAGCCATATATCGGTGGCTTGAAACTACTGAGAATATTGACACTTCTCAACATTTTGCGTCATTCTCAAAAGAAACGATGCTTTTCGAGACCAGTAATATAATTACTAAAAATCAATTAGGGAATAGTCCGATTTGAGCCGTCTTCATTGTGTTGTATTCATCTCTTCCCCTAGATCAATGTTGTGTAATGATGAAAGTTTTGAAATCTTCGAAAAGCTTCGAAAGAAAAATCGAAAAAAGTTAGTCCTCATATGCGGATTGCGAAATTATAAATAATGTGCCGTTGATGTGAAGCGAAAATTGCAATAAATTCTCAGGTGGAAAATAAAATGAAAAAAAAAAACGAATGAAAATTTTATTTTCGGTATCAAACATGTATAAATTCTGGCGGGACGAAGTTCGCCGGGTCAGCGCGTATTATAATGAATACGTTTCTTGTTTAGATAAGTTTTTATTTTTCATTCAAAAACGACCTTTTCACCCCACGAGTACAGTTTCAATAATTTAAATTTGTCACTCACAAATGAATTTACTTTTCCGTACATACCGAATATCGCTTCTTTGATAACTCACAAACCGAAACGATGGGTGCTCTCGTATTTTCGTGACTTTTTTGTTGTCGAATCAGAGACTCCGAGGAGTTTTCATTTCAATATTTATTGTTTACAAATGTATTAATACGTACATGCTGCTGTACATAGAATTGTTGGCAGACTTTCGGTCTTTATAAGTATGAGTTTTTATTGTGCTTTTAATGCTTGGGTTATTGGATGAAAAAATGCGAAATATGTAGAAATGCGAAATACATATTATAATAATGTTGATCGTTTCAGTTTTTATTAAATCACTAGCTGACCCGGCAAACTTCGTCTCGCCCAAAATTTATTTTTCGTTGTCACATCCACGTTTTCTTATTAAGCGCACGCTAAAAGGTTCAATCGCAAAAATATTCATTGATTGATCTTTTAATTTACCCTTTAAAATTACCTTTTACTATAAAATTCCTAGTACTTCTACCTAAACTCATCATTATAAAATCAGATTATTTTTAGACACAATTCTCGTTCAAGATTTTTCATCCACTTGCAAATAACATGTTTCTCCGTTACATGGAATAAATGTTTGATACAGAAAATATGATAGAATAAAGACATCCCTAAATCGGACAATTCCTTTCTTGAGTTGTTAACTTTGGTTTCGTTTGCTTGATTAATTCCCGAGTAATGCAAAAATTTGTGTTTCATTTGTATGGTATCCCCGCTTTAGAGAGGGGGGAGGAATGTCTTACTACTATAGAAACATTTATTGCCCTTAAAAACCTCCACATGCCAAATCTGGTTTCGTTTGTTTGACTAATTCCCGAGAAATGCAGAAATTTGTGTTTCATTTGTATGGCAGCCCCCCACTTAGAGAGGGGGGAGGAGTGTCTAACTACCATAGAAACATTTATTGCACCCTAAACCCTTCACATGCCAACTTTGGTTTCGTTTGCTTGACTAATTTCCGAGTAATGCAGAAATTTGTGTTTCAATTGTATGGCAGCCCCTCCTTAGAGAGGGGGAGGAGTGTCTTACTACAATAGAAACATTTATTGCACCCTAAAACCTTCACATGCCAACTTTGGTTTCGTTTGCTTGACTAGTTTCCGAGTAATGCAGAAATTTGTGTTTCATTTGTATGGCAGGCCCCCCTTACAGAGGGGGGAGGGGTCTCAAATCATCACTATATATACAAACTATATATATATAGATACAAGCAGAGATGCCAGCTTTCCTGATTTTTCAGGATTTTCCAGACTTTTTGGCACGCTCCCTGATATCCTGGCAAACACTCAATTTTCCCTGATTTTTATAAAATTATCCTGATTTTTCCTGATTTTTGCTTAATCAGGAAAAAATACATATAAATATACTGGGAGTTTTGCTGGTTGTGTATGAGAACTGTCATAATTGTCTACATTAAAAAGCTTTCCGGTCCGCGCTTATATAATGCTTACTATTCCTTTGGATTATACAGGGTTGGAAACAACTTTAAATTCCGAAAGTAAATTGAAATAAAACACACTTAGAATTCGAATTTCGATGAAACTTTTATTTCGAATTAAAGTTTGGTTTATGCCATTATGTGTGAAATACAACATCATTCAAATGTCCACCTAGGGCTTCCTCGCACACCTTGATCCGGAACAGGTAATTTTCGATGACTTTTCGGCACATATGGGGCGGTATCTCGGTCATAACTTCACGAATGTTGTCTTTCAAATGTTCAAGAGTTTGCGGAGAGTTGGAATAGACACGGTCTTTCGCATAACCCCACAAAAAAAAGTCTAGCTGGATCAAATCGCATGATCTGGACGGCCAATTGGCATCACCAAAACGCGAAATTATGCGTCCCTCAAATTTCGTTCGCAATATGGCCATGTTCGGTCGTGTTGTGTGGCACGTGGGACCGTCCTGCTGAAACCACATGTCATCCGTATCCATATCTTCAATTTGTGGCAAAAAAATCGGTTAACATGCGGCCATAGCGCTCACCATTCACAGTTACCGTCTCGCCGTCCTCATTTTCAAAGAAATACGGACCGATGACTCCACCAGACCATAATGCGCACCAAACAGTGACTTTTGGCGGATGCAATGGCCTCTCAACAATCACGTGTGGATTTTCTGAGCCCCATATACGGAAATTTTGGGTGTTCACATAGCCACCGAGCTCGAAATGTGCCTCATCGCTGAAGAAAATTTAATGCGAAAATTCAGCATTTTGCTGCTGTTATTCGTTCACCCAATCGACGTATGCCCGACGCATTCCATGGTCACCACGCTCTAATTTTTGTAACAGTTGGACTTTATATGGATGTAGGTGCAAGTCCAAATGCAAAATTCGCCACAATGATGTGTTTGACAAGCCCAATTGCTGAGCACGCCGTGGAATCGAAACATTCGGGTCATCCTCCACACTGGCAGCAACAGCAGCAATATTTTCGGCCAAGCGCACATTACGATGATGCACAGGTTTCATAATATCCGCTACGGATCCAGTTTATTCGAATTTACGCACTACATTAGCGATTGTGTGCTCTGTAGGCCGTCCATGACGACCAAAATCCGTCCGTAATGCTCGAAAAATAGTATAATTTAACAAAATTAACACGTTGTGCGATGCTAAAACGATCCATATTGTAAAATGGCAGACATTCAACTAACGATATGAAGCTTTGGTTGACAGCTATGTCAAACGGTTGTCAGCGCAAGGCTGTATACTTTCTGAAGCCCGAAATGGAAAACCCTGTACAACATTTTTCATCGGTCCGATATAATGGACATGTAGTGGGGGGGGGATATGGGCAGGTTCATAATATACGAAGCGTAGAGTTTTATCGCTCGCGAGAGAAATAATTTCACTCTCTCCCAGTGTTTGTGCATCCAGTAACTGAAATAGAACAAAAAGAGAAAGCAATATAAATAAGAGTTCAATCCCTTCTTCCCTAGAGACGAATGAACTCTCAGAGTTTAAAGTCTCTCTAATTCAATACCTTCCCTTCCTTCCTTCTTCCCTTCCATCCATTCTGTGTGTGGACACCGACTGGACAACATCGTTGCTGGACGAGCTGGACGGCGAGGGATCGAGTGCCTTCTTTCTTCCCTTCCATTCTTTGTGTGGACACCGACTGGACAACATCGTTGCTGGACGGGCTGGACGGCGAGGGATCGAGTGCCTTTCTCAAGGCAAGAGGGCGGAGGTGGTAGCGCTGGAGTAAAGTAGAGTAGAGTTTTCAAAGGGTCTTTCTTAAGGCTAGAGACGAATGAACTGCAAAAGTTTAAAGTCTCTATAATACAATACCTTCCTTCCTTCCTTCTTCCCTTCACTTTCCATCATGCATTGGATGTGATTATGGATATGACTGTCCATTTCACCGCCCCCGCCCCCTAATTATAGATATGATAAACATGCGACATGTACACGATTAAATTCGGCTCTGTTACAGCTAAAATGCTAATAAGCATAAAATAAACAAAAGGGATAAAAGAATTGTCAACTGTGAAATATACGTGTAGTATTCTCTCGCACAATTCCCCCCTTATATCAAATCCCCCCTTAGGGGGGAATTCCGGTTGAAAACCACTGGTGTAGAATGTCATCGTGCTATAAAATTAATACCAATATCTCGAAATCAAAACCTGTTTTTCGTTATCATCAGTCGAGAAACTAAAACGGATGACGTTTTCCCGCCATCATTCATGAATAAATGATAAGAGAAATTAAACTTCCGGTCCACCGGTCTTCCGGTCTTTGTCCACCTTCAAACTGAAATCAGTACGAAAAATTCGCAGATATACGATTTGCATTTTTCGTTTTCCTCTCTGGCACTAACGAGAAAAGAACTATCGGCACGGAAGAAAGGACGACTACAATTGCTTTCATAATCTTATCAGCCATCAGTCTCAGTAAATGACAAGCCGGGTAAGCTTTTGAAGCTTTTCCCACAATCACACATGGCATGGCATGAATATTTCCATCAGAGCCAGGATGAAAAGAAAGATTCCCTCGGAATGTATACGCGTGTCTGTGATTCGTTTGTTCTGCTGGAACCGTCCGCATCCCCACCTCACTCCGCCCCCCTCACTTTGATATGTATCTTTTGTTGAAATACACACATGAATCATGATGAACTTGTCGAGCGAAATGGGAAGATATGATGACCAAAAACCGCTAGCATATTCACACAAAACTTCCGAGCGGATGCTTTTTTAATCCTCCTCGAAGCCACACGCTTTTTTTTTGTTTGATTCGGTGCGATGCCTCCATTGTGGGATACAGTCGGTCTGCATCAGACAAGCACTTTTGAAAAAACGCCGACAAGAAGTGGAACCGCTGCTGTTCCATCGGGGCAAAGCGGAAAAGAGGTGGAGCTGGAGTGCAATAACAACGCTGAAAAAATAAAATTCGCTTGTTCTATTCGAGACTTCGGCGGTCCGACCAGATCAACAACGTCAACGGAGACAGAGTGCTGCTTTTTTTGGGATGCTGGAACCGCTTTTGGGTAGGATAAGTGCTGCCGAACAGTTGCAAGTCGATAACTAGTGTCACGATACTGTGGGAAGAAGGGATGTATTCAGGGGAATCTGAGGTTTATGACAGCCATCGTCATCGTTTCTGATGCAGACAAACGGTCATTGTGAAGTACAATGACAGACAAATCGCAAGATCCATCCCTGTGAAGGAACCGATTCGAAAATGCAGCGAGGACAAAGCTGTCGGCAATAGAATGTGGTGTAAAAAGTGGTTCTGTTTTGTATCCCGCATGAGGCTGCTCTGACCTTACGTGTCTCCGTAACAGACTTAGATAATGTCACTCACGATAATGGCGTTTGCTAATTGCAAAAATGTTCATTATACCCTCTGTTTCGACCAGTAGCATTTGGAAGCAATCCACACTCGACTGACCAGCTTTTTTGTCAACGTGCGCCGATGCATCGTGTGCATTGGAATCCGACGCTTGGTTTCGAGGTGACCCAAAATGCTATCACAAAACCACACAACTTAAACTGAGAGTAAAATATGGTGTAAAAGCAAATTATCATCAGAATTATTTTGTCCAGAATTACCACTCTCACGAGATTCAATCAAACCAATCGAAAGATGAAATCATCGCTTTTTAGCAAGCGCGGAAACTACAAACTGTATTGCCTTTCTCGAACAACCGAAATGTTTGACCTTCCCCCGTGGAAAAGTTTTCTCAAACCAATTCCATGTTCACACTTCATCACCTCACACTCTGGAAGCATGGCTGAAATAACATTAAACTTTTGCTCGCTACGGTTCTCTGGCACCAGCCAAACAGTCGTCAGGCAGCAGCCAGTAGCAGCAGCTGCACTCCCCCTAAAAATCTGGTGATCCGTGAAATTGTCACAGCGACTCCCAAACAATTTCGATCACATGCCCCCATACCAGTGGGAGCAAGCTCCACCGATGCGAACTCCTCTAGCTGCAGTTGAGGAGGAAGAACCAAGGAAAAACACGAATCGACAGACGACTGCTTCCTTCCGGCTCCTTATTCAGGATTTCGGCCTCTTTGTTCGAGTGCGCCTACACGCAGGATGTGAATTTTCCGCTCAGTAATGCGATAAGTGTGTAATATTAATGGGAAAACTTTGCCACTTTATTCGGGCTTTCTTTTCCGCGGTGACACACACAAAAAATCAGAAAATCTTTGTCTCTACGATGTTCGATACCGCGGTACAACTTCATCGAACAGCTCATCCCCGCGCTGTCATAATACGGGCAATAAACATATTTTCGGGTGCCAACACGAATCAATGAAATCGGGATAGGTAGCAGCAGCGGATAACGATTCGGGATGAAACTTTTTGTTAAGTTTGGTTATTAATTGTAGGCGACATTATTTTTTGCTTGAGTGATTTGACCTAATTCTACAATTATGCGCGCATACTTCGATATCCTGAGTTTGGGTTAACAGAGAATAGCTACTTATCGGTGACAAACAACAAAGGCTCTTAGAAGAAGAAAACTGGTAATTAGATCAAATAGCGCAAGTGGGGATAAGACGTACAGTTAAAAAAATGGAATGTAACTTTGGAAACTAATTTTTCCAAAAAATTAAATGCGGCTTCTTTAAGTTCAATGTACTGTTTTATGGAATAAATCGGCCAAAAGTTTTACTAAGAAAGGTTTTCCTATGTTTTTTTACTAAAATCGGAACCGAAATAAAGGGTGTGTCACATCAAATTGCATCACGGGAAAAACGCTGTAGAAATTCGCCCAGTAGACCGATCCTTTTGAAAATTTTAGACAGTAAAATAAAAACTATTAAACAACTTTTGGCATTTTCTTTTTATTCATACTTCGAGCCCAAGCCCGTATGCTCGCACCTTCCTCCTTACCACGTCCATAAGGTTCTGTACAACGTCAGGTTGTAGTTTTTTTTTGAACAGAAATCCATTTTCTCTTGAAGTCCGCCTCCGATTTGACAACTTTTGGGTTCTTCCGGAGGGCCTGCTTCATAATCGCCCAATGTTTCTCTATTGGGCGAAGCTCCGGCGCGTTGGGCGGGTTCATTTCCTTTGGCACGAAGGTGACCACGTTGGCTTCGTACCACTCCAACACGTCCTTTGAATAGTGGCACGAAGCGAGATCCGGACAGAAGATGGTCGGGCCCTCGTGCTGCTTCAATAGTGGTAGTAAGCGCTTCTGTAGGCACTCCTTATGGTAAACCTGCCCGTTTACCGTGCCGGTCATCACGAAGTGGGCGCTCCGCTTTCCGCAAGAGCAGATCGCTTGCCACACCATGTACTTTTTGGCAAACTTGGATAGTTTCTGCTTGCGAATCTCCTCCGGAACGCTGAATTTGTCCTCTGCGGAGAAGAACAACAGGCCCGGCAGCTGACGAAAGTCCGCTTTGACGTAGGTTTCGTCGTCCATTACCAGGCAATGCGGCTTCGTCAGCATTTCGGTGTACAGCTTCCGGGCTCGCGTCTTCCCCACCATGTTTTGCCTTTCGTCGCGGTTAGGAGCCTTCTGAACCTTGTATGTACGCAGGCCCTCCCGCTGCTTGGTCCGCTGGACGAATGAACTTGACAAATTCAGCTTATTGGCGACATCCCGGACCGAACTTCTCGGATCACGTCTAAACTGCTTAACTACGCGCTTGTGATCTTTTTCACTGACGGAGCATCCATTTTTGTCGTTCTTCACCTTCCGGTCGATGGTTAGGTTCTCGAAGTATCGTTTTAGTACTCTGCTGACCGTGGATTGGACGATTCCCAGCATCTTACCGATGTCCCGATGTGACAACTCCGGATTCTCGAAATGAGTGCACAGGATTAATTCACGACGCTCTTTTTCGTTCGACGACATTTTTCCAAATTTACAAAAAATTTACAGTGAAGCATGGCCAACGTGATCTACACACTCTTATCTGATTATAAGCGAAAGCTGAAGATATAATTCCTAAAAATTAAATTTCTACAGCGTTTTTTTCCGTGATGCAATTTGATGTGACACACCCTTTATTACCATCAGTGAATTCGATTTGTATTACACCACCAGGGATGTCAACTATAATTTTCAAAAATCTGGATGAATTGAAATAAAATCAGAAATAAATCAGGATAGCTCATTGGCTGATTCTGGAAACTTGTGTTGGGTCGCTGCCTTTAATATGTCAACAATTTACCGACTGATTGCTTAGTAGAAGCTCGTAATTCAGAGTTACTTTCCAATTCCACCAGACACAGAGAATGACTTTCTTCGAGTGAAGACCAACTTTAGGGCTAGCTAACGGAGGTTAATTTCGCTCACCCCAAGTTTTCTGCCGCTCAACATTTTTTCGTGAATGATCCATCTTTAACACCGTCACGTTTTCTTCAAAACAGCTTCGTTTTTTTTATTAGGAAAGATTATGCAGGGACGCAATTCAAATTTTGGATGTGTGTGTTTGAATACGTGTAAGAATATTACAAATTCTTGTACGGGTTTTGAATCTGAATCTGTACTTATATATTATACATAGAGAACCTGCTAAATGTACGTAAATATGTCATCCTTTTAATAAGATTCCAGAGTGAGAGAAAAAAAAAATCTTTTCAGGTGAAATAAACGCACTTTTAAAAATTATGAAATAAAATTATTTATTTCATTTCGAATATTTATTTTACGTAATAGTGAGACAATTTTTTTCGTAAATTGTGGAAAGTATTGAAAAACTGTATCTCATGATTTCATATTATAATGATTACTTTTTGTGGAAATATCAGGGTAGTACACTCTGTCCAACTTCTATAAGACCACCCTGATTCTATTTTGTTACAACACAAATAGTTAGAATTCAACAAGATACATTCACACATTGTTGAATTCTTAGAATAAAGTATATTCAACCTCAATTTCGTTCAAAAGAATTATTTGTTTATTTATTGTGCTTAAATATGATGATTTCAGCTGTCCAGTTTGTATAAGACCACTTCAAAATTCATAAGGATTATCAATGAAAAATTCAAAACGATCGGCAGATTGATTTACATGTCAATAATTGGCAACCTTGCCATTTCGGCTAATAACCTTGAAAATTCGTGTTGGAATCTATTTACCAAATGCTGCTGAACGATTTTCTCGATATTTTTCCATGTTTCTGAAGTTGCGACCTTGAGCACTTCAATAGTACCGTTTTCCCTCAGTGTAGATTCTGCATACAAGGATCCCCCTTAGATTTTGAACAGGATTCAAGTCTGGAGAGCGAGCCGACAAGTCCAAAAAATTAAGTTTTTGGTTCTTAATCCTATGCTTAGTTACCTTGCTGATATTAATATGATATGATATGTGATTTTTTTGTGACGATATCCACCCAAAAACGGTAGGAGAGTGGATTCCAGAACATGTATGTAATTCTTGAATTATGTGAAAGCTATCTTGAGCCTTCCGGTTGCACAGGATCTCGCCCAAACCATGCACGAGCCTCCACTAAAATTCCTGGTTGAAAAATACTGTTCCTTCTTCTGTAAATCACGCCAGTACCCGTTGAAACCATCAGGACCATCCTAATTGAACTTTTTTTCATCAGTGAAGATAACCTATACATTGAAGAACTTTTCGTTATGGTATATAGTAAAATGTATTCTCTTGGAAAAATTCTTTGTCCCAACATACCATGTCCCACTGTCGGTTCATGTGAGCTTTGGCAAAACACAGACGTCTTTCGATGTGAGATGGTGTAGAATGAGGAGTTTTAACCTTTTAAGCCCTCTTTATGTGAGGATTTTATACCAAAATTTAACAAATTGTCACCCGAGCAGTAGAGGAGTTGAAATATTGCATTATTTGCACATGCGATTTTGAGGTATTCGAACCTGTTCTAGCTATTTCTCGCTTATCCCGGTCAGAGAGCTTCGATTTACGTAGAGCTCTCTTTTTCTTTCCGTATCCTTGGAGATTCGTCAAATAATTGAGCACTACTTGAATTTCTCTGATACCAACATTTTCAAATGCCGTATATTGTCAATATATATCAACACTTAAACATATTTTGTGTTGTACTTATCGCATCGGGTCATACTAAACGGCTATTTAAAGACGACAATATGTGCTACAGGTGTCGTTTTGACAGTGTTGTGATTGTCCTTTTCAGTCTAAAATTCAGTCTGCAACGAAGGCGGCCGAAAAAATTCGTGTAGTTTATGGACTCGATACTGTAACGATTCGCACAGCACAGCGTTGGTTTGATCGATTTCGTTCTGGTGTAGTGGCTGTCGAAGATACATCCCGTACTGGTAGACCAATCGTCGTGGAAACCGATAAAATCGTTGAAATCATCCAAGTAGACCGGCATGTGAGCATTCGCTCGATTGGCCAGGAACTGGGTATAGACCATAAAACCGTTTGGACCCATTTGCAGAAGATTGGATTCCAAAAAAAAGCTGGATGTATGAGTGCCACACGATTTGCGCAAAAAATATTTTAGACCGAATCAACGCCTGCGATGCACTGCTGAAACGGAACGAACTCGACCCATTTTTGAAGAAGATGGTAACTGGTGATGAAAAGTGGATCACGTACGACAACCTAAAGCGAAAAAAGTCGAGGTCGAAGCGCGATGTGCCGGCCCAAACCATTGCCAAGCCCAGATTGACGGTCAGGAAGGTTTCGCTGTGTGTTTGGTGGGATTGGAAGGGAATCGTCCACTATGAGCTGCTCAACTATGGCCAGACCCTTAACTCGGTTCTCTACTGTGAGCAGCTTGACCGTTTGAAGCATGCGATTGACCAGAAGCGGCCAGAAATGATCAATAGGAATGGTGTTGTTTTCCACCAGGACAACGCTCACACATCTTTGATGACCCACCAGATGCTATGGAAGGTCAGATGGGATGTCCTTTTGCACCCACCGTATAGTCCGGACCTGGCTCCAAGTGATTATCATCTCTTTCGGTCCATGCAAAATGCTCTTGGTGATACTAAGTTGGCCTCAAAAGAGGCTTGCGAAAACTGGCTGTCTGAGTTTTTTGCAAATGAGGAGGGGGATTTCATAAGGCCTTCTAAATGGCGAACAAAACGGCGCAGCGTCAAATTCCGATCAGAAATACGACATTTCTTTTTTCCCAACACTATATATACAAACATTATGTATTCATATAATACTTTTTCCATAGTTTTCAGCAGTATTGATGATAAACTAATTGGTCTGAATGGGAGTGATTTGTCACGTTTCCCCGCTTTTGGAATGAAAACTACATTAACAAGTCTCCATATCAAAGGAGTGTGCTCTTAGAAATCTCGATTAGAGGTGGAATTTGTTTTGATTCTCCATTTTGAATCAGGGCTGGAAAAATCCCATTTGCACCTGCAGATTTGTATGGTAGAAGGGATCTCACCGCGTTTACTACTCTGGCCCTTGTGAAGACTAACCCAGCAACTATGTTTGCGACATCCTTTGCACTTTCAGGTCCTGTGCGGCGCCTTCGAGAGCATTTTGTGTCGCACTATAGCCAGGATTTGTATTCGAGTGGACAGATGTAGATCCCGGAAAGTGAGTCTTCATCAGTAAATCTAGTACTTCTGAGGGAGTTTTTGTAAACGAACCGTCGTCCTTTTCAAGGGAACCTAGTCCGTTCAAGTGGTCTTTTGCCAAAGTCTTATTGAGCCTAGTAACGATTGGAGTATTGTAGCACGGTACCGATTTCGACTTTTGGAAGCCCCTCGTTTCGTTATTTTGAATTTCAGATCCAACACAATCTCTCCTGTGTGGATCTGGGATTCTCTCTTCTTTCTATGTATTGGATGTTTGGCAACGCGAGTGCCGCTCCCGATTTTAGATTTGAGCAACTAGCCATAATGGGTGCTGGATGTGACTGGGCGGCTGTTTTAGCCAAGACACCCACATACCAACACTCCCAAAGACTCATGCTTTCTTTTTTTTTTTTGCTATTTTTTCATTTGGATATTTCCCCCAAATAGCAGAGTCTTTCGGCGGGGTTTTCTTGTTCTTCAAATTTCAAAACCCGGCGAGCGCTTCGACTTGAACTCTGCTCGGGAGGTTAAAGGGTATCGCCCGCGAATGCTTGAATGCGCGACCAATGAAAGCGTAGGGGAATTTCGGTATGAATACAAAATAGTTAACATCGTTAACTATTACGTAATTCCGGTTCCAATGAATGTCTCGCTGATCTGAGGATCTTGAGATATGCTTGCCATTCCGACTTCGAAAGTGAAAAAGGCAGGAGTGGATTAGTTTGTTCTGGTGTCGCGAGTTGAAATCCGAAGGTAGATTTAGGTGAAAGGCTACATGTGCTAGTCAGTATGATAAAGTTTCATTTTGTGATTTTTTTTTATTTTCATATTTAGAATAGCAATTAAATTTAGTCCAGTAGTTGTTTTCCGTGAATTTAACTCTCCGCTTGTGTCCCCATTGAGCGGAACTGAAGGTAAGCTTCGGCATGTGACATGTGGCTAGCATTAATTTTAATTGTGGCCTGTGTGTGGTATTCTTTTGACTGTCGTGTGTAGGAAAAAGCCGCTTCTGACCCACGATCGGAGATTGGATTTCCGCCACCTTGTCCGTCAATTCTAGTGGCCGCGCGGAGTGCAAACCATCACTCGCGCATCCAGGGAAGGCGCATCACGACACATCTACAAGTCGAACGCGCACTCAACGTCGACGGATCACCACCTACGCCTACGGACTTACCATTCATCGCCTGGCGTAGAACGGCGATAAGGTAGATTCTCCACGTAAAACCTAGGTAGTGTGAGTAGAAAACTATTTTTACCCAATTTAATAACATGCGCATGTGGGGTTAAAAAGCAAAGACAGAAAACCACACCACTAACAAAGCCACACAATTGTCACAAAATTACCGGAGCATCAAACAATACCGTCAGCGCGAACATGCTGATCGGTATTTGGAGAGGGATACGCAAGACGGAGAATTAGGCTCGACAAAAAGATCTCTGGACTTGAATTCATGGGTCCGATGTTCAAACCCCAAATTTAGTCCCAATTATTTTTCGTTAGATGTAGTTTTGTTGTAATCATGCCGTATATAAGATAGATGTTATAACATAGATTTGTGGGAATAGATGATGTTGTTAAATTAAAATTCACTTACCAGAGTTATTATGATCCTTTTGCAGAGACCTTTTCAGGTCACCCTTTAATATCTTCACGGCTACGAAATGCATTTGGTTTTCAAGTTTTCGTTTCGTGAAGGGATCTCTAGTT
Organism: Toxorhynchites rutilus septentrionalis; assembly: GCF_029784135.1. Lineage (NCBI taxonomy): Eukaryota > Metazoa > Arthropoda > Insecta > Diptera > Culicidae > Toxorhynchites > Toxorhynchites rutilus. The sequence continues at coordinate 100,058,762 of NC_073746.1, forward strand.
TGCGTTAGCATAATCACATCACTTACCACAGTGAATCCTGATTATTACCCCTTCCCACTAACAAACTATCCCTTCCATGATAAACGCTAGGGAACCACGCTATAGAGGCGACCCTTCTGGCCTTCGGGCGGCGAATATCATACTAACATTCCTACCCTTCCCCTGGTGACTGTAAGGACGTGGCCGGCGTCGTTATTGATCATTGAAAGCTCGAATCACCGAAAATTGCACAACGAGAATGATTTGCTAGTCCCAAGCGTCATTCTGTGTGTTCTTTGTGCAATTTGGTTGGTTCAGATCAATCACGGAGAGCAACTACGAATTGTACAGTCTACCCAAGCTCAAGCTCAAGCTCAATAGATGATGTTGTTAAATTAAGTGAATAAATGTTTCCGTAATTAGTTTAGTGTTAATGTAAAGTAGACGAGACTTTGTGCAATTTACTGGCTAGCGGTGTAGCCTAAAAACCCGATAAGGTTCCTGATAGGTCACGAGCCTAGGGTTGGGGCTCTTCTTCTGTTGTGGACAACTTTTCAACCTCCGCACCTCGTCCTCTGAAACTTCAAGGTGGGTGGGTTTGGCATCATTGCGTAGGTTCAATGATGAGAAGTTTGGCATAAACGGTGTTCATTGGAAACAACCGTAGTGCCTCTGTTACTTGAATTGTGGAACGCGGACAAACGGTGTCGCGGGTCCTTCTTAGCGCAGGTGCAAGTCGCGGAGCAAACCGGGGTTTGGAACGAAGGAAAAACCCGCCCTCAGGTGCTGGGTGTCTCATTGCCGGGCAAAGCAAGAACACGGCGGTTGGTCTCCCTCGCGGGAGTGGCGCTTAAGCCAACCCGCTTACCTGCTGAAAACCCTCCGGTCGCGACAAACTCGCGCGCGCTTACCCGGCGTCGCGGGTTACAGTATTTTGAATGCTTTCACAGTTACATACCCATACCCAAACGAAAATTTTGGATCGTCCCAGTTCTCTGCTGTACTGAGTTAGAGCGCTTTTGTGCGGAACGTTTCTTGTTGAACAAACACTTCTTAATGGGCAATTTCTGTGGTAGGCAGAAACAAGGTTATGAGACATGTAAATATTGTATATTCATTGAATGAAATTAATTCTATTTGCAAGCTAACTGTCAACTGGTTTTATTGGACAATTCATATCATGAACCTTGTTACTTGAATTGGATTGTTGGTCATGTTCAACCTGGGTTTCTGTGTTATATAATCTACATCCGGAATACAGAATTTCAACTTCTCGATTTTTTTTATGTTGATCAGAACTTTTCCAGCCACTGCTTTCCAACGGAATAGTTGTTTTCTCGGGTAGTTTCTCGTAGTTTTTTCGACGGTCGTTAGTGGGATACTTTTACGGGAAACGATATCGATTAAGGGGGTAGCACACTATGAACATCATAAAAAGTATGTGATTGTCGCGATTTTTTTCAACGAGACAATAAATTCTTCTTCTTCTTCAATGGCATTACTTGCGTCATTTTTTTATTAGTACTTAGTTGAGATGTCTATGCCAAATAACACGCCTTGAATGCATTCTGAATGGCAAGCTCTAGAATACGCGTGATCACAGTGCAAGTCGGAGGAAATTTCTTTGACGAAAAATTCCCCCGACCAGAACGGGAATCGAACCCGAACACCTACAATAAATAAATTACTATGATTAATTTGATATCACAGTTTAATGAGACACATATTACTTAACAAACAAAAATATATTGGTGTCAATTGGACTGTCCCCTGAATAACCGTAACCGGTTTGTTGGACCCTTGCAGCCAAAACCTTGTAAACTGGTGAGAGTTCTTTCTAGTGGACCGATTTCAACCAACGATTTTTCTACGTAATCTTGGATATATTTCCTGTCATCGTACGTAGGATTTTTTCAAAATATTGATCTTTGACAAAATGGCGACATTTTTTGTAAAAAAATGCGTTTTTGCCTCAAAAATCGAGACAAAAACATTCACCAAAATTTTATTTTTCAAAATATCAAAAAAAATCCTACGTACGATGACAGAGAATTTAGTGGAGAATCAGGGAAAACCTATTTCATCAATTTTTTTTTTTTTTTTAAAACTTGATACATATGTTGGCAGCTACCTAAAATCACGATTTTTATTCTTACCACTCCTATACTCGCGCATTGGTCTGTCAGACCGGGAAATCAACAATTCGTTCATTTCTCAGAAAATATCAACACTACGATTTTGCGATTCTTCCTAGCTTCGTTATTCGTCATCGTTTAGCGTTTCGCATGTGTTGGTACAAAGGGGACGTGTGCCACTTTTTTAACACTTTCGGTCTGACACACCGACGCGAGTGTAGGAGTAACTTTTTTGGACAAGTGCCTTTTTTCATATTCTAGAATATTGTTGAATTGAATGTATAAATTAATGTTAGTGGCTTGGAATATTTATTGAATATAATGCATAAGATCATCACCGAACTATTCTAATTCGATTTCAGTCCCTTTTGTAACTGGATTGAACGGATCCATATATTAACTATTCGTAGTTAGATTCATAGTTCAAAAGCAAAACATAAATGTTTGACTTCCGTATAGTTATTCGCTAAATATAAAGGTCATAAATATACACACTTGTGAAAGAATTTCACTTGTGGAAGAATTGTAAACAGTAAACTATAAACTAATCGGTGGCTAATCGTAATTTTTAACATTTACAGTTTCGGGGATATTTTTTTATAATGAACAATATCCACAAGAAAACAAGAAATAGAAAAGGAAGTTCCTATGAATTCTTTTTCTATCATCTTTTTATACCTCTTCTAAAAAAAAAGGAAACAGAAAACAGAGACAAACAATATTAGAAATATGCAAACTTTATATTCCAGAACCTTTATCATCTGGTAATTCTGATTCTTACGCCAATGAAACCACAATCGATTAATACATTTTTATGTTATTTTATAGCTCTTCATACTTCCATGAATTATATCCAGTTGCTTACTTTTAATTAATAACAGTTAAAAATTCGAATTTCGTTATTTGTGCTGGAGTATCAAAAATTACTCTATTTTGAGGAGGCGGAATTAGATGACTATTAAAACATAATAAAGACGAATAAAACATATTTTGTGGAGTTTTCTCATTCAATCATACCCTCTTCTTCAAATAAATTCCAATAAAGCCTGAAAAATACACAATGGCAACATTACAGAGAACGTAAATTTTCGGTCTGTGACACCGTTCTATAGCAAACTCAAATTGGAACGTTTTTGCAGTTGAGTTATTAATCAAAGAAAAAGTTGACGATTTGTTATGATTTTGTACGCGAGAAAAGAAGGGTTAACAAAGGTGTATCCAGAAGACTTAAGCTATTTTTAGAAAAATCATAACTCGAAATTTTGAACATAATTTTCATTATCATAAAATTTTGAAAATTAGCGATATATCAATAATCTGAGGAATAGTAACTATTTAAATAGAAATATTATAAGAACTGAAATCTACATGCGATTCTATATGAAGAAGTATATTTAACGTTTTGTTCTAGAAGATATTAGATATTATTGTCAAAAATTATTTACTCCATTTTGATGAGTTCGACATGGCACCAATTATCGTTACATTGAAAATACTTTCTTTTCATTTTTTTTAATATCTAAGAGGACATGCCTTGAGCTATAAATAATTTTAATATTAAATTCAATTTATGAGTCAAATTTTTTAACGGTGTATTCATTTATTTCATAAATAGTTCATCGATTTTCCAACATCTTTGACGCACTTCATATTTCAATCAGACTACTAGATCTTGAGTTACAATTTTTCGAATAAAAAACTAATCTATTCTGGATACGTCCTTATAAAAAAAAAGTCGTAATAGAAACTGATTGTCTGATAATGAAAATTGTGATTTTGGGGGGCTGCCACTACAATGTTTAAAAAAAAATCGGAGAGGGTCGTGTCAAAACCGGCTTTTTTTCGACTGGTTTGGGGTGGAATTGCTCTAAAAAACTTTTATTTCAATATTTTTTTTAGTAGTTCAAGTTATCATCGTATGCGTTGAAGTGTCCAAATTTCAATGAATTACGATATTTCATTTTTAATGAATCAACTGCTTTTTATTTCGATTTAGAATAAGGTTCAGAGTAATTGTTTTATTTAAAAAAAATAATACCGAAGTATTATTTGACTCCTTTTGAAACGTTTTTCATGTAAAACTGTTTACTACCATGATTGGTACACTAATAACGAAACTCCATGAACACAATGACTATAATTGGTACATGTAAGAGGCATTTTAAAACAAGTTTTTCATCTAGTTTAATCGATTTATCATCCAAATATTAGTAAGGATCTCCAAAAACCAAGACGAACCAACGGCTGAAACAAATTTCCATGGAAATTTTAGAGCCACATCTAATTCTAGACAGCCTAACCGCAAAATATCTCCGTTTTTTGAGTTCTATCATGTGCGTTTAAGTGTGTATCTGAGCAACACATATGCGAGTGCCAAGAAAGATTTACGACAATGACGCGAGTGCAGAGTGATAAAATAGGATGAAAAATGGATGTAAAATAAATAAACGATAAGTAATATTGCACGCGTTTGCCGCCCGAGGAATGAAGCTTTCCTAACGGAGTGTCGGAAACCCCCCCGTGGAAAAAGGGTAATGTGCTGCGCCCAGGCTAAGACTACAATGTAAATTTACTGTGTGCTGCAGGCAGGAACAAACCACAGCCCTGCAGAGCTGTGGCCATGTAAACGCCCTGTAGGAAGTTCATCAAAACTCGAGCACCAGCGCGCTGGGGAAGAGATATGATTGCCTCGTAAAGTTTACCATCTCTTCAGTTTTAAATCGTAAAATATTATTACACGACTCATAAAGTCGACCCGGCTCGGAGTCCGGAGTCCGTTGGGCAGAGCAGTACAAGTACAAGAGGGCCAACAAGGAACGGGCACAGAAAAAAAACACGCATCCTGAAAGATGGTTTCAATTTCAAGAGGATCTCTAAAATATCCCCAACAAGACCCCGGCGTAAAAGAGGGGGGAACCCGAGTGCACCATAAAACTCTCCACAATCCCTGTTTTGATTTAATTTCTACAATATACGGGGAGTGTATGCAAACGCAGACGGCAGAGCGGAAAAACAATGAAGTTGGGAGAGAATATTCAACCCCCGCTCCTAAAAAGCGGTTGAAGTAATAGAACGTTTCATTTGTAGAATCTAATATTTGGGAAACTGCATGTGCCTCCCACATATGGGGAAGTTTTTAAAATTGAAATGAATATTTTAAACATATGAGTTGCTATGAGGGGGAGAGAAGCTTCCCCTCGAGCTTACATTACATTGAGATAGAAGATAATAGGAGGTTCTCTATAAAAAAAGTTTTATTCGAAAAATCAATTTGGACTGAAATAGTTATTCAGACAATCTTTTTATAATTGAGGGGCTCAGAATGCAAGGGGTGTAAGTGACTCGATCGATTTCTCTTCGTCAACTTTTTCTTTGATTAATAACTCAACTGCAAAAACGTTCCAATTTGAGTTTGCTATAGAATCTGATAGATGAGGTTCTGACCTACCTTCCACATTGTCAAATACAGCTGGGAATGAGTTTGCAGCTAAGTTATGACCAAAAGAGAGAGTCGATGTAGAGAAATCGATCAAATCACTTACATCCCTTTCATTCTAAGCCCCTCAATTTAATGTTTTCCGATCAACAAACTTGTGAATATTAATTTTTATTCCTGGTTGTAAATCTGATGTCCTTCCTGATAATCAACTACATTTACTGACAGGTTAATCTTCTGTCGATGAAATGTGCTTAGAATATTATTTTGTACAATATTTTCTTTCATTTAAATTATTCACGACTGAATTTTCCGACAACAATTCGACTTCGGGAAAGGTTTATATTTCAATCAATCGGGTCACCCTTCCAGCTTGTAGGCCATTTTGTCGAACAGCACTTTCTCAAACGTATCAAGGCCCTCACAGAAAAAAAAATCTCGAACTGCACACTAAGTAGTATAATATTTTAATTCCACATAAAACAATCAAATTCCCTGCGGGCCAGAAAGATTTTCGGCCGGGATAGAATCCCACTCGTCCGACCAGGAAGCTGCCCTCTGTTTCCCTCTTTTTTTCGGTTTTCCCCCAAGCGATAGCACTCTGGAAAGTATAGAAAACGCAAAAAAAAAACAACATAAAAAGAAATCGAATGACCACTTCATTTCCCTCATTTCAGTTACATTTAAAATGTTTTATTTGCACCCGCCGGCAGAAATGGAAAAACTTATCTTCTTGTTTCGCTCGTGTTTTTTTCCCTCTATTTCCGATGGAGCAAAGGGATAAAACCGTTATGTCTCAGGGAAAAAGGTTCGACCGTTCTCTTGTTTCGAATCCAAGATTTCTCTGGGTTTTTTTTCTGGGGGCGAAATAACTCAGAAAATGTCAGAAGGAACTGCGATAAAACATTTACATAAAATTTAAGGCACTAAACGAAACCTCCAAGAAACTCTTCCTGCATCGAGAAGGCTTGTTTCATTTATTCAAACGGGACATAATGCGTAAGTTGTGGATATCCGGGCGATAAAAGGGGCCACATTGGCCGGGATAAATCTGGCTGACCTTTAATCAGTAAAATCCTCTGGCTGTCACTACCCCGCGGAACGGGAAACCCATTTGCCTTCCCATAACTGTCTCAGCTAAGCGACGAACTAGAACAAACTTTTCGAAACCCTAAATCAAAGCCAAAAGTGATGGGGAAATGCGCTGCCGTTTTCCGTCGCTCGTGATTGCTTATTTTTTTGGAAGTGAAAAGTGAGCAGAAGACATAGGGAGGATTTTTCCGATGATGGGGGGATAATTGTCGGTCGAAAATCTGGCTCTCAAATCTAAGACAGTTCGGCAAAAAGCCTTGTCAAAGTGTCGTGATGTTCAAAAATCAACCATGGATCTCAGATCGAATTCCGATCTGAAAAAAACGGGACAAAAAAGTTGGTAAATATGCGCATCTCTCGTCCTGCCCACCGCTGGTGGGGTGGGAAATAAAATAGATGGTGTGAACTTTAATGTTGCTTCTCTCCCCCTGTCGGGAAGCGAACGGAAGACCTCATTCAGCATCCCAAGCCGCAATCGGTGGCGATATTTTCATAAGTGATTTGTGGGATGCGGGAGAGGGAACGTGCGTTCAGTTCAAACTGATGAAACAGACACCTTCCACCTTCCCGCGGTGGAAAACGGCACAAAGTTTGCCTCCTGCGTAGTGTTTTATTGCATCTTGAGAAAATTTGGCTACTGCTACTGCGGGGGTTTGGGTGGTGGAAAAAGAAAAAGCAAGATTTTCCCCTGCCCCCATCGAGGGAGGGAAGAAGAAAGACGTTTTCCTAAATTTATTTGAGATGAGATTAGAAATTTATTTATTTATTTATTCATGTTGCTAGAAGTTTCGTTCGGGCGGTGCTTTTTTCATTGTTGCGGAGGATGATTTCGTTATACATATTTAATATTGTAATGGGATTTTAAGCAACGGTTTATTGCCTCCGTTGTTTTGATTGCTCATTGTTATATGACATCTTTGAGGGGCAGCACAATGGGGGATTAGTCGAATCTTGGCGTTTGATTTTTCAATGATGCTGATGCATAATAATCTGTTTTCGCTGGAAAAGTGATACATTAGTTTACATTAGTTGTGAGTTTATGCAGGGTATGTTCTCTGAGTTGCACATACAATGTTTTGAAGTAAATACCATCTGAGCCTATTAAATATGTTGACTGTTGTATCTTTTTGTTCTACAAGACAATGTTTATTTGACAAAAGACCTTGCTAATCCACTCCTAAATTCTATTCTACTTCATCTCTATTTCTTATCTACCTACCGAACAATCGGTTTCACCGATCTCAATAAGAAAAACATTTTTTTTTTTTAACTCAGCTTTATTAATCAACATGCTTTCAGGAAAGACCTCTATTATATATATATATTTGATGACATGCGTTTATTTGCAGAATATTTTGTCTAAGCTTCAAAGGTAAACCTCAACGATCACTTCTTCATTTGAGCCACATTCCGATTCGTGAAATATTAGGCTGTCAAAAAAGTCCTGCGGTATTTCCGCGAGGTGTCGTTGTAAGCGCGTAGTTCTAGTTGTCTTCATTGTATCGAGTCATACTATAGCTTGTTGGAAAAGTATTTTTGCGCGCTATAATATAGTCCTTGACAGTGTTTTGTTTGGTTAAATCGTTCGTGAGTTATAGTGTCGCAGTTATAGTGTAAAGAGAAAATCCGACATATTTTACAGGACTACTATGACAAAGGCAAAAATGCATCTCAAGCTGCCAATAAAATTTGTGCAGTTTATGGACCCGATACAGTTTCCATTTCCACCGCACAACGATGGTTTCAACGTTTTCGTTCTGGTGTAGAGGTCGTCGAAGATGCGCCACGCTCCGTAAAGCCAGTCGTCGAAAATTGCGACAAAATCGCTGAATTAGCCGAGAAAGACCGGCATAGTAGCAGCCGTAGCATCGGCCAAGAGCTGAGGATAAGTCATCAAACCGTTATTAACCATTTGAAGAAGCTTGGATTCACAAAGAAGCTCGATGTATGGGTGCCACACACGTTGACGCAAAAAAAAACATCTTTGACCGTATCGACGCATGTGAACCGCTGCTGAATCTCAACAAAATCGACCCGTTTCTTAAGCGGATGGTAACTGGCGATGAAAAGTTGGTCACTTACGACAACGTGAAGCGCAAACGGTCGTGGTCGAAGCCCGCTGAAGCGGCTCAGACGGTGGCCAAGCCCTCATTAACGGCCAGGAAGGTTCTGCTGTGTGTTTGGTGGGATTGTCAAGGAATAATCTATTATGACCTGCTTCCCTATGGCCAAACGCTCAATTCGGACCTATACTGCCAACAACTGGACCGCTTGAAGGTAGCACTCATGAAGAAGAGGCCATCTTTGATAAACAGAGGCCGCATTGTCTTCCATCAGGACAACGCCAGGCCACACACTTCTTTGGTGATGCGCCAGAAGCTCCGGGAGCTCGGATGGGAGGTTCTTTTGCATCCGCCGTATAGTCCGGACCTTGCACCAAGTGACTACCACCTGTTTTTGTCCATGGCGAACGAGCTAGGTAGTCAGAAGTTAGCCACAAAAGAGGCCTGTGAAAATTGGCTATCCGAGTTTTTTGCCAATAAGGAAGCGAGTTTCTATAACAGGGGTATTATGAAGTTGGCATCTCGTTGGGAACAAGTCATCGAACAAAACGGCGCATATTTGACTTAAAACAGATGATTGTAACTAATTTTATGAACAAATGAAAATTCAAATAAAATACCGCAGGACTTTTTTGACATCCTAATATTATAATGATGAGTTTTGGTAGAATATTATAATGATGAGTTTTGGTAGTTTTGGTTTGGTGGTTTTGGTGGTTAGAAGTACTAAGAATTATATTATTAAAAATACCTTTCCAACAAGCTATAGTATGACTCGATACAATGAATACAACTAGAACTACGCGCTTACAACGACACCTCGCGGAAATACCGCAGGACTTTTTTGACAGCCTAATATTAGATTATTTTCAGACACAATTCTCGTTCAAGATTTTTCAACCGCTTGCAAATAACATGTTTCTCTGTTACATAGAATAAATGTTTGATACAGAAAATATGATAGAATAAGGACGGACCCCTCTCCTCTTCTCTCCTTAGTGTCTATTCACCAAAGAAACGTTGCGTGCCCCCTAAAACCTCCAAATGCCAAACTTGGTTTCGTTTTCTTGATTAATTCTCGAGTAATGCAGAAATTTGTGTTTCATTTGTATGGCAGCCCCTCCCCTAGGAGAGGGAGGAGGAGTATTAAACCACCATATAATCATTTACTGCACCCATGTCAAATTTGGTTTCGTTTACTTGATTAATTCTCGAGTAATGCAGAAATTTGTATTTCATTTGTATGGCAGCCCTCCCTTAGAGAGGGGGTGGAGTGTTTAACCACCGTGAAAACATTTATTGTGCCCTAAAACCTCCATATACCTAATTTGATTTCGTTTGCTTGATTAATTCTCGAGTAATGCAAAAATATGTGTTTCATTTGTGTAAGAGAGGGAGGAGGAGTCTAACCACCGTAAAAACATTTATTGCATCCTCAAACCTTCACATGCCAAATTTTGTTTCATTTGCTTAATTAATTCTCGAGTAATGTATAAATTTGTGTTTCATTTGTATGGAAGCCACCCTAGGAGAGGGGGAAGGAGTATCTAACCACCATAGAATCATTTATTGCACCCTAAAACCTCCACATGCCAAATTTCGTTTCATTTGCTTGATTAATTCTCAAGTAATGTAGAAATTTGTTTTTCATTTGTATGGCAACCTCCCCTTAGAGAGGGGCGAGAGGTCTCAAACTATCATGAAAACCTTCCCCGGCCCCAAAACCCCTACATACCAATTTTCATGTCGATCGGTTCAGTAGTTTCCGAGTCCATAAGAATCAGACAGACAGACAGACAGAAATCCATTTATATATATATAGATTGCATTGCGCTGGTAAAGATTGATAAAATTCTGAGTAACACTATTTTAGAGTGTAATGTAAACATTAGCAAAATTTTAAAACAATCTGTCAAATGGTTATCGATATTGCTTCCAAGCAAGAAGTACTTCGATAAAAGAATATGGGCGCGATCGGGGAAAATTCAGGCCAGTCCCACAAGCGGATCGCGAAACAGTGGGGAATCGACCATTCGACCTCGGCCCGTGTGGTAAAATCGTTCAAGGAGACCCAGACGATACAGCGGCGAACTGGCAGCAGACAGAGAAAAGGGAATCCGACTGACCCTGTGAAGGCAAGGAAAGTGAGGGATTACTTCGAGCGCAATCCGATCCTTTCAATTCGGGATGTGGCCAAGAAGGTCAATCCTCCCGTCTGGTTTGTCCAGTAAACAGTGAAGCGGGCCAGACATCAATTCTTCAGGGTTGGTGGTTGATGCAGCCGAAATGTATCGTAATGGACGACGAAACGTACATGAAAACAGACGCCAAGTAGTTACCCGGCCTGGAGTTTTTCGTCGGCAAGTCCCGCCTGGATGTTTCGGAGAAGTTCCGACAAATTTGCCAAGAAGTACTTGGTGTGGCAGGCAAATTCAGGAAGCCGTACCGACCGACCGACATCATCAACGGCCAAATGTATAAAGAAGAATGTCTCCAGAAGCGCCTGCTGCCATTCCTCCGGTCCCACGAAGGTGACACTTTGTTTTGGCCGGATCTGGAATCGAGCAATTTCTTGGAACCGGTGAAGGAGTGGAGACAACGATGTTGATACCACTGGATGAGGCGAACTCGCCATAACTCCACCCAATAGAAAAATTCTGGGCGATCATGGAGGGCAAGCTCCGTAAAAACAGGGAAGCTTCAATAACGACCATGTTTTGGAGAAAGAGTGGATGAAAGTGTGTTAGAAAGATGGTGCATGTGTTGCACAAGATTTGATGGAAAGTCAAGGTGCGGGCATTTAGCCTAGGACCAACTTTGGCTAACATGTGTTTATTTATTCCCTGAGAGGTTTCAAAACATCCCACTAAAAATGAATTTTGGTGAATATTTTTGTCTGCTGCATTTTTGACGTAGAACTACGTCTTTCATTAGGGGGCCAAATCAGAAAATAGGTCACGTTTTTATGAAATAAAGTTAACGTTAATAACTATTTTTGCCGTGAACGGATTTTGGCGATTTACATACTAAACGAATCGGAAAATCCGTAAGATTTGTTTAATATGTTATACATTAGAATCCCCAGGTTTGTAAATAGTTAAAATTCATGAAAACTTTAACATTTCCATTTTTCCATACATTTGTTCTGTCCATTTGTGTGCTTTCCCGAACAGAGCTGTCAATAACGAGCAACTTATCGACGATCAACGGAGGGGAAATCGTAGGATTTGATATCTCCGTGAACAAAGGAAAAGTAGAAGAATTAAGGGGAATACTTGCCTAGAGTATAAACAACGGATCTCGGTGAGGCAACCTTTCATTCGCTGCGCTTCGATCTAAGATTGGACCCCACCAGTGGTAACCCAACTTGGATATCGTCGTGTGGTTTTTTCAGTTCGTTTTTCGCGTTATTCGTATCGTGTGTTTTTTTTTCGCGTCATAAATTAGACGCTTCTCGTAATGTGTGATGACCAAGAAGAAGAGGAAGGCAGGCTCGAGCCCTGCAAAAAAACGAACGCATTGCCAGGGGCAATAAAATTTCGAGGCAAGCGGTGCAGTGAATAGCTCGCACTGAACCGAGCCTTCGCGAGTGTGGCACCGCATCGAACAACAGCGAAGTAGGCGATTTCGGCGCGTCGGTCGAAAATGTAAACGCCGTTACCAAGGCAACAACCAAAATTAAGCTCCCCCCGCTGGGGGTGAAGGCGGTCGCTCTTGACAAAATCATCAGCGAATTCGCATCGATGGGTATTACAGCAGAGTACAAGCTGTGTGGCATAATTCAGTCTCTTTCCAAGCAGTTAACATTGTTTGTTTTCCGTCATCATAAGGGCTTCGTTGGTGCGTTGGTTGTTATTACAAAAATAGTTTATTTCGCTTGTTTAGTCACCAAGAAAGTAAATGTCGTTCTGGAATTTTGTATGTGATTAGGTTTCACTTGCCAGTAACAAAACTTCCTCCACTTAGGGTGACAGCTGCGCTTCTCTCTAGCATGAGAAAGTAACGCAACTCTTTTTCGAGGCCAGTAATATTAACAGTAGCGTTTCTTTTGAGAATAGCGCAAAATGATGAGAAGTGTTTATATTCCTAGTAGTTTCAAGCCACCAATGTATGGCTCTGCTTGTTTGGCGCTTGGTTTACGTTGTACGAACGATGCCTAGAGGTGCGATTCCTTTGAGGCAATACTAAATAACATGTAGCATGATATTTGATACTTGCAAGTGTTGTCATTGTTGTTGTTTCCATGCGGTGCCAAAGATATATTGATGTAGTTATGTGATGTGGAATAATGGTGCTGGTGCAACATGTATATAATCGACTGTAGCCGAGTCTATGTTATTTGCGAAAAAGGCCACCGGAATAGCGTTCGAGGTAAATTTTCGATGCATTGGCATGAAATAAATTGCGACGTACGATCAGCTAGTGTATTGTTTTGCGAGGGCAAGAATGAATCATCAATCAATTATCGTCAACAGATTCTACAATGAAAAAACCACTTCAGAGATTAGTCTACTAAGCAGTTGTTTCTAAAATTTCACAGCATTATAAAATAATATCCCAAGGTATAAACAAGCGACTTATATAAAATAACAGCGTAGTTCTACGTCAATCTTGGACACCACCTCCTATAATTTTTTTCGAGTACGGTCTTCATAGGGCAGAAATTTGGGTTAGTGCTGTGGTTAAAAACCCTGACCATTGACTGGAATGGCTAATCCTTTGGATGGAGGATGGCACGATGTTGATAGCACATTGGTCTTGAAAAAGACCGTTTGGATTCAGTTTGTACAGGAGAATGGAAAAAAAACTTTGAGATTAATCTTTTGCGGTCGTTTGTCTGCTCTCAGCCACCACGTCAAGGAACTTTCCTAATCTTATACTTTATTCAACGATGTACAGTTCACACCTTTAAAACGAATCTTAATGTCTAGTGAACCCTTCCACGAATCAAAAAGCTGCTTCTATAAACAATAGATAACGGTAATCAGCACACAAAAGTTATCACCCATGCTAGAGGAAAAATTCAATAGAAATCTCCATGTTTCGAATATCACGCGAAGGAGAATCATAAAAAAAATATTTTTTATGGAAACATCATATGTTCAGTATGTGATCACTAACGTTCACATAAAAAAATAAATAAAGCTTGTTTATCTTTCATAATATTACACGTTATGTATTTTACACCCATTCCCAAATTTAATACGACCGCAAAGGGTTAAAACACCAGAAATATTTCTGAACACTAGATGGGTTTATTCGCTATCTTGTACGGGTAAATGTTGGATGAGTTGGAATGAATATTTTGCATATTGGGTTATTTGCTTCTCTCTTTATTCTGCACGTCGGGGTATGTTCGGGATTTGCTGTTTGTGTACACTGCGTTTCGATGGGAAGGGAGTGGCTTTTATGAGGAAAAGGATTGGGAATTTGGGATACAAACTATCATATGGAATACTTGCTCTTCGTTCGTATTGTCGTTCACGAATACGTATTTTTCCTTTTTTATGAATATGAACAAAAAAAGGTCCAAATTCATCCTACTATGGTGTACCGCAGTAAATCTTCAAAAAAATTCAATCGAAAATATTTTTTTTTTTTGGTATTTTGAAATCTTGAACTTTTTTTTTAATTTTTAGTTTCATTACTTCTATAATATTCACTTAAATGTACGTATATATGAAGCGTGATTTTTTTCTAAAATGTTTTAAATGTTTTAGCTTTGGATGAAATTAAAAATTTAATTTAATTTTCGAAATTAAAAAAAAAAGTTGGTTCTATTTAATTTTATTTGATTCAATTTAAAACCACGTACCTCTTTCAAATTTGTTCGTATATGTTTTTTTAGAATGTTTCGAGAGTAGACAACAAAAGAAAATTCATTATTGACGTAGGATTACGTCTTTCTGGAACATACAGGTCAGAGCCTCATCTATCGGATTCTATAGCAAACTCAAATTGGAACGTTTTTGCAGTTGAGATATTAACTAAAGAAAAAGTTGATGAAGAGAAATCGATCAAGTCACTTACACCCCTTGCGTTCTAACCCTCTCAATTATAACACGTGCGTTTTCACCGGGAAAATGTAGCCGATATTCGGCCTACGAATCATGGTGTTGCTTGACATATATGTTAACCAAATTCTCCACGTAGACTAAATCAATAATTAGCACGGTAGAAACTGATTAGATTGATTGCATTTATCAAAAAGTTCGTTATATTTACTAATCATTTCTCTCAGTGTAGATTTTATTTTGCGCTTCCATATTTTTCAACTATTATTTTCTGAGTGCATCCATTGACGCTCCCGTCGATATTTTTTGACGTTTGAAAAGTCAGCCCAGTTGGCGAGCGGAATTCGTAAACTGTGCTGTGCTTTCCACCCAGTTAGCGAACAACCACTGCATGAGTAATCCGTGGGTATACGAAAATCGTGATACTTTGAGAACAGCTCTTGTAGATAAAGTGGTCCATTCTATTCCATTCCATTAAGCATTTCCATCGCCATAGCCGATTTTGATTCAGCACTACGAAGGGATTTCTCTGGAGATAGGCAATAGGCAAAAATCGAAGATGAACCAAAATACGTGTAAGAAAAGCAGTTGTCAAAAATTAACTGAACATAAGTGAGAGACATGAGTACCGATATTATGCCACAAAAAGAATCTTTAATCGAATATACGTAACCCGCGTAAATTCGAAAGTCGCGATACTTTTTGAATAGACCCCGTACAAGTAAACAAACCAACCATCTATAACAAAATTTGTATCAAATATAGGAAACATTGGGAAATTTATGAACAATCTATTTTCGAACTTTCATTAATATAATTCGCCACGAAAACATCAATTACAGAACCCGAAAACAAATTTAAAAAAAACACGATCACACTGGAAACGGCTGACGAAGTTAATAAATTTGTTTCCCACACTTTTTGTCCTCATGTTCAATTTTAATAGGTGCAGCAAACTGGCGCGTTTGTACACATTTTTTAAACCGTTCATACTCTTCCGCCACTACGCTCCAAATCGATTTTTTATTCTTCGCGTTGAGTGATGTGGTTTTGCACTGATTGGAAATCCATACTGCTCAGTTTTTTGTTCGGCAAAAGCCTGATTTTGGTTTGACACTCTCCCGATCCAATCCACGGTAGGCATTCGGCATCGAACTGGCCACAGCCACGCGGGGAGGGCTTTTATTGACTGTATTATCCGAATAGCACAAACTCGGTTCTCCCCTTTCCCCCCCTTGGATTCGATTCCGCGTGATGGAGTGCGGAGAACGTGATTTTTGACTGGGATTTTGGACAAAAATGTTACATAATGATGGATGTGATTCTACTCTCGGTAGACTGGTTTGTGGGTTGTAATGCAATATGGGATTAAACCTATCGCTGGCATTAAACGGATCAGTGTAGCAGAAGCTTAAAATCCCCCGAGCACGTTTTATTTGAATGCCACAGTGAATTGATATATCACTCGTTTCTGTCGCAAGTCTCATAGCCAAGTAGCCTTACCATACTTTTTGTGGGATAAAATTCAAATTTGTCATCAGTTCCATTCAACAGTTCAGGCAACATTGGTTGGTTTTGCGGTCAACCCAAGTCTCCACATAGCTTCTTCCGAAGGTTAGCGAGCAGCAGACTCTCAAGAGGAGGCACGCCGTTGTCCAATGAAAGTCAAAATAAGATCTACGAAATGAGGGATTATTTATACATTCCGAAGAGGAATTGGGTTTCTTGGCAATGTTCCGTCTGCGCCAATCCCTTCCCGAAGGCGGAGACAAGGTTAAACGAAAACAAATGCTAGAAGGGGAACCCATTCCGATCGGAATATTCATCAGACTTTCGGTAGTTTTGGTTTGGATAGCACAGCACAAACCCGGATGCCCGATGAAGCTCTAGTCAAATACGGTTTTCGGTTGCAGTTTAAACAAATCCAGCCTGAAGCGGAAGGATTGGAAAATGAGTGGCATCATTCCACCGTTTATTCTACGGTTCCGAAGGGTATAAATACATGAAAATTGGGCACGGTTTCAGAGTATCGCCTTCCGCTGGGTGACTCCCCAAGCTCTCCTTGTGTCGATGATTCTTGTGGGAAAATCAACACTATCGTTTGCCGAGTGATGAGATACTTGCAGATTGCCGGTTTGGCCAACCACTTCCGGCCGGGAACATGATTTAAATTAGAGTCCAAATATTTGACTATAAATTTCGTATTCTAACGTTTCGTTGCCGTTTCGAAATTGGCCTTTTTCCATTCAGGTTTTCACATGGTGACCAAAATGTGTGTCGTGTGATGTGTTCTCCTATTATTTCGGAACTGTGATATATTGTATTTTTAGTATTTCAATTCACCATTCACCAGATGAACCAGCATTATTCCAAATGATGAGAAGGTTAGTTGAGAAGTAAACGACATAGGGAATACATATTCACAACTGTGCGATAAATGGTATCTCACATTTCATTTTATTTTCATTATTATTTTGTAATTTATGGAAAAGAACATTTGTGCACAAAATTAAAATAATGATATTTTTCCGTTCACAATGTGTTCACTAAGACTCAAGACTCATTTTTTTCTCTAAGTAGTATAACAACCATTCCATGCCACATCAATATAGTGGTTCTCTGATTTTCCTGAGAAGTCTGCTCTCGGAAAAAATATAAAAAACATAGCGCTCTCTATCTTATTCATACAAACTATAAAAAAAAGAGTAGTTTTTATTTTTTGATCATAAAATAAAAATTTAATTTTTGATTCATCCCCATTTGAAGTCAAAAAATTATAGGAGGTTGTGTCCAAGATACGACCGCATTGTTGACGTAGAACTACGCTATTATTTTATATATGTCGCTTGTTTATACTTTCGGATATTATTTTATAATACTGTGAAATTTTCGAAACAACTGCTTAGTAGAATAATCTTTGAAATGGGGTTTCATTGTAGAATCAGTTGACGATAATTGATTGATGATTCATTCTTGCCCTCGCAAAACAATACACTAGCTGATCGTATGTCGCAATTTATTTCATGTCAATGCATTGAAAATTTACCTCGAACGCTATTCCGGTGGCCTTTTTCGCAATTGACATAGACTCGGCTACAGTCGATTATATACATGTTACACCACACCATTATTGCACATCTCATAACTACATCAATATATCTTTGGCACCGAATGGAAACAACACTTGCAAGTATCAAATATCATGCTTCATGTTAGTTACTATTGCCTCAAAGCAATCGCTCCTCTAGGCATCGTTCGTACAACGTAAACCAAGCGCCAAACAAGCGTTCGCCATAGCATGCATACAGAGCCATACATTGGTGGCTTGAAACTACTTGGAATATAAACACTTCTCATCATTTTGCGCTATTCTCAAAAGAAACGCTTGTGTTAATATTACTGGCCTCGAAAAAGAGTTGCGTTACTTTCTCATGCTAGAGAGAAGCGCAGCTGTCACCCTAAGTGGAGGAAGTTTTGTTACTGGCAAGTGAAACCTAATCACATACAAAATTCCAGAACGACATTTACTTTCTTGGTGACAACAAGCGAAAATAAACTATTTTTGTAATAACAATCAACGCACCAACGAAGCCCTTATGATGACGGAAAACAAACAATGTTAACTGCTTGGAAAAAGACTGAATTATGCCACACAGCTTGTACTCTGCTGTAACACCCATCGATGCGAATTCGCTGATGATTTTGTCAAGAGCGACCGCCTTCACCCCCAGCGGGGGGAGCTTAATTTTGGTTGTTGCCTTGGTAACGGCGTTTACATTTTCGACCGACGCGCCGAAATCACCTACTTCGCACACACTCGCGAAGGCTCGGTTCAGTGCGAGCTATTCACTGCACCGCTTGCCTCGAAATTTTATTGTCCCTGGCAATGCGTTCGTTTTTTTTGCAGGGCTCGGGCCTGCCTTCCTCTTCTTCTTGGTCATCACACATTACGAGAAGCGTCTAATTTATGACGCGAAAAGAAAAACACACGATACGAATAACGCGAAAAACGAACTGAAAAAAAAGGTGGGTTATATCTATGATATAACCGCAAGGTTGACGTGGGACTACCTTATCTTAATGATCATTTGTTTGTATTGATTAAATAAAATATTTTCCGAATTCAATTGAATTCAATATATTTGCGTTGTGAGCAAAAAGTTTGAACAAATGCCATGTCTGTAGTGTTTGCAAGATTTTACCAGGTACCTAAGTTTAGAAGACCGTGTTAGGGAAACGCACTCTAGTCAACACGAAGGCAAGCGAGTACAAATGTACTCGCAGTTTTCATGTATTTGCAATGCCGATTTTCCCAGACACCTTGGTTTAGATGTCTTTATAGGTAAACAGATTTCAGTCGGAACAAAAATACTCCCGATCTGCATGAATTTGCTATCCCAATTTCCCTAGACACTTTGGTTCTGAAGCCTGTGTTGAGGAAACATATTTTGATCGGAACAAAAATGCCCCCAACTTGCATGAATTGGCAATGCCAACTTCCCCACGCTCCTTGAATTTCAATTCTGTGTTAGGGAAACACATTTCGGAGAGAACAGAAGTTCCCCAACTTTCATGTATTTGAAATTCCGATTTCCCCAAGGCTGCTCGGTTTTGAAGTCTGTGTTGAGGAAACCGTAAAGCGGGCCAATCAAAACGAGGCAGTTAGGGCGTTTAGATAACGCTTAACACTTCACAGTTATTCAATTATTTATCTAATGAAAAATAACATTTTATTAATTGCGATAGATGCGTAGAAATATTCTCTATCAATTGATGCAAACATCTTTCCGATCCAGTAGAAAATGTTCGAGTTTAAAGCATTCGAAATCTTGCATTTTTTCCGGCATGTTCAGTGTTTATGTTTCCATTTTACCCCCCATATATTCCGGTTAGACGTAGTCCCACGTCAAAACCACACGACGATATCCAAGTTGGGTTACCACTGGTGGGGTCCAATCTTAGATCGAAGCGCAGCGAATGAAAGGTTGCCTCACCGAGATCCGTTGTTTATACTCTAGGCAAGTATTCCCCTTAATTCTTCTACTTTTCCTTTGTTCACGGAGATATCAAATCCTACGATTTCCCCTCCGTTGATCGTCGATAAGTTGCTCGTTATTGACAGCTCTGTTCGGGAAAGCACACAAATGGACAGAACAAATGTATGGGAAAATGGAAACGTTAAAGTTTTCATGAATTTTAACCATTTACAAACTAGGGGATTCTAATGTATAACCTATTAAATAAATCTTACGGAATTTCCGATTCGTTTAGTATGTAAATCGCCAAAATCCGTTCACGGCAAAAATAGTTATTAACGTTAACTTTATTTCATAAAAACGTGACCTATTTTCTGATTTGGCACCCTTAATGAAAGACGTAGTTCTACGTCAAAAAATAAATACTTCTATAATGAGCTAGTCTAGATTAAACACGTCACTCGCCGTCAGCAAACTTTCATCCTTTCTTAAAGTGGCTCCTGGTTACTATGTTCTTAGCATACGGACAGGTTCTGATAGAATTGTTTGATTCCAAGCAGTCTTCAGAAAGCATACGCTGCGCTGCGCTCGAGTTTAGTTTTCATCAGCGCGCGTTCAAAACAAACACGTATTCTCTTTTGTTTCAAAGTGTACCAAACATATAAACTCGAGAACGCAAAATGAACCCGGCGCAGAATTCAGACACTAAACATCGCTACTCACTTGTGTGATACCCGCCTCATTTTACACACACATATACACACATACACTCATACATCAAATTCTAGCGCCCCTTTTGTCTTATCTCGTTCTAAGCTAAGCATGAAAAAGCAGCGCGTCTCCATACCAACCGTATAGGCTTGTGTGATGAAAAATAACTGAACAGAGAAAGCAAAGCAGACAAACCAGATTCGAGCGTGGTTTAAAACACATCAGCAAATCAGCACCGCGTTGCATTCCGAAGTCTGATTCCAAGTAAATTAATCAGTATATGTTTTCATTTAAATTTATTCATTTTTTATTCAAAATTTTATCGTTCATATCAACAGATGCAGATGGTTCTAAAAGTTATTATTCTGCGCTCACCCAGTTCAGTAGCTATTTCTACAGCTCCAACTCCAACTTAGATATCTTGTGGCTTCTTCAGATGATGTTCGAAATCTCCAGAGTCTGATCCTGCAAACGTAGATATGACGTAATGTTCTACAACTCAAAAGAGTAAGATGAAGAGCTCTGGTTACCGAATTGATCTGAGTGGAATTGGTCACCGAATTGATCGCAATTGATGCATGATCGCGTCATTTCAACAGAATTGCGAAAAAAATGCGTATTTTCTAGAGAATAGCGTGATTTTCACGATTTTTTTCATCGCGTAATTTCGAGAAAATCGAGTAAAATACTTTCACTAACTCTCGTAAAAATAATCCAGTGTAATCGTGTCTGCCCTGTACATAGAGCACTGCCTAAAGTGCGATTCACATACAACATCCACGTCACGTTCACGTTCCGTCACGTCACGTTGCGTCAATTATTCTTCCAAGCAGTTCTTATGCAAACATTGAAATACATTGAATGTATGTGAATGCTTCAACAGGAATTTCATGGAAGAATAGTTGATGCAACGTGACGTGACGGAACGTGAATGTGACGTGGATGTTGTATGTGAATCGCGCATAAATCAGTGCACGGAGACGTAAGTGCACAAGACGACATTTCTCGCGTAACTTTTCAATAGGACCTATCGAACAAATCGTAAATTCAGAGAAAATCGTGGGTAAAGGATGACGAAATATTTTTTGAAAGTGTTTTAAACTGAATCAATTTTCTTGATCACTGTTACTGTTACAGGCAAGCAATGTTGATATAGTAACTGTAGTAATGAATACCAAATCTATATTCGATGAATTTATGGGGAAAACGTGAAAAAAATCAAATAGGTCGTTTTCATCAACTGAGTTGTATATTGGACATATCACATAGGTCATTTTGTGTATATTATTTGTACATAGCTCATTTTGATTTCTTTTATGTACGAATGTTTTGAGGCATTTCTAGGGCGTACGGCGTGTTCACAAATTCAATAACGCGCTAACAGAAGCAGAGGGTCTGGTGAAACATTGGGACGCATACGAAATTTTCAAATTTCTAGTACAAACAATGTTAACCCTTTCACGTACAACATCGAGTCTCACTCGATGTCAAATGATTGTGCCAAAACGTACAACATCGAATCTCTCTCGTGGTGCGCTTACATATCACAAGGAGCTAAGACGCTCAGCAGATTAGAGAAATTACTTGATCATGCATCATGATGCGCATCATTATCATGATCCCATCGAAGCAATTGGATTTGGTCCGCTCTATCGAGAATTAAATTGTACGCGAAGTAAGAAGTAGGACGGCAAACTTAGCTAATAATAGCGTAACGTTTGTTTGTGAATTAGCGATAATTATATTAAAATCCATAAATGAATATAGAAGAATTTCTATTAAGTGTTTTATTTGAACAGCATTTCATTCGTTAAACACGAGATTTTATAATAACATTCAACTTTCCTCGTTATCTGAATCCATATCTGAGTCAAATCCTCTATTTCCTGCAAGTGTTGATCGCCTTCCTCGGCCAAGAGTTTTCAAGGATTTTAGGAAAGCCTCATAATACCACTTTTGTGTGACGTATGGCAGCAATCGTCGTAAATCTTCCATCTTCGTTGTAGGTAATTGGATGGATGCTGTATATAAGGGTTTCAATTGAAGGTTTTCCAACGGAACCGATCTCGACGTCAATAGATTAATGTGATTAGGGTTTTCTTCTGTCACATCTTGTTTGAATGCAACGATACCGGGTGTTTCCGTAGAGCACGAGAAGATCCTAGCTGATTTGAATTTAAATGGTTCGTTATTCATGGTGAATTTAGGTACTGTGTACCGCTCATTCAGAGCTAACCAATCGAAGAACCGATTTTGTTCCATCTCTTTCACAATAATTGGAGGGTTTCGTTTGATGGATGCAATGAATAAATTCCAGTCACGAGGTGTTTCTATGTTGGCATACGTCCTTTTTTTCGCCCGCTCAATGGCAGAATGAACTGTGTCGCATTCCATATGACTATGGCCGCTAGTCATGAATTTATGATGAAGAGTTAATTTCCGCCCTTCAGACGCCATTATTTCGACAACATACATCATCAGAAATAAGAAGATGCGATTGTTATTTTGTCCAGCACAACGATCGCTATACATATTAAGCTTTTCAACGTAAACTGGTAAATTTTTCAGGTATGTTCACAAGCACGATCCGATTTCTCTTGATCCTCTTTTCGCTCGGGTTTCATCCCATATGTAGCAAAGTGGTATATTCTTACCCACTTGAGTTTCAAAGATTGTAAAATTATATGTATACAGCTGACGGCTGTAAAAAGAACGACCACAAGTCAAATAGGGTGTGGCTAATTGCTTTTGCAGATCAAAAGATATTGTTCGTACGGATAGATCAGTGTTCGCTTGCAATCTATCTTGTTTCTTCTCATCATACATGCGTCCAGCTCCTAACTGATGTGCTTCCTTTCGAACAAGTATTTCCTCTCGTTTAACAATGTCCTTCTCCACCTGTAACTGTACTTTGATCATATCACACGTGTTGCATGTGTCAACTTTAGGCTTTCGAAATTTAATATTCAGCGAATTAAAAGCAAGCCTGTATGTGTTATAATGTACTGGAATAATGTTATCTACACCGCACTGGTTCTGATACAGCTCGTGCATTCGATGTATTGTTAAATCAGAAGATAGATAGAGACAGGATGACTTTTCACGACTGTAGTGGCTTTCTTCAACTGGGAATTATTTGATGTGCTTGACTATGTACTGAGCATGTTCGGGATCAACTTTCTTTCTCGAGGTATTATCTTTCCGCATGTCATCTCGGGCGATCCCGGCACCCAAGACCAGTTTATCGGCAAGAACACGAATTTTACGTTCCTTGAGGTCGTACGTAGACACAAACATTCGTTTGCAAACCTTAACCGCACCTCCTACTCCTGGGAGCTTATAGATCCGAGACCAAGTACGCCGCGAAATAAGAACCTACATGAACGAGAAAACAAACAAAAACTTATTATTGCATTTGTTCCGAAAACTAACAATCCAATTCTTAAACTTTTTTTATTTTTTTCTGAGTGAATTATTCGAATAAATTATGTTAAAATTATAAAATAAATAAATAATATAACTGAGTTGTATTTTATTACCTGTGGACGAGCTGTGCTGATTACAGTTATGTGGCTTTTTTTTTTTTTTATCTTCGCTTATTTTTCGTCGGCCTATTTCCGCCACTTCAGTGCCAATCACCGACATCAGGGAGGCGACTCCACCTGTTCCTACCTATCAGACTCAACAACTCATGAGCCGGGCCAACTTCTTTTACTTCCCCTCCGAAGGAAGACGTAACCAGAGATTTTTCGCCTCAGAAAATCCCAACGACGCCAGCTGGGATTGAACCCGGGCCGATCGGATTGTGAGGCTGTTACGCTAACCACACAACCACTGGCGCCGTCTGTTATGTGGCTTGATAAGAACTGATTTTGTCCCGAGTGTGTCCAGTCAAGTAGGCTGGCCAAAAGTTTTTTTCGGACAGGTTTAGAAAATTTTTCATTGCACCTCATCCTACAAACACATGGGGGTTGAACATGCCTGGCTGGGACAAGAGTTCCATCTCTTTTCATATACTGGAGTCCTTTTTATTTGAGTTTTCTGTTTCCCTTTGGCGAAAATGATTTACTTTTCTTTGCCTGTGGTTCTCCTACATCTGCCTGAAAGATATGCTCTTTTTCTTCTATAGCCAATGAAACTTCAGAATTATTATCAGATAAATGATCATTCTTAATCTGCTCAAAATACTCATAAATTGATAAATCGTTTAATGTCGTAGCATCCCCGTCAGGCAACCAATCTGGATCCATGTTGTCATCTGAGAAATCATCTGCATGTTCCCAATTGTTGAAATCTACTGCCTGAGGGAATCTACGACTTTCTTCCTGCGCCAATTGAGGTGAAACTATATCAAGTTGATCCTGGATAATCATAGGTTTGTTTCTTCGCAAATCCAACAGTGTTGACAATCGTCTTTGACGGAACGAACTTGTTTGGACTTGCTTAATAACCACCAAATTTAACGGTGTATCGTCCACGGAATTTTCGCTTATTGAAAGATTCAAAGGAAATGAGTCAAACGGAGTGGATGTTTGGACACGTTGGAATGATGGATGTTCATCCAAATGGTAAATGGAATCTGTTGAAGCAGTTAAGCGGTTTGATAAGTTTTGCTCTATTTTGAAAAGATCACCCAATTCAATTTACCGTAGCTAACTCTGATTGAGCTTAGTTTTTTTCACTCGGAGTTTGTAGACCAATTCGATGTGTCATTAAATGCAATACGATCGATGCCTGGATGGATCAGATTTGACCATGGTCCTTGACTGCTCAGGTTGAGGCTCTCATGAAAACCTGGTTCAAAAGTGTATGGTAACTTATTAGTAAGTTATGAGCTATGAATGAAATATTCTTCCAACATACCTTTCAATGTAGCATTATACTGGTTGGAAAATGTCGGTTTCTCTCCACTATTACAAAGGGGTATCTTGTTGATCAAATAAGTTTTGTTGTATGTTGCGGTTTCTCGTAAACGTTTCTTTTGAATTGCGTTTGATCCTAGTGAATTGCGATATTTAGAGAGCCAAAATGTTGATACTTTGCTAGAAGCTTGCGCTGGACACATTTTCAACATTTTCAACTTACCATGCCGTGCTTTTTCCAAGTCGCTTTTAACCAGAGCAGTGTGGTTGATATCACGAGGCTTTTTCCATAAAACAGCCTTTTTCGGATTGTACTGTTGTCGCAAATCTCCATTGAATGGTTCTTCAGATAATGGATCTTTGTCTGAAACGAAGGTGAGATTTGTAGTCGTGCAATACTGCGAACTACTGTTGATGCAAACATCCTCGAAGCGCCCCGTAATAGAATGAGCCGGTGAAACTGCCGAACCTGCTGCCGAGGCTGCCTCCATTTCCACCTTTTTCCACATCTGATGAGAGTAAATTTTTCATTAAATGTGGCCTCACAAGGATCACGATCAACAGACCAATTAACAAAACCACGTTATTTTGTTTGTTTTGACACTTCGTGTACGACGACCGATGTACAGATTACAGCGCTGTTGTTTTTATGACACTTCAGACGTTTGAAACAAACACCAAAGGCAAATGTCTTATAAAACAGTGGAACATGTATAATGCGAACATAAGACGTTATGTTTGTTTTGAATTTTCTTCATTGCAAAACCATTAATCGGGATGTTTGTTTTTGTATGGCGTACATAGTTACTTGCGTAATTCAATGGGTTGATAAATTCAATTTGTTTACATTTGTTACTTAGGACCTTTTGAAAAGTTAAGCGAGATTTTTTCGTGGTTTGTTTCTGCTCCCATTCGTTGCCTTTTCCACATGCCCCTATTTAAATGTCAACGACTTCTGGCACAAACGTTCCCAGTGTTCCATAGCAAGCAAGTCAGTGGGCTTCACCAATTTCATATATTCTAAAAATTTGTTTTCCATTTCTGACACAACGACGATTTGCAACTGGTACGGATTATTTGTTCCACCTCTCATTAATTATAATTCCTGTAATCTACATGAACATAAAGTTTTTTTCAACTAATGTTACTTTGTTATATCTGGTCATTCAGGAATTTACTTTAATGTAATACTCAAAGTTTTCACAGTTTTCAGGAATTTAGTCTCCTGTATTTTACTTGAATCAACTAGTTTTGGCGTAGAACTATATTTTTCAGTAAGCTTACCTAATCAGAAAACATGTCAAGTTTTTGCGAAATAGTTTTAACCTTAATAATTATTTTTGTTTCAATCAGATGTTGATGATTTGCCTAACAATTGGAATCGAATATTTCTTCGATGATACTCTTCTGGAAAACATTATTGAAAACTATCAACTGAATCCAGCAAATTACATGTTTAAAGTTTTCGGCGAAAACAAGAACAAATTCTGTTTGCACTAACAGCTGGGAACAGATCTATTTCGGTTGCGCATCTCAGTTACACGATGTATGACCCAGAGTGAACAAGGTACATTTTCTATCTCAATATGCCTAGTGAAATTCAATGAAAAAAGTATGTTACATGGAATAAATGTTTTATACAGAAAATAGAATAACGACAGCCCAAAATCGGACAATTCCTTCCTCCGGTTCTGCTCTTATCAACACATCCGGCGATCCTTTTTTTGGTATAGATAGAAGAAGATATAGGAGTGCGTTTCATCACATTAAAATCCATTCCCCGTTTCAAACAAAGAAAAAATTCGCTAGTGCAAACATCAAATGGACTAACAGCACTTGTCACTATGCAATTGTAGAACATATGGGAATTTAATTTTCCGAATTTTCCCTTTTTCCTTCAGAGTTTTCCGAAAATTTCCAATTGTCATGTTTGGTTGGAATATTTTTGGTTGAAATATGTGTAATATTTTTATGGGACCCCCTCTCTATTCCAGAGGAGGGAGGGATGTAGAAATTATAGAAACATTTCTTATACTCAAAAACCCTCACATCCCAAATTGTGATTGATTAGTTCTCGAGTTATGCAGAAGTTTGTGTTTCGTTTGTATGGCAACCCCCCTTAGTGAAGGAGGGGGGGGGAGAAGGAGTGTATTCACCATAGAAAACTTTCGTGCCCCGTAAAACCTTCACATACCAAATTTGGTTTCATTTACTTGATTAATTCTCGAGTAATACAGAAATTTGTGTTTCATTTGTATAGCAGTCCCTCCACCTCCCCTTAAAGAGGGGGGTGGAGTGTCTAACCACCATAGAAACATTTATTACACCCTAAAACTTTCACATACCAAATTTCGTTCCATTTGCTTGATTAATTCCCGAGTTATACAGAAATATGTGTTTAATTTGTATGGCAGCCCCCCCCTTAGAGAGGAGGTGGAGTGTCTAACCACCATAGAAACATTTATTACACCCTAAAACTTCCACATGCCAAATTTTATTCCATTTGCTTGATTAATTCTCGAGTTATGCAAAAAATTGTGTTTCATTTGTGTGGCAGCCCCCCCTAAGTGGAGTGTCTAACCACCGTAAAAATATTTCTTACACCCTAAAACCTCCACATGCCAAATTTGATTTAGTTTGCTTAATTAATTCTCGAGTTATGCAGAAATTTGTGTTTCATTTGTATGGCAGAAGTTTTTATGTATTTATTTTATGTTTTTCTATGGCGGAAGTAAATCGTAGAAGATGCGATCCAAATGTTCACATGTTTGAAAAAAATTTAAAGGTAGTCTTTGGTGAGATTGAAATCGTTGTATACTGTATCTAATCTGTATACTGTATCTGTATGCTGAAATTTAAGATCGAAAAAATCGAAAGAAAAAAAATCGATTCTCTCGATTTTCTCGAGTGAAAAAGATCGATCCAAAAAATCGGATATCGAAATGGAAAAGATCGATCTTCTGAAAATCGATCCAAGACCGCCCAATCCTAATCCTGATGCCTTTTGCGGCAGGTATAATCACGTCCATTTGATTATTGAGTTAAAATGATTTTGTAAAGATGGAACTCTAAACCAAAGCGAAGCAACAACATGCTTGCGCACAGAACGTCTCGATGACTGCTCAGTTGAAACTCTCACTCGTTCCACATCTTTAGGTGATCTTCTATTACTATGCTGTAGTATTGGAAAATTTGAGCGGGAAATGTTACAATGTCGGCTGAAGTATCTCTGTTTCGTAATGCTTTGGCTTGGCATGGCTTTTCAAATAAATCATGGTACAAATAGAATATTACAGGTATTTTTGGTACTCAAAATACGGTACAAATTGATAAAAAGAATGGCCGAATAAACGGTACTGTCCCGTTCAAAACGTTACGTTTGGTCAGCCTACTTGAATGTATTCTGGAGTGGCAAGCTCTAGAGCAGGGTTTATTTTTCGCGGGAAATTTGTGCTCCGCGAAGTTATAGCAAATGCTCCCTATTGAAAAACCTCTTTGAAAAAAAACCATTGTTTGAGTTAATTTCACGGGGCATATAGTCATTTATCTTGTTTACTTCAGGTCAGATGTCGTGTAAATGCGACGCGCAACCGTAATAGAGGCGTTCCCAGTTGGGTAATGTCAATGCGAATAGAACTTGTTTTGTTGATTAAAAAATGCAGGTGCTCCGTCAAATAATTTTGCTATAAAAACAGGAAGTGGGTTATATCTATGGTATAACCGCAAGGGTGACGTAGGACTATCGTTGATTTAGAGATCATTTGTTTGAAGTTGAATCTAAATCCATTCTGAATGAATGAATAAATGAATATTTGGGGGACTTCAAAAACGAGAGCGTTATACGTTGGAGGCACAAGGTTTTATGCATCCAATATAGGATACGAAAAACCTTGTTCTGAAGAATAGTCTTCAAAAGCTTTCCTGCTAACTGCACTTGATTGACAAATCACAAAACCAAAGGTATTATATGGATATTTTATGGATAGAAAACATTAAAATAAACTCTATCGCTTGAATGAAATTTTCAATTCCAAGGGGAACTGGCAGATTATTTTCCAGCAACGATTAGATATTTCCACATTTTCCTCGATACTGGAAGCCCACCAGTAGTTAATACTAACTCGATAACCACCTGTTAATAGCACTTGATTGAAAAATATTTGGTCACAGTGTTACATGGATAGAAAACATTAAAATAAACTCTTTCACATGAATGTATTTTTAAATTCCCAGAGGAACTGGCTGATTATTTTCCAACAATGATTAGATCTTTCCGGAACTTTCTCGATGCTGAATGGCATCCAAACGGAAAGAATTCCGCGAGTGTATGTGTCGATCCTTAGCCGTCCACCTCCTCCAGCACGTTAGGCAACGATGTTGTCTTGCCGATGTCCTCACGAAAAATGAATGCGTCTCACCACCAGAATATCGCTTAAGTATGTTTTGTGTGTGTGATTGAATCGAGAGAAGGTGTGGTTTACGATGGCAATTTGGAAGGCAAACTACAAGGGAATAAACTCTCTGAGCTCGAAACTTTCGGCGACTGAGCAAATAATCGATTGCGTGCGCATACAATATTGGATCCGGAAATATCCTACTGATGGGGAAGAATAATCTTCAGAAGCTTTCCTGCTAAATACACTTGGTTGAAAAATTACAAAATCAAATGTATTTGGTCGCTGTGTTATTTGGTTAGAAAACATTAAAATAAACTCTTTCACATGAATGTATTTTTAAATTCCCAGAGGAACTGGCAGATTATATTCCAGAAATGATTAAATCTTTCCGGAACTTTCTCGATGCAGAATGGCATCCAAACGGAAAGATTTCCGCGCGTGTATGTGTTTGTGTAGCGATGTCTTCCCGGGGAACCGTTTGTGGCATCACTCTCTTCCTGATGGATTCCCTTCTGGCCTAAGGTGCACAAACAGGCTCTTGGTGACACCGTTCATCCGCGCTTTCATGATAAACACGAAGAGCTTCACCACAACAGCGACAACATGCTCCAATCGCTGTTAAATTAGAACTGAGTGGATTTCCGAGCGGCGCTCGCTTATATACCGATTGGTGATTTCAATAGCCTGTTTTGAGAACAATTTTAAGGCTATTGAAACAAGTTTTTGGATCAAAAAGTAACAAGTATATAACGCGTAGACATTTTATCTTTCGAATGAAGTGTTTATCATACCATTTCGTTCAGTTGTTTAGGAGCTAAAGTCTGCTTCAATTAATATTGGAACAAATTCTTTTGCTCATTGTGGCGCTCCTAGTGGACGGATTTGAAAACTTTTTTCACCCACGTGTCGGGAAATTCATTACCTTTCACCATGTATTTATGTCATAACACCAAGCGATAGCATTTTGTAAACAACCGCCATGGAAGCCGAACGGAGAGATAAAATTGTGCACAGTTTTCTTGAAAATCCATTGTTGTCGGCATCTAAGCTAGCTAAACAGCTTAAAATGCCCAGAAATACCGTATGGCGTGTTATCAAGCAGTACAAGGAAACATTGACGACGGCTCGGAAGCCGCATTCGAAGCGTCGGAGTGGAACTGTCGACCGGAAACTGCGTGGGAAAGTCATCAAGGCCGTCAAGAGAAATCCCAATCTTTCAGACCGCGATTTGGCCAATAAGTTCCAGGCCGCTCACAGTACGGTGCGACGAATTCGTCTCCGGGAAGGAATAAGGTAATTCCGAGCCAGCAAACAGCCAAATCGGACGCTGAAGCAGAACAATGTGGCCAGAATCCGTGCTCGAAAGCTGTACGACCAAGTGCTGACCAAGTTCGACGGATGTATTCTGATGGACGATGAGACCTATGTGAAGGCGGACTTTGGGCAAATCCCAGGTCAAAAATTTTATTTGGCGACGGCTCGGGGGGATGTACCTGCAAAATTTAAGTTCGTGTTTGCGGATAAATTCGCCCGCAAGTACATGATTTGGCAGGGGATATGCAGTTGTGGACAGAAAACCATAGTCTTTCTCACTGACAAGACAATGACATCAGAAGTCTAAAAAAAAGAGTGCCTACAGAAACGGATTCTGCCGTTTATTCGTGCCCACGACCGTCCAGTAATGTTTTGGCCGGACCTCGCAAGCTGCCATTACAGCAAAACGGTTATGGAATGGGACGCAACGAACGGGGTCAGCGTAATACCGAAGGACCTCAACCCCCCAAACTGCCCCCAGTTCCGGCCGATAGAGAAATACTGGGCAATCACGAAGCGGAGGCTTAAGGCAAAGGGAAAACTTGTTAGGAACATAACTCAAATGAAGAACTGGTGGAATCAAATCGCCAAACCGGTGGACGAAAAGGGTGTGCGCCGCCTAATGTGCCGTATTACGGGAAAAGTACGAGAATTTCTTCAAAACAGCAATGAATATTTTTTTTTTATGAAAGAGTAAAGAAAATGCTACATTTGCATGAAAAACAAATTAGAATTCGTTAATAAATGACTGAACTACACGCAATTGTTTGTGTTCCAATATTAAATGAAGCAGACTTTATTAACGCTCAAAATCTCGGTCTCCGGCGTAACGCTTTCGGTTTCGAAACTTTGATTTTAAACCCCGGTATAGAAATGAAAGACGTAGTCCTACGTCAAAAGTGCTCTGCCATAAACAAATCTGAAAATCCCTGCTCTAGAGCACGCGTGACCACAGCGCAAAACGGGGATTGATCCCGAACCCCCGGCATAATAATGTGTGATGCTAACCACTCGGCCACAGGAGCACAATGTTAACGAATGGAAGCTGAAACAAACCACGCTGTAACGGTTAGATATTATACTAACCCAAGATGGGTCTATGGTACTAGGTGAGGCCGTTTCGTCACTAACTTGTGGCGTGAAAGAGACAGACTGACAGACAGACAGACAGACTGATCACGAGCAAGCTTCGGCACTAGCATATTGTGTTTTGTTTACAAACAAAACACAGTAGACTTCCAAGATGGCTGAAAAGTGGTTTTAGCAAGTTGGCCCACCTTAGGATATACTTCTAGGCGCCTTGATACTAACCAACATGTAACGCGAAAACGAGCTTCATAGTAATTTTATAGAGCTTCCCGAAATTTGTCAATTAGTGGTACCCTTAGAAAAATCCTCGGTCGAAAACTACTAAATACATTTGGTAATGCAAAATTAGTAGAATGTTCAAATTTTTTGTACATTTTGTTTGTTTGTCAACAAACCCGCATCCCTACCAGAGTTTAGTATATATTACTCGATAACATTAGTAAGCTTGGATATTGTCATATCTGAAAATTGGTGAGAAAAGCGCGTATTAACCATTTTCATTGTTCCCATAAGGCAATACGGAGGTATAATAAGGATATAATTCTGATACGTGCATTTTCGGCGAGAAAATGTAGCCTATATTGGGCTTCCGAATCATGGTTCTGCTTGACATATGTGTTTATTAGTACGGTCGAAAATGACTATAGATTGGTAGTATTTACCAAAAAATTCGTTATATTTACTAATTATTTCTCTCAGTGTAGGCTCTTGCTCTTTTGTTTTGGTCATGGTTTTCACAATATTTGATTATTGATGTACACGAGATGGTTAGTTTAATGATTTCTGTATCGATAAAACATAGTTTTAATCCTGAAATCTCTTTTTGCACCTCATTTTGGACCTTTGTTGCGTTATCCGCGATTTTCGTTAACCGCAATGACTTCTCCAGACTGTTTGAGCGAGAAACAAACATTAACCGTTTGAATACGGAGGAGCGCGATAGCGCTCTTCTTGTGCTATGTTATTATATTTGACTTAGGACTTCTTAACGTAAGATTTCGTCTTCCGGGGACATTTTAAAAGAGGACTTCACGACTATTATGCTGGTGCAGCTACCTGCAGGAGCGTGTCTTAGCTTGGCTACAGTGTCGACGTCTGGTGGCGATATTCATTTAGGGAGACAAATTAATCTCTACCAGATTAGAGCTCGAGCTTGAGCTTGGGTCGACTGTACAATTCGTAGTTGCTCTCCGTGATTGGCCTGAACCAGCGAAATTGCACAAAGAACACACTGAATGATGCTTTGGAGTAGCAAATCAATCTCATTATGCAAATTTCGGTGATTTGAACTTTAAATAGTCAAGAACGACGCCGGCCACGTCCTTACAGTCACCAGGGGAAGGAAAGGAATGTTAGTATGATATTCGCCGTCCGAAGGCCAGAAGGATCGCCTCTACAGCGTAGTTCCCTATCGATTATCATGGGAGGGATAGTTGTTAGTGGGAAGAGGTAAGAATCAGGATTCGCCGAGGTAAGTGAGGTGGTTATATTAACGCAAACTAAAGACCACTTGATGAAACGAAAATTTGTAAACCAAATGCATTTCGTAGCCGTTGAGGATAGAAAATTAATGTCTATCAGATTAGAATGACCGAAGTCAGTTTTAAATTATTCAAATTTAAATGAAAATTTATTTGATAACTTAAAACACATAGTACTGAACTAACAATTTTTATATAAATTTCCTGATTTCCCAGCTCAAACACATCATTCTAATATCAAATTATCTTCAGACACAATATTCGTATAAGATTTCTCTCCACATGCAAAAAATGTAGTTTTCATGCACATAAAATACATATTCGATATGTAAAAATAATTTTCATTCATAATTTTTATTTTGAAAATGTGTCCATTCCGTCAGAAAATCTATAGATATACAATGCATTTATTTATATACATGTATATTTCATGAAAGTATGCTTTCAAATTCCAGCAGGGTAGCCTTACTGTTGCATGTTGCGTGGTTCGATCACGAAAACTGCGGATTTTTGGTGTGCAAAGTATCAGAATTTGTTCGCTGTGAAAATAGTTATTAACGTTAACTTTATTTCACAAAAACGTGACCTGTTTTCTGCTTTGGCAACCTTCCTGAAAGACGTAGTTCTAGGTCAAAAAAATATATATATGAATTACCCTTACAATTTCCAACAAGTCGTCCATACATCGGGCACTTTCACAGGGAAAAAGTTTTTCTAACAATAACTTTTTCATGTTTTCTTTGAAAAAAATACAACTAATCTCAATTTTGTTGAATGTCAAGATAGCGATATAGTGTATTCGACAAAGTCTCACAAAAAATCTGTCAGCCCTACAAAATTTTAGTCAAAGAATGAAATGGAGAAAATTATTTATGTTTTTATTAAAAAATCAAACAAATTTTTGAAAAAAAATATTTTGAAATTAAGAATTTATTTTTCTCTACAACATGTGTTTTTAAAATTCTGAAAAAATAGATATCAATAGCCTTTACATTTCCTAACAAGTCACTTATACATCGGAAGATGGGCACTTTCACAGGGAAAAAGTTTTTCTAACAAGAGCTTTTTCATGTTTTCTTTGAAAAATAATCATAAATGTTTCTCTCGTAACATTTTTATGTACAAATTATCGCGAAACATGTCAAGAACATGTCAAACAAAAATGCCTTATATTCGAGGAACTATGAAAGACACAAAGTTGACGTCTTTGACGAAAGTTCATGTTTTTATAAGATCTAAAATATTGTCGAATACACCATATCGCTATCTTGGCATTAACAAAAATTAGGATT
Organism: Toxorhynchites rutilus septentrionalis; assembly: GCF_029784135.1. Lineage (NCBI taxonomy): Eukaryota > Metazoa > Arthropoda > Insecta > Diptera > Culicidae > Toxorhynchites > Toxorhynchites rutilus. Next base: position 100,093,603 of record NC_073746.1, read on the forward strand.
AGTTTTAATTTTTGCAAAGAAAACTTCAAAAAGTTGTTGATCCGATGTATGGACGACTTATTGAAAATTGTAGGGGTGATTCATATATATTTTTTTAAACATACTAATAATAAAAATACGTTTTTGAGAAAAATTAATCTTAATTTTTAAAACAATTTTTTGGTATTTTGACATTGGTACTTTTTTATGGAAATTCAAACAATTTCATCCTTTGAATCTGGTCAGGTTGTAGGTATTATAGTTTTTTTTTTAATTTTTTTTATCTCATTTATTTATTAGGCTCATCAGCATTTTTTAGCTGTAACAGAGCCGGGTTTTAATCGTGTACATGTACATATGTTTATGTTTCTATAAATTGTAAATTACACAGTAGTTAGTAGTAGCCATTTAGGCGTTAAGTTTTCTGTTCCATTACATTATGGTAAATTACACAGTACTAGCCATTTAGGCGTAAGGGTATTCTTTCTGTTCATCCATTGTTCAGCAGACCGGACAGCGGAGACAGTTGATATTGATCATTGTTGAGTTATTTATAGAACAGCAGCCCGATGTGTCTTGCAGAGCAGAGCAATTGTATGGATGAATCGATCTTATTTCGACCGTGGATCGTTTTCATCGCTGATGATGGTTGCGTGGACGTAGTTATTCTATAACACCAAAAGGATGGTCAATTGAGGGCCCTGAGTTTGAACTCACGATCGATCGCTTGGTAAGCGAACGCGTAACCAAGTGGCTACGAAGACCCCCATATTATATTTTTTGAGTTATAATTTTTTGTACAAACCATTCTAATTCTTTTTAGAATATTTCAAATATGCAAAGTTGCTTAAAAGACCCATGTATTTACACCCACAATGTTTCACTGCTATCTGAGATAGTGTTGCCAACTCCTAAGTCTTCTCGTTTTTAATGATAATGTGCAAGTTTTGCCAAGACAATAGGCCGTATGAATAAAAACAAAATTCACCTTTACTTTACTTCATTCGAGCAGTCGAGCAGTGAGATTAAGTTTTTACTACGTTTGGTATGAATAAAAGAAACAACAAAGTATTTACTTTTCGAAAATGGATGTTTAGCTGATTTCGTATGAATAAAACAGCATTCATCAAGTATTTACTTCGTTATTATCAAGTATGCTCATGAGCATACTTTGGATCTGAAAACACTATCATTCGTTTTGATGTCATATCCGATTTATGTTTAATGCTGCTATCTTGCGCTTGAAGTTAAACAAGTTAACGATCCGCATTGATGGCATTGAGCTTCGTTTACTAGTTCAGGGGAGCGTAAAAAAATTGATTGATTTTCAGGCGGAATGAACACGTTTTTAAAATTTAAATTATGAATATAAATACCCTTTCCGTACCAATTTGGCATTCTGTTTAAATGAAAAACACTTTTGTTTGCAGGTGGTGAAAAAATCTTGTACGAATATTGTTTTTGAAGACAACTTTATATTATAGTGAAAAGTTTCAGTAATGATGTTGGAAATGTATAGACAAAGGGTTAAATAAAAGTCGAAAAAAGTGTTTTAAGTGATTAAATAACATGATGTGAACATTTTCATTCAAATTTGAAAACTGGCTTCGTGTCTTCTAATATGATAGGTGTTACACTAACGAGATAGGGACCCAAACTATGGTCCCTAATTGAAAGTCGCCACCAGACGTCGACACTATTCCTTTTTCATCGCGATTTCACGCTTTGTCAAAAAAAAAACGTTTTGAAACGAAACCTAAACAATCAGTTGATAGATGTTTGACAAAGTAAAAACAATGTTCGAATTCGAAAATCAAATTAGTAAAGTAAACTTTTATTCATACGGATTCAAGTAAATACTAGGAAAGTTTACTTTACTTGGAAACGGGCAGAATAAGTAAATACTTTTTTTTATTCATACGACCTAATGACTCAGAGCTTAAGACATATGAAGTTCGTACATGATTACATTACAATTACTCAAAAGTTATTAATATTCCTCCACAATCTTCCGACATCAATCTCAGTAAAAAACTGAGGAAGTTATCGGTGTAGAAAATTCAAAAACCATTAAATTTCTGGAAATTATTGTTTTTAAAACCACTTAATGAAAAAATTGATAAATATTCCTTCCGAATACACAAAAAAAATCGTAAATATGGCTAAAGACAGCTAAAATAGATACAATGAACAAGGGATACCACACCAATGATGGAATTCGGAAATTGTCCAACCATTTCGAAATCGAGTTGAGATTTCATCCAGCGTACGATTATGAGTTTGAGTCAATTTTCATGCAAAAGCACACTCATTCGCCATTTTTAGAGAAATAAAAACCATTATTCTGAAAACAGTTAGCAAACCTTTTAGCTCTCATATGCCACTATGATTTTATCTAAATAGAATGTTCCGAAAGTTTTTTGTCGATTTTCAAAAGAAGGGAGAACAGATCTGCATGGTGGGGTACGATTACGGATTTGAGTCACTGTATATTTTTTGTGGATATTGTAACTTTAAATACGAGCAACAGCAAATAATAACTCATCGTTCTGCAAGCCCCACATATCGTTACATTAGTGGTCTGTGATAAAATATCGATACAAACAACCATCCACGGAAGATATCAAATAATCAAATGGAAGCGTTTCCGAAGCCCATCGGAGGTTTGTATCGGAAAGCCAACCATACCGCTGCACATCAACATTTAAACAAGTACAATATTTGTTCTGTTCGGTTTGATTCCATTTGTTCGCCCCGCGTTCCCGGAACGAGGCAACCGAAATACCGAAAAGAACAAATCTCGCCGCACTCACAGACGGCAATCCGCTTCCGAACCGCTCCCGCCAAAATCCTCCCAGATAAACTTTGCCTTGCTCAAGTGTTTGCTTGTTCCGGCCCACTCTAGTGCCGATATCCCGTCCGCTGGGGGTTTCTGTTTCGGAAAGCTTCCTACGCTTGCTTCCACAGTGGCAGCATAAAATGACAATTGATTGGATTCGTTGCTTTCTCGGAAGATGCCGCTGATTTCTTCTTTATTTGCCCTTTTCCCAGATTCCAGTCCCAGCCAGCGAATCATCTCCAATCTCGAATATCGATTACCCAATCACACTGTGTTAGCGATATCCCCGTTTTGCGGGACGGAACGCGGTTCGAACCTCCTTTGCCCCCATTCCAACGGTGCCGCGCTGTTGTTTGCGGGGCCGACTTTTCGGTCGGGAGGCGTCGAGAAAATCGATGAAGCCATAAATTTAAGGATTTTCGCATAGAAATGTTGATCGAGAGTGTATGATAAGAGTTTGCTTGTGTTTAGATTGCTCGTTTTGCTTTTCCAAAGTTAATGCAGATTCTCTCCCGTAGCGATGAAAAACAAAATCCGCTCGGTTTGAATCGATTTCAATTTGAATCTTTCAGAAACCGAAGTTGTTTCGGTGGGTACCGAGCTCAAGGTGGGCTGCTGAAGTGGGGGGGAAAACAATTCCGCAAATTCCACGCCCGAATCACTTTAATGAATCGACTCTTATCCAACATTCTTTAAGTGGGTGGAAATTTTAGGTGATGAAAAGAACTCTTCAATCGGATGAAAGAACTTTGGCAGACAGACATACTTTAGGCCACTGGAAGACACTTCCTAGGCTGAGGTGGGTGGCAGATTACAACGCGGCACGGCTTCCTGTGGAAAAGTTTGTTTCACCAGCAGTTTCCGTTTGCTTGTTTTCCTCTCCTCGGAAAAGATTAATTATTTCACAACTGCAGCGGCAAATTGAACGTACGTAATTCAATTACTTACTCTTAAACAGTTCTCGCTGCTGGCAAGTGGGATAGGGGTAGCAGCTTCTCACAACGGCTGGCTGTCGAAAAGGGATCGCTTCTGTTAAGCCGGTCCATAATTGATGAACGTGAAATGTGCAATTTATCCACTTTTATTGTACTTTTGCAAGCTAGGTTTTTCGCTTGACCAAGCAGTGCCCTAATTTCGCCGGTAATGTAGCATTCAACGGTTTGAGTTTGCGCTAGAGTTTACCGGAATACACGATTAAATATTCTCACTGACCACTAGTTTCTACTAGTTTCCTGTTTCGGCCTCTCTAAGCAAAACCGCGAAACCTCTTTTCGTTTCTACAATCAGTTTTACTTGAATAATTGGGATAATATATCATAACGCCACTGCTTCTTTATGTGCTATCTGAATTTCGAATTTTATTTATTCTGTAAAAGATACGAGAACAAATGGTTAAGCGTCGGAGCTTATGTTTCATAACCATAGAACCGCTCTTTTTTTTTTTTGAATAAGAGGCTGTAATTATTCAATGTCTTCGTTCATATCGGTAGTTTGCAATCATAATAATATTAAATGTCGCTGTATCACAACGACAGAACTAGGCGAAAAAATTCACATGAACAACAAGTTCATGTGTTTATGAAAGTTCTTTGTCCTCAATCAGTTCAAATTACTTTTTCGATATACCGAAATATGTATCTCGTACCACGGTGATAAAGCGATTGAACTTTGATCAGGTGAAGAAGCTGGCTCCTCCGGAATCTAAAGCCCCTGTTATGTGAACCATGATCACTCGACTGATATGAACCAACCCGTTTTCCTGTTCATGATGGCTACGTTGTATACCGGACATTTAATTCGTGTTGATCTATTAAGTGCATTTCTGAAAGGCCAGCCCCAAACCATTAAGTTTCAACTTACAGAGTTTCGATTGGATTTACATACGTTGGGTCATTTTAGTTCTATTGGTTTTTTTCTTTTGCTATGTTTCGTTGTTGCCACATTTGTACCATTAGACTCCAACCCATCCGATATGTGAAAATGTGGCAACATTTCCTTCTTCTTATTCTTGTTCTTGTTCTTGTTCTTGTTCTTGTTCTTGTTCTTGTTCTTGTTCTTGTTCTTGTTCTTGTTCTTGTTCTTGTTCTTGTTCTTGTTCTTGTTCTTGTTCTTGTTCTTGTTCTTGTTCTTGTTCTTGTTCTTGTTCTTGTTCTTGTTCTTGTTCTTGTTCTTGTTCTTGTTCTTGTTCTTGTTCTTGTTCTTGTTCTTGTTCTTGTTCTTGTTCTTGTTCTTGTTCTTGTTCTTGTTCTTGTTCTTGTTCTTGTTCTTGTTCTTGTTCTTGTTCTTGTTCTTGTTCTTGTTCTTGTTCTTGTTCTTGTTCTTGTTCTTGTTCTTGTTCTTGTTCTTGTTCTTGTTCTTGTTCTTGTTCTTGTTCTTGTTCTTGTTCTTGTTCTTGTTCTTGTTCTTGTTCTTGTTCTTGTTCTTGTTCTTGTTCTTGTTCTTGTTCTTGTTCTTGTTCTTGTTCTTGTTCTTGTTCTTGTTCTTGTGCTTGTTCTTGTGCTTGTTCTTGTTCTTGTTCTTGTGCTTGTTCTTGTTCTTGTTCTTGTTCTTGTTCTTGTTCTTGTTCTTGTTCTTGTTCTTGTTCTTGTTCTTGTTCTTGTTCTTGTTCTTGTTCTTGTTCTTGTTCTTGTTCTTGTTCTTGTTCTTGTTCTTGTTCTTGTTCTTGTTCTTGTTCTTGTTCTTGTTCTTGTTCTTGTTCTTGTTCTTGTTCTTGTTCTTGTTCTTGTTCTTGTTCTTGTTCTTGTTCTTGTTCTTGTTCTTGTTCTTGTTCTTGTTCTTGTTCTTGTTCTTGTTCTTGTTCTTGTTCTTGTTCTTGTTCTTGTTCTTGTTCTTGTTCTTGTTCTTGTTCTTGTTCTTGTTCTTGTTCTTGTTCTTGTTCTTGTTCTTGTGCTTGTTCTTGTTCTTGTTCTTGTTCTTGTTCTTGTTCTTGTTCTTGTTCTTGTTCTTGTTCTTGTTCTTGTTCTTGTTCTTGTTCTTGTTCTTGTTCTTGTTCTTGTTCTTGTTCTTGTTCTTGTTCTTGTTCTTGTTCTTGTTCTTGTTCTTGTTCTTGTTCTTGTTCTTGTTCTTGTTCTTGTTCTTGTTCTTCACATTGTCTTGAGTGCATCGTTCGTCTCCAGTCATGATAAGGTTCCTCTTCAACGATTTAAACCAAACTCCATTTCATGCCTTGATAAAGACATGTAACAGCGGAGTAGCAACGCAGATTTCAAAAGCAATGAGCCTGGGGAAATCGACATTGCAAATGATCTGATTTGGTATGTCATCGTATCTACATCAGTTGCTGGCGGGCTTTCTCAAGGCTAGAGACAAATGAACTTTAAAGTTTAGGGTCTCTATAATGCAAAAACCCGCAACAAACCGTTGCAAGTACATGCAAGCTGCGGGATTTTTTACGCTCGTTTACGTTTGTGAAGACCAAACTGAGAAATTCCAAATGAAATCGTCCTAAAAATGCAGATTTTAGAAACATGCATTTTTGATTCGAATGAACATTTGTATTCCGTTTGAGTTGGAGGAAATATGAGTTTTCCACAGCAATTGGGATTTTTTTTACTCAAGTGTAACTTTTGAAAAGGGCGTATCGATTTTAGTGAGATAAATCTTTGATAATTCATATATCAAAAACTATAAGTCGTACCGAAATAGTGTTTTAGAAAGAGTTGTAGAGTATTGATGTTAAAATGTGAAAAAAATATAGAATGAGAAAAAAAATAGTACTCTTTTTTATTTACAAAAAAGAACTTTAATTTGCAATATCTAAAATATGTATTTTTAATTTTTTTTAAATTTTTCCATATAAAATAGAAGTCAGGTAGAAAATTTAAAAAAAAGAGTCCAAGATGTTCGTCAAGATGTTCATGACGGGTTATGAATTTGCTTACATTTTTCAACAACTTTTCCAAGTACATCATTGGGGTAAGAATACATGTTTAGGAGTTACGTTGAAAAACTTTTGAAAACATGTGGGCAGCAGCGTAATGTGCGGGTGGCAAACCCGGCATTTGCCGGAGGCGTTGACCCTTTGGGGCACCAAAATCCATGAATTTTCAATAGTGGCTTCTGTCCGTACATGAAACCAATAACCTCTCTTTCATTTTCGCAAAATTGAAACACCCAACATCACATTACACCAATACCCTTTTGATTTTTTCTTCTGGGCATCAGGGATGCCTAAATAAAATCTGTATTTTTGGTCTCATCAAATCTTTTTTGTCTTAGTTTTTTCTCAGACAATCTGACAATTGTGAAATCTGTATCAAATTTATAAGTGCAATTTTGATAGGGTGACCATCTGTCCTGATTTAGCATGTTATGTCCTGATTTTGAGATCTATTTGGGGCGTGATTTATTTTTCACAATCCAGCCTTGGCCTGATTTTTATGAGAAATTCAATTTTGTTGCAGAGTGAGAATTTTTTTTTCAATGTATTATGTTTATGAGTAGAACCTTTTTCATTGAAGACCAAAGTTTTGTGAGCATATCCAGAGTAGCAGTTGGATCTTCCACGAGATCTTTCAACTGTTTTCATTCAGAGATTTTGTTTCACTGGTCACGGTGATGTTTTTGTGTTTTGGCTCGATATTCCAAGTTATTTTTTTTTTCAAATGTCTAAACGAAAGTGTAATTTTACCAACGAATTGCGCCAAAAGTACCCCTTTTTCCGAAAAAAGAACTTAAGGATTATGAGGCCAACGCTGCATATGTAATTCATAAGTGTCGGTGGCCCATAGCGGTATTCAGATTTAGCAGTTTTGTTGAATCAGAATATTTAAATTACCAATGAAACATTACAGATAGATCTGATTAGGAAAAGCATATTCCAACACCGAAACATTGCTAGAATACTCGATTGACATCCACTTCCTAATCCATGCTGAACTATGTGGTGCAGAAATCCAACCGCCCAGAAAATTTGGGTTGCAGAAGGAGTTCTTGCGTTTCATACCCGTGGCTTGTACTTTGGTACCATCATCCGCAAATTGATCACCGGGGTTTTTGTTTTTAAATGAAAAGTATTATTTAACTAAATTTAAACCTTTTTTATATGACATGTTAGATAATCATCTGTGGGTGCTTTTCGTCAGTGGTTCTCATCAAATCGCTTATAGAAAAAGATCATTTTTAAGCAACTTATGTTTAAAAAATATCTTCTTCTGAACAGCATTTTCGTATCCATGGTAAAGGAACATATCTAGATCAACATGTCAAAAGGGCCTATCTTCTTTAATCGATTCTTTTCATCGACCCTCTCTTACGATAACCACGGCCTTTCAGACAGATTTAGCTCCAGTTTTGCCATGTAATTTGATAAACAAGGTCCCCACTTCTTATCGTCGAACACATCTGGAAATGCTGTTACTGCTGAGTTATTATTGAAAGAGAATGTAGATGAAGAGAATCGATCAAAGAAGATAGGCCCTTTTGACGATAAATCAGGACATGTCCTGCTAAATCAGGACAGATGGTCACCCTATGAAAAGCAATAACAGCGCGGGCTCGATTATGTACAGTCTCCGATTTCTTTTCACTGTATATAATAAAACTGGCTCTACACTAAAAAGGACGCTGCGTAAGCCAAATCTGTTGCTTCCATTTGAAAGATGAGACAAATTAGTACAGGATATAGTAATGGAACATCTAAATTAGTGGATTTAAATAACTATTTTGGAAAATGAGCATTTCAAAGTTAGTAATTTTTAATGTGTGATTATTAATTCTATCCTAAAAATTCATATTGAACTTGATTGTTTCTATCAATCAAATTAAAGATCTCAAACCACTCTACAATTTGTTCTTTGACACCAAACTTCTATCTTCCTTAATTTCGCTACGATATCGATATAAACAATTCCTGGTAAAAATTTAAGCAAAATCTTCAAAATCACGATATAATCGAGTCCGACCTGTATTAATGTTTAATTCGTAACATTTGTATGTATAGATTATCGCGATTCACATGCTGTGCTAACTTTAGTCTTTTCAGAAACATGTCAAACGGGAGAATTTACACACACAAATGTAACGAGTAAAACATTATTTTGACGTAGAACTACGTCTTTCATTAAGGGTGCCAAATCAGAAGAAAACAGGTCACGTTTCATGAAATAAAGTTAACGTTAATAACTATTTTTGTCGTGAACGGATTTTGGCGATTTACATACCAAACGAATCGGAAATTCCCTAAGATTTGTTTGGCATGCTATACATTATAATTCCATGGTGTGTAAATGGTTAAAATTCATGAAAACTATAAGCGTTTCCATTTTTCCATACATTTATTCTGTCCATTTGTGTGCTTTCCCGAACAGAGATGTCAATAACGGGCAACTTATCGACGAGGAACGAAGGGGAAATCGTAAGATTTAAAGTCTCCGTGAACAAAGGAAAAGAAGAAGAACAAAGTGGAATATTTGCTTAGAGTATAAACAGTGAATCTCACTGAGGTTAACTTTCATTCTTCGTGAGGACACCGACTGAACAATATCGTTGTGAGCGACGGCGAGCTGGACGGTGAGGGATCGAATGCCTTTCTCAAGGCAATGGGGGTGGAGGAATAATACGAGAAAAGTTTTCCAAGGGCCTTCCTCATTGGTACCTATCTCGTTATAGCTTTCAGTTTACTCCTTCATCAATAAGTAGTAGATAAGCTTTAAGTGTAGTATAAAAAAGGGGTATACCACAATACTTCAAAACAATGGACGCAGTGGTTCACACTCAACAGGGGAGAAAAGGGCCTTTTTTAAGGTTAGAGACGAATTAACTGAAGAAGGTTAAAGTCTCACATGTCTTAATTTCGGAATGAGCTGTGGACGTGACCAAATTACTGACTCGCTGATGTCTCTAGCAATCATTGCATCAAACCGACGCCATTGCATTAAGGTTCTGAGCTACACAATTGTGTGGGGAATAATGAAGCTAGGCTATCATCAGCTCACCAAGAAAATAAATGTTTTGGAATGTTGTCTGTGATTTGGTTCCGCATGACAGTAGCAAAACTCTCTCCACAACGAATGACAGCTAAGCTGATCTAGACCGGCAATATTAACAAAAAGGGCTTCTGTTGAGAAACGGAGATAATTGTGTGTATATTTAATTGCTTCAAGCCATCGATATATGGATATTTGTGTGCGTACGTGCGTGCGTTTTAACGTATTGCGTTGAGGCGGGTGAACATGACGATCCGAACGTGGCAACAAGGAGGGGAGATAGCGGGAGGGAAATATTTGCGCTAGGGTATTAGTAATGAATCTCTGTTGAGGCAAATATTCAGCGTTTTTCCAAGCAGTTGACATTGTTTGTTTTCTGTCATCATAAAGGCTTCATTGGTGCCTTTGACATTGCACCAATGCATTGAACTGACGCTATGGTGAAGCAGGTGTTAAGATTGTGCACCAAAAATTTATTTGGGGAATACCAAGTTATTCAATACGTTATAATAAGTTATTAATTTATTTGGGAATCATCAGAAAAAAGGTGAAAAATCGAACTTTTTTTTTTGCTTGGAGGTAAAGTGGTCACCTAGTAAGAGCAAAGTGGTCACTCGCACATATCAAGCTAAACGGGATAGATTTATACATTTTTTTCGTCAAAATTTGTTCAAATCATATTTGATATAGTAGGTACATGTATGAAATAAGCTTGGCCTATTTACCTAGAGTCCAAAAACGTAGTAAGAAACACATAACGTTCCGCATAATGAGGCTTGGTTTAGTTGAAGTGGCATATTTATCCAGGCTCCAAGCCACAAAAGGTTCTTTTCATGGGTAGAATGTGATGCGGTATATCAGCTTTAGTGAACAGAACATTGTAAGTCGTTATTCACCTTTGACCACTTTGCCCCCAAACATCAAAATAATCTCCTATAATATGTGAACAGTCGTCTAAACTGATGATTTGTCCAATACATCAGATTCAATAAACTAAATTTCACGAGAAATTCCTTATATACAGTGCGCACAGAACTACGGCCTAATGGCTATCGAGAGAGCAATTTCTGTTTTTACTTATATTTTGACATGCGACAGCTCTACTGAAGTACATGGTGACTCAAAAGTCATTAAATTCTTCAAACATTAGATGACTATCAATACGGCATCTATAATCAATAGTTATACTACCAAACAAGCAGGTGACACCTTTACCCCCCATGACCATACTGTTGGCTGTTCATACAATTTTTTTGAAAATTTAAAAAAAATACGTTTTCGAGAAAAATGAATCTTAATTTCTAAAATATTTTTTTAGCGAAATATTTTTTCCAGAAAAAATTTGGTATTTTTTCATAAAAATTTAAATAGTTTTTTACATTTCATCCTTTGATCCGAATTCTGTAGCTTTTATAGTTTTTGAGTTATAATTTTTTTGTAAAAAATCAAGAAAAAGTTTTCTAATTCTTTTTTTTTTTAAATTTCAAGTATGCAAATTTGTTTGAAAGACCAATGTGTTTACACCCACAACGTTTCGCTACTATCTGAGATTGTGCTGCCAGCTCCTAAGACGAGTTGACATGAAATTCGATTTTCTATGAAATTAAGTGCTGACACCAAAAAGAATCTTGTCGTGCAATTTTGAGAATCCATCTCTCCATTACCAAATTATTGGCTGCAACTCTGACACAAACCATCTGTAGCACAGACACCCATCGTTATATTTAGTTTCATTTTACGTCGCATTTGTCTCTGGCATCCGAACGATAACGTTCTACCTGTATTAGTTTCACTCTATGCCCTTCAAAATCCAACCACTACAGCGCCACATGGAATCCAGATGATGTGACAACACAAATCAAAACATTCCGGTCGGAAAGATTCGAAGAACCTGGAGAACCCGATATGCTCGAACCAATACAAAGCCGGCAAATCAAAACAAATTTGCTAACGAGGGGTCGCTCTAGGAGTTTTCATGTTGAGGGGGTGAAATAGTGTAGCACAGAATCATGTAGATCAATTTAGGTAGATATGCAGTACCAGAAAATAGGGTTTAAACAGGTAAACGACTAACAGTATATTATTCGCTCTCATTTCAAGATAGCTGTGATACGATAATCCAATTTCTGTATTTAATAGTGCTACACAATGGTGGTTAAAAAAAATTAGAAAATCACACTAAGTGTATAAAAATATCGAATTATTCAGTAATGTTCTCTTGTTGTAAGACTGTCTATTTGAATAATTGAGTACCACAAACTTAAACACAGTATAGTAAATAAATGCACATCTTATTATTTTATATTTTTGTGATAATCGTTGAAATCAATTTGAATTGAAGTCAAACTGTGATAGTCAAATAAAATATGTTTTATAAAAAATTGTTCGGAAAAAAAATAGAATGTTTATAAGTAAAAATGATTTGGTGTTCTCATGTGACGTTTCAACTTGAGTACACATCAACCTTATCCATTATCGGAAAAAATTACATTTTGAAAATTAATTTCGGGAAAAAACGAAAATATTATTCAACAAATTGAATTTAATCTTGTCTCACTATGCAGCCAAATTTGATCATTTAACAATACACTGCGTTTCACAACTATAGAACCACCCATTTTTTCTGAGTTTCCACAGAAATGTAAGATGTCGGTTAAATTGAAGTATAGAATATAGAATACAATAACTATCTTCATTCATGTCGTATCCGGACATCATATTTGCTGTCTGGTTACGATTTTCCTTCCGCCGATTGAAAAGTACTCCGCTGCTGCTGCTGCTCGATGTGTGCTCCGCTGATGCTGTCCCAAAAGTACGCTCCGCTACTATACGACTGAACTCTGCTGCTGTTGTCCGATGTGTGCTCCGCTACTGTCCAAATGGTCGGTTCCTCTGTTGCTGCTGCTGTGCCCGTGGATAATGTCCGAAAAGTTGGTTTTGCTGCTTTCCACTGTGTGTTCTTCTGCATCCAAGTTAAGAATGAGCTCGCTCGAAATTGCGCGCCGTTTATATAGCGGCGTTCATTATGTTTCCCTCCCGACGATATTCTTTCGTTTCACCCGCCCATCGAAATACAAGGGGAGATATTAGGGGTATATTTTTCTTCTTTTTCTTTACGCTTATGAATTAAGTACTCAATCCGGTGAATGTTTATTTATTTTTATTTGTACCACATCTCTTTCCTACAATACCACGCACCTGTACTCTCTAATCAAAAATGCTGTATAAAACCATATCGTTGAAACGAGAAGGTTTCTTCATTGTACGTTTAAACCTATTAGAATCTACCACATTATTATTTGTACACATTTCTGAAAATTGCATCTCACCAGTATCCAATAATTCTGTGTTATCTATCTCTTGTAAAAAAATTGGTACTTTCTTCACATCTTGAACATTTCTCGAATATTGTACACCTCTGCTGCTTTGCAGAATAACTTTTGGTCCATCTCTTGCTAGAACTGTGAAACGATCCTTCAAGAATGTTGGGTCCCCTTTTTGCTTATTATTTTGTGCTAAAAATACTTTATCTCCAACTATTATCTCCGATTCTTTTGCTCCTCTAACTGTGTCAGCATACGTTTTACTACATAGTTTAGACGAAGCGTCTTTCTCGCGTACATCCGTTCGATCAAGCTGGTCAGGATCGATTGTTTCCCACAAGCACGGAAATGTTCCTCTAAATTTCCATCCGACAAGTAGTTCAAACGGCGTAACACCGAGCCGCGAGAGTGGACGTACCTTGTTATGCATGTGCAAATATTTTTCAAGAGCAACTTTCCAATTAATTCCATCAATCTTCGCGGCGGCTAAAGCGTCTTTAATTCCCTTATTTTGGCGCTCAACAGCTCCATTTGATTGAGCACTCAATGGAATTGATTTTCGAATTTTCACACCTCTTTCCTCCCAAATCCTAACAAATTTTTCACTTTGGAATGGAGGCCCATTATCACTGAGAATTGACAGCGGATATCCCCACAGTTGAAACATTTTGCCCAGCGCATCATTCGTACTCTCTGCGTCTATGTTTTTCATTTCTATGACGTGAAGATAACGCGAGTAGGTATCTACAACTACTAAAAATTCTCCGGATCCACAATCTTTGAATGAAAAAAAATCAATTTGAAGAAATTCCCATGGCCCTTCCGGCAACTCACGACTCGTCAAAGGTACAGGTGGATTTTTCCGTGAAAGTCTGACGCATGTTTCACAACTCTCTACAAATTTTTCTACTTGCTTAGCCATTCCTGGCCACCAGAAGTAATTTCGTAGAATCTTTTTCATAGAAACCATTCCCATGTGTCCTTCGTGTGCTGATTGGAGTGCTCTGTTCCGAAGAGTACTGGGCAAAATCACTCGATCTCGAATAAAAACTAATGCTCCCATAGCTCTTAAATTCTTTGTTTCTGATTCATATCTTCTAAATGTCTTATCCCATCGACCACTTTTCAATGCTTCACGTACTAAAATCAGTTCAACATCTTTCTCGGCCTCAACCTCAATATCATTCCATGTAAACTCCATTGTACCTGTGTCCAGAAAATACAACATATGTTTCTCTGTAGTATCGTCGAAAGGTTCAGCAAACTGTGACTCCGTGACCAATCGGGATAACGCATCAGCTACATTCTCATGTCCTGGAACTCGTTCAACTCTAAAGTTGTACGGTTGCAATCGTAGTGCCCATGCTTCAGCCCTTGAAACAGCTCGTTTTCCTATTCTGTGTAAACCGCCGAAAATATACTCGTTCGATTCCGCGTCCGTTCTGATTGTGAAATATATGTTTAGCAGGTACATATGGAAGCGCTCCACACCCCATACCATTGCCAATGCCTCTTTCTGAGTTTGGGGATATTTTTTTTCAGTCGGTGTCAACGTCTTTGATGCACATGAAATTATGCGTGGATTATAATCCGCATCATACTGAACTAAAATGGCTCCTAGGCCATGAGGCGATGCATCTACATACAACTCTGTTACATCTTCACGACAAAAATATCCCAATTCTTTTATCTGTGTACAGGCTGTGCTCTTCAAGTAGTTAAATTCATTCTCCAAGTCCTGATTCCAGTAGAAGTCGTTAGCACTCGCCAATTCTCGTAAATAACGAGTTTTATCTGCACGCTGAGGAATGAATCGTTCAATGAAGGTAATTAAGCCTAGGAAACTTTTGACCTCTGCTTGTGATTCAGGTTTTCGGAAGTTTTTGATTGCACCTATTTTCTCTACATCAACTTGCCATCCTCTATTCGACAATTTGAAACCCAAAAATTTTGTTTCTTGTTGCGCAAAAGAACATTTCTCATGGTTTATTTTTACGTTATGCTCTTCCAGCCTTTTGAGAACTTTCTGCAGGTTTTGATCATGTTCATCCTTCGTTCGTCCGACCACCAAAATATCATCCAAATAGTTAACAGTTCCTTCGCATCCGGCAAGTATTATGGTTTGCATAACCTCCTGAAAGATATCAGGGGCATTTGTAAGTCCGAAAGGCAATCGGCAACATCTGTAGAGCGCTTCACCCGCAAAAAAATTTGTAAGATGTCGTGATTCTTCGTCCAGGACAATGTGAAAAAAGGCGTTGGTTAAATCTATCGTGGAGAAGTAATTCGCTCCGTGCAATTCAAATAAAATTGCTTCAAATGTTGGCATCTTGAATGGCATTCTATAAATGCATTTGTTTGGTCCACGCAAATCAATGACAAGACGAATATCTGATTTACCTTTTGGAATAACCAACAATGAAGAGCAAAAACTTTTATTCATATCCGTTGTTACTTTTTCTATAATACCGGACTCTCGCAGTTCCATTAATTTTTGTTTAGTTAACTCCTTGAATGCTACTGGAATATGCGTGTAGACATTTCTGGAAGGCGGCATGGAATCATCATAACGTAATTTAACTGCCGGTACGTTGAATTTCGGAAATTCTGCGACGTGAGCCCCTAGAATGCTGTGTACTGTAGCAAATTCGCATCGCCAGTCTGATTCCGCAGTTCCAGCCACTGGTACATTTATGCCTACCACCAACAAACTGTATCTTGCAGCAGTATTGAGCCCGAGGAGGGCTCTCGATTCACGAACGACATAAAATTTTTCAATAGTCACTGGTCTTTCTTTCGAAACAAACAGCTCAGCCGAAAACGTAGCCACTACATGAATATTTCCTTGTGAAGCATAAGCCCTGAGCGTTTTGTCCGAATCGTAACTTAGTTCATGAATACTCTGTCTAGCGTTTTTATCTCGAAGAATAGTATCGAACGACTCTGAAGTAATAGTATTAACTTGTGCACCCGAATCTATGAAAAATAGAACTTTTATTCCTGCAACATATGCCGCAACGTATCCAGTCTCATCGTTTGGGACACAAAAGTCGATTTTACTTATATCGGTTATTTTCTTTTCAGATGGCTGTAATACCTGTAATGGTTGCATTTATGAAAAAAGAAAACCGTTTTAATTCATTTTGAAATAGTTTTATTCTTTAGTTCATGTTATTTCTCTGTTCACGAAAATATAATTCAACATCTAAAAATTATTTTTATGTTTCAGTGTCAACTTCTTTTACCTTTTTTTGCTCATTATCTTCTTCCGCTTTCTGGACAACTGCTACCTTGCTCGAAGGACCTGCTTCTTCACCTGCCCATCGTCGTTTCTGAGACTCCTGCTTTGTTTCACAAGCTCGTTCCAAATGTCCGCGACGGTCGCACTTGCGACAAACTTTATCGATATGGAAGCAATTATCCGGAGTGTGATAAGCACTTAAACATCTCCAACAAGATTGGCTGACCCTTTGATTTCTCACGGGACCGTGAAGAAAACCTCCTCTGCCGCGACCACCGCTGTATCCCCTCAAAGAATTGTTCTGAACCCGACGTCGTTGACCATAATCATTTGGTTGGTGTGAAACTGCTGCCACTCTGGCCGAACTCGGTTGATGGAGTCTACGATAATCATCTTCATTATCCAGTTCAACTTCACGATTTCGTACTTTGTCAATCAATTCATTCAGCGTCCCACCATCAGTTAGGACCCGAAAAGCTAACGTTCTGACACGGCTGTCAGTTGATCCTCTAGTTATCGTACGAGAAATTGCTTCGAATATTTCATCTGTTTTGTAATTGCACAGTTTCGAGGCCGCTGCCACTCTGTTCACGTATTCGATGTTAAGTTCGTTCGTCTTTTGTACCATATTGGCCAACTTGCTGCGTTGCGACAAAATATATGCTCTTGAACCAAAATAGGCATCCAATCGAGCAATCGCGTTCGAGTATGGAAGAAGAATTTCATCTGGCATTCCTGGTTGCGTGGCAGTTCCTTCAAACAGTTCTAGAAGTGATGGACCTGCTTTTATACGAAATAAATCCATTTTGGTTGGTTCATCGATGGCTTGAATCAAATTCATAGAGGCGTTCAGCACGTTTTTCCAGTGATCGTATGATCTCTTATTAATTTCCGTATCTCCTGCTGTGGGGGCGCATATCGGGATGCTGAGACTGCTCAATGATATGTTGTTCATTGTAGTAAGCAGTGTCTCGTTACCGTTGTTCTGTTCGTCACGTATCGTGCTTGATCTTGCCTCGAGGAAATTATCATTCTGCTCAATGGAAGCCAGGGTATGACTTAATTGCTCGTTTTCCATACGTGTTCTTTCCAATTCTGCTTTCATTTCTAAAATCTTCATCTTCAGCTTCCGAGACTTTTTTTCTTTTTTTGTTTCTGTAAATATAACACTAAATTACTTTACGTACAGATCATATTTCATCAAAACAACATTCACATTTGATGTTTCAAATTTCTCTTTTTTTTTTCAACTATGCCTTTCCAATCATAGTTCGTTTGCGTGAAAAAATATTCCGCTAGTAAAATAGAACTCTTTACTTATAAGAATTTTATAATTATATTCCTCCATTTTAGTTAATTTAAAACTCTACTAAAAAAAAAAACTATATCTTCTCCATTATAGTTTTCGAATAAAAGAGTCCTCCGCCATTTCAATCGGAGTCTCTACTATGCCTTTCCAATCATAGTTCCATTTTTTTTTTCACAGGTACTCCGCCTTTACAATCGGAGTCTTTACATATAGAAATTCTATGGTTAAGACACTTTCCTAAAATTTTGATATTTCAGAGAACTCACTTTTATCAGTAGGTTCTTCATTCCTATCTGCTGCGCCATTGTCGTATCCGGACATCATATTTGCTGTCTGGTTACGATTTTCCTTCCGCCGATTGAAAAGTACTCCGCTGCTGCTGCTGCTCGATGTGTGCTCCGCTGATGCTGTCCCAAAAGTACGCTCCGCTACTATACGACTGAACTCTGCTGCTGTTGTCCGATGTGTGCTCCGCTACTGTCCAAATGGTCGGTTCCTCTGTTGCTGCTGCTGTGCCCGTGGATAATGTCCGAAAAGTTGGTTTTGCTGCTTTCCACTGTGTGTTCTTCTGCATCCAAGTTAAGAATGAGCTCGCTCGAAATTGCGCGCCGTTTATATAGCGGCGTTCATTATGTTTCCCTCCCGACGATATTCTTTCGTTTCACCCGCCCATCGAAATACAAGGGGAGATATTAGGGGTATATTTTTCTTCTTTTTCTTTACGCTTATGAATTAAGTACTCAATCCGGTGAATGTTTATTTATTTTTATTTGTACCACATCTCTTTCCTACAATTCATAAGACCGACTATTTCATCTTTATTGTTGTGTTCAGGCGCGAAACATTAAAAAAACTAAAATTCCAGTGTTTCATAACTATAGAACCTGATGAAAAAACTCTCACTCCTTCACAAAATTAACGTCAATTTAACATGAATTACGATAAATTCCTAATTCGCAGGTCCTCTTTAGTGCTCAATCAGTTCAAATCCGTCCGTAATGCTCGAAAAACATTTGCCGGTTTTTCATCATTTTTATAGTATAATTTGTCAAAACTAACACGTTGTGCGATGCTAAAACGATCCATATTGTAAAATGGCAGACATTCAACTAACGATATGACGCTTTGACTGACAGCTTAGTCAAACGATTGTCAGCGCAGGGCTGTATACTTTCGGAAGCCCGAAATGGAAAACCCTGTAAAAAAATAAAAAAATAAATATATATATATATATATATATATATGGATTATGGATTGATGGGCCCACGTCACCCGGTAAATTCCAGAAGCTCATCAAGCACTACAGCATCTGTCTATCTTGATGGCTGAGCCTATTTTGGGCTGTATTTAATTTGTCGTTATATTTCAAAGTCTTTCAAAAGTTTATCGCGGAACTAATAATCGCGAATACAGGGTTTTCCAACTATAAATTCCGAAAGTAAATTGAAATAAAACACACTTAGAATTCGAATTTCGATGAAACTTTTATTTCAAATTAAAGTTTGGTTTGTGCCATTATGTGTGAAATACAACATCATTCAAGTGTCCACCTAGGGCTTCCTCGCACACCTTGATCCGGAACAGGTAATTTTCGATGACTTTTCGGCACATATGGGGCGGTATCTCGGTCATAACTTCACGAATTTTGTCTTTCAAATGTTCAAGAGTTTGCGGAGAGTTGGAATAGACACGGTCTTTCGCATAACCCCACAAAAAAAAGTCTAGCGGGTTCAAATCGCATGATCTGGACGGCCAATTGGCATCACCAAAACGTGAAATTATGCGTCCCTCAAATTTCGTTCGCAATATGGCCATGTTCGGTCGTGTTGTGTGGCAAGTGGCGCCGTCCTGCTGAAACCACATGTCATCCGTATCCATATCTTCAATTTGTGGCAAAAAAAATCGGTTAACATGCGGCCATAGCGCTCACCATTCACAGTTACCGTCTCGCCGTCCTCATTTTCAAAGAAATACGGACCGACGACTCACCCAGACCATAATGCGCACCAAACAGTGACTTTTGGCGGATGCAATGGCCTCTCAACAATCACATGTGGATTTTCTGATCCCCATATACGGAAATTTTGGGTGTTCACATAGCCACCGAGCTCGAAATGTACCTCATCGCTGAAGAAAATTTGATGCGAAAATTCAGCATTTTGCTGCTGTTGTTCGTTCACCCAATCGACGTATGCCCGACGCATTCCATGGTCACCACGCTCTAATTTTTGTACCAGTTGGACTTTATATGGATGTAGGTGCAAGTCCAAATGCAAAATTCGCCACAATGATGTGTTTGACAAGCCCAATTGCTGAGCACGCCGTGGAATCGAAACATTCGGGTCATCCTCCACACTGGCAGCAACAGCAGCAATATTTTCGGCCGAACGCACATTACGATGATGCACAGGTTTCACAATATCCGCTACGGATCCAGTTTGTTCGAATTTACGCACTACATTAGCGATTGTGTGCCTTGTAGGCCGTCCATGACGACCAAAATCCGTCCGTAATGCTCGAAAAACATTTGCCGGTTTTTCATCATTTTTATAGTATAATTTAACAAAATTAACACGTTGTGCGATGCTAAAACGATCCATATTGTAAAATGGCAGACATTCAACTAACGATATGACGCTTTGGTTGACAGCTATGTCAAACGGTTGTCAGCGCAGGGCTGTATACTTTCGGAAGCCCGAAATGGGCATACAATCGCGTTTAATGTCGTTTTAATGTCTTAACCTATCCATAGTGAGATGCATAAGCGAGGGAACGACTTCCAATGCTTGTTCTTTATCTGGGCTGGCGACCGTCAACTAAGTTTTGCTCTGATTTTATTTTTCTATCAACCACCTGATTGCTTTCCCCAGGAGAATTTAATCACTGATTCTGTCTTGAAATACAGAAATATAAAGTGTACCATATGTTGTTTTTAACGTAGGACTATGATAAACGGAATACAGGATGTAAATAAAATTCAAAAAGTGAAAATGTGACGAAAAAATTTAAATAATGTCGTAATTTTCTCTGATTAATATGTCATTAAAAGTTATGTTCATTCACGGAACCGGCGTTGCGTTGTTGTAAAGGCTCCTGAATCAAAACCAAATGTAATAAATGCGAAAGCCCGATTTATTAATTACTCACTTGCATTTGATGGGCGATGATCGGGGAATCTACGAACATACTGCTACCGAGCTGTTATTCCTACACAGCTCCGAACCGTGTTGCTACAGCCAAGCTGTAACGAAGATGAACGTTCACCAGTTTTTCGTTAGAATACATCTACATCGTTAGAATACATCATTAACAAAAAGTTACTCAATGACACTGACTGGATATTGGAATGGAATAATTTATTTCTAAATTTTCTGATCTTTCAAATGCAACTTAGATAATAAAGTAACCGAGTCTTGTTTTTAAGTTACAATGAATTTAAAGGCAAGCATAACCAAAATGTAAAAAAAAATTGGATTTTTTTCAGTTTTCAAATGCAACTAGGTTAACAGCTTTGTTTTTAAGCTACAACAACTAAAGCCCGATGATTGAGGTTTAACAATATGCATAGAAGGATTCTATAACTTTCTGTTATATATTATAATTGCTCTGATTAACCTAACACCCTGTGTTTCCTCTAAAAGTCAAACTCTGCTTGGAAGTTGCGAATTCCAAAAAGGATGTGTATTACACTTTTATGGAGCGTTTCATTTATTGACCCCTCCTAATGCCCTCGTAAAATCCAAGACGGGTCTATGGTACTAGGTGAGGCCGTTTCGTCACTAAGTTGGTTAGGGGAGCGGTAAATGAAAACAGTACGGAAGAAAGCAGAAGGGGAATTATTTGCTTGAAGCGTGAAAGAGACAGACTGATCAGGAACGAGCTTCGGCACTAGCGTATTGTGTTTTGTTTACAAACAAAACACAGTAGACTTCCAAGATGGCTGAAGAGTGGTTTTAGCAAGTTGGCCCACCTTAGGATATACTTCTACGCGCCTTGGTAAAATCTTCTGTCAAATCGTACCACTGTGTGCGTGTGCTATGAGGGAAAAGCAAACGAAAATACAGCGATAGCACCCACACACACACACACACGCAGCCAGCGCTCCGCCAGACGATGTTGTTCGTCGTCTGGCCATCATCGTACACAGCGCATAGCATAGAGGGTGGAGAAGGGATAATGTGTGTTATTTGTGCTGGGCTGACTATGTGATGAAGCAAAGCGATCCGAACTGACAGCTCTAGATGTGCGACGGTATTTGAATTCATCGGAAAATCTGCGGATTTCCAGGAGATCCAGTGCAATATTATTGAGGATGAAAGTGAGCAAAAGTACTGCTGCGGTGCAAGAGTGAAATGAAGTTCGCTGATAAGGTCGGAGTTTGTGTGCTTTTATTGAATTTGTTTATCAGCGAGGATCGGGCTGTGAAAAAATATGTCGTCTCAGAATATGGGCCTGGAAGAAAGCAGAAAAAGATGGCTATCATAAGCGGAGGTTGTCGTGTGTTGCAGTGATGATTAGAATCGAATTTTTACGTGTTGTATTTGTTGTTGCTGACTGGCAACTCCCAGAAAAGGAGTTTTTTTTCGTGAGCACCCCATGGGATTACTGCGGACCGAGCTGGGACTTCAAAAAAGGTATGTTTTCATGCGGAGGAAATCGAAACGCAATTTGCCGACACGGAGGTGTTGAGCGAGATTAGGCACCGATGGAAAGTTGTGGTGGCGGCGGTGCATTTGCTGCGGGTAATGAGTGCAATTGCAAACCGATCCGTTGCACTTTTTTCCCTTTGCCGGGAGAGTGTATGCACTTGTTATCAGTGGCATTCGCTCCGACGCGTAGGTTTCTCATTTCACTGTGCGCTAGAGCTTCAGTTTAGTCTCTGGTTTTGCACCACTTTTGTGCTATGCCATTTGATGAGGCAGCTGTTGGTGAAAACAGCAATAGTCACTGAATAACGGGAAAACTTATGTTGTCTTTAAATCATATTCCTTGAACTGGACATGTTTTGCCCTCGGTACGGTTTGCGACTGGGGGAGTGAACATACATGTCGAAATGGTCATACGACTCTGTTTGAATAGTGATATAAAAAAAATCTTAAATCATGGCTAAAAAACATTATTTGATTCTGGAAGCAGCAAGTCATTCTGTTCCATAACATTTATAATCCTTTTATCATCACTTATATTTATTCAACAATACTTCAGTTGTTGTAAAATTAAATCGATATCCAGATTCGGTTTCCGTTTCGACTCTTTAACAGAAATAGCAGCCGACAAATTAATCAAAAATCGATTCATTGGCACCATTATGCCTACTTTCTGGGATTATGCTTTGCGCATTCAGCCATTAATAAATTAATTTGTTTTAGTCCAAGCCGCGTATTTCTCCAAGTTTATGTGATACTAGCTGATCCGGCAAACTTGGTCTCGCCCGTCTTCGTATTTTGGTCCACTGCTTCGTTTTTTTCTTCTTCTTGTTTTCCTGGTATGGGACGTTTCATATGACACATGAACACTGACAGATTTTAGATAATTTGATTTATTTTTTGTTATTATATATATTTACGTTTACTAAGCGCACGTTCATCGCAGTTCAATCGCAGAACTGTTCATTGACTGATCTTTTAATCGACCCTTCAAAGTTACCTTTTACTATAAAATTCCAAGCACTTCTACCAAAACTCGTCATCATATTATCAGATTATTTCCAGACACAATTCTCGTTCAAGATTTTTCAACCACTTGCAAATAACATGTTTCTCCGTTGCTTGGAATGAATTTTTGATACAGAAAATATGATAGAATAAAGATAGCCCTGAATCGAACAATTCCTTTCTCGAGTTTTGTTATATATGATATAGCAAAATGACTCGAGTTATGCAGCGACCTCCCCCTCCCTAAGGGATAGGTCGCTGCATAACCTCAAGCCTTCATAAAAAAATTTATTGTCCCCTAAAACCCCCATATACCAAATTTGATTCCATTTGCTTGATTAGTTCTTGAGTTATGCAGAAATTTGTGTTTCATTTGTATGGCAGATCCCCCCCCCCTAGACAGAGGGGAGGGGTCTCGAACTATCATAAGAACTTTCCCCGGCCACAAGAATCCCTACAAACAAATTAATTATAAAAAGGCGCTTCATCCGTAAAATTCTACCTGTGCGTCTGCCGTCATGAAGTCACCGCATCAGTATATTTCATTAATGGTTGTGGATAGTTGAAAAACTCGGTCAAATGACCCTGTCATCCTTACTGAAAGAGATTTTATGGAGAAATATCACGGAGACGAATAGTTTTATGTCAAGTTTTGACAGTTGAACGCTGCAAAATGTTTTAAACAGTTGCATATCAAAAACAACGAAATAATATCAAATTCACTCACAGTAACTTCTTCTTACGACAGACGTTTCGTCACATGGCACTGAACGATTAGCTTCAAACGAATCACCTTCCAACATGCTGCCTATAGAATTTAGAAATTTTGCTAAATTTTTTAAAATTTTTAGCATACACTGATAAATATTTTTCATAATCTTCTCCTACACTTTAAGCATATATTTGATGAACTAAATATTAGTTTTTGACGTAGAACTACGTCTTTCATTAAGGGTGTCAAATCAGAAAACAGGTCACGTTTTTATGAAATAAAGTTAACGTATATAACTATTTTTGTCGCGAACGGATTTTGGCGATTCGGAACGAATCGGAAATTCCGTAAGATTTGTTTAATATACTATACATAAGAATCCCCTGGTTTGTAAATAGTTAAAATTCATGAAAACTTTAAGCGTTTCCATTTTCCTATACACATGTTCTGTCCATTTGTGTGATTTCCCGAACAGAGCTGTCAATAACGAACAACTTATCGACGACCAACGGAGGGGAAATCGTAGGATTTAAAGTCTCCGTGAACAAAGGAAAAGTAGAAGAATGAAGGGGAATATTTGCCTAGAGTATAAACAGTGGATCTCGCTGAGGCAAACTTTCATTCGGCATCGGACTGTTGAGCAATCCAGTTCACTTTGCTTTCGCTGCGCTTCGGTCTAAGATTGGAACCCACCAGTGATAATCCAAACTTGATATCGTCGTTTGATTTTTCTGTTCGTTTTTCGCGTTATTCGTATCGTGTGTTTTTTTTCCCGCGTCATAAATTTGACGCTTCGCGTAGTGTGTGATGAGCAAGAAGAAGAGGAAGGCTGGCTCGAGCCCTGCAAAAAACGAACGCATTGCGATGTTGGTGCAGTGAACAGCGCTCGCACTGAATCGAGCCTTCGCGAGTGTGACACCGCATCGAACAACAGCGAAGTAGGCGATTTCGGAGCGTCGGTCGAAAATGTAAACGCCAGGCAGCAACCAAAATCAAGCACCCCCGCTGGTGGTGAAGGCGGTCGCTCTTGACAAACTCATCAGCGAATTCGCATCAATGGGTGTTACAGCAGTGTACAAGCTGTGTGGCATAATTCAGTTTTTTTTCCAAGCTGTTAACATTGTTGGTTTTTCGTCATCATAAGGGCTTCGTTGGTGCCTTTGAGAATGCATCCATGCATTAAACTGGCATTGTGGCGAAGCAGGTGTTAAGGTTGTGCGCCAGAAAATTATTTGGGGCATCACAAAGCATCTTGAATGGATTCGCAAAACTGCCTTCAACTAGAATTGCATTTGCGCTAATATTAATCATAATGAAGCATTGCTACTGTTTTCGAGATTGTTATTAACAAAAAGAGTTTATTTCGTTTGTTTAGTCACCAAGAAGTAAATGTCATTCTGGAATTTTGTATGTGATTAGGTTTCGCTTGCCAGTAGCAAAACTTCCTCCACTGAGGGTGACAGCTGCGTTTCTCTCGAGCATGAGAAAGTAATGCAACTTTTTTCGAGCGCAAAATGTTGAGAAGTGTTTATATTCCTAGCAGTTTCAAGCCACCAATGTATGGCGACTTATATAAAATAACAGTGTAGTTCTACGTCAACAATGCGGTCGTATCTTGGACACAAACTCCTATAATTTTTTTCATATTTATTTTGGTCCACTGCTTCGTTTTTTCTTCTTTTTGTTTTTCTGGTATGGGACGCTTCATATGACACATGAACACTGACAGATTTTAGATAATTTGATTTCTTCATAACTACATTGTGTCAGCCAGACTACTGTCGGTCGAATCGTGTCCACACTCATCTGCGGGAGCTGTTGGGGGAGGATCGATAAGCAGCAGTCGCACCCTAAATTCTTCACATGCCACATTTGGTTCCATTTGCTTGATTAGTATTCTTTTTATCGTAGTTTCGGTAGTTTTTAGATAGACATCAACTAGATTGAAACTTGCTCTTGCCTTTGAGCCTCTTATGTTTTAACGTACGTTTTCAATTTTCAATCATTCATTCAATGGAACGTTTTGATGTTCTAAAACATGTTTTTCACGTTTTCGTGTGTAAGGCGCACAATTTCCAAAAAGTAAACGATCAAAGTAAAATTGAGAACATTTGTGAAGAATACTTTTGTGACGAGAGAACCCTCGACTTTTAGCGGTTTCAGACTCTGGAACATTAACCCTTTGCGGTCGTATCAAATTTGGGCATGGGTATCGTAGTGGTCGGATTTATTTTTTCACATGTGTATATATATATATATATATATATATATATATAGCCACTCCATGTCAAACCGATATAGTAGTTCTCAGATTTTCGAAAAAGGGGTAGTTTTGTTCTTTATCGCAAAACAGTAGACCCGTATTTTTTTAATTTTTCATTAGGTTGCCCATTTCCATTTTACGGTGGTTAAAAAAATCCAATTTATCACATTTTTGCCAAAAATTACTTTTTCCAAAAATTTATAACTTTAGAACTTTTTTTCTAATCACTCAGTCTAATCACTAATCTGAGTCGGTCCTCAGATGATCGACATACTAAATTAAAGCCAAGTATCTGGTCTTTTTTGGAAAAATACTACAGTTATACGATTCTGTTTTCGTTATTATTGATTGTATTGGTGTTTTTTATAGTGTTTATGGTCTCGGGACCGAGGGCGCTATTTTTAAAAATATTTTTTATGAAATGCTAAGGATTTTTCACATAACATATCTCGAACCCACAAAGGCGTTTTTTTTTCGTTTTAGAGTTATGATTTTTTAAAAGTGAACCGATGGTCAAAAAAAATCATTTTTCCCAAAAATGACTTTCTTCAAAAATGTATTACTTTTGAACTACAGGACTGATTCAGATGATCGACATTTCAAATTAAAGCCTATTAGCCTTTTTTGAAAAAAAATAACACACTTGCCAATTATAGTTGCATACATCCAGTCTAGTCGCATAGAAACATTGAACGAAGACTGAAAACATGTGAACTTTGTAAAATCATAACTTAAAAACGAAAAATAACACCTCTCTGGTATTCGGATACGTTATGTGGAAGAACCTCAGCTTTCAGGAAAAAATATAAAAAAAATATGACGCCCTTGGTCCCGAGACCACGAAAGCTTTAAAAAACAAATACAATCGATAATAACGAAGACAGAATTCAAATAATCTGCAACTCTATTATTTTCCCAAAAAAGACCAGCTAATTGGCTTTAATTTAGTATATCGATCATCTCAATCGGCCCAGTTGTTCGAAAGTTATGAATTTAGAAAAAGTCATTTTTGGCAAAAATGCGAAAAAAATGAATTTTTCGGACCACCCTAAAATGGAAATGGGCACACTACCGAAAAATAAAAAAAATGGGTCTAATGTTTTGCGATAAAGAACAAAATTACCACTTTTGACGAAAATCTGAGAACCACTATATCGGTTTGACATGGAATGGCTGTATATAGAAATGATATTTTACAATTGGTCTTAGTGTGAAATCTTTCGAAACAGTCTCCAATCATAAATAATATGAAGTATAATCAATACACAATTTGATTTCTGCGTATCCGAAATGATCAGAACTTTTCACTTTAGATGAACAAAGATTTTGTCGCTTGAAACACTTATGCGATTATTCAAATAACATGACATTTATGCGGAGAGAAATAACTTTTCAATACCAATATTTTATAATTTTAATACCAAAGCTACACTGATCAAGGGAGTCTTTTTAGTAATGGAATGATATTGGGGAACCTGATAAACAATTATTCTAAAATTTTAACACATATATCACTGCATAGATCAGTTCACGGAGTAGTCAGTTTTGCTCATCGTGGTGTTAACCCATTTTAGGCCAAGCGTTCGAAAAATCGAACAGCAACTTTGATAATTTTTCATGTCTTTGGAAAGGAACCATATGGTAATGTTTTTGCACCAAAAGATAGCTTAGTTTATTAGCTATCACTTATATCGATTTCATTCAGTTTTGAGTTACTTTATTGGATAATAAATTCGATTTAAAGCAAGTATGTTTGGAAGGTGTTTTCAGTTTCAATTAAAAACCCAATAAAATACAAAAATTTGTGAACTTTTCTACAGTATTGCTTTGACAAAAGGACATGCATTGTGATATAGAGCGAAAATCATTCGATTGAGGTTCGTACAATCGAAAAATTGAACGTTGACCATAACGAACATTTTTTTTCTGCTGAATCAACACCAACACATCTAACCTCCGCTGCGCATTTTTACTTTAGAAGACGGAAGGTTTTTCATTTATTCTTGCATTTTCAATTGTGAATGGGGCTGATTCTGATGCGCGAATGAGAAGTGACAGCACGCAAAAACTGTCTCACTCAATTTCCGAAGGCGACTGTGGTGAGATTTTTAGCTTGAATGAACTCTCATGAACACTCACTCAATTCTCGTGGGCGATTGCAATGGAAAAACATGCCATTTTGTGACTTTTGAAGTCGTATCCTCATTTGTTATCGACTAGTACCAGTAATGGTAGCCAAAAATAGGATTAAGCGTTTCCAATGGACTTGAAAGATCTCTAATCATTCGCCGTTCCAAACGGGCAATCACTACTCCAGATTCAAAGATGTAGTCATCATCTACATTGTGAGAATTTTCGGACAAAAATAGGCAATTTCGAATGCAATCCATTTAAACTAGAGATGGGCAAAACAGTTCACTTTGATGAACGGTTCACTCATTAACCGTTCATCTAAGTGAATCAGTTCTTTTGAACCGTTCTTTCGCTCTTTCGTTCAGCGGTATTAAGAACAATATAGAATGTTAGCTAGAACCCAACATCAATAAACAGCTATTAATTGATATCGTTGGATTGGATAGTTTACGTATGGGATTTATATTTTTGAAATTTAGTGGGGAAAGATAAGCTGCTTCTTCTTCGAAAGTTGCAAACTGTATGTGAAAATAGGTTTATCGGTCGACAAAAGTTTATATAATAATTTGATGCGCACAAAATATGTGCTATTTTTCATATTCTCTTTTTGGACAACACACAGGTTCCATGTAAGATCATATTTCATAATGTTCGTTGAGGGGAAAAAATCAGCAGCAATCTTCACTAACAATCAATCATACAAACAATCACGATAACACGTACACGCAATAGGCCAAACAATAAATTGAAAGCAACGAAAAAACGTTTTTCTCAACATGCCCTCACTATGAGATTTTTTGTTTATTTAATCCATGAATCGCCCCAGCTTCCCCCAGATTTTTTTCTGATAATCAGCTAATATATGAATGCTACGCGGAATTGAAAGAATACATGAAATTGAAAATAAATAGTTTTGCTTTTAAAACTACGAAAATCTAATTTAATTTTTAACCCAAAATTGAGTATACATTAACACAATAAACCCTGCGTTACATGCATTTTGATCATAAATAACAATATTGTTTTATTGACGTAGGACTACGTCTTTCATTTCTATACCGGGGTGTAAAATCAAAGTTTCGAAAACGAAAGCGTTAAGCCGGAGACCGAGATTTTGAGCGTCAATAGCTCTTAAACAACTGACCGAAATGGTATGATAAACACTTCATTCGAAAGATAAAATGTCTACGCGGTATATACTTGTTACTTTTTCATCCAAAAACTTGTTTCAATTGCCTTAAAATTGCTTTCAAAACAGGCTATTGAAATCACCAATCGGTATATAAGCGAGCGCCGCTTGGAAACCCATCAGTTATAATTGAACAGCGGTTGGAGCATGTTGTCGCTGTTCTGGTGAAGCTGACTTCGTTCATCATGAAAGCGCTGGTGCGCTTATTACCTGACCTGACCTGACCTGACCTGACCTTATGTTTTCTAACCATATAACACTGCGACCAAATACATTTGCTTTTGTGATTTTTAAATCAAGTGCAATGAACTGGTGGTTATCGAGTTAGCATTAACCACTGGTGGGCTTCGAGTATCGAAGAGAATCTGGAAGGACGTTATCGTTGTTGAAAAATAATCTGCCAGTTCCCCTGGGAATTGAAAAAAAAACATTCAAGCGAAAGAGTTTATTTTGATGTTTTCTATCCATATAACACTGCGACCAAATACATTTGGTTTTGTGATTTTTCAATCAAGTGCGATCAACGTAAGACCACGTCTTTCGGGATGTTTACCCAACAATTTCTCAAAAGAGAAATGGGTGTTCTGAGAAAGGATGAGCGAACGCAAAAATAATGTAGACTAATTTGATGCAACAGATATTTTGTCTATTGGAAATGTAATACAAATCATATCACAATACAAGCAATGTATTATGCATTATACAACTTTCGTGTGATTGCTTTTTTTGCTAAATATTGTGCCTTCAACGTAACGCTCTCGTTTTCGAAGTCCCCCAAATATTAATTCATTCAGAATTGATTCAGATGCAACTAAAAACAAATGATCACTGAATCAACGATAGTCCTACGTCACCCTTGCGGTTATACCACAGATATAACCTACTTCCTGTTTTTTCCTTACAAGCATTCTCGTTATATTTATCCATTCCATTCCATTGCGATGGAAATCAGTTCGCCCGCAAACACTTCGTTCTCAAACAGTTCGTTCCTAAACAGTTCACTCGCAAACAGTTCGTTCTGAACCAGTTCGTTCACAAACAGTTCACTCTCAAACAGTTCACTCGCAAATCGTTCTTTCGGAATCAGTTCGTTTAGAAACCGTTCGCTCGCAATCAGTTCGTGGGGAGAACTACCGTTCTTTGAAAAAAAACAGGAAGTAGGTTATATCTGTGGTATAACCGCAAGGGTGACGTAGGACTATCGTTGATTCAGTGATCATTTGTTTTTAGTTGCATCTGAATCAATTCTGAATGAATGAATAAATGAATATTTGGGGGACTTCAGGTCAGGTCAGGTCAGGTCAGGTCAGGTCAGGTCCGGTCAGGTCCGGTCAGGTCAGGTCAGGTAATAAGCGCACCAGCGCTTTCATGATGAACGAAGTCAGCTTCACCAGAACAGCGACAACATGCTCCAATCGCTGTTCAATTATAACTGAGTGGATTTCCGAGCGGCGCTCGCTTATATACCGATTGGTGATTTCAATAGCCTGTTTTGAAAGCAATTTTAAGGCAATTGAAGCAAGTTTTTGGATGAAAAAGTAACAAGTATATACCGCGTAGACATTTTATCTTTCGAATGAAGTGTTTATCATACCATTTCGGTCAGTTGTTTAAGAGCTATTGACGCTCAAAATCTCGGTCTCCGGCGTAAGCTTTCGTTTTCGAAACTTTGATTTTACACCCCGGTATAGAAATGAAAGACGTAGTCCTACGTCAAAAAACGACCGTTCGTTCACTCTTTTCGACGAACCAGTTCTTTCGTACCGTTCGTGAACGGTTTGCCCATCTCTAATTTAAACTGTGCATTTTGAAATAATTTATATTTATTATTAACATGTAGTCAGTTCAAGTATTTGGTATGCTATTACTAATGACAAGAATATGCCGTTATCTGCTTCTGCAGCCGTTATAACGCGGTACAACATTAAATTGAAAGTTTACAATAGTTGACCCTAACTGATACGAGAAACTCAATTCAGCATACCGTTTCCTTTCTCCAAAAACACAAATCAGACTTTCAAAAATTACGAAAAGCTACTTAAGTGGTTAAAAACCGTATATGTTTAATCAACTTCTTCCATGTGTGAGGCATCCTCGGTGTCATCCACTAGTAGAGGAGCATCTTCATCAGTAGTTGCGGATGGAGTATCATCTGTGCTTATCCATTTCAAGACCCAGCTTGACCATAAGGTAGATGCGAGATGCGTGCTCACCGGGCTCATCCAGTGAGAATCCAAACGATAACAGCGCAGTTTCGGACAGTGGAATTACAAGATCCTTGACAGCTCTATCATTTTTATCGGCTCATTGTCTGTGAACAAAATGAAGTTTTTAAATTTATTTGAATGCGATAATAAATATATCTTACCTTGATGACTTTTATGTGAGGCGACAATAAAATTAATGTTCACTGTAATGTTATAAAGAATAGTCAACCTTCCGATAAACTTTTAGCAATAATTACGCTAAAATCAGCACCGGAAACTAAGTCAAAAAACGAATGCGGAATCAAAACACGGATACGAAATCAAAACAATTGAAATAACATACACTCATATTAATGCAAAGGGACTATGCAAAAACAGATTTGAAAATATATTTTTATTTGTTTTCTTATCCCAGTGATATTATTTTTCAAAAATTATAATAAGAGGAAAACATTTATAAAGATGAACGAAATTATTTCCTGTACATATTTGTAACAAGGAATGAAAATTTTTAAAATAAAAATGGGTGGGTTATATCTATGATAAGGTTCACGTGGGACTACCTTATCGTACCAATCATTTGTTTGTATTGATTGAATTTTTGATTGAATGAAACAATTCTCGAATTCAATTGAATTCAATATATTTACTTTATGAGTAAAAAGACTGTATAATTCCATGTAAGGTCAATTCATCCATTGTGATAGATTATGTTCTTTGTTACAAGTAAATTTAATGACAGTCCTTTTACGTTTGGTATGATGCCTAGGACAAAATATGTGAACGGAAGAATTACCAAACGATTATTTCATTTTACGTTTCCTTCTGAAGTTTGCAGAAGTACATCCGGAAGACCGTGTTAAGGAAACATATTCTAGTTTGCACAAAGGCAAGCGAGTACAAAAGTACCCACAGTTTGCATATATTTGCAGAGCCGATTCCCCAGACATCTTGGTTTTGAAATCTGTGTTAGGCAAACACATTTCAGTCGGAACAAAAATCCCCCGACTTACATGAATTTGCAATGTCGATTTCCTCAGACACCTTAGTTCTAAAGTCTGTGTTCGGGAAACACATTTCAGTCGGAACAAAAATACCCCCGACTTTCATGTATTTGCAATGTCGATTTCCCCACGCTCCATGGATTTGAAGTCTTTGTTAGGGAAACACATTTCAGTCGGAACAAAAAAGCCCCCGACTTACATGTATTTGGAATGCCAATTTCCCCACGCTCCATGTATTTGAAGTCTGTGTTGGGGAAACACATTTCAGCCGGAACAAAAATACCCCCGACTTTCATGTAATTGCAATGCCGATCTCTCCAACGCTGCTTGGTTTTGTGGCTGTGTTAGGGAAACCGTAGATCGGGCCAACCAAAATGAGGCAGTTAGGGCGTTTAGATAACGCTTAACATTTTACAGTTATTCAATTGTTCACCTAATGAAAAATAACAATTTATTAATTACGATAGAAGCGTAAAAACATTCCCTATCAATTGATGCAAACATCTTTCCGATCCAGTAAGAAATGTTCTAGTTATAAGCATTCGAAATCTTTCATTTTTTCCTGCATGTTTTGTGTTTAGGTTTTCATTTTACTCCCCATATACTCCGGTTAGACGTAGTCCCACGTCAAAAGAAATATATATTCATGAAACACATTGAATACATAGAGCCTTTGCAAAAAAACACAAGCTTTGACATATATTTCAATGAACACTGCACCTTTGTAACTCATTGAGTATTTTACTCCAAAATGAACCTCTCACGTCAGGGCAATCGCCTTCGGCGATACGGTGACCTGGGTCATGAGACTTTGAGGAGTTCATTGTTGTCACATTCCATTTGCGCTGGAGAATCAGGCCCAATGTTTGCGAATATCGATTAATTTAGCAAATATGATTGAAAATCTGTATGAATCTTTGTCCGTAATAACTTCAGGTGATGGCGGCCCGTAGAATTTTTTTTTGTGGAGGAGCTGGAGGAAATGATCAGTACGTGTAACGAGGACTCTAATGAGATTGTAATAACCGAGTAATGACCTCCCATAACCCTCTATGCCGTTGTTTTTTCGCAGTGCTCTGGTACTTTGCAGGTTTGGAAAATGTTCGATTTTTTCGGGAAATGGATAATTGTGGAGACTAACTTTTAACCATTGACATTTCTCCACCGTTAACAATAAAAATAACAGCATATGCTTTCGTTTGAAAGAAAAAGCCTGCCCGTAATAAGTTGAAATTACATGAAATAAGAAATGCCACATCTCACCTTAGGTGGATTAATTTGGGTTTATACTTAGAGACCTCCATTCTTCTGTTCTTGTTCTTCCCGGAATCCAAAATTGATGCATTCATGAAGATCGTATTTTTGCTAATCGAAGTGATTTTTTGTTCGCAGTATGTTTGTACTTGCAAAAAAAAAGTGCGGGTTTCGGCCAATCTTTGATTTTTGGAACAGTCATTTCCCGGAAAATAGAAGATGGGAAAAAATCATTCTTGAACATTGGAGTTCCTTTAGCGTCAATAATCGAAATTACATCAATGGCTTTCGTCAAAAAAATAATTTTTACAGCCTGGTCGTTGATGGGTTAAGCTCTCATTTGTTGCAATTTCCCATGTCCACGGTCAAATGTTAACAAACGGGAGCTGAAATACACCACGCAAAAACATCATACCGAAGGTTGGTTTTTCATATTCTACATTCTTCGTGACTGAGAAAAAGATAGCAACGAATATGGTCAAAAGAAACACTACAGAAATCAAAATTCGCGTTAGAAGAAAAAAAAACTGAGAATTAAAGTTAGATTCCGTGTCTCCATGCTCCATGCACCTCAATTAACCTCCCTATACTCGGGCATAGGTCTGACAGATCGAGAATTACGAGTTACGATTTTTTGCGCAAGTACAGGAGTGTTAATCTGAACATGACATGAAGGACATGGTGGACCTGAAGCAATAAATTTGATATTTTACAAGTTTTACCCAAATAAAACCGTATTTTCTAGAGGTTCTAGAAAAATAATCCCCAAATATTGTTTCACAATAATATTCGAGCAATGGGAAATGTCATTTTAATCTGCCCGAATGATATGAATAATAAATTGTTTATTTTGTTATTTTATCCTCTTGTTCTATCTTCTATCTTCTTCTTCTATATCTATAAAAATGGATTTCTGTCTGTCTGTCTGATTCTTATGGACTCGGAAACTATTGAACCGACCGGCGTGAAAATTGGTATGTAGGGTTTTTTTGGGCAGGGGAAGGTTCTTATGATAGTTTAGACCCCTCCCCCCCTCTAAGGGAGGGCTACCATACAAATGAAACACAAATTTCTGCATTACTCGAGAATTAATCAAACAAATTAAACCAAATTTGGCATGTGAAGGTTTAAGGGGACAATAAATGTTTCTATGGTGGCTCGAGATCCCTCCTTTTCTCTAAGGGGGCTGCCATACAAATGAAACAAAAAATTCTGCATAACTCGAGAACTTATCAAGCAAATGCGGCCAAATTAGGGATGTGACGGTTTTTGGGTACGAGAAATATTTCTATGATGGTATGACACCTCTCCCTCCTCTGGAATGAAGAAGGGGTCCCATAAAAATATTACACATATTTCAATCGAACATGACAATTGAAAATTTTTGGAGAACTCTGAAGGGAAGTGGAAAATTCGAAAAATTCAATTCCCATATGTCTTATAATTACATAGCGACAAACGTTGTTAGTCCAGAGGCGTCTCGTCCGCCTGTTCAAACTGTTCATAGGACAGGTAGACAATCTCAGAATAAAATGTTTATTATTTCACATTTGTAACATGGATGAGGAATTATCGAAGGTAATTTTTTTTTGTTATTCCCATGTTATTCCGAATATCCTTATTATATTTTCTATTTTGGTGGAACTCAAACCCGCCGTGAAGAATATAATCTGATAATTACATTTGAATACACCCAAATCCGCGCGCAACACAGCCTCAACGCTACGAAATAAGCAGTAATGACTACCGGGCTCAAACCATTCATCTGAACCCGCCGTCATCCAAACACAGGGCAAATGCAGTCAACTACATATGAAACGATCACTACTACTAATGCGCCGCCTTGCGTAAAAATGACGTTTTCGGTTCAATATTTCTGCTGAACAAAACCGATGCAAACGATGGAAAATACACAGCACCATCCTTCAGTGTTTGTTCGTAGTTGTCATCGTTTCCTTTTCTGTTTCTCTTTCATTAAAATTTGAGAGAGTGCACGAGACAGCGAGAGTACACAGCACCAAACACCCCAAGCGAGCATGATGCAAAAAAAAAGAACTAATTCATTCATGATCCTGTGGATGCGGTGGTATTATTCGTTGATGCGTGGTTTTTATCAATTTTGTTCATTCGACAACTTGAACCCGGTACACGTATGTCTGCTTACGTTTCAAAACCTCCGCTGCATTGGCCGGACATGTAGATGAAATAGCTGCGTACTTTGGTCTTAATGCTGACAAAATTTTGGCCCAGAGCTATGATGGTGCTACTGTAATGTCCGGAGATAAATCTGGTTTGCAAACATTGGTGAAACAACGTTTATTCACTGGATATATTCACTGTCGCGCACACGTGTTGAACTTGGTTTTGTTTCACTTGTGCACAAACAACAAGAAAACGTCAAGGTTTTTCAATACGATCTCATCTCTTGCGGCATTTTTCTCGCAGTCGTCAAAAGGCAGCGAGACATTGAAGCAATTGATGGAGGCCAAATTACCAAATGTTTGCAAAAATAGATGATTTGAATTATGCACCTATCAATGAATGTGATTGAGAGATTGAGATTTACCTTGGCGACAGTGTCTTTGATGCTGAAACTTTTACTAAATCCAGAGGTCCTCACGCATTCATGCTTGAGTTCAACACTGTATTCTTGCTAAAACTTTTTGCGAATATTTTTGCACATACGGATGTTCTTTATCAAATTTTGCAAAGAAAAGGAATTAGTGCGTATCGTCAAGGCTTGCCTTGCTTCTATAGAGGAGCTCAAAGCAGATCATCATTCCGATAGTGCGCTCAAAGATGCAATTGATGTATCTGGCGAAACTATGCATGACAGTAACGTCATCAATTGTCATCGTTTATATGAATCGATTATAAACCAAATTATTGACGAAATGACGGAGCGGTTTAAGGAAGTAGATGAATACAAATTCGTCGCTTTGTTGAATCACGAAAAATTTGCCGACTTCGATGTCGCATTACCTACTGGTAATTTGTAAATGCATATTTCATACCACTCGAAATTCGATGAAGCGAAGCTTTGTAATAAGCTGACGGTTCTCTTCAAATTATAGTAATTTTTTTTTTTATTTATTTTTAAAGAGACTTTGCCTAATGTGGCATTCGCCTCTGATTATAGTCATTATTCCGATTATCGTTGGACAAAACCTGCATCAAACCTCCGAAACGACTGGCCAGAATGATACTGACATTGCCTAATACAACGGCATCCGTTGAAAGAACTTTTTTGTTGTTGTTCGACGGATCAAGAATTATTTGCGGTCGATATCTGACCACAAACGGCTATTCGGCATTATGATGATGACTGTGGAAAAAGATTATCTTTATGACATAAGGCAGATGTCTTTATTTTATGAGGAATTCATTGATAAGTTTGCGCTCATAGTTGACGGTAGGATTTTTTTATTATACAGGCAAATCTGTTTTTGTGCGGGTGATGGGGACCGCACAAAAAATAGTGTTTGCTAAACAATTTGAAAAAAAAAAAACTTTTTGTTGTGTGGTGGATAGGGACCGCATAAAAAAATCCTTAAGAAAATAACACAAATCCTAATGATTCCATTCGTGATCAATATTCGATTTCCTTTTTTCACTTTCATAAGCGGCCTACTCACTTGCGCATATCATAAAATCAACTCTTTGCTCCTTTCAATAAGCTCCTACTAACACCTTAAAACAAACAAAACAAAACATGAAAATGGGAATTGACTGACACAGTCTCTATGTAGAGCGATAAAATACATATCAAAGATAGAAAAAAGACCGATTACTTCATTTTCTTCCAATTACCGCACAAAAAAGTCGCACCAAAAAATCGCACAAAAAAGTCACAGGAGGGCTGTGTCCGAGACACGACCGCATAGTTGACGTAGGATTCAGTTAGGCTATCTGTTGATTTTGGATATGTCTGAAGAATAATATCATTGAACTCTTTGATAATGATTTGGTGGTCCTGAAAAGGGCGGTTTTGTTTGGTTGTTGGGTATTGGTTATTCACTCCACCAGTGTTTACCGAGTTTTGATGACAGTAATGATGACAGAAGGATGGTAAACAGTCATTGGATGGTGCGTATCAGATAGGAGATGCCGAAGTGGAATGAGATATGATGAAAACCGCCATCTTTGACCCTAGACGAGATGCCTCCTGTGTTATGTGTGTATGAAATAAAGAAAAAAAACTCATCAATGTAATATAAGATAATTACCAATACCG
Source organism: Toxorhynchites rutilus septentrionalis (assembly GCF_029784135.1). NCBI lineage: Eukaryota > Metazoa > Arthropoda > Insecta > Diptera > Culicidae > Toxorhynchites > Toxorhynchites rutilus. Next base: position 100,131,870 of record NC_073746.1, read on the forward strand.
AACACAATTATCAATTTTTATCATCAGTAAAAACATAATACTTCAATATAAAGAAAACATATTTGAAATGGAAAACGTAATTTTGTTTTATAATTTTTACTTTCTAAGTGTTTATTCAACCCAATGTGAATTTTAATTGGACTAACAACACCTAATACTATATGTAGAGCATATGGGAAATCACTTTTTCGAATATTTCTTCACTTTTCCAATTTTTCTCCCCTTATGGAATTTTCTTGGGTGAAAATGAACACAACGAAACAGACAGCTTAAACCGAACGACCCATTCTCGAGCGGGAACATACCTTGATATTTATTTATGAAAATTGAAATAAATCGTTTCATATATGTTCGGTGTTAAGTCAGAGGGGACCAAGTCGCAAAACTGAAATTTCCGAGTTATTAGTCGCATCAGATTTGAAAAATCGTGCATGCAGCAGAAATAACGTATCGAAATGGTTCTGAACGCTCTATGGAAACCCTTTAGAACACCAAACTTCAAGCTCGTTTTTCTCGAAATCATAAAAATGTCATATGGTTCGGTCTGACTTAACACCAACCATATCAATTAGTTTTAAACACAACTGCTAACATATATAATTTTACACTTACACTTGTGGTAAATTTTTCAAAATACATGATCGGTCATTTTATATGAAATTTCACGAAGCAACCAATATTAAAGTTACAAATTTATATTTTATTTCTTCTTACTTGCAATATAAAAATGCCCTCGACTTGCGTATATTTGTAATGCCGATTTACCTCGGGCACCTTGGGTTTGATGTCTCTGCTAGAGAACACATTTCGGTGGGAACAAAAGCTCCCCCTACTTTCATGTATTTGCAATGTCGATTTCCCCCAGGCAGCTTGGTTTTGATGTCTCGGTTAGGGAACCGTCATAAGTGTCGTCAATTTCGACCAATCAGAAGTGGGTATGTCCGTTAGTATGGGGGTTGAGAATTTTCAATTATTCGATAGTTAATTTCATGATATATAATATTTTATTCAATATAAAAAATTGTTATGGAGTGCCGAAATCGATTGAAGCAAAAATTTCATCCATCCATCATGAAATGACTGAGCAATAAGCGTTTGAAATTGGACAATTTTCACGATGTGCTCGATTTTTGATTTTCAATTTGTACCCCAATATGTTCCCGAAAGACGTAATCCTACGTCAAAATTCGCATAAAAACCGCACAAAAACTGGTTTTACTGTATAGATAAATGTTGAGAAATAAAAATGTTAAAATCTGTCGCAATACTGTTGTTTTAATGTTGTAAATGAAATTGAACAGGTAGCTCAGTTGGTCACGCGTCGCCTCTGTGTTAGTTCAACGAAATTGAATTTTGTGCCAACGAAATTGAATTTTGTTCGAAAGTGGAAATGAATTTTAATGTGATAACAACGATACACGAAACCATGATATCGCTCATGTTGTTACACCGGTTGCGATCTATTTGGACGAAAGAGGATGGAAAGTTTTGCTTCATTCGATCTAAAGCCCATAACCTTGCAAACTTGTTTCGAACGGTTCAGAGCAGTTTCACTTCACTTTAGGGCCCTGTTATCAAAAAAATTATCATGTTGCAATTCTGCACTCGGATGACGAACATTTCTTTTAGTTCAGGAATTCATATTTTGCAAGAAAGATAGAAAAAATAGCGAAAAGCGAAGAGTAGCGAAACATTGGGCCTGATCACGAACGTCACTGCCACGAACGCTTTCATGTCACTTACACTTCACTTAATCATTTTGTGTCTATCATCATTCCGTGACAATTGCGTGTAAAAATGAACTCCGTGAAGTGAAAGTGATCATTCCCGTTTATAAGAGACATGTTGGTTGCATAATGTCGGGTATTTGAACGTTGTGTCGGTTGCATAATTTCGGACGTTTGAACGTTATGTAGGTAGAATTGATACAGCGTATGAGATAATATTCCATTTAATTAATCGTATGGTTTGGAATGACAAGTTTGCGATTATACCTCGAAGATTAGTTTGCTGAATCAAATGCTGGTTCAAGAAGAGGAGGAATACTTGGTTGCTCGGGAATAATGTAGTTGTTGAACATATATGAATGTAATTTTATGCTAGAGCTAACATAATAGTCATGTATAAAACATGACGCTAATAGTCATGTTTTATACATGACTATTATGTTTAAAAATTGAAATCTCGCATACTCTTGCACTTTGCTCTGTCTTACTCGTTTGAATAGTGAGAAATATTTAGAATTATTTTTTTATGAACCGTTTCTACAATTTTGGTGAATAATAATAACTTCTATATCTCAGAACAAACCCGAATTTATCCACCTCTCGATCAGTATAATCTGAGCTACTCCCGTATAGGATTCTGAAGTTTAATTCACTTATCCTTCCCATCCTCGTGTAATTTAATACACGTGACATTTAATTATTTAAACAGAAACTGGTCAGCGCTTTTTTAATATTCTTTCATTCAAAGTATGTCTTCAAAACAATACCGTTGAAAATATCTATAACGTAACAAATTATAACTATCGTCCTGATTTTGGTCTGGCCCGCTAATTGTGAATGTTTGAATTACAAAAACTAGCTCTGCAATGTTGGAAAAACTTCACAGTTATTATTTTATATTCAAAATATCAACAAATCAATATTATACATAATCAATCATAATGATCGTATTTGGGCCAGTGGCCTCCATTGCCATTTTATGGTGTTGCAACTCTCTCTTAGTCTAATCCTAAAAATAGAAACAAAAAATTTATGTTCATTCAGGACAATCGGAAGTAGACCTTCGCCATGTTTCAATGGGTCTACGGGTGCTACATTTCTAATCGTTAATTACGTTCCATAGCGCATTTACCGAATCCAAATAAACAAATTTACGTCCTCTGGATACGTCAGAATTTCGTTCTAAAAAGGCCACCAGGCGGGTAAATTGCTGTTTGTTTATCTCTTGTTTCTTAAACAAGACGAGACAATATTCAAAATGTTAGCAAAAAAGCTTAATAAATACGAAATTAAACTTACTCCATTCCGCGTGATTAGCTTTCACCATCTAAAACACAAGTGACAAATATACCTGTTCTTCACCGTGACATGACAGTATCGTGGTATTCATAATAACACCGAGTTCATCAAACGGTGACACACGGTGACAGTCGTAATAAGGTTGTATACAATTCACTTCGTTTTCACCGTGAAGTGACGTTCGTGATCAGGCCCATTGTTCTGTTATTGCGATAATTGTGCGATAACGCTTTCATCATCTCAGCTTGAAAGTGAACAGAAAAATATTGCAATGATGGGATAGATGTTGAAGGTGGGTCGCTAGCAATTACCACCGTTTACCTCCGATGAAACTCGTTCCAGCTCGATTCGGCTTACTTTCGGGGGGATTGGCTTTCAATTAAGCTCACCTGTTATTTTGCCGGCACGATTAGTCGATAATGTTCGGCAGTGTGAAGCTCGCGCAATTATCTTCTCGAGGCATGTCATACTCGTGCAAAATGATATACTCACCGCCCGCTGAATGCAACAACTCGCCGTCGCGTGCAGGTGAAAAACCGGCCGCGAATCCAAAACCTGTAGAAGGTAAAGGAAGTACAAATATCTGTGTGGTTGCGCAGTGGACATGTTTGTGCGTGTGTGTGTGTGTGTATAAACAAACGGTGCAAAACATCGCTTAGCACATCGACATTAGCGGAATAAGTAATTAAGAGCAATTTCATTGAATGCATGGAGAACTAGGCGGCGAGCTTCGGCGGATGTTTTTTGCCCTGCTCCTTTTTTTTATTTTTTTCTTCATTTGTGTTACTAAAAATGTTCATCGTTCTGAAGCTGTCTCCGCGAGTTCCAAGGCCGACGGGTCGAATCGTTGGCGGCGCGAGTTGAATCGCCTCGGGTTTTTTTTCTTTGCGTTGTTGTTTGTATTCGCTTTTCGTTTTCGTTTTGTGAGCAAAACAGAGAACGATGCGCAAATGGCGATAGCGAATAATTTCTCTCGGCGCTGAAGGAAGAAAGCGCAAAGTTGCCGCGTCGCGCCAGGTTGCGCGACCATTTGACACGGGCAAATGTTGCCACAGAAGCGTAAAAAAAACAAACCAAGCCAAGAAATGTGCGCAGCAGAACATGGGACGAGAGAAGGAAAAGAAACAGAAACAACAAAAAAAAACGTTTACGTTGAACATATTTTTTTCGCGCTTCCAGCGAATCTACGCTATTTTGCATTATTATGTAGCAGCGTCGCGGTGGTTGAAGGGGGGCCAGAAACGCCCGGGAAGTGAGCTCTCGAGCGCGGGTGAATATCGGTAATAGTCGACTCGATTAGTGATTAGTGATAGGTCATCTACTGGCTAATTTACACGGAAGCGTACGGTGGGAAATCCCAAGAATCTCCCGCTGTATATGTTTTCTTAAAACTGAGCGAAAGTATGATGGAAGTGATTCGTGGAATGATTACATTGGATCAAAAATAAGCACAGTGCAAACAATGTGAGCTGTAAGTTGCATGGAGAGCTAACGGTATAGCTAGTACAAGCAGGTAGCGAATTTGGCGGATAAATGTTCTTGGGATGTGTAACCCCTTGTGACTTCTTCCTTTTTCTAGAGTAGAAGAGAATCACTTTGGTTTGGTAAACCTTGTTGGCATTAAGACGGAATCGTTGGGGGAAATAATAAACGTCGACGAGCTCCAGAAGAGCTTCGTATAGTTGAAGAGTCGTTGGCAGAAGTGAAATATTTTTGGTGTTTCTATCTACCTTTACTTTTTCAAAACTTGTTGCAAAATTATGTTGCTTTTCCTATTCACTCTTTCATAGTTTTCTTCTATGGCTACCTTCAAATAATGATAGTATCGGGTTTTGACGTAGGACTACGTCTTTTATTTCTATACTGGGATGTTCAAAGTTTCGATAACGAAAGCGTTACGTCGGAGAACGAGATTTTGAGCGTTAATAGCTCCTAAACAACTGAACGAATTGGTATGATAAACACTTCATTCGAATAATAAGATATCTACGCGTTATATGCTTGTTACTTTTTGATCCAAAAACTTGTTTGAATGGCCTTAATTTACTTTCAAAATAGGCTATTGAACTCACACCAATCGGTATACAAGCGTGTGCCGCTCGGAAACCCACACAGTTATTATTGCGCAACGATTGAGTTTCGATCGCTGGAATGGATGGATGTTTCCCTAACACAGACTTCAAAACCATGAAGCCAGGGGAAATCGGCATTGAAAAATAGGTGCAAAGTACGGATACTTTTGTACTCGCTTGCATTTTTTTCAAACCGGAATGTGTTTCCCAAATACAGATTCCGAAACCAAGAAGTTGGGAAAATCGGCATTGCATACCCCCATGCATTTTTACACTCCGGAAATCGTTTTGCTAACACGGTCTACAAAAACGGATACAAATGCAACGCTTTGGCTCGATTATGCAAGACTGCATTGGAAGATATCTCTTCATGTCTCCAGCTCAATGAACTTCTACGCATATCTTTTGATGATTAGGCAAAATGTTGATAACCATTTGGTGCGATAACTACTACCATAATACATAAATTGACTTAAATTTAGGATTTGTTTGCGATTGAATTCGTCAACAGTTTCATTCATTTACTAGTTTAATTAATAATTTAATCAATACACACAAAAGATAGATCTGCGCAGCGGCGATATCTTACTCAATGAGGAACATTCGAGGTGGGATTATTGCTAATCGAAGAAATACAATTGATTACTAAGCAAACGGCAGTCCTACGTCAACCTTGCGATTATATCATAATTATAACCCATTCATAGTGTTTTTCAAAGTTTTTTTTTAAATAAATCAAGATCAACAAGAAGTTCATCAATCGTCGTTGGCTTGTTGACATAGACCATAGACTCGACGTAGCCCCATAGGAAATAGTCTAACGGCGTCAAATCATTGAGCGGTAGCGATTCCCATTCACAGTAACGTGCCAGTCTTAATCATCATGGAAGAAGTACGGCCCAATGGCGCCACCGGATCATAAACCGCACCAAACCGAATTTTTTTGCAGGATGCAATGGTGACTCGTGGAGTACGTGTGGATTGCTGCCTGACCAATAACGCATATTTTGCCTATTGACGAAGCCATTCAGGCAGAAATGAGCCTCATCGCTGAAGATGATTTTTCGATGAAAATCCGGATCATTTTCAAGTTTTTGCTCAGCCTAATTCACGAACATACGACCCTGCTGGTGGTCAAGCGGCTTCATTTCATGCGTCAATTTGATCTTGTAAGGATGTAGGTCAAGATCTTTTCGCAAAATTCGCCACATCGACGTCACAAAGATGCCCAACGCTTGAGAACGACGTGTGAGAGATTGATTTGGGTCTTCCTCAATTGATGCGCTAGCGGCAGCAATATTCTCGACACTCCGGGCACTTCTTTGTCTCATTGGCACAGGAACATTTTGTACTGTGCCTGTGGATTCAAATTTTTCCGCTAAACGCTCAATTGTTGATCTGGCAGGACGATTATGACGACCATTAATTGGACGTAGTGCTCTTGAAGTAGAGGCCAGTGACTCCGAATTTCGGTAGTAAATTTTAATAATCTGGACTCGTTGCTGAATCGTATATCCTTCCATTATGTGCTCCCGTGGTCGAGTGGTTAGCGTCACACCTAACATGCCGGGGGTTCGTGTTCGATTCCCGTTCTGGTCGGGGGAATTTTTCGCCAAAGAAATTTTCTCCGACTTACACTGTGAACACGCGTATTCTAGAGCTTGCCACTCAGAATGGATTCAAGGCGTGTTATTTGGCAGAGAAATTTCAACTAAGTATTGATGAAAAATGACGCAAGTAATATCTACGTTGAGACGGCGAAGTTCCTCTAGGAACGTTAGTGCCATTTAAAAAGAAGAAGATCTTTCCATTATGAAATGGCAAACTTTACTGAAGAGAAATATCAAGAGAGCGGGAAAAAATACGGCGTCGTTTGCTGTCCGTATCGGTCTACTTTGGTAGCGTCCCTATTGAAGTACCCTTTATATTAACGCCACCACAGCGCAATTTGTATTAGATTTTTTTTTTAATGACACTTGTTCTGGGGTCAATGTAATGGGGGCGAAGTCCCCGTATAACGAGGACAAGGAACCGAGACGGCCCAAAGCCACTGAGGTGACGCAATCCGAGTCGGCAGTGACCCGCTGTCGGATGCGACGGCCTATCGCAAGCAAACTGTGTTCCACCGATTGCCCTATATCTTTGAACAAGCTTCATCTGGTGTCGAGGGATGGCACAAAGAACACACCGAATGACGATGCTGGGGACAGATAATTCCCATTGTATAAATTTCGGAGAATCGAGTTTCAAATCTATATATATATATATATATATATATATATATATATATATATATATATTTATATATATATATATATATATATATATATATATATATATATATATATATATATATATATAAATGGATTTCTGTCTGTCTGTCTGATTCTTATGGACTCGGAATCTACTGAATCGACATGAATATTGGTATGCAGAGTAGCAAAATCTCACACTCATTTTACTGACAGCGCGAGATATTGAGACAACATCAAATTCAAACACCAATGCCCCTGTAGTTCATGACAAGTGAACCGAACCACATCACATGCAACCGACACTCCGTCGAGTGGGACATTTGGTTTTTGCATTATTCCCTACACTCATTCGTTTCACTGTCTCACTTACAATGACCACCCGAAATATTCATACGCATCTTCGATCAGCTGACAGTGGAAGGGAACAAAATTTCATACAGAGAAATATCATCTCACTGACACCGCGTCAGACGTTTAAACGCGTGTTTGTGTGTATGTTTTTCTGGTATCTTTCTAGCCCCGGTCCCGGTCCACACACATCGATGGGCAACGGCACATTCGAGTGCTGAATTTATGGGTGTATGACCAACGAAAATTTCACCAGGACGCAATGAAAGGTGATATTTTCAGCTTGGGCATTCACTGACATGAGAATGGACTGCACCGCGGCACCGTGATTGAAAGGTGGGGCTGCCATACGAATGAAACACAAATTCCTGCATTACTCGAGAATTAATCGAGCAGATGAAACCAAATTAGGCATATGGAGGTTTTAGGGTGCAATTAATGTTTCTATGTTGGTTAGACACTTCACCCCCTCTATAAGGGGGGGCTGCCATACAAGTGAAACACCAATTTCTACATTTCTCGAGAATTAATCAAGCAAACGAAACCAAATTAGGTATATGGAGATTTTAGGGGGCACGAAACGTTTCTATGGTGAATAGACACTCCTCCCCCCTCTTTAAGGGGAGAAGAGGGGAGATGTCTGTCTTTATTCTATCATATTTTCTGTATCAAACATTTATTCCATGTAACGGAGAAACATGTTATTTGCAAGTGGTTGAAAAATCTTGAACGAGAATTGTGTCTGAAAACAATCTTATATTATAATGTCGAGTTTTGGTAGACGTACTAGGAATTTTATAGTAAAAGGTGAATTCAACGGGGTCGATTAGAAGATCAATCAATGAACAGTTCTGCGATTGAACTCATGAACTTGCGCTTAGTAAGAAAACGTGAATGTTTGAAGGTATTGATAACAAAAAACAAATTTTGGGCGGGACGAAGTTTGCCGGGTCCGCTAGTAGTTAATAATGACGCCGGCCACGCATTTGCCATCACCAGGAGCGGGGAAGGAATGTTAATATAATATTTGTCGCTTGAAGGCCAGAAGCTACCTAGCGATTACCCAGGAAGAGATAGTTGATAGTGGGGGGAGGTGCGAATCAGGAATCACTGTGGGGAGTGATGTGATTAGAAGTTTATCCATTTCATTCTTTGCATAATAATCATGGATAACAGGAGGTTTTAGGGGGCAGCAAACATTTCTAAGGTGGTTCGACACTGCTCCCACCTCCCTAAGGGGGGGCTGCCATAGAAATGAAACACAAATTTCTGCATAACTCGAGAACTAGTCGAGCAAATGGAACCAAATTTCGCATATGGGAGGAAATAATGTTTTTATGATGGTTAGACATTCCTTTCCCCTCTCTAAAGAGGGGAGGGGAGGGTGCTAAACAACATGAGAACTAACCAAACAAATGGAATCATACTTAGCATATAGAGGTTTTAGGGATCGATAAACGTTTCTATGGTAGTTTGACACTTTTGCCCCTCTCTAAAGAGGGGCTCCCATACAAATGAAACTCAAATTTCTGCATAACTCGAAAACTAATCAAGCAAATGGAACCAATTTTGGTATGTAAAGGTTTTTGGGGGCAAGAATCGTTTCTATGGTGGTTTGGCACTCCTCCCCTTCTCTATGGATGGCTACCATACAAATGAAGCATGAATGTCTGCATAACTCAAGAACTTATCAAACAAAAAGAGCCAAATTTGGGATGTGAGGGTTATTAGGCACGAGAAATGGTTCTATGATGGTATGACACCCCTCCCTTTTCAGGAATGGAGAGGGGGTTCCATAAAAATAATTCACATATTCCAACCAAACATGACAATTGAAAATTTTCGGAAAGCTCTGAAGGAAAATGGAAAAATTCGGAAAATTCAATTCCCGTGTGTTCTACAATTACATATTGACACGTCCATTTGATGTTTGCGGTAACGAAATTGATCTTCGTTCGAAAGTGGATCGTCTTCTATCTGTATAAATAAAAATGGATCGCCGAATGTGTTGATAAGAACAAAACTCGAAGAAGGAATTATCCGATTTAGGGCTATCTTCATTCTATTATATTTTAACATATAACATAGAAACATATTATTTGAAAATGATTGAAAAATCATGAACGAGAATTGTGTCCGAAAATAATCTGATATTATACTGACGAGTTTTGGTGGAAGTCCTAGGAAATTTATATTAAAAGTAAATTGTAAAGGGTCAATTAGTAGATGAATCAATAAACAGTTCTACGATTGGACCCATGATCGTAAGTAAGAAAACGTGACTGTTTGGAGGTATTGATAACAAAAAATAAATTTTGGGCGGGACGAAGTTTGCCGGGTCAGCTAGTTTATCATAATATTTGGTATGCCATCGTTGACGGTGTCGTCCCATTTCATCCTTTTCAGTACTGACTATCATTATCTGTTATTCATAGGACCGCCGTATTGATTCGTGAAAAGGTTCACTGAACATTAGGATTTGTTTAGAAAAAGATGCATGCTGATACATGCTGATAGAAAGTATAAGAATAGTATTGCTCCTCGACGTGGTGGCTGAGAACATTCGATCGGAACGTTGGAAACCGTTTAGTAGCTGAGAGCATACATTCGATTATAAAGGATAAATTAATCGGAAGAAAGAGGTTTCTTTCATAACGTTGGCTGGATTCATTTGGGAAATGGAATATAACAGAACACTTGAAAACACAGAAAATGTGTAAATATTTCCACAATTTCTTGCAGGCGAGGATATCACGTGTTTCGACCTAATACAAATATGTATGCATGCTTGGCATCTCGCTGACCCGATTACGGCCCTAAGGGCGGAAGGGCGTTATTTGTTGTGCGCACGTATAGCGAAGAAACAGATTTTGTTTTCCATGCAGCTATGCACAGCAGGTTGGTAGTTGGTAGTTGGTGTCGCAGTACGTGCGTGTTGGGCATCTGGATGGCGAGCGATGGCGGCGAATGTAGGAGATGCGGTGCGCGGCTAGACGCATTAGAATTGTGTTTGATCTTTGAACCGCTCAGGGATACAAAGGGTGTTCAGATTTATTATTTATTGTTTACATATTCGTTCTAATTGCTAAACAACGATGGACACGTGGAACCCCGATAGACACGAAACGAAATTTAAATTTGTGGTTATTGCAGTCATTGAAAACTAACATTGATGAATAATTTCTGTCCTCAGCAATATAGGTTTATATCGAAGAAATAAAAAAAACCGATCAATTGATTTAACGATAATAAAAATTGTAATTATATAAAGTGACTTGTTTTTCCTCGTTCGGCGAATTACATGCAGCTAATGGTTGTTTTTTCACAAGAAATAATGGAGGACTTCCCCTTCAGGAAAAGGTATAGTTATCACTGATAAAATATTCAGATATACTTTTACAATCCTTCCCAGGAACATGCCGATATTAGAGGAGTCCTTTGAACATAACTGCTAATCATTCTATTACGGGGAAGTAAACAAATTATGAAGAACTTATCTATTATTGAACAGTGGAAAAGTTCAATAAGCGGATCAATTTGTCAGATTGTTGCTGTAAAACCTTCTGCAATATAGTCCCAAAGAACCGGCAACTGATTGGCTTGGGAGCCGTGACAGACAGAAGCAGATAATTACTTGAGAAAATAATATCTGATACACAGCTTTTTTTCGTATTTCCTAAGAACGGTCAAGTTCATTAGAAAACATTTTATTGAATTTTAATTTCAGTCCCTGGGAAAAAAATGCAAACGATAGAAATGCAACAAAGTTGCACATTCCCTGTTCGCCCTGTTTTTCTTTCCAAGATGCCGTTTGTCAATCACTCAAAGTAAAGTATGCAATTAACGTGTTAAAGTCTCACTAGAACTTGACAAGATCCGCTTGTCGGAGTTTCGTGATTGCTTTGAAAGAACCTTGAAAAAGGATTTACGCCGTGCCGTGCCGTGCCGGTGCGACATTCCAATTAAAACTATTTTCAATTTGTTTTCAATTTAACACTAGATTGCCAAAGCAAGTGATTTTGACTGCTTTTCAATTTCAATTAGAAAATAATGATGATACATTATGAGATAATTTCTTAGAAACAACTTTTTAATAAGCGTATCAATAAGTTTTAAGAAATTATGTATTATAATAATGTGCATCATTCACTCAAGCTTTCATGTTTCACAAATGTTTTTCACGGTTACAAAACAAAAAGTCTAATCAATCCTTTGAGGCTGTGCGGTCGATTAACGCAGCGGATGTTTGGTAAACGTATAGGGGTAGTGGGGGCAAATTGGTCATGGGGGGCAAAGTGGTCACCTGCTTGTTTGGTAGTATAACTATTGACTAAAGGGTGTGTCACATCAAATTGCATCACGGAAAAAAACGCTGTAGAAATTCGCCCAGTAGACCGATCCTTTTGAAAATTTTAGACAGTAAAATAAAAACTATTAAACAACTTTTGGCATTTTCTTTTTATTCATAGTTCGAGCCCAAGCCCGTATGCTCGCACCTTCCTCTTTACCCCGTCCATAAGGTTCTGTACAACGTCAGGTTGTAGTTTTTTTTGAACAGAAATCCATTTTCTCTTGAAGTCCGCCTCCGATTTGACAACTTTTGGGTTCTTCCGGAGGGCCTGCTTCATAATCGCCCAATATTTCTCTATTGGGCGAAGCTCCGGCGCGTTGGGCGGGTTCATTTCCTTTGGCACGAAGGTGACCCCGTTGGCTTCGTACCACTCCAACACGTCCTTTGAATAGTGGCACGAAGCGAGATCCGGCCAGAAGATGGTCGGGCCCTCGTGCTGCTTCAATAGTGGTAGTAAGCGCTTCTGTAGACACTCCTTAAGGTAAACCTGCCCGTTTACCGTGCCGGCCATCACGAAGGGGGCGCTCCGCTTTCCGCAAGAGCAGATCGCTTGCCACACCGTGTACTTTTTGGCAAACTTGGTTAATTTCTGCTTGCGAATCTCCTCCGGAACGCTGAATTTGTCCTCTGCGGAGAAGAACAACAGGCCCGGCAGCTGACGAAAGTCCGCTTTGACGTAGGTTTCGTCGTCCATTACCAGGCAATGCGGCTTCGTCAGCATTTCGGTGTACAGCTTCCGGGCTCGCGTCTTCCCCACCATGTTTTGCCTTTCGTCGCGGTTAGGAGCCTTCTGAACCTTGTATGTACGCAGGCCCTCCCGCTGCTTGGTCCGCTGGACGAATGAACTTGATTGATTTTTGATTTTTGAGTCACCCTGTACTTCAGTAGAGCTATCGCATGTCAAAATACAAATAAAAACAGAAATTACTCTCTCGATAGCCATTCGGCCGTAGTTCTGTGCGCATGGTATCTAAGGAATTTCTCATGAAAATAAGTTTATTCAATCTGATATGTTGGATTTGTTTAATCTCAGCGAATAATTAGCATAGGAATTATTTTCATGTGGTCATAGGTGAATAACAACTTACAGCGTTCTGTTTACTAAAGCTGTTATACCTCATCACATTCTGCTCTTAAAGAAGATCCTTTTGTGGCTTTGACCCTGGATAAATATGCCACTCCAACTAAACCAAGCCTCATTATGCGGAACGTTATGTGTTTCTTACTACGTTTTTGTAGGCAAGAGAAAATTCAAATTGAGACTCTAGGTTAATAGGCCAAGCTTATTTCATACATGTACCTACTGTAACAAATATGATTTAAACGAATTTGGACGAAAAAACGCATAAATCTATCCCATTTAACTTGATATGTGAGGGTGACCACTTTGCCTTCACTAGGTGACCACTTTATCTCCAAGCAAAAAAAAAAAGTTCGATTTTTTATCTTTTTTTAATGATAAAAGCGTACTATTTTGAATTTTTATAGTAAAAGCCGTTTGCTATCTTGGAGAACAATGAGTTGAACTATAATATTCTTCGAAAAACGGGATTTAAATCGGTATGTGGGCGCTGAAAATGGGCATATTCCTTAGGGTGACCACTATGCCCCCACTTCCCCTACTCAACATTTGATCAAAACAGAGGGAGCAATTCGCAGTTAGTGGGTCACAATGGCCAATGCGATTACACAAACGATTTGATGAGTGTTCCGGTTGCGCTGATGAAAAGTATCAATCATTCAGTAGCTCTGAATGTTAGGACTGAATGAAAGAAAATTATCGAAATAATTATAACGAGCATGGTTTTTATTTTTCGTTGAATGAAACGGTTTCCGTAGAGAGTGACTGATTTATCTTTATCCTAAAAATAAGTTCCAGTTTTGGTAACTGATTACTTATTAATTTTGATTCCCAGAGGTTCCGTTTACCCTCTGCAAATGGATAGTGATCGTTATCTAGATTCGAAGAATCCAGTGGATGGGGAAACGATTCGAAATGCAATTCTTACTTTGCCTTCTCTTAATGGTGATTCAAGCCTAGAGGAGAATGAACTTGGAAGTTCAAAGTCTCTGTAATATAAAAGAAAAAAAGGAGCTGATTTGCTGTGGATGGTCTTCACCCTTCGATGTTCATTCAGTTAGTGACTCTGAAGTGTTGTAATGGATTCATTCGAAATTGTCTGAAAAATGTTGAGTGTTGAAAATAAGAACCATATATTTATCAATTGTTAATTTGTTCCAACTAGCGCTTGGCAAGTAATTACTCTGCATGAACGGTAAGATATACAGCGCGGACTCGATTATATACAGTTTCGGATTACTTTTCACTGTATATAATCGAATCCTGTATATAATCGAGTCAAAATTTTTTTTAAATTTTTTTTTGCATGTATTTTTAGTTTTTTGAATAAAAAAGAATCCCATTTTTGATTCATTCCCTTAAAGTCAAAAAATAATTTGATCCAGATTCTCTCAGGAGGTGATAGACGATGATATTTGATGAAAAAAAAAATCCTTTAACGCATATGTTCGAATTTCAACAATGACAGAGTTATATAGACCTTGTTTTTTGTTTCGGGCTCGTGTGCCTCAAACTGGCTCTACATTAAAAAGTACGCTATGGAAGACGATTCTGTTGCTTTTGAACAGAATTTGTAAAATGAGAAAATTTAGCACAGTATATAGTAGTGGAACATCTTAATTAGTGGATTTTAATAACATTTTGGAAGTGAAAAACTTAAAAGATAATAATTTTTAATGTGTTATTATTAATTTCAACCTGAAATTTTTTATTAAACTAGATTGTTTCTATCAATTAAATTGAAGCTCTCTAACTGCTCTACAATTTGTTTCTTTACACCCAACTTCTATCTTTCTTAATTTGGCTGCAATAAACAATTTTTGTGGAAAGTTCAGGTAAAATCTTCAAAAATCACTATTTTTACCACACTGTACATGTAATAGCCACTTAAATTTCACCTTAACGTTGAAAGGTTACATTTATTCTTGAAATGAGTCATATAAGAAATATAACAAAAATAATTTCCAAACTGTATATAATCTAGTCCAAAATTATATATAATCGAATCACATATAATCAAGTCTGTATATAATCGAGTCCGACCTGTATATAGTGTAGGATATAACAACTATCTTCATTTACAAGACTGACCATTTGAACTTTATTGTTGTGTGAAATATTTCAAAATAAAATTTCTAGGTAAGCATCATCTAATGATGCACGCGGTGTTGGTGCAGAGAAAAGCGCTCGCACTGAACCGAGCCTTCGCGAATGTGACACCGCGCCGAACAACAACGAAGTAGGCGATTTCGGCGCGTCGGTCGAAAATGTAAACTCCCAGGCAGCAACCAAAATCAAGCTCCCTCCGCTGGTGGTGAAGGCGGTCGCTCTTGACAAACTCATCAGCGAATTCGCATCGATGGGTGTTACAGCAGAGTACAAGCTGTGTGGCATAATTCGGTCTTTTTCCAAGCAGTTAACATTGTTTATTTTCCGTCTTCATAAGGGCTTCGTTTGTGCCTTTGAGAATGCATCAATGCATTGAACTGACGTTATGGCGAAGCAGACGTTAAGGTTGTGCACCAAAAAATTATTTGGGAATACTAAGCATCTTGAATATCTTACTGGAATGTTATAAGTTATTTGGGTTCGCGTGCCAGTCGCAAAACTGCCTTCAACTAGGATTGCATTTGCGCTAATATTGATCATAATGAAGCATTGCTACTGTTTTCGAGGTTGTTATTAACAAAAAGAGTTTATTTCTCTTGTTTAGTCATCAAGAAAGTAAATGTTCTGGAATTTTGTATGTGATTAGGTTTTGCTTGCCAGTAGCAAAACTTCCTCCACTAAGGGAGACAGCTGCGCTTATCTCGAGCATAAGAAAGTAATGCAACTCTTCTCGATGCCAGTAATATTAACAGAAGCGTTTCTTTTTAGAATAGCGCAAAATGATGAGAAATGTTTATATTGCTAGTAGTTTCAAGCCACCAATGTATGGCTCTGTATGCATGCTATGGAGAACGCTTGTTTGGCGCTTGGTTTACGCTTAGTTTGTACGAAATATATCTAGAGGTGCGATTCCGTTGAGGCAATACTAAATAACATGTAGCATGATATTTGATACTTGCAAGTGTTGTCATTGTTGTTGTTTACATGCGGTGCCAAAGATATATTGATGTAGTTATGAGATATGGAATAATGGTGCTGGTGCAACATGTATATAATCGACTGTAGCCGAGTCTATGTCAATTTCGAAAAAGGCCACCGGAATAGCCTTCGAGGTAAATTTTCAATGCATTGACATGAAATAATTTGCGACTTACGATTGTTTTGCGAGTGCAAGAATGAATCATCAATCAATTATCGTCAACTGATTCTACAATGAAAAAATCATTTCAGAGATTATTCCACTAAGCAGTTGTTTCTAAAATTTCACAGCATTATAGAATAATATCCGAAGGTATAAACAAGCGACTTATATAAAATAACAGCGTAGTTCTACGTCAACAATGCGGTCGTATCCTGGACACAACCTCATATAATTTTTTTTTATATAAAAACAGCAGTAAATGATTCCGAAATACTTCTTTGTACTTCTGACTGTTGAAGCTAATGCCATTGGTTTCACTATTTGAGGAGAACATCTCTGATAAAGAGAAATTCAACTTGAATAGTATTCCTTCATTCGGAAGAACTTATGGAACGCGTCATGTAATTTTTCAACTCGTAACCTTGCAAAAATTTTCAAAGCGGTCTGGTTCAGATAGCTTTTGATCAACACCAATGTACAGTCAGAAGTGCATTAAGTACTTCAGAATCATTTACTGCTGTTTTTGCATAAGAAACACAGTGAAAATTGGGTAATTTGGCATCAATTCATAACATCCGGAAAGTTGAGCCATGGTTTATTGAATAGGGGCTTCAGATTCTGGACTGGTCAGCTTGTTTACCAGTATGAGTGATTCGAAGAGCTCAAACGAGCAGTATCCTCTGCGTAGAACGAGATACACACTACAGCATGACGCAGCTTGGTCGTAACCATCCCGGAAGAGTTATTTGGACTGATTAAGAACTAAAGAGGACCTACGAAATATAAGGTTGGGGAAAAAGAAATGTCGTATTTCTGATCGAAATTTGACGCTTTGTTTAACATACTTAAAATTATCCAATTTAAGTCAAATATGCGCCGTTTTGTTCGCAAACTTGTTTCCATTTAGAAGGCAACTTCATTATCACCCCCCTTATTAACCCCCCCCCCCCCTCTCCTTATTTGCAAAAAACTCAGGCAGACAGTTTTCGCAAGCCTCTTTTGAGGCCAACTTAGTATCACCAAGAGCGTTTTGCATAACCCGGAAGAGATGATAATCACTCCCGTAGCTTCTGGCGGGTCATCAAAGATGTGTGAGGCCGAGCGTTGTCCTGGTGGAAAACAACATCATTCCTATTGATCATTTCTGGCCGCTTCTGGTCAATCGCCTGCTTCAAACGGTCAAGCTACTCACAGTAGAGAACCGAGTTGAGGGTCTGGCCATAGTTGAGCAGCTCGTAGTGGATGATTCCGTTCCAATTCCACCAAACACACAGCAAAACCTTCCTGGCCGTCAATCCGGGCTTGGCGATAGTTTGGGCCGGCTCACCGCGCTTCGACCACGACTTTTTTCGCTTTAGGTTGTCGTACGTGATCCACTTTTCATCACCATCTTCTACAAAAATGGGTCGAGTTCGTTCCGTTTCAGCAGTGCATCGCAGGCGTTGATTCGGTCTAAAAGATTTTTTTGCGTCAACTCGTGTGGCACCCATACATCCAGCTTTTTTTAGAATCCAATCTTCTGCGAATGGTTCCAAACGGTTTTATGGTCTATACCCAGCTCCTGGCCTATCGAGCGATTGCTCACATGCCGTTATACTTGGATGATTTCAACGATTTTATCGGTTTCCACGACGATTGGCCTACCAGTACGGGGTGTATCTTCGACAGCTACTACACCAGAACGAAATCGATCAAACCAACGCTGTGCTGTGCGAATCGTTACAGTATCGGGTCCATAAACTACACTAATTTTTTCGGCCGTTTTCGTTGCAGTTTTATCTCGCAGGTAGTAAAAAAGTAAAATATGGCGAATTTCTTGCTTGGTGGACTCCATCTCTGACCCGCTATAACTTGAGACTGCAAATGACAATCACAACATTGTCAAAACTTGTAGCACAGATTGTCGTCTTTATATTGACAATATACGACATTTCTTTTTCCCCAACCCAATAGAATAATTACAAATACAATAAGCAATACAATAATACAATATTCATGTGAAATTGACGTTAGTTTTGCAAAAAAGTGAGAGTTTTTCCATCTGGTTCTATAGTTATGAAACACTGGAATTTTTGTTTTTTTAATGTTTCACGCCTGAACACAACAATAAAGTTCAAATGACCAGTCTTTTTAATTGAAGATAGTTGTTATATCCTACACTATATACTTCAATTCAACCGACTTCGTACATATCTCTGGAAACTCAGAAAAAAATTGTGTTTCTATAGTTGTGAAACACAGTGTAGAGATTGGCAACACTGTTCATTTCAGTGAGCGGCTCAGAGCCGTGCGCTCAATGAAAAGAGCCGGATCATCTGAGCGGCCCAACGGCTCTTTTCAAGAATAGGTTTATCCAGATATGTAAAGAATGGAAGACGTAAAAATAAGGTTTGAAACAATAATTAGTGCAGATAATAGTAAAAATATTACTTTACTGAAGGTTTTCTCTGATATATTTCCATCACAATAAACTTCGTTACATATTTTGATTTATAACAATTATCTTTTCAATATTATCTGATGTAAGTCTACTACGTCTTCCACTGTAAACTTGTCCTGCTTTCGGAAAAATTCGCTCACATGGTACTGAAGTCGCTGGGATACAAAATATTTAAAAAATCGTAGAGCCGCGAATAGATAGATGTCCTTTCTTTCCACCAAAGCAAAGGGTCGCTTATTCACAGCAAATGTGGCTTCTGTGGCTAAATTATCAAAATGCTATCTACAGTAGCTATTGCAACAGCTTTCTAGATGATGCAAAGATTGAGAATTGTCAACCAATGCATCAAACTCCTCCCACACAGATGACCGCGCTTCATCACCAACAATTTGTGGTGGTTTCGTAGGCGTGTATTCTATGGATATCATTTTTAGCGTCCTTATCAACAACTGGTGTGCAGTGTTGTACTTTCTGTTATCCCTAAAACCTTGCTGCTTGAAGCGAGGTATTGGTTAGGCTAGTAATTCGTCTGACTCAAGATCTGTAAATCGTTTTACCAGCTCCAACATCAATTCATGACAGAGCTTTTCTATAAATAACTGTGCTCTACTAGTCAAGTCCTTTCATCTGATACCCATACGATGGGGGTTTCAGATGAAGATATGTAGTCTGCCATTTCGTAACGGTCGCCATCTTGGATTTCAATTTTTCATAAATAGCTGTGTTCTACTAGTCAAGTCCTTTCATTAGATACCCATATTGATAGGGTTTCGAGAAATTATGTAGTCCGCCAAAATTTGCAAACATACATACAGCTAAATAGAACCGTTCAAAAAGCAGCATGTCTCAAACAGAGAAATAAATATTTTGTTGGGAAATTTAGAATGGGAAACATATATTTCTTCCGCACTGCCGCAGGCCACGGTTCGTCAGAACTGGCGTACGATCCACAAAAAACGATCTTTACAAAAAAAAAACCGGCTCTTAACAGAAATACGGTTCTTTTATGAACTGTGGCTCCTATTTTTATATATACTAGTAACAAATATATTTTTTACTATTGACATTTATACCATTACCAGTCAAAATGGCTGGTGCATGTTTCTATGGAGAAATTGATTTCGTATGATTTCGGGAGAATCATGAGACCGTTGCAGTATACGTAGCGATGCTATTATCGAGACTAGTGGTGGAAAATTCCTTATGAAGACAATACAGATCAGTCAAATGACAGTGATTGCGAACATATCCCAAACAAACGATGAGACGATGCATTCAATTCACTTCCAAGTCTGAAGACGAAGGTGGAGGTAACGTACCAAATCAGCAAATTGAAATTGCTTGAGACAGAACTATTTGGACGAGAATTGAGGAAGGAAGGGTTTGCTGGTAGATTACCAGTTCATAGTGCTTTCAAAGATGTACATGGGCCAACAGCACATGCTAAAAGAAACATTATGAACAGGAATCTAAGTAGTGCGTTCCTATTACTGATTGACCATATGTTTTGGACCATATATGAATTTGTGCAGAGCTAGAAGCCTCTCGAGTTTTGGGGAAAAACTGGATAATTACGCAAGAATATTGAAAGCATTTCTTGCAATATTGTACGGTGTACGAAGGAATTATTTTGAGGGTTCAATATTTGTGGAACAACAAGTGGGGACCATCATTTTTTTCTAACACTATCAGTAAACGAGGTTTTTTACCTGAGATTCTGCAATACCGTTCTGAATCATATTTCGAACAACATCATATTTCGGACACTTTGTTCTAATATCTTGAAATGCTTAATGCACTGATGATATATCTATAAAATTAATATCACAATTGTATCTTTAGAGTAATCCCTTGGTTCTATCTTGGCACTATCATTTCATATGAGAACTACATTTGAATTATAACATAATCGGCAAAAATCTATCAACACTAC
The DNA here is from genome assembly GCF_029784135.1 of Toxorhynchites rutilus septentrionalis. Classification (NCBI taxonomy): domain Eukaryota; kingdom Metazoa; phylum Arthropoda; class Insecta; order Diptera; family Culicidae; genus Toxorhynchites; species Toxorhynchites rutilus. The sequence continues at coordinate 100,152,626 of NC_073746.1, forward strand.
TCACTATCGTTTGTGTTTGACGTTTGCTTAGTGTGAGAACGTACAATTTACCCGTTCATAAATATTCAAATTTCTTCCATCATCGTTCATAGTTTACTGTGATTGTTTGTTATGTGTTTTGCAGTTGATTATAAAATATAATCAAGTGTAATGTAATTTTCGTTTGAAAAATTACAAAATAAAGTGTCCGAAATTTGAATTTAATGTGTCCGAAATTTGATTTAGTGTCCGAAGTTTGATTTTTATTCGCTTCATTTGAAAAGCATTTTTATCGATTATTTTTTCATGTTTTCAATCAAATAGGTACCAAAGTAGAAAGCTTAAAAGTATATTGAACTAATTTAGTAAAAATATCAACCAAATAATACCTGTGCATAAAGTTTAGACCTGTTTTCTGCATCATACCATAAACGTCCGAAATATGATTCAGAACGGTACATTCGTTTCGACAGAAGAAATCAAGGGAGTCAACGTTTGAAAACAGACAAGTTCGCTTTAGTCTCAGCAGTTTGAGATAATTTTTTTTTTTAACAGTCAAAATTGCTTCAAACCGGGAGCTTATCAGATGCAGATTTACTCAGTTTACGCCAAACAAACCTCATAAATGCGGAATAAAATTTTAGTTGGCGTCTGATGTAGAAGCGAAATATGGGATAAATGGCTTTCCGTATTTTGGAAAAGACGAGACTCGATATGCATCAACCCCCCTTAGCGAATTTGTTGTAATGAAACTTCTTGAACCGTATTTTATACCATGAAGGGTAGTAACAACTGATCATTGTTTACAAGTATTCCTTTGGCGTTAAAATTAAGATCTAAAAATACTTCTAGAGGAAACTGCCGAAAACTTGTAAACTGAAAAAAGAGAGCATGGCAAGTACAAACCATAAACATATCTAAATTGATAAAGGTGCTAATAAATTTCCTGAAACTGTATCGTTTTATAATAGTACTAAATTTGGCACGAAAATATACGGTGAAATCAGGTTCACGAAGGGGGTCATTTCAAGTGTTTTTCAATATTATAGATTTAGCTGAATATTGTACAAAAACACAACAGGAGAAAATATCTCATGCAAAGACTTTCTGTTTCGGTCAGCAGAAGAATTTGTTTCAGAATATCAGACTTCAACAACCACACGAAACTGATATACCAAATACAAATGGCACGGTTTCTGTACGCAAATGGTGTCAAATAGAATATTGCAATAACAATAAGACTACAAATATTTGCAATGAATGCAAAAAAAAGTCTATGCGGAAAGTGTACACACAGCAAAATTTACATATGTAGAAATTGTGAACAGTAAACAATTAAGCGTTTTGTTATTTGACAATGTCTATAAATCGATTTATCTATTACAAATAAATTTATTCGATTTGTTTTGTCATTTTTTAATTTTTTTCTTATGCACCAGTCATTTTGACTGGTTTTGGTAGAAATAGGTATAGCTATTTAGCTGGTAAATCTAGTGTTAAAAACAACTACTTTGATATAATTCAAACCAGTAGTTACTCAAATAATGATTTCAGTGTATCCGAAATGATCAGAACTTTTCACTTTAGATGAACACAGATTTTGTCGCTTGAGACACTTATAGGATTATTCAATAAACATGAGACATTCATGCAAACAATAGTTCTGATATTTATGAGCAATCTTTTCCATCACACCAAAGTGTTACAATGGCTAAATTCTGCTATTATGATTTTATGTCCCACATTTTTATGGATTCAACGCACTGTGCGTTATCTTGTGTGAGTGAGCACTTTTTTTGATACTGAGTACCATTATCCATTACTCATAGGAGCACCGTATTGATTCGTGAACAGGTTCATTATACATCGAGCTCCGTTCAGGAAAAGCATGAACTGATACTTGGTTGAGTAAAACATAAGATTAGCATGGTTTCTTGCTGGTGGCTAAGAGCAGACAAACGACCAGAACGGTAAAAAAAGGTATGGTTGCTGAGAGCAGACAAACGACCACAAAGAGTTAAAGAACCGTGGATCGTACGTTCTTTCTGGCGAACCGGCTTAAATGGGCGTTCATGAGCGCTCGCCCAGCTCTAGGCTGTTGTGCTATAAATAACTGTTACAGCTAAAATGTTGATGAGCCTAAATAAATAAACAAATGGGATAAAAAAAACATTTAACAAAAAATGAGCTGAGTGCAACATCTGAGTAGGTTTTGAAATACTTCTACTGTTAGAATCCTAATTTCATCCGAGTACAGCACAATTTTAAAACAATTTGTTCTTTCGAATAGTGAGCATTTTTATGCTCGTCTGGTATTGTTTATTTGGTATTGTACGTTCACATGTCGCCCAAAACTTTTGTAGTTAACTATTTCGTGTATAATGGTGCACTTCCTTAAACATTTACCCTCAATACTTGCTGCCAATGTTCATGCATCCAACAACAACTTTTTGCTGTTCTACTAGACACGATAAAAACCGAGATAAGCATTTGCCAGGTTAATCCATCACGTGTTTTTTTTATCTCTGTATCCCTCTCGAATGACGCGCGCGTGTTTGAAGCGTTTGAAGCTCCTCTATCAAAACCTGAATGAGATCTCTTCCGACGCGATAGCGCAATTGAAATCGAAACAAATTCAACATGTTCTCTGCTATCGCGTTTCGATCTGTTTACTGCACCGAGATGTCGGATTGCGCAGCAGACTGTGGTGAGTGAGTGAGTGCACACACGCGGTTCCAGTCAGACAGATTGGCGATTGCACTGCCAATTCGATCTCGAATTATTAGCTTAGCTGTTGCAGTGGTATTTAGCGGTGCGCAAACTTCTACATCTTCCATATTTTATTTACACTATTCGCGAGCGCGCGAGCTCGTGCAAACTTTGCGTTTTTGCGTCTCTCCCTCTCGATGTATAAATATGTAAACATTTGCCTGTAACCCCGTAACACACGCATCAGATGTAATCAAGCTCGCGTTACTAAACACACTTTGCTTATCAATTTTCTTTCCGCTCTCTGTTTTCTCGTTCCAGATAATCACAATCTACATTGGAAAGTACTTCCCCCAGCTCCGACGGGAACGACGTTATCAGGCCGACTTCAACGCGTCCATCTTGGCTCTTGGCTCTAATTGTGATGTGTTGTGTGGACCGACGGACCGACGTTAATTTTGATTGATTCGGTGACAGCAGAAACACATGACAACTGGCCGTTTTCTGTTTTGTACCGCCACATACACGCCTCCTCCGCCAATGCCTTCCGAAATTATCTTCCATCGAATAGCAGTATCGATGATGCTTTCGTTGGGACCAAACCGTGACCTGCGCGTCGTGCTTTCAGCCAGTATAAACCATCGGGTAAAGGGTGGAGGAACTGATTGTCGTCGCTCGGCTCTGGGCGATGTTTGTGTACAATAAGAAAGGGAACCGAAAGTCGTAAAAATTGATCCATCTTTTTTTTCCAAGAGACGCGCTTTTAGTGTTACACCAATGGGCAATAACAGCAGAGCGTATAAAAATAGCTTAGATCGTTGTGCCCTGAAATAAAGGCAATGACATTAAAGACAGAGGCGATAATGAATGATTTTGGACAGATGGGAGACACAAATCGTGTCGCACGTGTTTAAGTAGTGCTGGTTTGTTTTCTTGGTGTAACCCAGGGGGCATTGAACGCGACACCTGAGAGAATAAATGCTTGTACATGACTAATACGTAGTAAGCCTCAATTTGAATAAATTGGACTCGTGAACAATTTTAACTCTTTCAATCTCACTGTTATTATTAATTGTTTTACCAGGCATGAACTGGAAAGTACCTCTTGAAGCATTCCACCAATCAACACTAATTTTCGAAGATTTTTTTTATTTCATATTTATGATTTAGCTGAAATTTTTCCAACTAGTTCGGCACTAGGTACGATACCATTTTACGGTATTAATTTACCGTAAATACGATCACGACTAATTTTTGAAAAAAGCCTTATGCAAAAATGGTATCATTTCAGAGAATAAACTATAAAAGTTTTTAAAAATTGCACTTAATTTTTTTCTCAGAAACGTACATTTTTATATTCTCAGAAAAATATATGAATAGTCCCGACAATTTCCAACAAGTCACCCATACATCGGAAAATGTGCACTTTTACAGGGATTTTTTTCCAACATGCTTTCTTTAAAAAAACATACAACCAATCCTTATTTTTTTAAGGTCAAGATAGCGATATAGTGTATTTGACAAAGTTTTAGATCTTATTAAAATATGAACTTTTGTCGAAGAAATCAACATTCCAGCTTTTATATTTTCTGGAATATATAGCATTTCTTTCGTAAAGAATTCTGAAAAAATATGTTTTACTCGTAATAATTTTGTGTGGAAATTCTCGCGTTTGACATGTTCTTAACGTGTTTCTGAATAGAAAAAATTTGGTAGAATATGCCAATCACGATAATATACACACTAAATTATAAATCTTAAGAATATGATCAAATCTAGTATTTTTTTCAGAGAAAACATGAAACAGTTGTTGTTAAAAAATATTTTGAGAAGAATGAATTTTAGTTTTCATAATATGTACTAGATAAAATAGTTTAAAACTACATTTTTTGAAATCTACATGTTTGACACAATAAATGTCTACAAAAACTGGTTTTTAATTCGATCCTGGGCAAGTGAAAAATGGTTTTTATGGAATTTTAAAATTTACACCGTTGTTTGCAAAAAATTCTAACTCAAAAACTATAATACCTACAAATTTTTCGTCAAAGGATGAAATGTAGTAAATTTAAAAAAAAATTCAAAAAAAATGTCAAAGATTTTTTTAAATTACTCTGAGAAAAATTGAATTGAATAGTCTTAACCCAGAATTATAAGACCTACAAAATGTTGGTAAAACAATGAAGGGTTTATATAGAAATATAGGAAGTTGACGTCTTCGACAAAAGTTCATATTTTAATGAGAAATCTTTGATAATTTATATATCAAAAAACTATAAGTCGTATCTAAATAGTGTCTTAGAAAGAGTTATAGAGTATTGATGTTAAAATGTGATAAAATTTTTTTTTAAATATCTAGCTAAAGATAAAGAGCTTTTTTATTTCAAATCACATCAGGATTCATAATTTGTGGCTAAAAATGATTATTAACATACAAAAATTCGAAGTTTCGAAAATTCATAAAAATTCGATTTTCGATAAAGACGTCGAAAATAGTTTTACCATCTTTTACCCATTTTTTAAATTTTCTTCATGACTTCTATTTTATATGAAAAAAAAAAAATGTATTTTAGATGTTGCAAATTAAAGGTTTTTTTTGTAAATAAAAAAAAATCTCAGTCTATATTTTTTTCACGTTTACACATCAATACTCTATAACTCTTTTTAAGACACTATTTCGGTAGGACTTATTGTTTTTGAGATATAAATTATAAAAGATTTTTCTCACAAACATTGATACGCCCTTTTCAAAAGTTACGCTTGAATCGAAAAATTCCCAAATGCTGTGGAAAACACATATTTCATATATACTCATATTTTGTCATTTGTTGATTTCATTTGGAATTGCTCTATATTGACTTTAAACAACATTTGTATTAGCTGTAATTTTTTCAAAGAAAACATGAAAAAGTTGTTGTTAGAAGAACTTTTTCCCTGTATGGGTGACTTGTTGTAAATTGTAAAGACTATTCATATAATTCATAAAATTGTTTTGAGAATTAAAAAAAAAGTTTTTGAGAAAAATAAATTCCAATTTTTAAAATATTTTTTTCGGTATAATTTATAAAAAAAAATTTTATGGAAAGGGCATGGCCGGGTAAGGGAGTAAAAAGTACCCTAAGCCAAATCACCAGCTGTATGGCAAATATTGTATAGGATATTAAAAAAGAAATTTTGGCGGTTTATTTGAACCTCTGTGCGGTTTAACATAGGATCTATAGAGAAAAACGTACTTTTTCGTTTATTTCACGCCATCCTCAAAAGCTTCGAGATGAAAATTTGAAAAAAAATACTGAATGTGCATCTCACAACGGTGTATCAAGAAAAGCACACAAAAAAATATTTAAATTTTGAATATTTTTTTTATTTAGAGATTCAGTATTACTCTAATTTATACTTAAATGTGTTCTTACGGATTTTATAGATATTTGTGATTTGTTTCAGTGTTGCGCGGCACAAAACATTTTTTTTTTATTTTTCCAAAGGGCCTGGCTGGGTAAGGGAGTAAAAAGTGCTCTCAAACCAAATCACCAGCTGTATGGAAAATATTGTATAGGGTACTAAATATGAAATTTTAACAGCAGTACCATATATTTGAGTTCTTATATGGTACAACATAGGATCTATGGTGAAAAATGCACCTTTTCGTTTTAGTTTTCAATAACCTTGAGACAAAAATATGAAAACAAAATACTGAAAGTACATCTTACTAAGGTGTATCGATCAATATTTTCAAACAAGTTTTTCATCAAAAAATCAAATACTAAAAATATTGAAATCAATTTTTATTTTAATTTTAAATAAAAATTTCCTTTCTTTCTTTAATTTTGAGACTCAGTACTACTCTAGTTTGTATTCAAATTTCTTCTCACGTCTATTTTAGGTATATGTGATTTTTTTCAGAATTCACACTCTAAAGTTTTTCGCGGTACAAAAAAAATATTTATATTTTCAGGCATTTCGAAATTTTGAAAAAAAATACTACTTTGAGACCCACTTTTGCTCTAATTTTCATTTAAATGCGTTCGTTTGTGTGTGTTGTTTTCACCACATGTAGCGTTTTTTTTTCTTGAATCTTTAAGAGGATTGCGCTAAAAAAGAATTTATTGGCCTTTGGGCATTTTTAATTCATTTTGGATTTAGAGATCCAGTACTGCTCTAATATTTATTTAAATTTCGAATTTTATATGACTAAATTTTCTCGGTATATTTAGAGCATTGCGCTGCACGAAGATTTTTCTCGTATCTTAAAATATATGAGATTTTCTTTACATTGGATTTAGATGGTTTACTAAATTCATGGGAGTCAGCAGTACGATAGAGTTCTGTGAGAAAAAATAAAGTCCTTGTGGAAATATCATTCGGAACACTTTGGATTCGAAGAACACTTCAAAAAATCCAAATTATTATTACATTTTTATTCTAATCTTACAATTGAAAATCACAAATACAATAAAATAATCGATTTCAAGAAAATAAAAATAATAATGCAGACGACGAAGAAAATTATTTGTGTGTCTCGCAATGCTCTTAAAAATTCAGGAAAAAAATACACCACATTTAGATAAAAAGATACATACGAACGCATTTAAATAAAAATTAGAGCAGAAGTGGGTCTCACAGTTATATTTTTTCCTAAATTTCGAAATACCATAAAATATATGAACAAATTTTGTACCGTAAAATATAGGAAATTTTTTTGTGTTTTTTGTTTTTTTTATTATTAGATTTTTTGATGAAAAAATTGTTTGAAAATATTTATCGGTACACCTTAGTAAGATGTGCTTTCAGTATTTTTTCTTATTTTTGTCTCAAAGCTATTGAGAATGGCGTGAAAAAACCGAAAATGTGCATTTTCACCATAGATCCTATGGTTTACCATATAAGGACTCAAATATATAGTACTACTGCTAAAATGTTTTATTTAGTACCCTATACAATATTTTCCATACAACTGGTGATTTGGTTTGAGAGCACTTTTTACTCTCTTACCCAGCCAGACCCTTTGGAAAAAAAAAATAATTTTTGTACCGCGCAGCACTGAAAAAATCTGAAAAAAATCACACATATCTAGAAAAGCCGTAAGAACACATTTAAATATGAATTAGAGTAGTACTGGATCTCTAAATCCAAATTTTTTTTTCAAAATTTCAATATTTTTTTAGTACTTCAATTTTTGATGATTTTTTAAAAAAATATTTTTTCTTGATACACCGTAGTGAGATGCACATTCAGTATTTTTTTTTCAAATTTTTACCTCGAAGCTTTTGAGGATGGCGTGAAATAAACGAAAAAGTACGTTTTTCACTATAGATCCTATGTTAAATCACATAGGGGTTCAAATAAACCGCCAAAATTTCTTATTAATTATTCTATACAATATTTGCCATACAGCTGGCGATTTGGTTTGGGGGCACTTTTTAGTCCCTTACCCGGCCATGCCCTTTAAACAATTTCCTACATTTTATCCTTATGACGAGAATTTTGTAAATATTATAGTTTTTTGAGCTAGAATTTTTTGTAAAAAAACGTGCAAATTTCAAATTGTCATAAAAAACAATTCTCGCAGTTATTGTAGACAATATGGATTTTATTATGTCAAAAATGTAAATTTAAAAAAATGTAGTTTTTGAGATAGTTTATTTTTAAACTCCATTTTCAATTTTTTCGGCCAAAAAAAGTTTTTTTTCAGTGTATACTTTTTCCAGAACCGCAATAATATAATCTAGAACTTTCCCTAAGAGACCATTTCGATCAAATAATCCATTTTGGCGTCATAGTTTATTTTCTGAAATGACACCATTTTGACGTAGGACTACGTCTAACCGGAAGATATAGGGGGTGAAATGGAAATCTAGGCACTGAACAACTAGGAAAAAATGCAAGATTTGGAACGCTTATAACTCGAGCATTTCTCAATAGATCGCAAAGGTTTTTGCATCAATTGATAGGAAATATATCTACGCATCTATCATAAGGAATAACATTTCATTTTTCTTGAGATAAATAATTGAATAATGAAATATCAAGCATTGTCCAAACGCACTATGTGCCCATTTTTGATTGGTCCATTTTGTGCTCCTCAAATCGTACCGACCAAAGCGGGCAACCAGAGCAGCAGCGAAATACAATGAAGCACGATTGGAAAGGAAAAAGAAAAAAAATGAACGAAACATTGGTCGCAGTCTCACACATGCGTAATTCTCGAGCCAGCCAGTCAGCTTAAAAATCCCCGCTCCGCTGCCGTAACGATCATTCTCATTCAAACCGTACACCACATCAGTTCGCATCACAACACATCAATAAACCAATCCAAGCAGCCATGTCTGGACATGACAAAGGAGGAAAAGTGAAGGGAAAGGCAAAATCCCGCTCGAACCGTGTTCGTCTGGAGTTCCCCGCAAGGGTAGCTAGGCCGAGCGCGTTAGTACCAGTGCACCAGTCTACCTAGCCGGCGTTATATAGTTTCGGCTGCCGAAGTGATCAAGTTAGCTGGCAAAGCTGCTCGCGACGATAAGAAAACCCGCATTCGGAACAGAACACATTCGGTTCGGTGGACATCAAGACAACAGGCAGTTGCAGCGAGTGGCGAGTGGCAAACGCAATCGAAAACGGCAGCTGGTAGCAGAAGAAAAAAGTTTGTTCTTTATACAATCTGCTTTGGTGGAAAATCCAGAACAAGGCGGCATCGAGGGCGTTCGAAATGGTTTTTTTCAAAACCACGAGTACTAAGTTTTCTAAATTGGAACCATTCCATAAAACAAGGCGCTTTTCAGGGCCATTAAACCTTCCAGAAAAGAGTTTAGGAAATACAGTTCAACGCTTTCTAAAACATTATCCAAAATAATAATAAAACACAAATTGATTTTTTCATAATTTGTTTGCCAGGATCTGATGAGTATGTGAATTTGGCAGTTGTTCTGAGCTTATTGATAGTTGGGGACTTTCCTGATTATTCAATTTTCACCAATTCTTAAATTGTTTCCAGATTGAAAGTACAGTAATTTACAATTAGTTCGACATTTAGCTAATTGGACGGACATGTAATGCGACTTATTTAGTTGGACATTTTTGTAAACATAGAGATCCAAATTATGACCCCACATTGAAAGTCGACACTGTACCACTGTCATCGCAAATGTTCAATTACAGGTTAAATTACCTCCAATCCGACACTGAGTGGTGGTAATGCGACGTGCCATTGAATGTAATTTACTGTACAATATGTCACAAGCTGGATGGGAAGAAATTTTCCAACTGTGAAAGCTGTGGCGAGTGGCAAACGCAATCGCTAAACAGAAAGGTTCAGCCAAACAAGATGGGGATATCGAGTGATAACAAAAGAATAAACTCTTTAGATTGAAGATAATTTTGTGATCCTGAAAAGGACCATTTTTAGCCTGCATGTGAATCCAACGAGCGAACAAATCGTAATGAATGTAATGAGTCTGCTGATTTGTCTCTATCCTGTGAGCGTGTACCGCTAAAGTACAAAACGCGCGGATCCGCTGAAAAATATATCATTCTCTTTCAAACCATAAATCAGTATGGTTGTATGACATCGTTTCACATCACATCGCATCAACGGATTGGTGCCGGAGCACCAGTATACCTAATAGCGGTTATAGAATTTCGGCCGCCGGAGTGCTCGAGTTGGCTTGCAAAGCTGCTCACGACAATAAGAAACCCCGCCTACAAAACAGAGCACATTCGGTTCGGAAGCAACAACTAGTTTCAGCGAGTGACAAACGCAATCGCAAAACGGCAGCAGGTAGATAAAGGAAAAAGTTTGTTTATACAGAAATATATGATAGTGAATGAGCTGATAACCACCTATGCCTTTCCTATCACAGCCATCATTTTGATTGTACGATATGTGCATACGCCGAAAGATGCCCGGCGTTGAACATTCAATAAGTACAAAGCCTTCAGAAAAAAAACAAGAATCAAGTTTGTAAAAAAAAACGCAAAAACACAACATCAAAGGCTCTCTTCAGAACCCCCATCATGTTCATAAAGAGTAAACAGTAAACTAATCCATTTTTCAGGTAGATAGGTAGATATTCACGTAGAAGAAAATAAAAAAATATATTCGAAATATATAGTTAGCAAAAGCTGTCCCCTTTGTATAGTCCTACGTCACTCCGGTTATGTCCCCGACATTACCGACCCGTCTTTCTTTGCATGAGCCCTATTCAAAAGATAGTCGTGATCGTATTTAAAAAACAGGAGGTGGGTTATATCTATGGTATAACCGCAAGGGTGACGTAGGACTATCGTTGATTCAGAGTTCATTTGTTTGAAGTTGAATCTGAATTCATTCTGAATGAATGAATATTTGGAGAACTTCGAAAACGAGAGCGTTACGTTGGAGGCACAAGGTTTTATGCATCCAATGTTGGATACGGAAATATCCTACTAATGGGGAAGAATAATCTCCAGAAGCTATCCTGTTAATTGCGATTGATTGAAAAATCACAAAACCAAATGTATTTGGTCACGGTGTTACATGGATAGAAAACATTAAAATAAACTCTTTCACATGAATGTAATTTCAAATTCCCAGAGGAACTGGCAGATTATTTTCAGTAACGATTAGATATTTCCACATTTTCCTCGATACTGGAAGCCCACCAGCGGTTAATGCTAACTCGATAACCATCTGTTAATAGCACTTGATTGAAACATATTTGGTCACAGTGTTACATGGATAGAAAACATTCAAATAAACTCTTTCACATGAATGTATTTTTAAATTCCTAGAGGAACTAGCAGATTATTTTCCGGATCTTTCTCGATGCTGAACGGCATCCAAACGGAAAAAATTCCGTGCGTGTATGTGTGTGTGTAGCGGCTGCTTCAATGGTCACCTTCTCTTCTTCTGAAGGATCGGCTTCTCAGTGCTCCTCACAGTTTCAAACAAGCCGTCCAGCACCCTCAGCAACGATGTTGTCTTGTCGATGTCCTCACGAAAAATGAATGCGTCTCACCACCAGAATATCGCTTAAGTATGCTTTTTGTGCGTGATTGAATCGAGAGAAGGCGGGGTTTACGATGGCAATTTAGAAGGCAAACTAGAGGGGAATGAACTCTCTGAGCTCGGAACTTTCGGCGACTGAGCAATAATCGATTGCGGGCGCATACAATATTGGATACGGAAATATCCTACTGACGGAGAAGAATAATCTTCAGAAGCTATCCTGTTAATTGCGATTGATTGAAAAATTACAAAACCAAATGTATTTGGTCAGTGTTACATGGATAGAAAACATTAAAATAAACTCTTTCACATGAATGTAATTTTAAATTCCCAGAGGAACTGGCAGATTATTTTCAGTAACGATTGGATATTTCCACATTTTCCTCGATACTGGAAGCCCACCAGTGGTTTATGCTAACTCGATAAACATCTGTTAATAGCACTTGATTGAAACATATTTGGTCACAATGTTACATGGATAGAAAACATTCAAATAAACTCTTTCACATGAATGTATTTTTAAATTCCCAGAGGAACTGGCAGATTATTTTCCGGATCTTTCTCGATGCTGAATGGCATCCAAACGGAAAGAATTCCACGCGTGTATGTGTGTGTGTGTAGCGGCTGCTTTGAGGTCTTCCCGGGAAACCGTTTGTGGCATCACTCTTCTCCTGATGGATTCCCTTCTGACCTAAGGTGCACAAACAGGCTCTTGGTGACACCGTTCATCCGCGCTTTCATGATAAATGAAGAGCTTCACCACAACAGCGACAACATGCTCCAATCGCTGTTCAATTAGAACTAAGTGGATTTCCGAGCGGCGCTCGCTTATATACCGATTGGTGATTTCAATAGCCTGTTTTGAAAGCAATTTTAAGACTATTGAAACATGTTTTTGGATCAGAAAGTAACAAGTACAGAACGCGTATACATTTTATCTTTCGAATGAAGTGTTTATCATACCATTTCGTTCAGTTGTTTAGGAGCTATTAACTCTCAAAATCTCGGTCTCCGGCGTAACGCTTTCGTTTTCGAAACTTTGATTTTACACCCCGGTATAGAAATGAAAGACGTAGTCCTACGTCAAAAAAATTGTATTGTTAAATGGTATCGTACCTAGTACCGAACATATTAGGAAAGTTTTAGCAAAATCAAAAATATGAAATTTAAAAAAATCGTCTCTTTGTTTTTGTTTCATTTTGAATACAAAAGAATTGCTTTTAAACTGTATGTAATTCACTAAATTATTAAAAAGACAACGAAACCATTGCTGAGAAATTGTCATACCCGGTTATAAATGCATTCTCCATCAGTCAAGCGACAATCAGTTCCTTCACCCTTAGCGATTAGCGAAATGTGGAGCTCGAGTTCTAGACTAATAGCACCGGAACATTTCCAGCTCTCATTCACTCATTGCCAGCAGATCGTGCGGATCGAATGATTCTGTTATTCTGTATGTTTTTCCTGTTTCTAGAATTTGTAATCGGTCTGAGAGAAACAAAGCAAGAAAAAAGTGTGTGCAAAACCACTCTCGGTATCAGAACAATGTACTGAATTCTGTGATAGTAAAATGTTTTAGTTTAATGTGCGCGCGGGTAGATTAGCGAAAATGAATCATTGTGAGTCGAAATAAATGGACGCGCGCCGTGTTGTGCTGTGTTGTTTGTTGATGTGTTGTGCGTGAGTGAGGGGAAAGAGTGTCGGATTTCCCGCAGGGAAATCGAAAAAATCCAAAAGCCATTCCTTCCAGTTGTTCGATCATGTCGGATGTGAGCAAATGCCAAGTGTATATCTATCAGAAAGAGAGTTTTATCGACGTAACGGTCAGCGAGGGAGACACCTGCGAGGATCTCTGTTCGCAACTATGCAAGCGATTCGGAATTGGACCGCTGGTGCAGCTGCTCGTCGGTCTCCGGAATTACGACGAGCGCTGGTTTCTGCCGCCATGTGCACGCCCCCAGGCCGGCAGGAAGTACGAGTTTCGGGTCCGATTCAAGGTAAGTTGATAATTTTTTGGTTTCATGTTGTGCCTTGAGAGAACAGTTCATTCGTTTACCCCTATTTCAGAATGACCATTTCTTTGATCTTTAAAATACATCAAAATAAATTTAACTAGAATTTATTTATTTTTTTGCTAATGACTAAAAGTTAAAACTGCGTTCAATAAAATATTATGTATCAAAAAGCAGAACAATATTTCATGAAAATTGACAGCAGTGAAATCAGACGAACTAAATAATAAAGAATGCTATCATTGTCAGAGTACACATAGAAGTAGTAGGAAGTAGGAAGTAGAATCAAAACGTAGTTCACGTAATGCATGAAAATCCAGGGTTAACATTCAAAAACGTGTTGCGATTTCATTCGAAAATTGAATAAAATATCAAATACTTTGTAAACGACCGATTATTAACGTGAAGGTGGAACGAAGCCATTCTAGTAGTATAGGTAAAATCACGTGTTTTCATGGGTTAATAGTATTCGTGAGAGAAGAGCAAAGGCACCGTTTGTTTTGGTTTTGGTACGTAAATAGATCAATTCACTTATCAAACTGTGTGGCGCTTCACTGACACGGGTCTTAGAATACATTTGAAAAAAATAACAATTGAATACGGAAGTAAAATGTATGAACGATGTGTTCCGATGAACAATTGCAAATATCTATATATTAGGCTGTCAAAAAAGTCCTGCGGCATTTTTTTTGAATTTTCATTTGTTCATAAAATTAGTTACAATCATCTGTTTTAAGTCAAATATGCGCCGTTTTGTTCGATGACTTGTTCTCAACGAAATGCCAACTTCATAATACCCCTGTTATAGAAGCTCGCTTCCTTATTGGCAAAAAACTCGGATAGCCAATTTTCACAGGTCTCTTTTGTGGCTAACTTCTGACTAGCTCTGACCTAGCTCGTTCGCCATGGACAAAAACAGGTGGTAGTCACTTGGTGCAAGGTCCGGACTATACGGCGGATGCAAAAGAACCTCCCATCCGAGCTCCCGGAGCTTCTGGCGCGTCACCAAAGGAGTGTGGGGCCTGGCGTTGTCCTGATGGAAGACAATGCGGCCTCTGTTTATCAAAGATGGCCTCTTCTTCATGAGTGCTACCTTCAAGCGGTCCAGTTGTTGGCAGTACAGGTCCGAATTGAGCGTTTCGCCATAGGGAAGCAGCTCATAATAGATTATGCCTTGACAATCCCACCAAACACACAGCAGAACCTTCCTGGCCGTTAATGAGAGCTTGGCCACCATCTGAGCCGCTTCAGCGGGCTTCGACCACGACCGTTTACGCTTCACGTTGTCGTAACTGACCCACTTTTCATCGCCAGTCACCATCCGCTTCAGAAACGGGTCGATTTTGTTGCGATTCAGCAGCGATTCACATGCGTCGATACGGTCAAAGATGTTTTTTTGCGTCAACGTGATCGAGCTTCTTTGTGAATCCAAGCTTCTTCAAATGGTTAATAACGGTTTGATGACTTATCCCCAGCTCTTGGCCGATGCTACGGCTGCTACTATGCCGATCTTTCTCGGCTAATTCAGCGATTTTGCCGCAATTTTCGACGACAGGCCTTCCGGAGCGTGGTGCATCTTCGACGACCTCTACACCAGAAAGAAAACGTTGAAACCATCGTTGTGCGGTGGAAATGGAAACTGTATCGGGTCCATAAACTGCACAAATTTTATTGGCAGCTTGAGATGCATTTTTGCCTTTGTCATAGTAGTACTGTAAAATATGTCGGATTTTCTCTTTATTTTGCTCCATATTTGAGACAATATAACTCACGAACGACTTAACCAAACAAAACACTGTCTAGGACTATATTATAGCGCGCAAAAATATCTTTCAAACAATCTATAGTATGACTCGATACAATGAATACAACTAGAACTACGCGCTTACAACGACACCTCGCGGAAATACCGCAGGACTTTTTTGACAGCCTAATATATATAAATATATATATATATATATAAAAATGGATTTCTGTCTGTCTGTCTGATTCTTATGGACTCGGAAACTATTGAACTGATCAACATGAAAATTGGTATGTAGGGGTTTTTGGGGTCGGGGAAGGTTTTCGTGATAGTTTGACACCCCTCCCCCCTCGCTACCATACAAATTGAACACAAATTTCTACATTACTCGGGAATTAATCAAGCAAATGAAACGAAATTTGGCATATGGAGGTTTTAGGGTGCAATAAATGTTTTTACGGCGGTTAGACACTCCTCCCCCCTCTCTTAGGGGGAGCTGCCATACAAATGGAACACAAATTTCTACATTATTCGAAAATTTATCAAGTAAATGAAACCAAATTAGGCATATAGAGGTTTTAGGATGCAATAAATATTTCTATAGTGGTAAGACACTCCACCCTTCTCTCGAAGGGGGGCTGCCATACAAATGAAACAAAAATTCCTACATTACTCGAGAATTAATCAAGCAAATGCAACCAAATTAGGCCTCTGGAGGTTTTAGGGTGCAATAAATGTTTCTATGGTGGTTCGACACTCCTCCCCCTCTCTTAGGGTGGGCTGTCATACATATGAAAAACAAATTTCTGGAGAACTAGAAAACTGATCAAGCAAATGGAGCCAAATTTGGCATGGGAAGATTTTAGGGGAATTCAACGGGGTCGATTAGAGGATCAATCAATGAACAGTTCTGCGATTAGACTCATGAACTTGTGCTCAGTAAGAAAACGTGAATGTTTGAAGGTATTGATAACAAAAAACAAATTTTAGGCGGGACGAAGTTTTCCGGGTCAGCTAGTAAATATATATAGAAGCTGTATTTGTATATGAAGTAAAATTTTGATTATACGCGAGCGTAACATGAGCAAATTTATAACACATGCGAATTGGGGCTCTTTTGGAAGTGTATTTCCACTTATACTTTAGCTATGGAGACTGAAAGAATGTTCCAGGGCATAAAAATAGCTAGGAAAGAATTGCGATTTTACCTTGTAGCAACGCCACGGGAAGTCGCAAATTTAAACTTATTGTAATCAGTAAATTAAAAAAAAAAAGGTGTTTGAGGAGATCAAAGCAGACCACCTTACAGTTGATTATAGTTGATAATTCCTTAATATTTTTCTTCAAATGGTCTTCTCGAATTTCAAAAAATTATCTCATAAAAAATGTTCACCACCTCGAAAAAACACCATGTGCAGAATATCAGCTCAATCGGACTTAAGGGAGAATAGCGCAAAGCGGTCAAAGATTGAGTTTATTGAAAATCGAAAAATCACTCAAAGGGGGAGTAAAGAAAATCGGGGTTTTCAAAAAAACAGTGTGCGTGTGCGAAAACGATAATTTTCTACACATTGTTATTGATTTTTTTTTTCATATAGGGCGAGGGGTGTTGGAGTTTCAGAATTTCTATTCAAATTTTTTATTTATTTATCAAATATTTTTATGTCTTGATGAGAAAATATCTCTTTGGGGGGCTGCTGTAACAAAAAAAAAGCTACCCTTTATCTTAGTTATGATTTAGTTCAATTAATTTGAGGAGAAATTGCTATCGATAATGCAACCTTTTTCAATGGTAAAACAACCATTCGTTATTTTACTTTAATAGTCCTAAGATTACTCCATGATATTGTTTAAATTACATTTGTTTTAATTTTTTTTTGTATTTCGAAGTTTTGACTTTTTTTCTGTTTTTAAGACTCCTTCTTTCTCACTTCACTGTTTTCGTACGTATTGCTTCAATATGTGTAATTTTTCTTTCAGATTTTTTCGAGCTTAGCGCTTCAAAAAAAAAAAAACAATCGTACAACAATCGTACGAACAATCGTCGTTTGCAATATTTTTTTTAGCTTTAAGTACTTTTCAATAAAAAAAAAATAGAGCAACTTCGTTTTTACAAAATATAAAAAAAAAATGTATCGCGCTCAAAAAATTCTGAAAAAATACGTATGAACAGATTCGAATAAAATCTAAAACTGTGAACATTCAAAATTCTAAAAAAAAACTAAATCTCGAAATTAAAAAAAAAATGATTCATTAGATTCATTTTTAAGATTTTATTGATTATTATATGAATCAATTGTTTGTTCTTGAAGCTTTTTCTGAACACGAGGCTCGATAATTTTAGTTTCTTAGTGGAATGTGATGTTAGAACATGGTCGAATGTTTATTTAAAATAATTTTCAACTTAATTTATTTAATCATATTTTTATTTAATTAATTATTTATTTGAAAATTTATTTAAATTAATATAGCAATGGGTTATTTAAAAGTTATTCCATTATTCGATTCATCGAGAAAAACTAAATCTGGGCATAGCTGGATGAATTGAGTTTTCTGATTCATTTCTGAATTTTCTACATACTAAAAATATTTCATTAACATAATTGCATAATTGGAAAAAATGTTAATAGCATTGTTTTGAGGAACACAATAACTTCACATTTTTCAAGCCCCTTCGGGTGCGGTGTAGAGTTCTTCAAAATGGTTATATGAATTTTTAAAGTTCTACATGCGATTCTACATGAAAAAAAAAACTGTGTAGTATACAGTTTTGGAACGTTATCCAGCAGCAGTATGCATTTTCTATTATTTCACGAACATGATTCTTTTCATAGAAAATTTATTATATCTCTAACTAACTCCCTGAGAAAAAAGTTGTATAAGTTATTACGATTTCTCGAGCAAATGTCAACTGGGTTTGGCATGGAATGGCTGATATACAAGGTTCAAAAAAAAAAAAAACTAAGTGGAATTGCACCATTTGGTTGCTTTCCAATTATCAAAGTTGCTGTTCAATTTTCCGAACAGCTGGCCGTTAATGGATTAGTTTCGCCCTATATAAGGGTGATATCAACTTTCAGGCAAACATGTTCGTTGTTGAGGTTTGTTTTAAGGGTACTAGTTTTTTAATATAATTTCAGGAGAACTGAGGCTTTTCCACATAACGTATCAGAAGGTGCGTATCTTGTATGTATTTCCGTTATTCTTAAATAAAATATATGACCTCATATCTCGAAATGAAAATATATCTCAATAAGAGAAATTCATACCTTGTCGAATTATGTAAAAAAGTCCCAGCTTTCCAAAAGTCATAAATGGGACTCTCATTAATTTCGACGACTACAAAAAATCGGAGTTTCTATTTTTATATTTACAAGTTTGCCTTGAATTTTCATTAAAATACTTTTTATTTCCTGTAAAAAGATCGAAAATCGGTAGAAATCAGCAAAAAGAAATGATTGTGTACCCCCAATATGTCCTGAAGGACGCTCAAACGGTTAATGTGCAAATGGCGTAAGAAGCGAAATAAATTTAATGGTCCTACGTTTACAATGCGATCATTTCATGGACCACCGCCCTTTTTTTTCAATTTTGTTTCCATTTTTTTATAATAATGCAATCTAAAAACAATTGTGCATCGAAAAAAACCATAAGAAAGGTTTTATACTGATTTCGATTTATGTATTTTTATTGATTTCTTTTATTGAATTGAAATAGTTTTCTAATAGGAATATTTTTTTCAATATCAAAGGAGATTACTTAAAACACAAGTAGTTCAATCTTTTCGTTAAAGAAATATTGTCCGACTTGGACTGTAATCACACGTATTCTAGTGCTACCCACTCATAACAAATTCAAGGCGTATAATGTGGCATTGAAAACTCAACTAAATACAGTGGAACCCCGATTATTCGCGGAGTAGTCTGACAAGGCCAGCGCGCATAACGAAAATCGCGGATAACGCGATAAAGAACTAAAAATAAGGTGCAATCACTAAATAAAGATATTTAAGCATGAAAACTATGTTTTATCAATATAGAAATCATTAAACTATCGATCTGTAAGATCGTGTACATCAGTGGTCAGATAATGTGAAAGCCATGACCAAAACAAAAGAGCAAGTGCGTACCTCTCACTGACAAATTTCATTCAGGGCGAAATAAAAAAAATCGTGTCTTATTTGTTTTGGAAAAGGTGTTGATGTACGGGTTTGAGCAAAATCAGGACATTTTTTTCATAGATAAATTGATATACGCTATACTCTAGAAAGTGAATTTAGTATTCTACATTCGGCTTGAAAAATTGTCACTTGAGAAAGAAAAGTTTGAATTTTAGATTTCATTTAGCATAAAAAAAAACTTATCTTATAAGCTAAAACTGGTCTTATTATTGTATAAATTTGTATTGTTACCGTAGTGTGTACAAAGATAGAAGAACATAAAAAGTGGAGCAGTGTATTGACCAGGCAGCGGTTCAGGATAGAACTTTTCGCAAATAGTTCCAAAGAACTGATTTCATCTAGAAATAATACACTCCCAACAAAACTCCTGGAGATTTGTTTTTGTATGTCGGCAAGCGGGAATATTATATCAGAATAAGCCCAATTATATAACACGTAGAAAAAGTGAAAGATGTAAAACGAAAATATTGATTTACATCTAAGAAATTCTTCTTAGACGTAAATCAATATTTTCGTTTTACATCTTTTCGTGTTGCTTCGTCCTTATTTAAATTCTACCCATCAGATCAATACTTCGGGTGCCAGATTCCAAATATTGGATACCCATTTAAAATTAGCGCTAAACCTTGATTACAAAAATTTTATGTTCCTTTTTCGTGATTTTTCTCTGGTTGTAATTAAGATTTGCGAATGATGTAAATTCCAAAGCACGATGGCTGGAAATGTTAGCCATATTTAACATGAATATCCACAAGTAAGAAATAAATTTCAAAAAACTGTTTTAAATGCAGAGTCTTCCCAGGCTTAAGCTCTTTTAAAATAAATTATTGTAATTCAAAGTTCTAACAAGTAGAAAAAAAATGGTAAATTTTTTTTAATTCAATTTTCAAAAATTGTTATTTTTCAATATTTTTGAAACTTTCTATCCCTGGTAGTGAAAATCTAATTTAGGTGATTTTGACTTACTTGTTTAAAATAAAGTTTTCGCTGTCTAAAATTGGTATGTATTATTTTTCAGTTAACCACATAGAATACAGACACAACATTGTGGAACGATTTCAAATTAAAAAATAAATAAATTGGATTCAGTGTTCAAAAGTCTATGATAAGTAATACGTATAGGCGAATGAAAATTTAAAAAAAACCTTTATAGTCTATCTAGTGAAAACCGATCGTTGTTGAGTGGAATGTCTAGCCTCTGTCGTATGTCATCATTGTTGTAGTATTTTCTGTAGGAATTTTGCTTCAAATATGTCTTAAAGGAAAAAATGAATTTATTTTATTTACATTTCATTCGCGCAACTGAAAAAATTCTCAATCGAAATCTTTGTAATCATTTGGAGACCATTTAGCTGATTCCTCGATCGAAACCACCAGTTATAATAGAATGACGCAACCGACAATTTCTGGAATAACTCACGCCATTAGTTACGCTGTACGTAATATTTTCATTCGAGCAATAGGCTAATCGATGACAACTCCGCTGGAACTAATCAATATTCACAGCCCGGTTTTATGTTTGTTCCCACGCTGCTTTGTCCACTCCAAGCAGAAACACTGACATGTCTCATAATATTCGTAAATTAGTAATCCATACATTGTTTTTCCCCCTCTCCTTTCACAGATCCCCAAACTGTCGAATTTGAAGACCCTGGACCGGGCTCTGTTCAACTACTACTACTACCAGCTGCGGCACGACCTGCTCCGCAGCAAAATCAGCGAGATCGAGCACGACGAGTACAAGAACAAAATACTGGGCTATGTCGTCAACGATATGTACCGGAAGATGGTCGAGGATGGTGTGAGCGTAACCGATCTCAAGCGCACCTACGAGGAGTACATCCCGCGGAAGATCAACAAGGAGCACTCGCTGTTCTTCTTCAACTGGGCGCGCTCGAAGGTGTTCAACTCGCTGAATAAGATCTGCTACAGGGAGCATGATGCGGAGTGAGTGAACTCTGATGATGCGTTGTTCCCAGCTCCCATTGATCGATTATGTGTGTGTTTCGTTTCAGCTATGTGAAAAGTGTATATATTGATGATATCGATAATATTGCGCCCGGGTATCTCTATGAGGAGTACAACGGAAGCATACCGTACCCGAAGGACGATGGCATACTGAAGACGGGCAAGTGTCGAGTCAAGGTCAAGTTTGTGCCATACCTTCAGAAGCCTCCGAAGGGTGCAAAGACGGGGAAGAACGTACCGAAGGATGATGGTGATGCTGTGCCCGGGCTGAAGGTGTTCTATTCGCGTGAGGTAGCTTGACGACCATAATTTGTTTTCTATAAAATTTCTATATTGATTTTTCTCAATGTTTTGCATTTCAGTGGATACATGTTGCGAATATCGACGAAATTTTTACTATACTAGTAGAAGGCCTGACGGTGAACATTTCACTGAAAGATCAGTCGAACCTATACTCGATAGACTTTAGCAGTCAGACTGAATTAGACTCGTTTGTAACGTGTTTAGCTGGTTACTATAGGTGGGTACTCTTGCTGCCGACAACAATCGTTTCTTCATCACGATACTTGAATTATTAACTGTACTCTTGTTTTAGATTAATGTGTAAGTGGACTGTATATCTTTGTAAACCTTATCTGTACTCACCATCGTTGAATAGACTGACGGAGCTCAAATGCCATGGTCCTATAGGGTAAGAAGATATATTTTAATTAAATTCATATTTCGTCGTCTGAACATTTTTCACTCTGAAATTTTATTGGTTGTCGTCATCTTAAACTCAAGCTCTCTGCAAACAAAGTTCCACAAAACCATGTATAAACATGATACAATTTATTATGAGAAAACTTTTTTTTATGATTCAATTTGTTGTATTCATACGACTTAAACAAACCACTAATTAGAAAACTAAATTCAAAATAAAAATAAACCTTTCTTTCCATTTTCCGTTAGTTTTTTGATACAGATTTTTTTTTGCTAAAAATACAGATACAAAGATTTTTTCAGAAAATTTTACAGGGTCAAATGTGACAACCCTGGTAATTCTTATAAAGTGAGGGTTCACGTAACACAACTTATGGAGCATCAAATTCAAAGGGGTCAATATTCAGACCCCATCGACTCGCAAACTCAATTTTGGTTTATGTTGACCCCTTTGAGAAACCCTGTTCTAGAGAGGCAATATAATTCCTTCGAATACACCAGATTGCCTCCTTGATAAGAAGATCAATCAATGAACAATTGCGCTTAGTAAGAAAACGTGGATGTGATAAAAAATAAATTTTTGGTGGGACGAAGTTTGCCGGGTCTGCTAGTATGTTAATAAAATTTAAGCTCGTCGTCTTTTTCACTTTGAAATTTTATTGGTTGCCGTCATCTTAAACTCAAGCTTTCTTCGTCATGCACTGAAAGATTTTTATTGTCAGATTGCAACATTACCGATACTCAGCTGTGCGACAAAGTTGAAGCAAGTGGTGTTTTTAGTGCTCATGACGATTCCCGTGATTGTGACGTATCACATTCATTCATAACCATTTTTAAGATACTACTAGTCGGAACAATAAATCGGTGATTTATGACCCTCTGATTTTGTGATTTGTTCTTATTCCAGAGGAAAGTTCTCCTACCGCAAGATAGCAGAGAAGAATAGCAGCGTCGGTGCTAATATCGTACGTCAGTGCGAGTTGTATTACGACACGTACTACGTAGATATACTAGAACGCGAGTAAGTAACTACTCCAGCTACAGCTGACTCAAGCTACCTTTTACGAGCTCACCGACTTTATATCGATCAATTTTATTGCGCCCATTTCGCAGAAACCAAATGAAGACTTATAAGCTAACCTACGGCCACAACCGCTGGCATGTGCATCGAGACGCGGGCGAAGTCAGTACCTACGACGAACTACTGAACGCGCTGAGGAATCTGAATCCTGACATTAGGAACCTGTACCGGCTGTCGCCTACCGAACACGACAAGTCACCGAATCTGCTGCTTTGCATTCCGCAGAGTGAGATGAACACGAAGCGGTTGATGCGGGACGCCCACGAGATGCGCCAGGTACGGCCGCAGATCATAAACGCGGCCAAGGAGTTGGTCATCAATCGAAGTGAGTTACATGAGTGAGTAGGGTGTGAAGGTTTCGGGAACTAAAGCTGTGTTAATGTTTTAGACGCGCTGAAGAACGAAGGCGATGGGTTCTTCGAGCGAACCAGAGCTGAGCTATTACTGCCGAATAATAGCAAAACTACGGTTACGTTACGATTGTTGAGGAACGACAAAAAGGATGAGTTCTTGAGTGTGAGTATACATTCTCTTCTATATAGGGGAAGGCAGCCACCAGGGGTAAGATGGCCATTATTGTAAGAGATGTTATTTGCTACAAAAGATATCGTTTGAACGCACGTAATTGGCGTTGGTTGCATGATTCAAGGCGCATTAATGATAAGTTTGATTTGTTTTCAGATGCCCCATAGAATAATGGTTTATTGTGATAAGGGTTGCGCATTAAGCACGTTATAGGTAATTCAGGGAAAATAACACCTACCACTCTTGTCCCACTTGTTCTATAGTACAATGGCCTTGATATGTATTACAATTTTTCCGGAAACAATAATCCTTTATACGGCTAAAATCATGTGGCCTTCATACCACTAGTGGTGGCCAACGTTACCCCGCATGATTTTGTAAACGCCATTTTTATACCTTTTTTTGTTTTATCATATAACATTATGAGATAAAAAGTAAACCTTCTGAAAATCAACGTGATTGTGGAAAACATCCTAAAGATCGATGCTGACACAATGAAATGCTTCAATTTTGTATACATTGTGTTTGATTGTACCCCATGGTTTGGATGGCCGTCTAACCCCGTCCTCCCTTATATAAAAATGGATTTCTGTCTGATTCTTATGGACTCGGAAATTACTGAACCGACCGACATGAAAATTGGTATGTAGGGGTTTTTGGGGTCGGGGAAGGTTCTTATGATAGTTCGAGACCCCTCCCCTCTCTCTAAGGGGCGGCTGTCATACAAACGAAACATAAATTTCTGCATAACTCGAAATCTAATGAATCAAATGGAGCCAAATTTGACAAGTGAAGGTTTTAGGGGACAAGAAACGTTTCTATGATGAATAAACACTCTGCCACCAAACCCCCTCCCCCTCCCCCTTAGGGGGGTTTACCATACAAATGAGGCATAAATTTCTCCATAACTTAAGAACTAATCACGAAAATGGAACCAAATTTGGCATGTGGAAGTTTGTAATGCAATAAAGGAAGGAAGGTCTTGTATTATAGAGACTTTAAACTTTTGCAGTTCATTCGTCTCTAATATTCGTAATGCAATAAATGTTTCTATGGTGGTTACATACCCCTTCCCTCCTCTCTAAGTGAAAGGCTGCCATACAAATGAAAAAAAAATCTGCATGGCTCATGAACTGATAAAGCAAACGGAAACAATCCCTTCCCCTCTCTAAAGGCAAGGGGGCTACCATACAAATGAAACACAAACTTCTACATAACTCGAAAACTAATCAAGCAAATGGATCCAAATTTGGAATGTGATGGTTTTTGGATACGAGAGATGTTTCTATGATGCTAGGACACCCCTCTCTCCTCTGAATAGCAAAACTCGTGAAAGGAATTGTCCGATTTAGAACTTTCTTTATTCTATCATAATTTCTGTATCAAACATTTATTCCATGTAACGGAGAAACATGTTATTTGTAAGTGGTTTAAAAATCTTGAACGAGAATTGTGTCTGCAAAGAACCTTTATTATAATGAAGAGTTTTGGTAGAAGTACTAGGAAATTTATAGTAAAAGGTAATTTTTAAGGGTAGATTAGAAGATCAGTCAGTGAACAGTTCCACGATTGAAACCAGAAATGCCAACCTTCCTGATTTTTCAGGATTTCCCAGACTTTTTAGGACGCTCCCTGATATCCTGACGAACATTCAATTTATCCTGATTTTTCTGAAATGATCCTGATTTTTCCTAATTTTTGTACTTTTTACACTCCCTACTATTCTACGCGGCGAATGCTCACGTGAGATGGCTCAAGTCACGGTGTTCCCGAAGACGAATGAGGTGACTATAGTTTGTCACTAGGTGAGATTTGAAGTCGTGCCTTCATATGATACCGACTCTGATATAAAACAGGAGCTAAAAAGTAAGGTGGCTTCCTGAAAACTTTGCAATCTCACCTCATTCGCCGCGCAGAATAAAGGGGATTATTCGTAATAAATATACTGGTTTCCATGCCAAAGTTTTCTGTCATGATAGTTCTCCGGTTTGCACTTGTATATATCTTACATTAAGTTAAACTTTGTACTTAACTTTTTTTATCTCTACCTTCAATTGTTTCGTGGCATCCCAAAACAGTGCTAGAAAATTTCATGAAACCAGATTGTCTGACAAATTTATGAAATTACTACAAGATTAAGTTTGAGGAACAACATTGCTTTATTGAGGATAATGTGTGTGTAGATGTATTCCAAGAGTTGTTATTGTAAGAATACGTTTCATAGTGTAAAAATACTCAAGGGAACATTTTTGAATCCACAGTCAATATAAAAAGATTTTATATGTAATTTGTTCGTATGATTCAAAGTAGAATAAACTTTAATGATGGGACTATGGAAAATATATCTATAACCGTACTAAATAAAGGGTGTTCGGATCAAAAAGTGGTAAAACTAAATTGCGTGTAAATCGATTATTTGTTTATTAAAAAAATCAAAGTATCTTTCTTTTTGAAGTTCAATATGTATAAAAGACGGAAAAAATACTCAGTCAAGATTCCGGTCGACCTAGTCCAAATTGGCGAGCCTTTCGTTTGACGCCTGCTATCAGATTTTGTACAGTCACCCTATTCACTTTCTTCGCCGCAGAACGCCAGTTTGCTTTGAACTGCTTCTCGCTACTAACAGTTTTTTTTGGGTCTTCTTAACGTTCTGCTTAACTATCGCCCAATATTTTTCGATTGGGCGAAGTTCTGGTGTGTTGGGAGGGTTCTTATCCTTGGGCACAACCTGCATCTTGTTAGCGGCATACCACATGCCGGTTGTAACGAAAATGTCGCTTTTCAAGCCACAGGTACAGATAGCTTGCCAAACGAGATATTTCTTGGCAAATATTGATAGTTTAATATGCTTGAAAATGTCTGCCACCTTTCCCCTTCCGGTTGCTGTATAATACTCTTGTCCAGGAAGCTGTCTGAAGTCTGCCTTGACGTAGGTTTCATCGTCCATTACCACGCAATCAAACTTTGTCAACAATGTCGTATACAACTTCCGAGATCTTGTTTTTTGCCGTAAGGTTTTGCTTATCGTTGCGATTTGGAGTCACTACCTTCTTATAAGTCGATAGTCCGGATCGCTTTTTAGCTTCATGCACAGTTGTAGACGATATTCCCAACTTACTTGCGACATCTCGAACGGAGAGGTTGGGGTTGCGCTTGAAAGCGCTAGCCACTCTTCTGTTCGTCACTGCGGCTCCCGACTTTCGATTTCCCCCAGATCCAGGCTTTCTAGTTGTCGACAAGCGTTCCCCGAACACTTTTATTACTTTTGTGACGGTTGATTTGGCCTCATTCAACGATTTTGCTATTTCTGCGTGCGTGTAGTTTGGATTTTCACGACGCATGTACAAAATTTTGATTCGTCGCTCCTCTTGCTTTGACGCCATTTTGATAACTAAAGATCTAATGTCAAAATCCAAACAGAGGCATCATTCTACACACACACACACCTACAAAATGAGGGGTGATCAGGTTTTTTATATGAATGATTCGAAAAAATACGGCGAATTTAAGTTGACCACTTTTTGATCCGAACACCCTTTATCATAAAAATACGGAAAAATTCAACATGTCTTCCACTGCTGATATGCTTTCCTCATTTGTTGAATAAAGATTTATTTCAAAGCGTGGATGATGAATTCAGTGAAAATTTGAGTATTGATTTCTCTGCAATTGATTGTAGTGATGCTGTAGGTTTTTCGGAAAAAAATATAAACCATCAAAAAGTCAGGCAAAACACTAGCATTTTCGCTTATGCGAGGATTTATACCATGCTTATTCATTCTTTTACATATCCTGTATTCGCCCGAAGGTAGATATACTCTGTTTCTGGTGGGATTTGGAATGGATTCTGTATTATGAGCTACTACCAAGCAACCTGTATCTCACATGTATGGCTCGCAGCAGTTTTCGAAGAGGAAGCAAACATGTTCTGGGAGGATAGAATGTTTAAGCTGTGTGAAAGATGGCGAAAGATTGTGAAACAGAACTATGGATATAAAATTAAATTATAATGCTTTGATTGAAAATGATGTTTTCGTTTTCCCAAAAATCTACATTAACTTTTCGGACAACCCAATATGAGCTATCCTGATTTATCCTGATTTTTATTTTCATTCTTCCTGATTTTTTCAAATTTTAGTTGGGAACCCTGATTAGACCCATGAACGTGCGCTTAGTAAGAAAATGTGAATGTGATAACGAACAATAAATTTTGGGCGGGACGAAATTTGCCGGGACTGCTAGTTTTAATATAAGAATTTTGTAACGATCAATAAATCATTTGATCAAGTTATAGAAAACGTACCAATGGTTATTGAAATTTTAGGGCAAATATCATGTATACAGGGTTGTCAATTACGTAGTTTAGAAAGCGAATTACGAAAAAAGTACAAATTAATAATTCAGATTTCAAATTCCTTCCTTCAATTGATTTCAGAACTCAGGCTAGCTTCAGGGAAAAAAATTTCACTGTAAATACAAGATCGAATCGAAATGTCCCCGAGTTAAAGTCGATATCTTTAGCATTTACTTCATGATTACGTGTATTCTAGAGCGTTTGCCATTCACGGTCAATTCAAGGAGTGTTAGAGTTGGCAAAAAATTCTACGCACTTTGATGAAGTATCGAATATGATGAGCAAATATTACGAGTAGGTCCCGCGAAGTCCATACGCATCGTACTCCGCCACTTATCTGGTTTTTGGTGGAGATTGACTTTGGAACATGATGCTGAACAATTTTGAATTGAATACCAGCCAGAAACAGGAAAAACTTATTGACACCGTCAGGGTTGCCAGCTACAATTTTGAAAACATCAGGAAGAAAACAGGCTAGTTTATATTGACGGATTTCGCGCCAACTCGTCTATGGGATTGGCATGACTCTCTCAGAACATGATGAAACTTTCTGTACGTGAAGACTTTACCTAATTAAGCAACTTTTTTTTCATTTAAATCGTTTATTTTTACAGGCTCAGTTACATAAGTTTAAAGGAGCCGAACTCCTTACTGTATTGTTACTAGTATATATACATTTTTCCTTAATTCTAATGTTAATAATATAGGAAACCGATTATTCGCGGTAGACTCGAGTTTAGAAGGGTGACATATTTTCTTCAGGAAAAGGAGGGGATATGAGGATATGTTGACAATGATCACACTCTCAATCACACTCATCACACTCAATTATTTAAGCAACTTGGCATACGAAAATTTATGTAGACTAACATATGGAAAGGGTCAAATATTTTTGATCATTTTTTTATAAAATGTTGTTACTCGAAAATGGTAAGTCCTACAAAAAAGTGATCTGTGGAAGAGTTTTAGGAAAATAATTGAATTTTCAGAAAAAAAATACTGAAAAAATATTTTTTGAAATCCTACACTGAAAAAAAAGTTTTTAAAAACTAAAAGTCGGTTTCTCAAAATTGACATCTCAGACTACCATAATGGTAGATAAATATGTGCCCTACAACTCTTCCATTCAACGCAACTTGTGCATATTTAAGGCAAAAAAGTTTCCCCAACCAAAACTTTTTCAAGATTTTTTCTTGAAAATTTTCAATTTTTTTTTGTGTACAGCTATAGAAAAAATCAGTAACTTGTAACAGGATCTGCAAGGATTGTAAATGCAGTGCTGGTAGTGTAACTGTAATAAACTACATCGGTTAACATCAACAGTAATAGAGAAAATACGTTTACTGGGATATACCCATCCGTTGGATGACTCATGTTGCTAAACAATGTCACACTTTTTATTGTTGAATTCTGATGATTACACAGAAACAAAATAATGCTATTTTTTCCGCCACTTAACATTTGCGGTCGGTCACGACTGGTTATTTTCAAGCTACTTCAGGGCCATTTTATTCATCCTTCAGGTATCTATACAATCCTTTTATTAGTCAGCCATTCCATGCCAAACCGATATAATGGTTCTCAGACTTACGCGAAAAGCGGTAATTTTGTTCTTTATCGCAAAACATTTGACCCGATTTTTTTTAATTTTTTCATTAGGGTGACCATTTCCATTTTAGGGTTGTCCGAAAAATCACCTTTCTTCTTTTTTCCAAAAATGCATTTTTTTCAAAAATTCATAACTTCTGAACTACTAGACCGATTGAGATGATCGACATATCAAATTAAAGACAATCACCTGGCCTTATTTTTTCGTTTGAAATTGGTTTACCCCGCTACGTTTTCCTTGATGCTGGTTCAGTTTCGTTCTTGTTTCGGGTTTGTGATCTAATGTTATTCCGCTCTGAAACATTTCGATATATCTCGAAATTGTTCAATTCAATATTTCAATATATTTGGTTCTCTTACATCTCGATATCGATTAACCTCACAACCGAAAATCCATTTTTCAAAAAATTGGGAAATTTCTAAAAAACAGTTGCAGTTGCAGAAATTATCTTGAAATCGTGTTTGCTTCCACTTGCAGGATTTTCTCCAGCTGGCTGACTTCTGGTCCGGCCTGGACTCGATGGACATCGTCAAGCTGTACGGCGTAACCCTGTTCAAGCCCATCTCGATGGTGCTCGAAAGCTCCCGGGATGGTCCGCTGGATGAGTTCCTCCGGCGGCACAGGCACATTTCGCTGTCCTCGCTGATAGAGGTAGCCCACTCGTTGGCGCGCGGCCTGTACTACCTGCAGGAGAATGGACTCGTTCATGGTCGCATCCGGTGCGCATCGATGCTGGTTACCACGTACGATCGCAACGAGAATCGACTGATTGCGAAGCTGGGCGACCCCGGGTTGCGTCAGCAGCAGCAATACACGGAGAAGGATTTGCTGTGGATTCCGTTGGAGTACCACGAGCTAGGTCAGAGGGAGGTGCAATTGTTAAAGCAGGACTTGAAGGCAGATATTTGGGCCTGCTCGACTACGTTGTGGGAGATTTTCAGTCGGGGGAAGCGATTGATGGTGCAGGATGCGAAACAGTTTATCGCCAGTGGGCATCGGTTACGGGCGCCACCGGAGTGCGATGACATCAAGGAGATCTATCAGTGTATGTACAATGGATGGTTGGCCGATCCGGACAAGAGGTTCGCTCCGCAGATGATCATATCCAAGCTGGTGCAAGCGAGTAAGTTTCTGTGGTTTTGTTCCGCCAAATTTCAATTTTACTAAATCATTTGTTTTCTTTCAGAGCAAAAAAGTAGCTACTGTGTAATAGGTCACAACCGCCTGAACGGAACAACGAAATCAACCAATGGTTCTTACTCGAAGCAGAGTATTTTGTCGATAGAAACTGAGTCCACTTTGTTGCACTCCCGAACGGATGTCTCAAGTTCGTCGTACGTGAAGTACAGTAGCGATTGCGAAGTCGGTAGCAATGCCTCGAGCGAGTGCAGTTCACAGCCTCTGATTTCGAACGGTGGATCTAGTCAATTCAGCGCCGGATCGAGCAATGGCTGGGATCAGGAGGAGGCGAATGAGTTTATGTACGACTGTCCCGACTTTATCGAGCTGCCCTATGGGGCGAAGGTGATCTTCCAGGGTGAACTTGGCCAGGGTCATTATGGCAAGGTTTACCGGGGCTGTATCGACGATGGAAACTATTCGCTCGAAGTCGCGCTGAAAACGATAAACAATTTTGCGAACGCGTTGGATTTGGACAAGGCCGTGAAAGATTTTAAACGCGAAGTGTCAATTATGAAATCGTTGAATCACAGGAACATTGTTAGGTTTATCGATTTCATCGACGAACCGCATAAGCTAATCGTGGTGATGGAATTTGTCGAGAATGGTTCCCTGCTGGATTACTTGAGCTATAAGCGGTACGATTTGACCAAGTCGAATCTGTTGAGGTTTGCCAAAGATATTGCCAACGTAAGAATGTCCCTTATGAGGAATTGCTTTGAATGTGACTAACAGTGAATTTCTTTATTTTTCAGGGTATGAATCATCTGTTCGAGAGAAAAATAATTCATCGGGATCTTGCTGCTCGCAATATTTTAGTGCAGAGCAGAGACTGTGTGAAGATATCCGATTTTGGGCTTGCGCAAGTCACCGATGGAAACAATTACTATGTGGCACAAAGTAGTCGACATCTGCCAATCAAATGGTATGCACCGGAGACGTTGTGTACGCAGAAGTACTCCTTCCAGTCGGATGCTTGGTCCTACGGTGTCACACTGTACGAAATGTTTACTTTTGGTGAAACACCGTACCCGGAGCATGATATCATTAGCGGGGACCAGTTGTATGCTTTGATTGTGCATGATAATGTTAGGTGAGTTTTATTGATTTAGTCATAAGAATATCATTTACAAATGCAATAACCAATATTCGTGATGCGGTTGCTTCGCAGATAAACAGTGCATAGGAAAAAGCCAAACAAGTTTTGGAAACGAGCCTCAATACTGCTCTTCAAGAACATATTAAGGTGAAGGTGGAAGGAAGCCACAAATGGCTGCCACAATGGCGCTCATTTCTTTCATCTCCCTCCGTAATCTTTTTTTTCGGGATGCAATGGTGACTCATGGAGTACGTGTGAATTGCTGCCTGACCAATAGCATATTTTGCTTATTGACGAAGCCATTCAGGAAGAAATGATCCTCATCGCTGAAGATGATTTTTCGATGAAAATCCGGATAATTTTCAAGTTGTTGCTCAGCCCAATTCACGAACATACGACGCTTCTGGTGGTCAAGCGGCTTCAGTTCTTACGTCAATTTGATCTTGTAAGAATGTAGGCCAAGATCTTTTCGCAAAATTCGCCACAACGACGTCAACCCAACGCTTGAGAACGACGTGTGAGAGACTGATTCGGGTCATTGATGCGCTAGCGGCAACAATATTCTCGACACTACGGGCACTTTTTTGTCTCGCTGGCACGGGAACATTTTGTGCTGTGCCTGTGGATTCAAATTTTTCCACTAGACGCTCAATTGATGATCTCGCAGGAGGATTATGACGACCATAAATTGAACTTTGCGCTCTTAAAGTTGAGGCCACTGACTCCGAATTTCGGTAGTAAATTTTAATAATCTCGAATCGTTGTTGGATCGTATATCTTTGAAATGAAATAGGAAACCTTACTGAAGAGAGCGGGATAAAATATGGTGTCGTTTGCTCTTCCTATCGGTCTACTTTCGTAGCGTCCCTATTGAAATACCCTTTATAAAAAATTGAAGTTAGAGTTATTGATTCGTGCAAAACCGAGGGCACTTGTATTGTATTTTGGTTCTCCGTTTTCCTAACACGGACTACAAAAGCAGATACGAACACAACATTCATTCAATCAATAATTTAATCAATACAAAAAAATGATTACTAAGTCAACGGTAGTCCTACGTCAGTCCTACGTCCTGGTTTTATATTAGTCAATTATCAACTAGATAATCGACCAACTCAAACCTATATAGGGAAATTATGGGACTTTCATTATATCATTATTATTATTATACTTACATTCCAGGTTGAAATTGGGTGGCAACGACCGAGACGTGTATGAACGCTTGATGGATCCTTGCTTCAACCTGGATTCCCGGCAGCGCCCGATGTTCGTGGAACTATTGAAAAAAATAGAGGAACTCATCGATCAGTACGGCGAAATGATTTAACCACTATGCGTAAGTTGGCTGGAAAGCGTAAACTCTAACGGTTTCGTATATATTCATTTTAAAATGTTCAACAATGCAGCAAAGCGTAACTTAAAGCATTAGTTTCTAGGCTAGGGCAATACTTTAGACAGAAGAAAAACAACACTTTTTCTTTTCTGATTACGTACTACAATTTTATGAGATGCACTTTTTTCTGCACGCGATTGCAGTTTTTAGCTAATCAAATTTCACGTTTACAAAGAATAATACGTTTAACTCAAAACAAAGCACACTCACGTGATTGTTGTTGTCGCTGGTCAATTTTTTAAATTGTAAATATATATATATGTAGCTTAACGTTTAAAAAACAATTGAAACAAAAGATGGAAAAAAAAACTTACGAAAACATTAAACCGTGTCCGTTTAACTATGGATATGTGTCTTAAACAAAAATAGTTGTTACTAAAATCTACATTAACCGGAGCATTGTGCGCCTTCGATCTTGACTTTTTAGCGAGTAATTCATGTTAATTGACTACGAGAGGACGACGGTAAGGAAATTAGCAAAGTCAACGAATGGAAACTAATTCTCAAAGTGCCACCTAGATGAGGTATTTTCGGTTTTTACCCCGCATCTAGATTTATCGATAAACAACAAAAAAACGAAACTACTTAAGTTAAGTGAATTTCCTTTCAGCTTAGTTATACACTTTTCTACTCTCTCGAGCCCGTTCTTTTGCGGATTGTCGAGCTTCCTGGGTGCGAACAAATTTGCCTTTTTAGCAAGAAAGCATTAGTCCTAATCGTTAGGCCTAGCAATTAAGCTGGCGGCTAGCCTCTGTAGCCGCCGAGAATGTAACTTGATGGAACTGTGTAAACACGAGCTGATTGATAGTGAAATTATGAGCGCTTGAAAACGTTTAGGTTTAATCGTGCAATCGGGACCCTGTTATGAATATGTTTTGAAATCGTTATACTTTTGTATTGAAATGGAAATATTTTATAATTGCAACTTATCTTAGATAGCACATAGTCGAGGAAAAATATAAAAAAAAACGGGAATAAGAGTGAGAAGAGATGCAATGCGAGAAAGAGACAGAGTGTTTATTTTAGCTTACGATGAGCGGATTGTGGAATACATGTGGGAATCAACTTTCGGAATTAACATTATAGTGTGAACGTATATATTTTTTTCGAAGTGAATCAAAATTATCTTTCAATCACATCGATGGCAATGTTGACTGAGAAATTTCTATCATATTGAAACCCAAGTACAGCTGTTTTTGCCGCTTCGCTGTTTTGAGTTTAGAGTATCGTTAAATTTCTCCGTGTACGTTAGGCCTATGATATTGAAATCGATCGATAAATGATAGTAAAATGGAAATGCCGCCAGTCCATATAAATTGTAAAAACGTTTCCCCCTTCTCGCTGCTCCAAGTGTAGTGATATTAAGATGTCTGATGGAACTTTTTTTTCAGAGAAAAAGAAATATATGAATGTATATCGACGTTTTATTCTGGATTATATCTACCCCGCTTGTGATACGTATTGTTTTCTGAAACTCTCCGAAATCCCTGAGTTGATTATTTTGGTGAAGGATTGATTTGAACAATATCAATTCAATTTTTAAAATTTCGTGTGTGTTGGAGATGTGGTGTACTTCACTTCGCAGCCAAACTGGCCACACTTCATTTCAGCAACGCCTCTAGTGACAGATCTGAGAACCAATATTATTCATGCGTTTAATTTGCTAACGAATAAAAGGTGTGTTTAGATTCCATCCGTTGTTTCTTCGCTGTTTGATTTCGTGCACCTTGAACACTTTTTTGTATATTTTTTGTACTTTAGAATGTATCTTATTGTAATAACTTTTAATAACTCTTTTGTCAAAGGTTCGGTGGCCCTGAAAAGTGCCAATGGATTCATTTATCGATGTCGAAATTTTGGTCGTCATTTTTCCATGAATAAGAATTAGTTTTCGGAAAACAACAGTCAAATTCATTTCATTCGACTGACGGTAGAATCTCAAGGAGAGTGGCTTACAATATAATTTTTTGCTTGTATCCAAAATATTAGGCTGTCAAAAAAGTCCTGCGGTATTTCCGCGAGGTGTCGTTGTAAACGCGTAGTTCTAGTTGTATTCATTGTATCGAGTCATACTATAGCTTGTTGGAAAGGTATTTTTGCGCGCTATAATATAGTCCTTGACAGTGTTTTGTTTGGTTAAGTCGTTCGTGAGTTATAGTGTCGCAAATATGGAGCAAAATAAAGAGAAAATCCGACATATTTTACACTACTACTATGACAAAGGCAAAAATGCATCTCAAGCTGCCAATAAAATTTGTGCAGTTTATGGACCCGATACAGTTTCCATTTCCACCGCACAACGATGGTTTCAACGTTTTCGTTCTGGTGTAGAGGTCGTCGAAGATGCGCCACGCTCCGGAAGGCCTGTCATCGAAAATTGCGACAAAATCGCTGAATTAGTCGAGAAAGACCGGCATAGTAGCAGCCGTAGCATCGGCCAAGAGCTGGGGATAAGTCATCAAACCGTTATTAACCATTTGAAGAAGCTTGGATTCACAAAGAAGCTCGATGTATGGGTGCCACACACGTTGACGCAAAAAAACATCTTTGACCGTATCGACGCATGTGAATCGCTGCTGAATCACAACAAAATCGACCCGTTTCTTAAGCGGATGGTAACTGGCGATGAAAAGTTGGTCACTTACGACAACGTGAAGCGCAAACGGTCGTGGTCGAAGCCCGCTGAAGCGGCTCAGACGGTGGCCAAGCCCTCATTAACGGCCAGGAAGGTTCTGCTGTGTGTTTGGTGGGATTGTCAAGGAATAATCTATTATGACCTGCTTCCCTATGGCCAAACGCTCAATTCGGACCTGTACTGCCAACAACTGGACCGCTTGAAGGTAGCACTCATGAAGAAGAGGCCATCTTTGATAAACAGAGGCCGCATTGTCTTCCATCAGGACAACGCCAGGCCCCACACTCCTTTGGTGACGCGCCAGAAGCTCCGGGAGCTCGGATGGGAGGTTCTTTTGCATCCGCCGTATAGTCCGGACCTTGCACCAAGTGACTACCACCTGTTTTTGTCCATGGCGAACGAGCTAGGTAGTCAGAAGTTAGCCACAAAAGAGGCCTGTGAAAATTGGCTATCCGAGTTTTTTGCCAATAAGGAAGCGAGCTTCTATAACAGGGGTATTATGAAGTTGGCATCTCGTTGGGAAGAAGTCATCGAACAAAACGGCGCATATTTGACTTAAAACAGATGATTGTAACTGAAATGAAACAAATGAACAAATGAAAATTCAAAAAAAAATACCGCAGGACTTTTTTGACAGCCTAATAAATTCCGCTGTTAATCTGGTCGCTCCTTTTGGTCGGAGCCATTTGAGGAGCCAATCAAAACGTGGCACATAGTGCATTTGCACAATGCTTGACATTTCTCAATTATTCAATTGTTTGTCTCAAGAAAAATAAAATGTTATCCATTGTGATAGATGCGTAGAAATATTTTCTATCAGGAAATGATCTGGCGTAGTGGTAATATCCGTACCTCTCACGTTGAATGTCACGAGTTCAATTCTCACTACCGACATTCTTCCAAAAATGGAAGCAAAAGTGACACACTAACCAAAGTGTTGAGAATCACTATAATACAGAAAAAAAATCTATCAATTGATGCAAACGTCTTTGCGATCTATTGAAAAATGCTCGAGTTATAAGCGTTCGAAAGCTTTAATGTTTTCCTGGCCTGGATTTTCATTTTACCCTCTATATCTTCCGGTTAGATGTAGTCCTACGCCTAGGAGGGGGGAATACATATAACCTTAACACAACGAGCGGACAATGATCAGTTTGTTCGGTCACATGATCGGGGGTTTGAGGAAATTCGCGATTCAAAAAGAACATTATTTGTTTCGGCAAAAAAAATCGAATAGCGATAAAAAAAACCTACAAAAATATTTAATGGAATATATTTCCAATAAAATATAAATTTATTGACAATGGCAATGAGGGGAAGTGGGGGTAAAACGAAAATGTTAAGAAGAACTTCAATTGTATCTTTGGAAACTCATGTTTTCCAAAACTCAAAAGCTTACAGTTCAATATACTGGTTTTCGAAATAATTGGCCAAATGTTTTATGAAAATGTGTTTTTCCATGTTTTTTACTGAAAATAAATCAAGCCGAAAAGTAAAACATTTTTATCGGTGCGGTTCAAATGGACATGTAGTGGGGGGAATATAGACAGGTTCATAATATACAAAGCGTAGATGATTTTCGCTCGCGAGAGGAATAATTTCGCTCTCTCTCAGTGTTTGTGTGTTCAGTAACTGAAATAGAACAAACAGAGAAAGCAATAGAAAAAAAAGAGTTGAATATTCTCCCCTTCACTTTCCCACATGCATTGGATGTAATTATGGATGTGACTGTCCATTTCAACCCCACCAGTGCAATTATTTCATTAATTTCAATTTACCACTCACCAATGAATTAACTTTTCCGTACACACCTAATATCGCTTCTTTGTTAGCTCACAAACCGAAATATAACCATCAGCGAATTAAATTTTGCAATTAAACTACTCAAAAAGCTTAATAACGAAGCCGTAAAAATTACATCCACACGCGGAATCATGTGTGATTTTCGGTTTTTGTTTCCCTTTTCCACTTTTGATCATTATTCATTGCCATAAGGTGGGCTCAATATTTTAGAATAACATGTAGAAGCTGTTTTCATTAACAGAAATCTGAAATTCAAAATCTAACTATATAAATCAACCACCCGTCCATATCCATATGTCTTTTTTTCTTTTGGGTGCCCATTGGTGGGGTATTTTTTGGTGTTTTGTACTTGCACTTGTCGTTGTGCAGACCGGAATATGTTTCCCTAAAACGTACTTTTGAACTGAGAAGCCTGGGAAAATCGTCATTTCAGTTACTAGAGGTGGATGAACTTTCGCGGTTCGAGAACTACGTGAACATGAGATGTGCAATAATTTCAAAGGGAAATGTAAAATACAATGATCGTTTGACAATTTTTCCGTTAACATATTTTGGTCGTCCTAGGCATCATATCAAACGTAAAAGAATGTTCATCAAATTTATTTGTAACGAAGAACATAATCTATTACAAAAATTCGATGCATTCTAAAATAATATTCGAAGTGGTAAACAAGTGGATTGCATAATACAATTGCGATTTTTTTTTTAATCCCATTTATTTATTTATTAGGCTCATTATCATTTTGGCTGTAACAGAGCCGGGTTTTAATCGTGTACATGTACATATGTTTAAAATACAATTGCGATGGTCTACGTCGAAAATATGCGGTCGTGTCCTAGATACAACCCCTTACAATTTTTTATCCCATGTGTTTATTTTAGGCTCATTAGCATATAGCTGTAACAGAGCCGAATTTTAATCGTGTACATGTCACATGTTTATCATATCTATAAATAGAACATTACACAGTAGCCATTTAGGCGTAAGAGTATTCCTTCTGTTCTTCCATCATCTAGTTAGACCACCGGACAGCGGAGACAGTTGATATGATCATTATTGAGTTATTAATAGAACAGCAGCCCGATGTTTCTTGCAGAGCAGAGCAATTGCATGAATGATTCGATCATATTTCGACCGTGGATCGATTTCCATCGCTAAGGATTGTTGCGTGGACGTAGTTATTTTGTAACGAAACAAAGATGGTCAATGAGGGCCCTGAGTTTTGAACTCACGATCGATCGCTTACTAAGCGACCGAGCAACCAATGTGGCCACGAAAATTCCCAGAGACGGTTGTTGGACATTAAAATTTTATGCGGGGTGATTTGGTCCAGTGTGTGTTTCATCGGAAAAAAACCTACTTATGTTTATGTAAAGTAATTCACGATAATATTACAATTAGTAACAGTGTTCTGGGATCGATACCAGGTGTCTTGGCCAGATTCCACACCAGAAAAAAATCATTGAGACCGTTTCGGATTCTGCATGGATATTTTCACTGTTGTTCGAGCATTTTCTAACACTTTCGATGCTTGGTCAAAGAAAATCCGTCCTGGATAACCTGCGTTGCTCTTTCAAACTCCCCCTTCTTCCAACGTGGTCTGCCCATCCTTTCTTTTGTAATTCATCTGGAATGAATTAAACCAAAGCAAAGCCTCAAACCTGTACGATCATTTCACCCCACAGAAACGTGTCCATGTCACCCCACACAACATGCAAAAATTTAAATGCAATTATTGTTATCAAACTTACAGTTTCGCTGCATCATTTTGTTCCTCTTTTGTAGACGAACAGAACTTTACTGCACGATGAACGAAAAGTTTATTTAACCAACGGGAAAAACCTTAAAACCATGATCGGAAAACTCACACTTGTCCAAATCCCCCCAACTTACCCTACGTCAACAAAATAGAAAAAAAAAACAATAAAAACGTCGTTTTATCATCCTTTATTGTCTCTGAATATTTATATATATATTAAAAAGTACAACTTTAACACAGAATTACATTCGACCTGTTTTCATCTAAATAATCAAGAGTTCGATATACTTTTTTGACGACATTTTGGTGAGTGTGTCTTTTGTAAAGCTGAAAATTGGATACACTATGATTATTCCCTACTTCCCACATCCTCGCTTTCGGTCGCATCTGCACCCTCCTGAACAGTGGGGGCATTACTGGGAACAGGCTGCTGTTCATCCATCTCGGCCACTGCTTCCTCGTCGGACATCAGGGTCAATTCAATCGGGCCGTCTGGGGGTATGATAATAGAGTTTGCCATCAGGACTTCGTCGATGGCGGCCGTCTGTGGAACGACCTGCGGTTCTACGTTTTGTGCGAGGTTGCGTGAACAATCACCATTCGAAGTCTCTTCTACAGCGGTGGACGCTTCCTGAGGTTCACTATCACTACGTGGTTGTTCGCCACTGCCATAACGTGAGTGAAGCAGATCAAGTTGTGAAGTTAGTCTAGAGCCTCTCGTCAGAGTTCGATTCATTTGTTTTATCAAGGAATTGCTTTGATCCTCAAGCTGTCTCAGGCGATCGGATCGGTTCTGGGTGTATTCACGTTCTCGGTCAGTCAAGGTATTCAAGTCATCTAGGGGAAGTTCGGGAATAATTGTTTGGTTCGTTTGGTTCTCGGGTAAAGCTGAAGGCACTGGGGATTCGGACTGTCGTGCCATGAAACCATTGTGAAGCTCGTCAATTTGGGCAGATATTTCACTTCCTCTGTTCACAGTTCGGGAAAGTTTGTTACGAAATTCTCTAGCTTCGCGCTCCAGTCGCTCCAATCTAGCGGCTCTTCGTTGAAGGTAATCTTCTTCGGTTGAAGTTAATATTCTGGACGGACCAGCTTCTGTTGGGTCTACCCCGCCGGCATTGCTATCGGGGTCTCTGGAGGGGGTATTCGGTATAGTGAAGTTATCTAATCTAGAATTTAATTCTGACATCCTCTTCAATCGAGCTTCTCGTTTCATATTGAACAGTTCTTCGCTAGTTAATTCTGGTTCTTTTGAAGATTCTTCCACGGGGGTTATTTCTCTTTGCTCTATTTTTTCAATTTCCGAACACTCGGAATCGTCACTGAGTTCATTTTCCGATTCATCCGTATCATCGTCGTTAGTGACCTGAGTCAGTCCGGAAAGTCTCATAAACATTGCCTCCGCTGATTCCGGACCAGGCTTGATTTCCTTCTTTTTCTTTGGCTTTTTCAATTTCTTCTTCACCGGACGGGCGACTGGCTCCTCCTCCGGACATATAGACAGCTCCTCGATTTTACCGTTGCAGAATTGATTCGCTCGTTCTACATTTTGTAACGATTTCATGTCGGACTCACTGTGGCATTTTCTCATTACCAGCGCTACTTGAAGAACATTCGTCAGCGATGCACTACGGAATCGCTCGAATCCAATCACCCTGTTCAAATATTCCTTCGAGTGCGCAAACCCTTTATCCCCTTTGCGGTATTCCTCATCCTCGTCATCGGTCGGCTGTTCGTCGCTGTATCCACTCTCACCGGAATTATTCAGTGAATCCTGCTTCTTCCGGGCGGCGAAATCGGCCTTCAGCATTCGCCACTGATCTTCGGATTCAATATTTTTCTGCCGCGCGGCTGACCACTTCATCCGACAGTACTCCAGTTCTTCCTTCAACTCACTGAGAAGACGGCGTTTCTGCTGCAGGTGGTAGCGTAGGATTTGCTCCTGGGTGTGCAGTTGACGGTGTTGACGCTGGAAGACAAACAAAACAAGCAAATTGGACATTACAGTTAGTCAGCGATTGTAAGGCATGTGCAATCTTACCTGCATCTTGCCAACCAGATGCCAGGTTTTTGTCAACTCAAGGCTAACGACACTGAGGCGCTTTTCCTGCGTTTCCAGGCGACGTTCCAGGTGTGAGTTGAGTGTCTTCAGACGATTGGTTTCCTTCTTGAGGGAGTTTTTCTCCAGTATGAGGTCCTAGGGGTGGAGAATATTTTCAGATAACATTTGTTCAAATGTGAATTTGAATATAAAAATTCAACTAACGCAAATAGTGCGAAGAACGATATATTTATTAGGAAACACTAAGTAATAAGACACCATTGTAACTGGAATGTTTGGACTCTACAAAGAATGTGATTTAAATGTAGATTTAGCTTATAGCACATAATACTGACAATTGTTGGTTTTCGAACGATGTATGAAAGCTGTATGGAATTACGTCTGTTATGCGGACAAACAGAGATTTTTCGGAAACGTTTTTTCAAAATTACTCAGATGATTTAGAATAAAAAAAAGTTTGTTTGCATGTTGAGCAAACGTATTACATTGTGTAGAATGCGAAACAGCGAAAAAGTCGATTTTGTTCATGTTGTCGTTTACGTCTCCTATACAAACATGGGCAGTTTTAGTGTGAATAATTTTTGATAGAAATAGTTTCGTAAAAAGCAATTTAAGATTGATTTGATCCACCGATTTACGTGATTTAGAGCTCTTTCGCTACGTTAGGACACCCCAGTCACTAGGGTTCAGTGTATACCCAAAATCGAAATTGAATTTTCCAACATGAAAAATTGTTTGAAGAAATAGTATTCAACCGGAAAACACAGTTTTCACATTGGACTCAAATCTTCCAAGAATACCCTTATGTGTACAATGTTGAACGATGTTCAGAAATCGACCTCACGTTTTCGCTTCGTAAGTTTCCCTTTTTTTTTTCAATACAAGTGGAATTCGTTGAAAAAAAGGCAAATGACTTACCTTCAATTTGAGATACGTCTTGCTCACGCTGACGACCGTTTTGGTGCCACTTTTGGTCTGCTCAGATTTGAGGCAATCTTCACTTTCGCCATTCTCCTGGGGGAGAGATAAACACAATTAACAAGCCATCACCGGACCAGCACAAATTAATGTACGACCCCAATGTGTCCCAATTGGGCTACCCATACTCACCACGAACGGAACCTGTTCGGCACGTTCCTGGTGATTCACCAGTTCAATTAGCACACGCCACACTTTTGGCAGCTTATCGGCGATTTGTTCCGGGGAAGCTTTCTGCACATCGGTGAACTCGTCCCCGGGCGCCGGCTCTTCCGCTCCGCCCTCCATCCCGCCCTCCGTCGGGTCTACATCCTGGTCCACCTCGGCCACCAGATCGTAGAGGGCTCGCGGAAGGAACGCTCCCAAATCGATAGTTTCCGCTTCCTCCTTCGTCATCTCGATCAGCAGGCCCCGGTTCTCCTCCAGCACCTCGGCCAGCTTGTCCAGCTTCACGCTGCTGGTCGTCTGTTTGCGGTTCATTCCGAGCAAAAATTTGGAAATAAATTGATTTACGACGGTCATCTCCGCCTGCAGCTGTTTCGACTCTGCCACCGATTGGTTCAACTTTTCCGTAGTCTGAATCAGTTCGTTTTTCGTTGCCTCCAAGTCAGCTTGGAGGCTTGCGACGTGAGATTCGAGATTTTTGTTTCTGTTTTGGGTGGATTGGTGGGACGGTTGAAAGGGGGGAAAAAGCAGAAAAAAATGATATACAATCGTCCGGCGGTAAATATTGTCAACGTGCTTCGCTTCGCTAAAATTTGCCGGTCTATTTTAACAACGCTGATTAATTGCGACTCGGGCTCCCAACCCCCGCGCACTGTGTGTATGTGTGAAAAAAGCGTGTCATGCTTGCGATGACGTCGTAATGAGTGACGAGAATTTTCTAGGCTGATACGACTGTGCTTCATACAAGTCTGAATAATTGTGCCTTCGGAATTTCTGTCACACATTGCAGGATTTTATTGAAATAATATCCACGGACACAGAATGAAGAAAAAGTGAGAAACAAGATAAAAAGGGAAATAGGGCAACAAATAACAACACTCACTTTTCCTGCTCTGCCTCGAGATCGTTTTTGCGCAGCTCAAGCTGTCGCAACAGATTGTCACGCTCCATCCGTGAGACACGTTCCCGTTCCTCGTACAGCTCGCGTAGATTGCGGATGTTGGTCATTTGTCGTTCGTATTCCCGGCGCAGATCAGCGGACATTATTTGCATCTCCCGCTCATGCAAAGAGTCCTCGATCTGGCGCAGTTTAGCCTTAAGCTGTAAGAACGATGAGGAATGAAGCTAGGATTATTGGAGGAGAATTAATGCTACATAAACATTATGCTCAAATTGCTGCCAGTGAATAAATGTGTTTTTGACGTAGGACTACGTCTTTCATTTCTATACCGGGGTGTAAAACCAAAGTTTCGAGAACGAAAGCGTTACGCTGGAGACCGAGATTTTGAGCGTTAATAGCTCTTAAACAACTGAACGAAATGGTATGATAAACACTTCATTTGAAAGATAAAATGTCTACGCGTCATATACTTGTTACTTTTTCATCCAAAAACTTGTTTCAATAGTCTTAAAATTGCT
The DNA here is from genome assembly GCF_029784135.1 of Toxorhynchites rutilus septentrionalis. NCBI lineage: Eukaryota > Metazoa > Arthropoda > Insecta > Diptera > Culicidae > Toxorhynchites > Toxorhynchites rutilus. The sequence goes on from NC_073746.1 coordinate 100,196,962, forward strand.
TTCAAAACAGGCTATTGAAATCAAAAATCGGTATATAAGCGAGCGGCGCTCGTAAACCCACTCAGTTATGATTGAACAGCGATTGGAGCATGTTGTCGCTGTTGTTGTGAAGCTAATTTCGTTTATCATGAATGCGCTGATGAACGGTGTCACCAAGAGCCTGTTTGTGCACCTAAGGCCAAAAGGGAATCCATCAGGAGGAGAGTGATGCCACGGTTCCGCTTGAAACATCGGAGCAGCCGCCACACACACACACACACATACACGCGCGGAATTCTCGTTGCTATCATCGTTGCTGAAAAATAATCTGCCAGTTCCCCTGGGAATTGAAAAATACATTCATGCGAAATAGTTTATTTTAATGTTTTCTATCCATATAACACTGCAACCAAATACATTTGGTTTTGTTATTTTTCAATCAATCTAATTGAGGAAAGCTTCTGAATATTTTTTCCCCCATCAGTGGAAATTTTCGTATCCAATATTGGATGCATAACATGAAAAACGGAAAATGTTTCACATCGCGAAAATCAAGTCATTTTCGAGCGATTATTTGCTTTCTACTCATATAATGCTTCGACCAAATACATTTCGTTTTGGATTTTTTCAATCAAGTGCGATCAACGTAAGACCACGTCTCTCGGCAATTTATTAGAGGTGCAATGAATCTTTAGGAATTCCCGCTCTACGCGCACTGGCAAACAATGTTTACTCAACAATTTCTCAAACTAGAAATGGGTGTTGTGAGAGAGGATTAGCGAACGCGAAAACGACAAACGGGAGAAAGATACGTTTGGAGGTTGAAGGAAATTGGCAGAAAACTTCTTCATTCTATCATTCAAATAATGTGATTCATACCACATCGTTTTGCCAGAAAGAGATTATTAATGCTCAAAGGAGGAATCGAGTCCTCCGAGGAAATTACCCAGCGCAAATTAGAGTCGACTATCGATTGCGGCATTCGTACACAAATAATTTTATAATGCAGTTTCACCAAAGTGATTTCTTCGGATATATTCACTACATCATGTCATGTATTTCATATTCTTCATAAGGAAATCCATATCCATGGCACCTATCGGTAACGAATTATTATCGAAACCACGATTTTCGCTAAATGCTCCTTTCAGTTCGGCCTGTAAAAAACTTTTCTGTACTCTAATCCATCAAATTTGGAGCCCTGAAAAGGGCCGTTGATTATATGCTAAGTTAATATAGCACGCTCTCCTCGGATACGATGGGCCAGCTGGATGTCCTTGGGCATGATGTGACGCGTTTTGCATGGATAGCACACAAATTGGTATCTTCGAATAAGCCTCCTGCAGCGTCATAACCGCGGAACTTTGGAAGCGCAAGTCGGTTTTGAAGTCCTGAGCAATTCCACGAACCAAATGCTGCAAAGGTAGCTTGCGGATCAGCAATTCGGTCGATATCTGATAGCGACGAATTTCATGCGAAGTTCCCGGTCGATAGCGATGTGGCTTCTCCACCTATCCTGCTACTGGTGCGCTTATCCGAGCTGACTTCGTGTGCCTTACCACCGAATGACTAACGAGCTGTCTGCGAAAGACTAACGAGCTCGAGTCCTCACGGTGCGAGAGTAGAGTAAGAAATGAACGAAAGCAAAGGAAGCGTCATTTTATAAACCATAAAAGTATAGAATCTAAATCCCACCCTTATTATATTCGTGAGTATACAGTAAGCTTATACAATAAAGAGGGTGGGGTTTACATTCGATTCTTTTATGTTTTATAAAATGACACTTCCCTTGCTTTCGTTCATTTCTTACTCTACTCTCGCACCGTGAGGACTCGTTTCATCGGGACTAAGCAGACAGCTCGTTAGTCTTTCGGTGGTAAGGCACCACGAAAGCAGCTCGGATAAGCGCATCAGCCGCAGGAAGCGTGAAGAAGCCACATCGCTATCGACCGGGAACTTCGCATGAAATTCGTCGCTATCAGAAGTCGACCGAATTGCTGATCCGCAAGCTACCTTTGCAGCATTTGGTTCGTGGAATTGCTCAGGACTTCAAAACCGACTTGCGCTTCCAAAGTTCCGCGGTTATGACACTGCAGGAGGCTTATTCGAAGATACAAATTTGTGTGCTATCCATGCAAAACGCGTCACATCATGCCCAAGGACATCCAGCTGGCCCATCGTATCCGAGGAGAGCGTGCTATATTAGCTTAGCGTATAATCAACAGCCCTTTTCAGGGCTCCAAATTTAATGGATTAGAGTTCAGAAAAGTTTTTTACAGGCCGAACTGAAAGGAGCATTTAGCGAAAATCGTGGTGTCAATGATAATTCGATACCGATAGGTGCCATGGATATGGATTTCATAATGAAGAATATGAAAAAATGACATGATGTAGTGAATATATCCCCATATCGAAGAAATCACTTTGAGGAAACTGTTTACCGTTTGTCGTTTTTAAGTGTTGGGAAAGGGCATTATTTTTGCTGAGTAAATTCCAAGAAAAAATCCATTCCTTCTTTAAGCGTGATTCATTCTGCTTCGGATCAACGGAACAGTATGATAATCATTTCATACAAAAGATAAAATGTCGAAGAGTTATATGATTGCTATTTATTGAGTCGAAAAATTGTTTCAATAGCTTAATGATAGCTTCGAAAACAGGTTATTGAAATCATTCGTATACGTATGTAGCGCGCCCACTTGGAAACCCATTAATCTTATTGGAATGTGAGATGGGGAAGCTCATACTTACGTCTATGCATTATGCTGTACACTACAGACTTTTTTTCTCCGTACTGATTAAGAAGCCGACCGAACTATCGGTCGACAAGTCAGTCTGCAGTAGGCGGGGGCTCTTAATTTCATTTTTGCAGGCCGAACCGAAAAAAATTCAGTCGAGTTAACTCTTTTTTACAGTAATGCTTTTGAATCCGGACACTTTGCATTACATTCAATTTTTTCATTTTTTTCATGTTGAATTTATGCGATTAATAGTTGCTAATATAGTTACTGATAGTTTCTTGATAGTTACTTATCAATCGCATTAATTCAACATGCAAAAAATGTTGTTGCTGCGGTATGGTATTAAATGTAACGCAAAGTGTCCGGATTCAAATACATTACTGTATACTTACTTCGATGTTATTCGTTTCTCTCTCAGGGTAAGCAACGAATATAATAAGGGTGGGGTTTAGATTCTATACTTTTATGGTTTATAAAATGACGCTTCCTTTGCTTTCGTTCATTTCTTACTCTACTCTCGCACCGTGACGACTCGTTTGTTTGGGACCAAGCAGATAGATAGTTAGTCTTTCAGTGGTAAGGCACACGAAAGCAGCTCGGATAAGCGCACCAGCCGCAGGATAGGTGAAGAAGCCACATCGCTATCGACCGGGAACTTTGCGTGAAATTCATCGCTATCGGAAGTCGACCGAATTGCTGATCCGCAAGCTACCTTTGCAGCTTTTGGATCGTGGAATTGTTCAGGACTTCAAAACCGACTTGCGCTTCCAAAGTTCCGCGGTTATGACGCTGCAGGAGACTTATTCGAAGATACAAATTTGTGTGCTATCCACGCAAAACGCGTCACATCATGCCCAAGGACATTCAGCTGGCCCATCGAATCCAAGGAGAGGGTGCTATATTAGCTTAGCATATAATCATCGTCCCTTTTCAGGGCTCCAAATTTGATGGATTAGAGTTTAGAAAAGTTTTTTGCAGGCCAAACTGAAACGAGAATTTTCGTTTGGATGCCATACAGCATCGAGAAAATTCCGGAAAGATCTAATCGTTGCTGAAAAATAATCTGCCAGTTCCCTGGGAATTGAAGAATACATCCATGCGAAAGAGTTTATTTTAATGTTTTCTAATTATATGGCGAACACAGCGACCAAATACATTTGATTTCGTAATTTTTCAATCAAGTGTAATTAGCTGGAAAGCTTCTGAAGATTATTCTTTCCCATCAGTAGGATATTTTCGTATCCAATATTGGATGCATAACATGAAAAACGGAAAATGTTTCGTATCGCGAATATTATATAATTTTCAATCGATTATTGCTCAGTCGTCGAAATTTTCATACTCAGAGAGTTCATTCTCCTCTAGTTTGCCTTCCAAATTGCCATCGTAAACCACACCTTCTCTCGATTCAATCACACACGAAAAGCATACTGAAATGATATTCTGGTGGTGAAACCGATTCATTTTTCGTGAGGCGTCGTGCACAAATTACAAATTACAAAATTAGGGGGGAGGGGGTAGATGTTGCGTTACTTTCTGTTGATTAGAGATAGGAAATTGCGTTACGAAGGGGGGGGGGAGAGGTGGTTCAAAATTCGGATTTTTAGCGTTACGTAATTTGTGCACGACGCCTGAGGACATCGACAAGACAACATCGTTACTGAACGAGCTGAACGGCGAGGGATCGAGGGATTCATTACCTGGCCTGACCTGACCTGAAATGCAATCAGTTTGTTTTAACTATGAGGGAGCGCAGAAAAGCCGATGCTGATACTCTCGTGACCAAGAGAGTATCAGCATCGAAATACGGTTCCTCGGGAAGACATAGAAGCAGCCGCCACACACACACATACACGCGCGCAACTCTTTTCGTTTGCTGGTTATCGAGAGGAAACCTGGAAAAAAATGATCGTTGCTGAAAAATAATCTGCCAGTTTCCCTTGGAATTGAAAATTACATTCAAGCGAGTTTATTTTAATGTTTTCTATCCATATAATACTGCGACCACATACATTTGGTTTTGTGATTTGTCAATCAAGTGCAGTTAGCAGGAAAGCTTCTGAAGATTATTCTTCAGAACAAGGTTTTTTGTATACAATATTGGATGCATAAAACCTTGAGTCTCCAACGTAACACTCTCGTTTTTGAAGTCCCCAAATATTTATTTATTCATTCATTCAGGATGGATTTAGATTCAACTTCAAACAAATGATCTCTAAATCAACGATAGTCCTACGTCACCCTTGCGGTTATACCATAGATATAACCCACTTCCTGTTTTTTCCTCCCCAAGTTTTTATGAAGCTTCTTCAGCCAGAGTCCGATGGGAGCGGATTTTCTCGTTATTTTCCAAATAATGAACAATCATCGTGTGTCATGTGGTTTTTTTTAAAGATCCTTCCTGAGGCCTATGAGCCCACCAAACTAACTTTTGAAAAGTAAAGAATGCACACCCAAACTAGCGTTACCAGAAAACATTTCATCTTCGACAGAAACAATGCCTTTTCGTGCCCTGAAGCGTCAAATGAGCAAATAAAATCATCTGTCTCAAAAACTTTTAAATTTCTGTTCTTTCAAACAAAGTTGTGTCGAAGGTAGGATTTTATATTTGAAATTATTTGACTACTTTTGTATTTTGTCAATAATATTTTTATGCATCATAAATGTGCTAACTTATTACTAGTTCCTGAATTGGATACAACAGGTCGAACTCGATTATCCGGAGACTCGATTATCCGGGATTCGATTATCCAGAATTTAAGACTCGATTATCCGGAGTAGTATACCTTTGATTTTTTGAATTTTTCATTTTGAATTTTGAATAATTTGTACAATAACTCCATATTGAATAGCTAATATGGGTATCAAATGAAAGGGCTTAACTATTAGAATGCAGTTAATTATGAAAAATGCAAATCCAAAATGGCGGCCATTACAAAATGGCGGATTTCATATTTTCTCAGAACCTCATCAATATGGGTATCAAATGAAAGGGCTTAACTAGTAGAATACAGTTATTAATGAAAAATGCAAATCTAATATGGCGGTCACTACAAAATGGTGAATTACATATTTTCTCAAATCAATATGGGTATCAAATGAAAGTGCTCGACTGGTAGAACACAGTTGATCATGAAAAATCCAAATCCAAGATGACTGCAGTTTCTAAATAAACAGGTACTTTTTAATGGTTCCATTCAGCTTGCCCTGTTTGTATGTATGTTTGAGTGTTTGTAGGGTTGTCCCACATTAATAGAAAATTGACCCTGTTCCTGTTGACTGATTTATCTAAAATTTGGAACATACCTTCAATTCTATTGTATTCCATTATCTTGGAAACTTCAATTTGGCCACCGCTAAAAATGGCTGAATGGCTGGACTTGTAGAATACACTACATTATGAACAACATAAATTTGAAAAGGTCGCCGCCACAAAATGGTCGACCATGTATTTTTGCAATCACCTCAATATTGGTATCAAATGAAATAATTTGACTAATAAAATACAGTACTTCATCAAAATATTCCGAAGAAAGTTAGGTAAGAAATAAAAATTAAAAAAATATATATTTTTTTGAATGGTTTTAATGTATAGAAGTATACTGATGATTCAGATAATTTACTAAAAACTAGAAAATAAAGCAATTAAAAAACTTTTTAAGTTAAACGGTTTAATGTACTAAAAGCTAGAAAAAAATAAGACAAGTAGCAGTTAGTAGTTATCACATCCGTTCCTTCATTAATTCAGGGCAATGATGAGACTAAAATAAAATCGTTGAGTATATGATGAAACAACTAACTGTGGATAATGAAAATCCAACTGTATTCTATTAGTAAAATCATTTCATTTGATACGAATATTGAGGGATTGCAAAAAATACATAGTCGACCATTAAGTGGCGACGAGCTTTTTGAATTTATGTTTTTTATTATGTTTTGTGTTCTCCAAGTCAAGCCATTCAGCCATTTTTTAGCGACGGCCAAATTGAATTTTTCAAGATAATGGAAGACGTAGTCTTATAATGACAGTAGAATTAAAGGTGTCTTCCAAATTTCATATCAATCAGTCAACAGGAACGGGTTCAATTTTCTATTAATGTGTGACAACCCTACAAACATTCAAACAAACATACAAACAGTTCAAGCTGAATGATACCATATAAAAATAAATTAGTTGTTTGGGGACTGCGGTAATAGAATAAAGTAGTCTTCATTCGTAAGACCGCCCAAGTTGTGTGAAAAATCCCTTGCCGGAGTGAAAAATTATCATTTTTTAAGTGACTTTTAAAAGTAGTTCTGGCATTTGGCGTTGGGTTCAATAATAAATAAAAAAAATTAAAAATTAAAAAATTTTTGGTATTCAGGAAAAAAGATCCGCGTTACAATCTAATTGAAAAATAAAACGGGAAAGGAGGGTCATGAATACATCGTAATGCATCGAAATCCGGACACTTATGCGCTTACGATGGTAGTTTCAAAACATGTATTGACACATCGTTTTGTCTCAAATTTGGAACACTTAAGCTTTGTTGGCCATTAAACAGCGTCTCATTACACAAAATGGTGCTTTTTCGCGAAATTTTCATGATTTTTGGATACAATGGAGCTGTTTTTTTCATTTGACTACAATAAAATCGATTGACAAACACATGGTGAAAAACTAAAAATTTCTTAAATTACATTTGCCTGAAATTCCGAACAGCAAAAATGCATTTTTTTAATCAATCATTTAATCAAAACTACTGGACCGATTTAGATGATCGTCATATCGAATTAGCCAATTAGCTAATCTTTTTTGAGAAAATATTATATTCACAAGAAATGTGGATTTTGTTTTCGTAATTATTGATTATATATGTTTTTTATAGTTTACATGGTTTCGGGACCAAGGGCGCTTTTTTATGTTTTTCTTGAAAGCTGTGGACATTAGATAACCATAAATCAGAGTTGTGTTTTTTTTCGTTTCTGATTTATGATTTTCCAAAGTTAACATGGTTTGTTGCGGTAGTTCATTGGATAGAAAATAGGAACATGGAAAATCATTTTTTCTGTGAGGGGAATTTTTCAAAGAAGACTTTTATTTGATATGTCGATCATCTTAATCGGTCCAGTAGTTCAAAAGTTTTTAATTTTTGAAAAAGAAGTCATTTCTGAAAAAAAGGGGGAAATTTTATTCTTCGTACTGAATAAAAGTCATTGTTTTAATCAATTATTTCAAAGAAGACTTTTATTTGATATGTCGATCATCTTAATCGGTCCAGTCCAATAATTTCCTACATTTCATCATAGTTTTTAAATTATACATTTTTGTAAAAAATTAAAAAAGATTGTATTTTTCCAAAAAGTAGTCTAATTATTTTTCGAATATTTCAAGTATGAAAGTTGCTTAAATGACCCATGTCTTTACACCCACAACGTTTCACTGCTATCTGAGATAGTAATGCCTTATGTGTCGATACACATAAGTGATGTTCAAATGAAACATATACCCAAAAGAATGTTAGGGTTTTCATCATTCAATTATTTGTAACATTAGAGTTTAGTAAATTTACTTCAAAAAATGAAGTGTTCGGAATTTGAGAAGAAACGGTATCATAGCATGAAAAATTACTGTTCCTATAGAATTAGAAGGCTTTCATGTGTGTTATGAATCACAGAATTCCTCAAAATCATGCTATATTTGTTCAAACTTCGTAATTTTTTTCATTGTGCCATGATTTAAAATCTGGACACTTTTTTATTCATGATTTGAATTCCGGACACTTTTCCTTTCAATTCCGGACACTCTTATGCAACTCATTCAATAAGAAATTTCATCGTTAACTTTGATCCGTCTGGATTCAAAATCTCATCTTCTGGATGTGCATCTTCTGAATCTTTATTCCGGATATGGGTTTGTGCACCAGTGGCCGAGTGGTTAGCATCTCAAATTTCCTTCGACTTGCACTGTGGTCAAGCATATTCCAGAGCTTGCCCCTCGGAATACATTCAAGGCGTGTTATTTGGCTTAAGAAATCTCGAATAAGTATTAATAAATGACGCTAGTTAATGCATACGTTGAGCTGGCAAAAGTTCCACAGGGAACGTTAACGCCATTCAAGTAGAAGGGTTTGTGAAACACAAATATTTGTTTTGATTTTTGCCTTTTTTATGGTCAACAGCTAGATACAATGCACAGATAAACTCGTAGACACTACAATCGATGCAATATGACTATAAGCCACATTAATTCAACATGCAAAAGTGTAACAGTTTTGGAATGATATTGAATATAATGAAAAAAGTTATAGAAGGTTGTGTCCAAGATACGACCGCATTGTTGACGTAGAACTACGCTGTTATTTTGTATAAGTCGCTTGTTTATACCTTCGGATATTATTCTATAATGCTGTGAAATTTTCGAAACAACTGCTTAGTAAAATAATCTCTGAAATGTTTCTTTCATTGTAGAATCAGTTGACGATAATTGATTGATAATTCATTCTTGCCCTCGCAAAACAATACACTAGCTGATCGTATGTCAAAATTTATTTCATGTCAATGCATTGAAAATTTACCTCGATCGCTATTCCGGTAGCCTTTTTCGCAATTGACATAGACTCGGCTACAGTTGATTATATACATGTTATACCAGCACCATTATTCCACATCTCATAACTACATCAATATATCTTTGGCACCGCATGGAAACAACAACAATGATAACACTTGCAAGTATCAAATATCATGCTACATGTTATTTAGTATTGCCTCAAAGGAATCGCATCTCTAGGCATCGTTCGTACAAACTAACGCGCCAAACAAGCGTTGACCATAGCATGTATACAGAGCCATACATTGATGACTTGAAACTACTAGGAATATAAACACTTCTCATCATTTTGCGCTATTCTCAAAAGAAACGCATGTGTTAATATTACTGGCCTCAAAAAAAAGTTCCATTACTTTCTCATGCTCGAGAGAAGCGCAGCTGTCACCCTTAGTGGAGGAATTTTTGCTACTGGCAAGCGAAACCTAATCACATACAAAATTCCAGAACATTTGCTTTCTTGGTGACTAAACAAGCGAAATAAACTCTTTTTGTTAATAACAACCTCGAAAACAGTGTCAATGCTTCATTATGATCAATATTAGCGCAAATGCAATCCTAATTGAAGGCAGTTTTACGACTGGCAGGCGAACCCAAATAACTTATAACATTCCAGTAAGACATTCAAGATGCTTGGTATTCCTCAAATATTTTTTGGCGCACAACCTTAACGTCTGCTTCGACATAACGGCAGTTTAATGCATTGATGCATTCTCAAAGGCACCAACGAAGCCCTTATGATGACGGAAAACAAACAATGTTAACTGCTTGGAAAAAGACTGAATTATGCCACACAGCTTGTACTCTGCTGTAACACCTATCGATGCGAATTCGCTGATGAGTTTGTCAAGAGCGACCGCCTTCACCACCAGCGGGGGGAGCTTGATTTTGGTTGCTGCCTAGGTAACGGCGTTTACATTTTCGACCAACGCGCCGAAATCGCCTACTTCGCTGTTGTTCGATGCGGTGTCACACTCGCGAAGGCTCGGTTCAGTGCGAGCGCTTTTCACTGTACCAACATTGCGTGCATCATTAGATGACGCTTACCTCGAAATTTTATTGTCCCTGGCAATGCGTTCGTTTTTTGCAAGGCTCGAGCATGCCTTCCTCTTCTTCTTGCCCATCACACACTACGTGAAGCGTCCAATTTATGACGCGGAAAGAAAAACACACGATACGAATAACGCGAAAAATGAGCAGAAAAACCAAACGACGATATCCAAGTTGGATTACTTCTGGTGAGGTCCAATCTTAGATCGAAGCGCAGCGAAATCAAAGTGAACTGGATTGCTCAACAGTCCGATGCCGAATGAAAGTTTGCCTCAGCGAGATCCACTGTTTATACTCTAGGCAAGTATTCCCCTTCATTCTTCTACTTTTGCTTTGTTCACGGAGACTTTAAATCCTACGATTTCCCCTCCGTTGGTCGTCGATAAGTTGCTCGGAATTGACAGCTCTGTTCGGGAAAGCACACAAATGGACAGAACAAATGTATGAGAAAATGGAAACGCTTAAAGTTTTCATGATTTTTAACCATTTACAAACTAGGGGATTCTAATGTATAGCATAATAAACAAATCTTACGGAATTTCCGATTCGTTTAGTATGTAAATCGCCAAATTCCGTTCGTGGCAAAAATTGTTATTAATGTTAACTTTATTTCATAAAAACGTGACCTGTTTTCTGATTTGGCACCCTTAATGAAAGACGTAGTTCTACTTCAAAACAACCGTTCTGAACAATCACAGTCCTACGTCAAACTACCGTCCGTGCCCACAGGCTCAGACCCTTCTCCTTTTTTGTTTTGCTTTCTCAACAAATCCTGAACTCATTCATTTGATCCTGACATGGTTGGAGCGATCGATAGCCTGCGAACGGGACTTCATCAAAACTAAGCCCTGACCTTCCAGTTGTTGAAGGATGTCGTTATTAAATCTGCAATTTTTCGCACCCAAAACGAAATAACTAGGAGTGGGTTATATCTGTGATATAACCGCAAGATTAACGCAAGGCTACCGTTGGCTTAGTAATCATTTGTTTGAAGTTGCATCTAAATCAGTTCTCAATAAATGGATGGATGGATATTTTGTTTTCCCCTTCCCTTCTTCACGGCGTCAAAAGAGAAACGGTCAGAGGTTGGCCAGCTGACGCATAATGCATTATTTATTTATTTATTTATTTATTAAACATTTATATTTCGTAACTTAAGACTTCTGTCTTTTAATGTTACATTGGTTAATTGAAGTATAATAAGCACAAAAACAAAACATAATAAGTTTGAGTTTGATTATTTGAACAACTACTAATAACTCCTAATTAAAATGCTCTATACAACCTCTCTTGAATGCTGTGAACGAATCTACATTAGATAGACTTTTGGGTAAAGAATTCCAATGAGCTACACCTCGCACGAAAAATGAATTCCCATACTTAGACGTACGATGCCTTGGCAAAATATATTTAATGGCCTGATTACTTTGTGTGGTTTGTAATTTTCTATATAGATACTCTGGTTTTTTCGTTTTCGAAATTCTATGTAAAATTAAGCAACAACTAAGCTTCTTCTTCTTCTTATATGGCACTAACGTTCCTAGAGGAACTCCGCCGTCTCAACGTAGTATTACTTGCGTCATTTTCATTAGTACTTAGTTGAGATTTCTATGCCAAATAACACGCCTTGAATGCATTCTGAGTGGCAAGCTCTAGAATACGCGTGACCACAGTGCAAGTCAGAGGAAATTTCTTTGAAGAAAAATTTCCCCGACCAGAACGGGAATCGAACCCGAACCCCCGACATGTTAGGTTTGACGCTAACCACTCGGCCACGGGAGCACTGAACAACGAAGCTTACTAAAATTAATTAATGGACATCCTATGAGGACATGTCGCAAGTGAGAAACATGGGACAATCTATTCAGGTTAAACACATACCGCACACATGAATTTAGAGCAACCTTGAGCTTATTGAAGGTTGCTACAGATACATCATCAAGTATGAAATCACATGCTAAAAAATCGGGAAAAATAAGGCTTTTGAAAAGTTTTAATTTTGTATCACTTGCTAAAAATGATGATGTCATATAGAGAGATCGTAAACCAGCGTAAACTTTTCCACATTGTGATGACACACGAGACGACACGAGAACTCAGAACAACTCACCGACGACATCATTGCCAAAACGATACGAGACTAGTGTGAGGAGCCGAATATCCACCATTACTACCTTCTCTGCATCACCAGGACGCACTGCCCCCAGTACTAAGGGAACCTCAACCCCACCCGATCCAGTCGCGCCATCGTGTTGTTCCAGCCATCGCTGTCGTCCTGGTCCTGAGATCGTGGTTGGAAATGGGGTCTCCCGACAACATATATTCGGCAAGTATAAATGCGCTGGAAAGAATTTCTGCCCTAATTCGCTTCCGCGTTCCAGGCCTAACCATCGTTTCGACGATGCGGATTTATTGACACCTCGTAGCCTCGTTTTACCATATCCTGAAAGTCGTCCTGCCCCTGCGGTTGTGGTCCATGAAATAGCCTTTCAGCCTGTGCTGACAGTGAATAACGATTTGGTTCCTGCGCTTCGAATTTATTATCAGAACGTTCGTGGCCTGAGGACAAAAATTGACCTGGTGTTCCTCGCTACTGCTGAACTGGACTATAATATATATGTCTTCACCGAAACTTGGCTCGACGATTGTATCCAATCTGCACAGCTGTTCAGCAGTAATTACAGAGTGTTTCGAGTAGATCGCTGTGACACTAACAGCATCCGTCGACGTGGTGGAGGGGTGTTAATCGCAGTGAAGCAGGTGTATGGCTCTGCAGCTGTCCGTTATAGTAATGTCATAACTATCGAGCAGTTATGGGTAAAAGTATCGGTAGTAGGAGGTGATATTTTGATTGGTGCATTATACATACCCCCAGATAGAAGTCAGGATAGCTCTTTTGTGCAACTTCATTTTGATGCAGTATCTGAGGTATTTAGAACCCAGACGGGTGTAATCACTGTGGTTCTGCTTGGCGATTTCAATCAACCACGCTTGGTTTGGTTAGAAACGAACAACGGAGAATATGCTTCTGTGGATCCGTCGCAGTCATGTATCGCAATTGCTCGAATCGTATACTTGACCTCATCTTCTCGAATGGCACGCTCGTGAGCAACGGTTCCGTATCCGTTACCCGGGAACCGATAGTTCCGATTGATCGCTATCATCCTGCCTTAATTTATTCTGTGGAATGCAAACCGCCTGTCCAGTATGAAGAAGCTTATGACTTCGAAAGACTCGACTTCCGCCGAGCTGACTACGATGCTCTGAACCAATTACTATCACAAGTAGATTGGTCGGAAGTTTTCCAATCCCTTGATGTCGATAGTGCCACCAACAGCTTCAACCATATTCTTATGAGTTGCATAACACAGACTGTGCCACGTAGCAGACCACCAAGAAATCCCGCATGGTCTAATGATCGTCTTCGAACACTACGCAAAAGGCGCGTCAAATTTTGGAAACTCTTCTGCCGCCAAATATGTCCCATCCTTAAACGCCAATTCAATGAGGCCAGTCGAATATATCGTGGATACAATCGCTTTCTATACAAACGTTACGTTAAGAGAAGACAGGACGATCTTCGCCGAAATCCAAAACGGTTCTGGAATTTTGTAAATTCTAAAGGCAAAGAGTTCGGGCTGCCAACCGTTATGCATCTTGGAGATTCGTCGGTCAAAACTCCACAAGCGAATTGCGATCTATTCGCGCAACATTTTAAAAGTGTTTTCGTGGATAGTATTCCTATTGAGGACGAAAAGACAACAGCGATCAATGGAACCCTTAGAGACGTTATTGCTTTCGACGTTTTCGAAATTACCGAAGAGATGGTAGAGTCTGCGATAAATAAAATCAAGTTCTCCTACAATCCCGGGCCGGATAAGATTCCCTATTGCGTTTTTAAGAGATGCAAGACCTTGGTACTACGACCTCTTCAAATTATTTTCAATCGCTCTCTCCAACAACAAAAACTTCCGACTGTCTGGAAATCGTCTTATATGATTCCTATGTTCAAGAAGGGCGACAAAACCGACATCTCAAACTACCGTGGCATAACATCGTTGTCGGCGGGATCAAAATGTCTAGAATCTATTGTGAATGCTGTCTTGTTCAATTCATGCAGAAGCTACATTAGTGCTTTCCAGCACGGATTTTATCCAAAGCGATCAGTAGAGAGTAATCTTTGCGAATTCACTTCGACTTGCATCGGTGCGATGGACGACGGATTACAGGTGGATGCAGTGTACACGGATATCAAAGCTGCTTTCGACACCGTAAATCAAGAAATCCTACTGGCTAAACTATTTCGACTCGAAGTTTCGGAGAGAATGTGCAACTGGCTTCATTCGTATCTGCGCAACAGGCAACTTTGCGTCAAAACTGGATCCTGTGAATCGGCGCTTTTCTCGCCACGTTCTGGTGTACCACAAGGCAGTAATCTAGGTCCATTGCTGTTCACACTGTACTTCAATGATGTGGTAACTCCTCTGCGAAACGGTGGGCTACTGATTTATGCTGACGATCTTAAAATTTTTCTAATTGTTCAAAATGAAGCTGACTGCAGAGAGCTGCAGGAGCTCTTGGATCGTTTTGTGTATTGGTGCACTATAAACTTTCTCGAAGTGAGTGTCGCTAAATGTTCGATTATAACCTTCCGGAGATGTAAAAGGCCTATCATATACAACTACACCATTCGTGGAGAACTACTTGAACGCATCGAGACAGTTAAGGATCTTGGAGTGTTATTGGATTATCGACTCTCTTTAAAACTGCAATACACAGCTATAATTGATAAAGCCAATCGTCAATTAGAGTTTATCTTAAAAGTCGCCGAAGGTTTTGTTGATCCCTTGTGTTTGCGTGCTCTCTACTGTTCGCTAGTCAGGCTAATTCTGGAGTATGCATCTGTCGTTTGGTGTCCATTTGAAGCAGTGTGGATTGCGAGAATTGAGTCCGTGCAAAGGAGATTTGTGAGGCGGGCACTGAATAACCTGCCTTGGCGTGACCCGATGAATCTCCCACCTTATGAGGATCGATGCGCGCTGTTGCATATTGATCCCCTTCAAATTCGGCGTGCTATCAATCAAGCTGTATTCGGAGCGAAGATCCTACGGGCTGAAATTGACAGTTCTGAGCTACTGGGTCGCATGCGCATATATGCACCTGAACGAGTTCTGCGATCTAGACAAATTATCCAAGCTACACACAGGAATACCCGATATGGCTCACACGATCCAATTAATTTTGTTTGTAGACGTCTTCATGTAGCATACAATTTGTTTGATTTTAATGTGTCTACTTGTACATTTCGTCAACGTTTATTTTCTGCGTGTCCATTTTAATTTATGTAGTAAGTTTCATGAAGACCTTGATGTCAAATGATGAATAAATAATAATAAAGACAATAAAGACACATATCTATCCCATTCAAGGTTCGATTGAATGCGAATACCAAGGCTGGTAGCATTATCGACAAATTCCACTGTACTATTGACTTACAATAAAGACGGTTTTGGAATGCTATGGAATGATCTGTTGGAGATAAAGATTGCATTTGTTTTTGCTAAATTCAACGAAAGCATATTAATAGCAGACCAATTGAGGACCCTACTCAAGTTCTCATTAACCTTTTGAGAGATTTCAGTATTTAAATTTTTTATTTAGTATTTAAATTTGTGCTCCCGTGGCCGAGTGGTTAGCGTCATAACTAACATGCCGGGTGTTCGGGTTCGATTCCCGTTCTGGTCGGGGGAATTTTTCGTCAAAGAAATTTCCTCCGACTTGCACTGTGATCACGCGTATTCTAGAGCTTGCCATTCAGAATGCATTCAAGGCGTGTTATTTGGCATAGAAATCTCAACTAAGTACTAATAAAAAAAAATGACGCAAGTAATACTACGCTGAGACGGCGACGTTCCTCTAGGAACGTTAGTGCCATTGAAGAAGAAAGAAGAAGTATTTAAATTACTGTAACAATCAAAATAAATCTGTACATCATCTGCGAAAAGATGAATTTTACAATTTTGTATTATATCAGGTAGATCATTGATGTACAATTGATCTTGTACATTGATGTACAAATTTGAAGCATGGTTTGAGAACCCAAAAGTAGATCTGAGTAGATCTGATTATGCATCAAACGAAGACCAATCGAGACTGAAATGAAATTTCAAGAAGCTATTTCATAATGATTTAAATAGTTTTCTTTCGAAGCAATTTTGAGCTATTGAAACAAGTTTTTATGGCCAATAAGTAAAAACATCTCTCGCAGATCATTCGAATAATGTTATTTTCTTTCTACTTCGTTAAAATCCTTGTATTTCGAACGTCACCCCCTCGTTTTCGAGACATAGAATTTACACCCCAGGAGATGTAGATGACAAAATAATGAACATAAAAACCAAGATAAATTATATAACATAAACTTTTCCATAGTGACTTGTTTTGTTAGATAATACCAAAAGTCATAATCGATTATCTTCATTCAATATCATGATATTTTTACAATATAATATACTTGTCGTGGTCATGGGTGTCACCCTTCTAAGGGTGACACCCATTGTACCACAGACATATTGGGAGCGTTCAAGGTGTTGAATATGGATAATGAATTGGCCGATATCCTGAAGACGGCCCTCCTTAGCATCCGCGTGATTATACAGTGATAGACATTCATTTAGCCGCACTTGTGTCACACTCACACACGCACAAGGGGCCATCGGTGGTTGTAAACATTGAAACGCCGTTTTTCCCGAAACATACGTTTAGTCGCAGAGCATAAAAATCAAGTTTTCGTATAATCACCGAGTCTTTATCTGTGTTTTTTGAAAAATTACTTCGGAGTATTCAATTTACACGGTAAATATAAGATGTGCAATGTAAGAAGTTGGTCAGATGAGTGATTCACGTATAATTTGAAGGAATGGTGAAAGATACTCGATTAACGGAGGAAGAACGGAGTATAATAAAGATGTTCAAAGAAGAAAAGTTTTCTAATCGCTCGATCGCAAAAAAAATTGGTCGATCTGAGAAAGTGGTACGTAATTTCTTGAAAATGGGCTCAAAAAATGGAATAAAACGACCTAAAACGACCAAGAAACGATTGTCCTGCTCACAAAATTAAGGCAAATTAGTTGTTCCTGTAACGAAGAGGCATATTGCGCGCATCTTGAACGAGTCACCAAGTGGAAGAAACTTCTAGGGAAGCCGAAACTGACCGCCACTCATAAGCAGAACCGTCTAAATTTCGCCCGGCAATACATGGAATGGAAACTAGAATGGCGAAATGTTGTGTTTTCCGACGAAAAAAAGTTTAATGGATGGCCCGGATTGTTACAGTTGCTATTGGCACGATTTGAGTCAGCGGAATGTAGTGAGATCGAAGCGAAACTTTGGGGCGGAAGTTTTTGATGGTGGGGGGAGCCTTTTCCTATCACAGCAAGCTTCCCAATTGTTTCATTTCAACCGGAATGAACTCCGAAAAGTATCTTGAATTACTGGAGGATGTTTTTATTGGCCATATTGAGAATAACGCTACTGAGGATATCGTTTTTCAGCAGGATAATGCATCGATCCACGTTTCCAAGCAATCAAAGGCATGGTTTGTTGAGAAGGACATTCCACTTCTTGAATGGCCTGCTTGCAGTCCCGATTGCAATCCGATAGAGAACCTATGGGGAATCATGGCCGGGATGGTCTATGCAACGGACGACAAATGTCCACCCTAATTTCACATATTTGAATTATTTTGAAAACAAAAAGTGAATTGTTACTATTTTTTAATAATGAATTCAATGAAAATAAACAATAATCGTATTTTATGAGCAAAACTGATTTGACTTATTTTCAAACATATTGAGGAAAAATAAGGTGCGGCTAAACGAATGTCTACCACTGTATGGCAGTTCCTGGGATGCAGCTCACAACCATGATCATGATCATACGCGCGATCCGCAGAGCCTAGGCATTAGGAAGCTTCGGTTCGGTTCGGTGAAAAAATTTGGTGAGGCAACGTCTACTTAAAAAAAACCCTGGGAAAATGATTGGTTGAACATTGTTATTTAAATATGATTCTCCATCTTACACCTTAAACTTTTCCCCCTTCAATAATATACATGGAGACACACAGTAGTTTGTAATAATAAATCATCCCTCGTCTCCATAATAAACACGCAAATCATTTCGCGTCGTACAGCACAAATCTCGTGGGGAAGAAACAATCACGCAAAACAATCAAAATAGGACTGCGCTCATTGAAATTTCTTTTTACGCATTCATTTCTACGAGAAAAAACAAATCTGAAATATGAATTGTAAACATCAGAAGTCGCACATAGTCAGGAATCGCGAACCCTTTTGAACAAAGGGTAGAATAAAAAAAAACAACATCAAAAAGCACATTTCCAATCTCTCATCGGGATGGATGGATGCAAAAAGTAGAACAACAACGAGAAAGGCGAAGAATATCGTTGAAAACTATTTTGTAACATTTTTTATGTTGTATCTGTTCAATTACTTAATTGTTTTTCACCCTCCTTTTTTTTTGTTTTTTGTTGTAATGCTGATTGTAAACAAACTAATTGAAAATAATATTTTTTTCAGTACTCTTTTCGAGAGGATTCTCGTAGCCAAATTATTGCGCATCCGCTTACTTAGCAAATGATCGCAAATTTTATCCCAGGGTCCTCCAGCGATTCGTCTTCGAACTGTTTTTTTCAGAACAAGCCTTAACGAAAAAAGTTTGTAGTGTAAAATCTCTGTAATAGAAAAAAGCATTCAATCAACAACAATTATTTTTCTCTCGCGTCTTGTTGAAAAACAAACAACCAGTGCTGCGTAATAAACAAATAAGTATCTATAGAAAAAAAATACTATTGATACAATTTTTGGCAATGACAAACATTTTTCGGATGTTATTTTCCAACGAAGATCAAGCGCATCGCAGCTTTTCACTCTCGCTAGCTTGGTAGCCGCTTTTTTTGGCACCGAAATTGTAAATATGATCATCACATATTTTACACCTGTCTACATAATTGTGCCCGACATTGGCTCATCCAAGTTCATTGTCAGCCTTCCTCACGATCACGAGGTTTGTCACTCCACCGCACTCCACTTACCTTTTCAACTTGATCTTCCCGAATGTTGATGATCTCCTTGCCGGCTTTGATGACGTCTTTCAGGCTCTTGATTTGATTTTTCAGCTGGCTAATGTCACTCTGGAGTGACAGCACTTCAGCGTTCGATATCTGCAGCTGGAACTGCGAATCGGCTACTTCCGCTTTCAGCAGTCGGAGCTCTTTGTTCCGAGCTTCCGCAGCGGCTTCCTCTTCTTCGGTTGGCGTCCGTAGGGTCTGAATCTGCTTCTGTAACTGAGCGACGACGCTTTGCAGCGATAGAATTTCACCATTAGCTATCTGAAGCTGCAGCTGTGAGTCAGCCAGATCTTTCTTCAAAGCGAGACGTATATCATTCGTTGTGTCTGTTTCCGTTCGATCAGAATCACTTTGTTCTAGCTGATTTTCCGGGTTGATTTCACTGTCTGCGTGAGACTTTTCCCCATGTGTTTTCGATACACTTTCACTCTCGTCACCAGTAATAACAGCCAAGTCCAATGATCCTTTTGTTTGCTCCTGACTTTGAATGTACCGTATGAGAGCACGATTTTTACTTTTCTCCTCGGACAAATCTGTTCTCAGCTGGTCCATCTTCTGTTTAAAATCCGCCATTTTTGATTTTCGTATTTGACGTTTTCTTTCCAGCTCTTCACGGAATTCCTCCAATTCGTCCCACTTCTCCGCCCCATCGCACGACTCGAACTCATCCTCCTGTTCCTCGTGTTGCTCGCTTCCAGCAGTTTCGTTATCTACCGCGGGCAGTCCTGATTTATTGCCAATTATTGCACAACTTTCGTCCACAATCGCAGTTGAATTTCTGCTGCCAACATCATCAGCTTCCCACCGACCCGTCTCCGCTGGCCGTGACTCGTCCGCTCCTCGACCCGTTCGGCCGCCAGTAGACATAAGCCCCCCCATTTTTTCGACCCTTTTCCTTCGCCTTTTTCACGGAAAATTAATCGCTGTTGCACTTGCACTGCTGCAGCTGACAAATATTTATTCGCGACCGAGTCAGAGAGTTTTGCCGGAACAATTATTAAATCATTGCTGCTGGTTTTTCGCCTTTGTTTCGGATAGTTTTCGCTTGGAAAATTATCAACGATAACGAAACGAGGGTACGATGCTAGGAAATTAAATGGAACTACGGAGCGTCGCAAAAATAGGCGAAACTCGTTTGTTGAGATCTTCTCGTGTTTGAGAAATCGCGAAGACTGAGCTATTTTTGTCCCACCGAACTAACCATCCTCTCAAGAGCGGCGGTATTTGGCCGATAGACGAGAAAAATGAACGAAAGAACGAAAGGAAGAAAAAAATTAAATAAAACGTAAAACGAGCGTCTCACAGCTGAAAACGACGCGCGCGCTCCAACTGCTCAACTGCATGGTTGTGTTGAATATGCGGCTGGATTTGAATTGGTCTGATTCAATCAATGTTTGAAAGTTGAATCTCAATTGGTCTTATACATCATCACTAGAGCAGTGCGGGGTAAAGGTGCAAACTGTTGTCGTCTGCTTACCAAATGGTACTTATATGTTACCTTCGAAATGGTATACAAGAACTTTTCAAGTTTTGTGGAAGATGGACAAATACCTATTTTAAAACCAAATGATAAATACAAACTTTAGCTCCATAGTACGGGCAGAAGGGGGGAAATGGATTTTTCGGGCCACCCTAAAATGAAAATGGGCATCCTAACCAAAAAAAAAGTAAAAAAATGCGGATCTAATATTTTGCGATAAAGAACAAATTTACCACTTCTCACGAAAATTTGAGAACCACTATATCGGTTTGGCATGGAATGGCTCTATAAACGGATTCCACTGTATAATCATTTTTTTCTATCCGCATCAAACTTCGCATGCGCATTTACGTCCTAGCATGAACTTTTTAAAGTCTGCTTCATTTAATATTGGAACAAATTCTTTTGCTCATTGTGGCGCTCCTAGTGGACGGATTTGGAAACTTTTTTCACCCACGTGTCGGGAAATTCATTACCTTTCAGCATGTATTTATGTCATAACACCAAACGATAGCATTTTGTAAACAACCGCCATGGAAGCCGAACGGAGAGATAAAATCGTGCACAGTTTTCTTGAAAATCCATTGTTGTCGGCATCTAAGCTAGCTAAACAGCTTAAAATGCCCAGAAATACCGTATGGCGTGTTATCAAGCAGTACGAGGAAACATTGACGACGGCTCGGAAGCCGCATTCGAAGCGTCGGAGTGGAACTGTCGACCGGAAACTGCGTGGGAAAGTCATCAAGGCCGTCAAGAGGAATCCCAATCTTTCAGACCGCGATTTGGCCAATAAGTTCCAGGCCGCTCACAGTACGGTGCGACGAATTCGTCTCCGGGAAGGAATAAGGTCATTCCGAGCCAGCAAACAGCCAAATCGGACGCTGAAGCAGAACAATGTGGCCAGAATCCGTGCTCGAAAGCTGTACGACCAAGTGCTGACCAAGTTCGACGGATGTATTCTGATGGACGATGAGACCTACGTGATGGCGGACTTTGGGCAAATCCCAGGTCAAAAATTTTATTTGGCGACGGCTCGGGGGGATGTACCTGCAAAATTTAAGTTCGTGTTTGCGGATAAATTCGCCCGCAAGTACATGATTTGGCAGGGGGTATGCAGTTGTGGACAGAAAACCAAAGTCTTTCTCACTGACAAGACAATGACATCAGAAGTCTACAAAAAAGAGTGCCTACAGAAACGGATTCTGCCGTTTATTCGTGCCCACGACCGTCCAGTAATGTTTTGGCCGGACCTCGCAAGCTGCCATTACAGCAAAACGGTTATGGAATGGTACGAAACGAACGGGGTCAGCGTAATACCGAAGGACCTCAACCCCCCAAACAGCCCCCAGTTCCGGCCGATAGAGAAATACTGGGCAATCACGAAGCGGAGGCTTAAGGCAAAGGGAAAACTTGTTAGGAACATGACTCAAATGAAGAACTGGTGGAATCAAATCGCCAAAACGGTGGACGAAAAGGGTGTGCGCCGCCTAATGTGCCGTATTACGGGAAAAGTTCGAAAATTTCTTCGAAACAGTAATGAATAATTTTTTAAATTTTTTTTATGAAAGAGTAAAGAAAATGCTACATTTGTATGAAAAACAAATTATGAATTCGTTAATAAATGACTGAACTACACGCAATTGTTTGTGTTCCAATATTAAATGAAGCAGACTTTAACTTAAAAATTATAGATCGGATCCTTTGGTGTTAAACAACTGCCTAAGAATCAGTTACTAACAAGGCTCCATGCAACAATATCTTCTCTATCTATATATATAAAAATCTCGTGACACGATGGTCGAACTCGTTCGAAACGGCTTAACCGATTTTTATGAAATTATGCTCAAACAACTTGATAGTCATGAGAATAGGTCATAAACAGAGCTGCAATTTGTCATTGTCACTGCATATATTTGGGCTACTATGACGACCATTGCAAAATTACCACCAAACGACGTACAACAAAATATAAACCAACAAAACAAATTCCTCACTTTTCGATACTAAATAGTTTGTCAGAGTGTGTTGACGACCAAAGCATGTTGCAAGTCAGTGCCATATGATAGTCAAGACGGGAAATACTATGTCACTTGATGTAATGGAAGTTTACACGTTTACCAGGGTGCATTTGTTTACGTTGGGCTACCTGAATACCATTCTTACACGTTATGGCGTGTTCGACATAGTATTTACTTCAGTAAATACAGGGAACAACAACCAGAAAGAAAATCGAACCTTTGCTCGATGAGAATAAAATGCAGTCTCCGACAATCATTAATTCGATGCTGACAATTTTACCGCCTACTTGGTCGGTCAAAACGTATTGACGAAGCTCAGTAACAGGCAAATTGTTGCATCGTACTTCGTCAGTCACCATTTGACCAACATTTTTGTCAGTAGGATGTGACTAACGTGGCTCGTCAGTTGTCAGTGACATTGATGAAAAAATGCAGCTCTGCGTCAAATTCATAATAACTATGCTAATCAATGACACTGAAGCTAAGATTATGATTCAAGATTGAATCTATAAATTTAACCCTTTGCGGACGTATTGAATTTCGACATGGGTGTCGTACTTGTCGCATTTTTTTACATGATAAAGCAGTGATGTATAATTTTGTGAGATTATGAAAGATTAACAAGATTCCTTCTTTTTTTTGGTAACTTCTGATAAGTATTTCTAAACAATGTTTCTATGTTTATGTTCATAAAATATTTGCTATAATTCTTCTTCGTGTGATATCCTTCGCATCACAAAATCACAAAAATAATTAGTTTGGCGTCCTTCGACTTTCATCTTTTTGTTTTAACATACAGAACAATCCTCTTTACATCTGCACAGTGTCGCACTACATGGAGTTCTCCATTAATCCTTTCCTCAAGTATGATGTCAACTTTTGTTTATACTGAGTATCGTTATTTATTATTTATAGTGGCACCGTTTTGTTTTATGAATAAGTGAATAAGACTATAAAATTCGTTTAGAAAAAGTTCGAACTGATACATTGTTGTAAAAATTATTATTAGTATACTTCTTTGCTGTGGTGGCTGAAAGTAGACAAACGACAAAAAGGTTGATACAGATTTTCTGAGAAAAACACAGATAAAAAGATTTTTTAAGACCAAAAACACATATTTTATTATGGCAACCCTGGCTTCGATTGGTATTTAGCAAAATTTTGGAAATTAGATGAAATCGAATTTTTGCAGTGATTGTATCACCATGTCCTAACAGACGGACTGTGGTTTCTTATGACAGTGTTTATATTTTATATTTTGAATCCATATTAAGTTTCATATTTTAGATTATGATTTAGATTTAGATTTAGATATGTATATGTATACAAGTGTTTTTGTGTTGAGTGCAAGATGTCAGATGTTAGAGGTGATGTCTTTTTCTGGAGAAAGGACGGGTAGATTTCCCAGGGAGAATCTGAGAAAGAGAAGAACAGCACAGGGTGTACCATGCAATGAAAGATAAGTAGTAATAATAAAAATTAAAATTTAAAATCACAAATCATATGGTTCAATTTAACATATCGTCAGTATGATTGGTTTTGGAGGGGTTCTCTCGGTTGCCCTCTCGGGTCTCCCGAGAATGGCTCTTCGCCGTCGCAATTAGATTTCTAATCAAAACGCCGCAGAGTTGTCTTTCGGTGGCCTGGGGGAGGGTTGCCGGGAGAGCTCCTCTGGGACTAATCGAACCGGCGCAAAAGCGTACGCGCGATGGATAACGGAAAATATCACCGGGACGAGTGTTTCCGGAGAAATTTTTTTTCGGTGAACTTCTCAGGTTTCCCAAAGATAGCTCTCCGTCGCCGCGATTGAAGTTCGATACAGAGTACGATTGTTTCTAGGGAAGTTTTCTCGGTGACCTTCTCAGGTTTACAAAAAAAAAAAAAAATAAAAATAACGCAACATTTCATCGGGGCGATTGCCTCTAGATGAGTTCCGGCGATTACCTTGTCAGGTTTCCCACTGTTAACTCTTCGTCGACGCGTTTTAATTTTACAGGTTTTCCTTCCCATACCCAAAGATAATCTTTGCCGCGTGTTGATATTTTTTTGTTCGCAAATGAGATTGGTCGTTTAGCGTCGTTAGCGTTTACATAATCACATCACTTACCACAGTGAATTCTTACCTCTGCCCAACTATCTCTCCCATGATAATCGCTAGGGAATCACGCTATAGAGGCGACTCTTCTGGCCTTCGGGCGGCGATTTTCATACTAACTCTACCCTTCCCCTGGTGACTGTAAAGACGTGGCCGGCGTCGTTATTGACCATTTGAAGCTCGAATCACCAAAAATTGCACAACGAGAATGATTTGCTAGTTTCAAGCGTCATTCTATTAGCTACGTCCACGCAACAATCATCAGCGATGGAGATCGATCCACGGTCGAAATAAGATCGATTCATCCATACAACTGCTCTGCTCTGCAAGAAACATCGGGCTGCTGTTCTATAAATAACTTAACAATGATCAATCAACTGTCTCCGCTGTCCGGTCTAACTGGATAATGGAAGAACAGATAGAAAACCCTTACGCCTAAATGGCTACTGTGTAAATGTGTATCATATGCAATGGTATAGTAGGGAATAGTCTAACGCCGAAAAATGGCAACTGTGTAATGTGCTAATTATAGATATGATAAACATGTGACATGTACACGATTAAAATTCGGCTCTGTTACAGTTAAACTGCTAATGAGCCTAAAATGAACAAAAAGGGATAAAAAAAAGCGTCATTCTGTGTGTTCTTTGTGCAATTTGGTTGGTTCAGGCCAATCACGGAGAGCATCTACGAATTGTACAGTCTACTCAAGCTCAAGCTCAAGTAATTTTGTAAACATAATATGAAAAAGTTGTTGTTAGGAAAACTCCGGTGTATGGATGACTTGTTGGGAATTGTATAGGCTATTCATGTATATATTTTTCAGAATTAAAAAAAAACAATTCTTTGAGAATACATCATTTTAAATTTCAAAATATTTTTTTTCAATGTAATATCATTGATGTTGTGAAAGTGCTCTTGATACGGGTGGTATGTAAAGCGTAGCAGGAATAATTCGGGGCTCGGAAATTGTTCGAATTGATGAATGATATGAACCTATGATTTCACAGATACGGATCCGGGTTTCTCTGATACTTGGTAACGGCATTTGATCATATAAGTTCGTTATATTAAGTTCAAACCTCGCGCGTGCCATTCATATACATTTATTAACTGAAGATTTTCTTTTTATCGTTCCAGTATGTTATCTCTCAAAAGCTCAAAAGTTGAGTCTTCAGATCAAACATCTCCTTTGACCGCATTCCAATTCTGCGTTGGCTCGATTTATAAGGTAACAGTCGATTCTAATAGATTCAAAAAGAATAACTTCCAGCCCAATGCCGAATAACAAATACCGTAAAGTGTCTCTTTTAGATGCGGTGTAGTAATAATATTTATTAATATGATAAATATTAATTCCTTGGGTTTCTTATGAACTTCTTATGGAACCAAAATAAAGCAAAAAATCCGACATTAAAAGCCTCTGCTTGGAGAGATTTCCTGTTCCTGCAAACCTCATGAATACAAAATGGGGCCCCGAGATTGCACGTTCATCGGATAATTTACCGGAGAACATTCATCACGCTCGCTCCCGAACGTTCCGAAAAATAGACCTAATTTTGGCAGGCGCGGCTTTCCACCACGGGGGGATACAATTAAATCCGGTAATTCTGTTCCGAGGAAGAGAAGTCCCATCGCCAAAATAAGGACGCCTGGCGACCTTTATTGAAATTCCTAGAAATGAATCTCCAGGCTAATATGGCACAGTCCGATTCCCGACACGTTTTCCATTAGACGCGTCGAGATGCTTCAGAACAAATGGAATTACAATCACGAAAGTTCAAAAAGCCGTCGATTCGTTTTGACGTGATGTATGGAGCCCGGCCCAAATGAGATGCGAAAAATTTGTGCAAAAAAAAGAACACCGAGGCAAATGGGATGATTTAACTACAACTGAAGCTGAAGGTGGCATTTCGGAGGGGGAGCAAACGTCAACGAGGTGTGGCATACTTTAGCCTGACACCAGGCCAAATAGTCATCAGAACATGGTCGAGCGAATGTTTTATCTCGAACGAAAGTAAATCATGAATAAAATTCTCATTTAGCGTTCCCAGAGGAAATTATGCAAATCGTGCGGGCATGGCGGCAAACAACAGTCATAAAAGCGATGCAAAACAAAAACAAGAGACAAACAAACGTTATGGAGGGAAGCTGTTTTCGGTTCGTGCTTCGCTCCCATATATCTTTTGGCCTTGGCTAGTCAGGGTGAAAGTGAGTTTGTCTGGGGCAGTTTGAAAGAAAGGTAAAAATGTTTATATTTTGCAACCATACAAATCAGTATGCTTTTTTGGGTTTAGTCTATCGCCGAGTAAAGGGTGTGTCACATCAAATTGCATCACGGAAAAAACGCTGTAGAAATTCGCCCAGTAGACCGATCCTTTTGAAAATTTTAGACAGTAAAATAAAAACTATTAAACAACTTTTGGCATTTTCTTTTTATTCATACTTCGAGCCCAAGCCCGTATGCTCGCACCTTCCTCTTTACCCCGTCCATAAGGTTCTGTACAACGTCAGGTTGTAGTTTTTTTTTTTGAACAGAAATCCATTTTCTCTTGAAGTCCGCCTCCGATTTGACAACTTTTGGGTTCTTCCGGAGGGCCTGCTTCATAATCGCCCAATATTTCTCTATTGGGCGAAGCTCCGGCGCATTGGGCGGGTTCATTTCCTTTGGCACGAAGGTGGCTTCGTACCACTCCAACACGTCCTTTGAATAGTGGCACGAAGCGAGATCCGGCCTGAAGATGGTCGGGCCCTCGTGCTGCTTCAATAGTGGTAGTAAGCGCTTCTGTAGGCACTCCTTAAGGTAAACCTGTCCGTTTACCGTGCCGATCATCACGAAGGGGGCGCTCCGCTTTCCGCAAGAGCAGATCGCTTGCCACACCACGTACTTTTTGGCAAACTTGGATAGTTTCTGCTAGCGAATCTCCTTCGGAACGCTGAATTTGTCCTCTGCGGAGAAGAACAACAGGCCCGGCAGCTGACGAAAGTCCGCTTTGACGTAGTCCATTACCAGGCAATGCGGCTTCGTCAGCATTTCGGTGTACAGCTTCCGGGCTCGCGTCTTCCCCACCATGTTTTGCCTTTCGTCGCGGTTAGGAGCCTTCTGAACCTTGTATGTACGCAGGCCCTCCCGCTGCTTGGTCCGCTGGACGAATGAACTTGACAAATTCAGCTTATTGGCGACATCCCGGACCGAACTTCTCGGATCACGTCTAAACTGCTTAACTACGCGCTTGTGATCTTTTTCACTGACGGAGCATCTATTTTTGCCGTTCTTCACCTTCCGGTCGATGGTTAGGTTCTCGAAGTATCGTTTTAATACTCTGCTGACCGTGGATTGGACGATTCCCAGCATCTTACCGATGTCCCGATGTGACAACTCCGGATTCTCGAAATGAGTGCACAGGATTAATTCACGACGTTCTTTTTCGTTCGACGACATTTTTCCAAATTTACGAAAAATTGACAGTGAAGCATGGCCAACGTGATCTATACACTCTTATCTGATTATAAGCGAAAGCTGAAGATATAATTCCTAAAAATTAAATTTCTACAGCGTTTTTTTCCGTGATGCAATTTGATGTGACACACCCTTTAGTAGGTAAAGGTGATCATTAAACGATACCTGAATAGTAGAGGTCACTGAGTACCTAACATATTTGTTTTTTTTTTGGCTGGCTTCAGCATTGAACTGTATAGTAGAACTTTTTTTTTGTATTTTCTTACAGTTGGTGTGGATCATGAGTGTGATAAAAGAGATAGAAATATTGCTAACGACTTATTCGAAACTAAGGCGAACATCATGGATCTCAAAGAAAAGGTATCGCAACGCTGACAATTTGATTGTATGGTGTCATTACTTGTTCCTTTCATTCTAGAGTTTTAGAGTTTGTTTTCTAATCGCTTTAATCACCGAACGCAGTACCGTCGGATCCCTCCTTTTCTTGTTTTTGTTATTGGAATGCTCTTCTCATGTCTAAAACACATGTTCAATTATCGTCAGAAAATAATTATAATCACTTTTCATTTTTGCCTGTCAAATTTATTCTCAAAAAGCATGGGGGTCAGTAGGCAGCACCGTACAACATTACAACTCTTGCATACTTTTGAAAACTTGAGAAACTTGGGTGGTTCTGAAGTTCTGAAATATAGTGTACATTTTGACTTTTGGAAAATTGTCTGAGTCAGAGTGTCTGAGGTTTCATTAAAAAAAAATTGAACAATATCACATTTCAAATACATTTTGAAAGCAAAGGTTCTATTTTCAACTACTACATCCGCGTAACAACCATCATGTGACGGTAATCCCTGTCCCTTACTGTTCACATTACGGTCTGCTGCATCGGTAATTGGTGCTATTTATAACACAACAATGGAAGCCTCACATCAACAGTCCCACTGTGAACAGTCCAGCTATGAACATTCGAACAATAGGAATATTCTTATGGCGAAAAAGACGACATGTGTTGTGCATCGATATAATAGGCATACTCTTACGTCTAAATGGCTACTGTGCAATAAATAAAAATGTGTATCGATAAGATAGGAATACTTTTACGCTCGAAAATGGCTAATGTGTAATACAACATGAGAAAAAATGTACACAATAAATTCAGCTGAATTGCTAAATGAACCTAATGAAAATAAACAGATGGGATAAAACAAAACAATAAAAAAAATTTCTATTATTATTAAATCGCTTTGATCGGCCGCTAGTAATCGGTTTTCTCCCATATTAAACTTAGAATTAAGGATAAATGTTCATTAGGGTACCAATGAATGTATGGGAAAAATCGACCCTGAAATTTCAAAAAATTACTCTATACAAAATGTTCATCACTGAGACGAACCAGCCCAGGAGGCTGAAAGTCTTAAAAGATAAAAAAAATGTTCATCACCTCGAAAAAACACCCTATGCCAAATTTCAGCTCAATCGGACTTAAGGAAATCGGGGTTTTCGAAAAAAAAAATTTGATGCCAAATGTCATATAATGGCATGAAACGTCGAGATCTAGTGTCATCTCGAAATTTTTGTTGTAAAAAATCGACACTCTGGGACGTTTTTTTTTTCGGAATACTAAACGAAAAGCATGGTTTAGGGTGCCAATAAAATTACTGTTGTGAATCACTACGTTGTGAACTTGCTACGAATTGTTGATTTGCACGACAATACACCCTATGCAAAATGTTAGCTCATTCGGACTCCATTTACTGGTGTCACAAATTTGAGTTTTTTTGAAAAACGAAAAAACGAGGTTTAACAAAAAATTAATGCCAAATGTCTTAAAATTGCATGATACGTCGAGATCTATAGTTATCTAAAAAGAAAATGTCAAAAATCGATTTTCCTGGCGGAAAAACAACCAAGTGCCAAAAAAAACATTTTTTTGACAAAAAAAAAATCGAGATAACTGTTAATCTCGACGTTTCATGCCATTTTAAGACATTTGGCATAAAAAAAATCGAAAACCCAGATTTCCTCACTCCTTGGGTGATTTTTCGATTTTCAAAAAACTCGAACCTCCCTTAACTCCCTTAAGTCCGATTGAGCTGAAATTTGGCATAGGGTGTTTTTTCGAGGTGATGAACATTTTGTATAGAGTAACTTTTTGAAACTCAAGATGACCATTTTCATTGGCACCCTAATGTTCATATATACTAGTAAAAATACAGTTGAGAGTCTGGATCCTATAAATCTATGTAACTAGCCCTGTCAAAATAAACGAATTAAAAAAATCGATATACACTGATGTCACTTTTTGTGCGGTTTTAGGAATTGACGCGGTTTATTATTCTCTACATAACTAAGACTAACAATTTAGTAATAACATAATCTAATCACTGATTAGTAGCTGAGAAATAAAAGGAGAAACAGATATCATGATTGTAGCATGCATCAAAATTAAGTAAAAATAAGTAAAAGTTGTTAGAATATGGGTTGCATTTTAAGCTAATAATTTACTGTTTGTTTGATTTTCTCACGGACTCTGAAATTGACTTTTTTCCCCATGCTGTCAAACGTTTCTCCGATAAAAGGAGCAAACGTTTTCGTGGCTCGGGCTTTGTGTTCACCTATTGTGACCGAACAATAATTGAAATAAATGTTGTAATTTGGGTAATTCGTATTTTTAGTTGTTTGAATGAAAGAAAAAAGTTCAAATAATGTAATTGTAGTGTTCAGAATAATAAAAACCTAACATTTGGTGAGAAGTAAAATTAAATTACAATTAAGTCTAGAGAAGTTTAGAAGTGAATAATACTGAAATTTCAGAATCTACCAAAATGTCACTTGTGCTTTCATGATTAGTTCATTAGTTCATTTATTTTATTTTATTAGTTTATTTTGCCTTTCATAACAATATTTAATAAAAGATATTTCGGCATGAAAACTATGTTTTATCAATACATAAATCATTAAGCCATCCATCTACCTGGTCGAGTACACCAGTGATCAGATAATGTAAAAGCCATGACCAAAACAAAAGTGCATGAGCCTATCATTCACCGACAAATTCGGAGAAGGCCTATAGATTTACTATGAATCGGGGTTCCACTGTATTTAATATTGGTTTATTATTTTGTTAGCTTTTATGTCTAGTTCACTGCCATCAAAATGTAACCATATATCAATGCAAACCCAACATATACCGTTTTGTCTCATATTCCGAACACTCAAGCTTTGATGGCCATTAAACAGTGTCTCATTACTCAAAATGGCACTTTTTCGCGAAATTAATTTAATTTCTTTTTTATTTGATTACAATCAAAAGTTCTGCTTAACGGATTTTGTACGCCAGAAATTAAAATTAGATCTTCGGTGCGGCAAGGATGCCCGCTCAGTATGACCCTTTTTGTTCTTTACATAGAGCCTTTGATCAGGAACATAAATGCAAACTTCAGTGGTGTTCTTGTGTACGGAAAATTCCTAAAGGTGATAGCATATGCATATGACATTGTTATATTCGTCAAAGACCCGGAAGAGTTCGATTTGATCATGCAAATCTTCGATTCGTTCACCCAATATGCAAAAATACGAATGAATACGCAAAAATCGTTATTTTTGAGGCTCAAAAATCCAAAATCAGGTCCACCAAAAATCCCATAGGTCGATGAACTTAAAATATTGGGTGTGATTATCGCTGGATGTTGGTCGAAGATTATAATCTAAAAAATTGGTGGGTTATATCTATGATATAACCGCAATGCTTACGTGGGACTACCTTAGCGTAGCAATCATTCGTTTGTATTGATTAAATTATTGAGTTGATGAAACAATTCCCGTATTTGATTGAATTCAATATATTTGCTTTGTGAGTAAAAATATTGTATAATTCCATATAAGGTCAATTCATGCATTGTGATAGATTATGTTCTTTGTTACAAGTAAATTTAATGACAGTCCTTTTACGTTTGGTATGATGTCTAGGACAAATTATGGGAACGGAAGAATTATGAAACGATTATTTTATTTTACGTTTCCTTCTGAAGTTTGCATCTCTCAAGTGTACGTATTTCTTGAACCGCGAATTTGCTTGATTTGATGAACTTCAGGCACTCAGTTTCGATTTTGACATGTACATTGAACGCATATTGTTTAATCAATAGGCGTTATCGTAGCAAACGGTTATGAAGGCATATCCTTCAATGTAATCTTGAATAACCGAGCCAAAGCGTTGTGTTCGTACCTGCTTTTGTAATCCGTGTTAGGAAAACACTTTTCGGAGTGCAAAAAAAAAAACATGCGAGTGCAGAAGTACCCCCGGAAGACCGTTTTAAGGAAACATATTCTAGTTTGCACAAAGGCAAGCGAGTACAAAAGTACTCGCAGTTTGCATTTATTTGCTGAGCCTATTTCCCCAGATATCTTGGTTTGAAGTCTGTGTTAGGGAAACACATTTCAGTCGGAACAAAAATGCCCTCGACTTACATGTATTTGGAATGCCAATTACCCCACGCTCCATGGATTTGAAGTCTGTGTTAGGGAAACACATTTCAGTCGGAATAAAACACCCCCGACTTGCATGTATTTGCAATGCCAATTTCCCTAAGTTCCATGTATTTGAAGTCTGTGTTAGGGAAACACATTTTAGTCGGAACAAAAATACCCCCGACTTTCATGTATTTGAGATGCCGATCTCTCCAACGCTGCTTGGGTTTGAAGTCTGTGTTAGGGAACACATTTCGGTGAGAAAAAAAGTCCCCATACTTTCATGTATTTGCAATGCCGATTTCCCCAAGGCTGCTTGGTTTTGATGGCTGTGTTAGGGAAACCGTGGATCGGGCCAATCAAAATGAAGCAGTTAGGGCGTTTAGATAACGCTTAACATTTTACAATTATTCATTTGTTTAGCTAATGAAAAATAACATTTTATCAATAGCGATAGAAGCGTAGAAATATTCCCTATCAATTGATGCAAACACCTTTTCGATCCAGTAAGAAATGTTCGAGTTATAAGCATTCGGAATCTTTCATTTTTTCCTGCATGTTCTGTGTTTAGGTTTTCATTTTACCCCCCCCCCCCCCATATACTCCGGTTAGACGTAGTCCCACGTCAAAAATTATACGAAACTCATTAATAGTATTAATTTCCGCTTAGTGACAAATGCAACGAAAAATTTGAACATGTTGGAACGGGTATGAATTCTTAATATGTTCGTACTTTCTAAACGGTGGTACATCACGCATGTTTTCCCACCAAGAAATTACCACGTAGCTAAAAATTAAAAGCATGACAGGGAATTTCCTTTGGTGTTGATCTGTTTTCAGAGTTGCAAGAGTTCAGTTATACTTAGATTACTATCGAGGAGGTTTACGTTTGATCGATCCGGAAACAAAATGCAAAGCACTGTTTTTGGAAAATATTCCGCATTGACGAATTAAAGGAAATAACACACCGGAGGAGAATTATTTACTTGATTTCCAAAATAGTGGTCGTCTCACGAGAAACGCAAAAGAATGGATTACTGCCGCGCGATGTATGGTGCAAGAAGCAGATTTTAGAGCCAAAAGTTCACAACAGATGTATAACAAGTTTCTCAGTAATACTCCGATAAAGCCTTATGTCGAAAATGATTACACTGAAGAAAATTGGGAGAAATTGTGGAGAAATAATAGCTACAATTTTCTATGCTCTGAAGATAAATCCAATGTATTCCTGCTACTAAATGATATAATTCCGAATAATGAAAAGGAATTTCCATCAACATCGGAAGGCTTGCTAATGGAAATTGCGATATGTGTAGACTACCAGATACGAATCTACACCGTGTAGTTGAATGCACGAAAACCAGAGACATACGTGAATGGACACAATAGATGAAAATTTATACAAACCTATAAATGAAAATAACTCTAAACAGAAGGCAGCGTTATGGTTGGCATTACATTTTATCAGTTGGAGTGTAAAGTTAAAAACTTGCAGTCTATTTTGTTTCCAAATGAGCATTAGAGTAATACGATGTGCTAATAGAAGAGATTTTACAAAGCATTTTGAGCAATATTTGAACATATGTTAGCCGAAATTTAAGGTTCCTGCAGCATGCGATGTGGCAGTGGAGCACGCCCCTGCACCTTATTGATGGGGAAAATGTTTTGCAGTCTAGAACGCTGCAGATAAAGTGGGGGTATTCCAAGGCGACTCCTTCAGCCCGCTTTGGTTTTGTCTGGCACTGAACGCCTTCAGTAGGACGCTCTATAGAAACGGTCATGGCTATAAGATAAGGTATGGTGACGGTGCCCACGAAGAAGTGACTTATACCTTTTACATGGACGATCTCAAGGTCTACGCTGATTCACGTCAGCGTCTAGGTGTAGCTATCCGGGTTGTCGAAGATGTAAGCAGGGATATCTGCATGGAGTTCGGTCTCGACAAGTGCCGCTGTGTCTATCTGCTGAAAGGACAACTCACCGAATCCGGAGGCTACAAGGTCTATGACGGCGGGTTTATTGAAGACATGGTTCGTGGCGAATCCTACAAATGCCTTGGATTTCGACAACTCACCGGGATTCGTCTCTCCGATATCAAGAAGGAGCTGCGAGACAAGTTCTTGAGTCGAGTGAACTGTGTCCTGAAGGCTTTCCTCAACGTGGGGAACAAGGTACGCGTGATCAACACATTCGCGGTTCCCCTGCTGACCTTCAGTTTTGGTGTAGTCAAATGGAGCAAAACTGACCTAGAGGACCATGTGAGGAGGATGAGGATGCCATTCCAAAAGGCCGGAATGCACCATCCTCAATCGGCACTGGAGAGAGCTTCACTACCACGCAAAGAAGGGGGAATAGTCAACATATCTGCACTGTATGTTGCCTAGGGTGCCAATGGAAATGGTCATCTCTAATTTCAAAAAGTTACCCCATAAAAAATGTTCACCACCTCGAAAAAACACCATATGCCAAATATCAGCTCAATCGGACTCAAGGGAGAGTGGCGCAAAGCGGTCAAGGTTTGAGAAAATCGAAAAATCAAAGGAAATCGGGGTTTTCGAAAAAAAATTTTCGATTCCAAATGTCTTAGAATTGCATGATCTAGTGTCATCTCGAAAAATTTTTGACGTGGGACTACGTCTAACCGGAGTATATGGGGGGTAAAATGAAAACCTAAACACAGAACATGCAGGAAAAAATGAAAGATTCCGAATGATTATAACTCGAACATTTCTTACTGGATCGGAAAGATGTTTGCATCAATTGATAGGGAATATTTCTACGCTTCTATCGCAATGAATAAAATGTTATTTCTCATTAGATAAACAATTGAATAACTGTAAAATGATAAGCGTTATCTAAACGGCATAACTGCCTCATTTTGATTGGCCCTATCTACGATTTCCCTAACACAGCCATCAAACCCAAGCAGCCTTGGGTAAATCAGCATTTGAAATATATGAAAGTCGGGGATATTTTTGTTCCGACCGAAATGTGTTTCCCTAACACAGACTTTAAATCCAAGGAGCGTGGGGAAATTGGCATTCCAAATACATGTAAGTCAGGGGCATTTTTGGTCCGACTGAAATGTGTTTCCCTAACACAGAGTTCAAATCCACGTAGCGTGGGGAAATCAACATTGCAAATACATGAAAGTCGGGGGAATTTTTGTTCCGACTGAAATGTGTTTCCCCAACACAGACTTCAGAACCAAGGTGTCTGAGGAAATTGGCATTGTAAATTCATGCAAGTCAGTGGCATATTTGTTCCGACTGAAATGTGTTTGCTTAACACAGACTTCAAAACCAAAATATCTGTGAAAATCGGCTCTGCAAATAAATGCAAGCTTCGAGTACTTTTGTACTCGCTTGCCTTTGTGCAAACTAGAATATGTTTCTTTAACAGGGTCTCCTAAACTTAGGAACCTGGGAAAATCGTGCAGACACTAGAGACGAATGAACTTTCAAGTTTAAATCCTTTATAGTATAAAAAGTAGAAGTTGAAGTTTTTGATTCATGCAAGTCGGGGGTATCTCTGCACCCGCATTTTTTTTTGCACTCCGCAAAGTGTTTTCCTAGCATGGATTACAAAAGCGGGTACGAACACAATGCTTTGGCTCGGTTATTCACTATTGTATTGAAGGATATACCTTCATATCTTCCGCTCATTGAATTTCTACGCATACCATTTGATGATTAGGCAAAATGGTGTTAACCATTTGCTGCGATAACGCCTATTCATTAAACAATATGCGTTCGACATACATGTCAAAATCGGAACTGAGTGCCTGAAGTTCATATAATCAAGCGAATTCGCGGTTCAATAATTACGTCCACTTGAGAGATGCAAACTTCAGAAGCAAATGTAAAATAAAATAATCGTTTGAAAATTATCCCGTTCACAAACCGTAAAAGGACTGTCATTAAATTTACTATCACAATGCATGAATTGACCTTACATGACATTTCACAATCTTTTTACTTACAAATCAAATATATTGAATTCGGGAATTGTTTCATTCCATCAAAAATTTAATCAATACAAACAAATGATTGATAAGCTAAGGTAGTCCCACGTCAACCTTGCGATTATATCATAGATATAACCCACCCATTTTTTTTGTCAAAAATCGGACCTCTGGGACTCGAAATCGATTTTTCAGACGGAAAAACGACCAAGTGCGAAAAAACACAAAAAAAATCGAGATAACTGTAAATCTCGACGATTAATGTAATTTTGAGACATTTGGAATCAAACTTTTTTTTAAAGAAACCCCGATTTCCGGTGATTTTTTGGGTTTCAAAAAACTCAATTTTTAACGTCTGCGACACTAGTAAATGAAGTCCGAATGAGCTAATATTTTTCATAGAGTATATTATCGTGCAAATCAACACTTTGTAGCAAGTTCCGAATGAAACATCGAGATAACTATTTTTATCGGCACCCAAAACCATACTTTTCGTTACGTACTCCGAAAAAAAAAATAAGTTTCAGACGTCCGATTTTTGACAAAAAAAAAATTTCGAGATGACACTAGATCTCGACATTTCATGCATTTCAAAGACATTTGGCATAAATTATTTTTTTTCGAAAACCCCGATTTTCTTCCCCCTTGGGTGATTTTTCGATTTTCAAAAAACTCAAACATTGACCGCTTGGCGCCACTCTCCCTTAAGTCCGACGGAGCTGAAATTCGGCATAGGGTGCTTTTTCGAGGTGGTGAACATTTTGTATAGGGTAACTTTTTGATATTTTAGGGTCAATTTTTTCCCATACATTCATTGGCACCCTAATGTTGCCCAGGTACGACAACTGCGCGAGTTCTTCGCATAACGCGCCAACCAAAACGCGTTATACCGGGCTGTCTGCGCCGCTGACAGAGGATACAGCGCTTTGCACTTGGCGCAAGCAGAGTACCATCTCAACTGCAATCTGCAGACAGTGGAGGAGAAGATTGCAG
Organism: Toxorhynchites rutilus septentrionalis; assembly: GCF_029784135.1. NCBI lineage: Eukaryota > Metazoa > Arthropoda > Insecta > Diptera > Culicidae > Toxorhynchites > Toxorhynchites rutilus. The sequence continues at coordinate 100,234,946 of NC_073746.1, forward strand.
CTTGGAAGCAGAAGGCAGTGCCCACCCCCATCAGCTGGATCGGCCACACGTCGACAAGGCCGCATCTAATCTGTGGCTAACACGTGGTGAACTCTCTTCAGTAGTAGAAGCCGACATGATAGCCATCCAGGACAGGATAATGCCGACGAGAAACTGCAGGCGGTACGTCTGGCATCAAGACGTTGATGACATTTGCCGGATGTGCCATCAACCAGGTGAAAACATAGAACACATTATGGGAGGCTGTCCCGTTTTGGCCAACGCAGCCTACACCGAGCGCCACAACAACGTGGCCCGTATTGTTCATCGACAACTGGCGCTGCAATGTGCTCTACTGGAAGACAACGTATCAAACTACCGGTACCTGCCTGCACCTGTCCTGGAAAATGACCGTTCCAAGCTGTACTGGGATCGCACTGTTCTGACCGACCTCTCGATCCACCACAACCGCCCAGATATAATGGTTTACGACAAGAGCGACCGCAAAGTCACCATCATCGATGTCGCTATTCCACTGAACCAAAATCTGGAGGAGACCTACGGTCGCAAAATTTGCAAGTACCGCCCATTGACCATAGCATTGGCGTGTGGCGTGTGGGGCGTGTGGGCGATTGTCCGACAATTCCTAGGACAGGACTGAAACAGCATGAGCATGCAGATACGTGCATTCCGCAGAGCCTAGTCCCCCTTTGGCATTCAGAAGCCCGGGGGCAGGTGAATATTCTGGCTAGGTTCGCCTTAACACTTTCGACGCCCCGTCACCCAGATATGGGTGACACTTTCCTCGCTCAAATTGAGTAGGATTTTTAGAAGGAATTTGATAGAATAGGCACCTAAATGTAACTATAGGTTATGAAGAAAAATAATAAAATCATAACCATAATATTATACTGTTTATACTATACTTTTTATTAATTTATAGTGCGGATGGTTTGTATTGCAGTTTTTTGCAAAGCCCCTATAATATGACTTTGGCATGTGTGATTGTCATCAATTCGTCTTCAATTGAAAACAAACATTGCTAGATCATGTAAAAGTTATCTACAAACTAAGTTTGATCGTCATTTAATAATTTATTGCAAGTTGGGCTTTGCAAGAAACTCAAAAACGTCGCGTTGGGCGACAAACGTGTTAAGAAGTGAGATAAGTCTGCCAAAAAATAAAAAAAAAAACTATGAATGACCGATTCGAATTCTTGTAGGTGTACAACAGGGTGGCAATGGATGTATAGATAAAAATTCATCAACGAATTTCAAAAACCGACCATGTACATTTTGTTTATTGGACCAAAAAAATACCTGTGCAAAATTTCAGCTCAATCGGACATGATTTAGGGGTGCCTCAAAGCACTCAAAGTTTCGATTTTTTAACATGCAGGATAAGTCCCAAAAGGTCGATTTTTGACCGAAATTTTTTTTTCGAAATGATACCAGATCTTGACGTTTTATGCATTTTTAAGTCATTTGGCATCGAAAAAAAAAATTCGGTTTTCCAAATTACCTTTACTTTCCCCCCCTTGGAAAATATTCGAGAATCAAAAAATTATAGGAGGTTGTGTCCAAGACACGACCGCATTGTTGACGTAGAACTACGCCGTTATTTTATATATGTCGCTTGTTTATCACTTCGGATATTATTTTATAATGGTGTGAAATTTTAGAAATAATTGTTTAATAGAATGGTTTGATCGCCCTGAAATGTTTTTATTTACTCGCAGAAAAATACACTAGCCCTATCGTATGTCGCAATTTGTTTCATGTAAATGTATTGAAAATTTACCTCGAACGCTATTCCGGTTGCCTTTTTCGCAATTGACATAGACTTGGCTTCAGTCGATTATATACTTGTTACACCAGCCCTATTATTCCACATCTTATAACTACATCAATATATCTTTGGCACCATATGGAAACAACAACAATGACAATATTTACCGGTATCAAATATCATGCTACCTGTTATTTAGTATTGCCTCAGTGGAATCGCACCTTCAGGCATTGTTCGTACAACGTAAATCAAGTGCCAAACAAGCGTTTACCATAGCATGCATACAGAGCCATACACTGGTGGCTTAGAGCTACTAGAAATATAAACACTTCCCATCATTTTGCGCTATTCTCAAAAGAAACGCTTACATTGATATTACTGGCTTCGAAAAAAATTACATTACTTTCTCATGCTCAAGATAAGCGCAGCTGTCATCCTTAGTGGAGAAAGTTTTGCTACTGGCGAGCGAAACCAAATCACATACAAAATTGAAGAACGACATTTACTTTCATGGTGACTAAATAAAAAATTCAAAGGTAATCAATGTAATATTAATACTAAATATTCTCAGCTTGTTCCAAAAGAAAAAAAAAACAAGGAAGAACAAGCGATGTTCATTGCTTCGTTTCTAGAACGACACTGAACGTTTGCCTTTTCTTTCCTTCCTGAATTAAAGAGACTTTAAACTTCTTCAGTTAATTCGTCTCTAGCCTTCAAAAAGGTCCTTGGAAGCCTCTACTCTTTCTTCATATTACTCCTGCACCCCCATTGCCTTTGGAAAGGCAATCGATCCCTCGCCGTCCAGCTCGCCTAGCAACGATGTTGTCCAGTCGGTGCCCTCACGAAAAACTTTATTTCATAAAAACGTGACTTTTTTCTAATTTGGCACCCTTAATGAAAGACGTAGTTCTACGTCAAAAGTAAACAATTTGACGATTTAGTTGGGTATGTTGGGTATGTGAGTTGATGCGTAAAATGAATTATTCTCCATTTACCGATAATAGGCATAAATTTTATATTATATTGTATGTTGTCCAATCAATTTGTGCTCAATTCATGTTTTTATCGTGTAGGTCTCACTACTAACAATTTGTGTAATTGTAGTCCAGTATGTCATAATATCGAGTATGTTGTTTGGTTATGTGAAAATGCAATAAATTAATTTAAATGGCTGCTGATTTAGAAGATCGAAAGTGTATACCCACGTAAATGAGATTATGATAGCTTGAGTAGTCGCGATCTTACAGGGCTATAAAGTTATTACAAACAATGTTCCGGACAACGTGGTAACGAAGGAAATAATGCTATTTTTATTTATAATATATTTTTGTAGTCATAGATTGATTTGACTCAGGCTTATATTTATGTAGGTCTTAACTATTTAGACTTGTGTTTAAAAATGATACATGATGACTCTTTGTGAAGGTAATGGCTTTAATGGTATCTTTGTGTACATTTTTGAACAGAATGTGGTACCGAATTCTACCACGTTATGTCATCTAACCCGTTCAGAGGATACAAGTACATACAGGAAACGGTTTTTCCAGGGCATCCATTTGATGTATTAAAAGAGAAAAAATACAGATTTTGAACAATGAAAAACTCAATTTAAATGCAATTACTACACACAATCACAGTCCTATGTCAAGATCCCGTCCGTGCCCCTAGGCTCAGACCCATCAAATTTTATGTAATGGTTTTAGGGGCCGGGGAAGGTTTTCGTGATAGTTTGAGATCCCTCCCCCCTCTCTAAGGGTGGCTGCCATACAAATGAAACAGAAATTTGTGCATTACACGAGAATTAATCAAGCAAATGAAACCAAATTTGGCATGTGGAGGTTTTAGGGTGCAATAAATGTTTCTATCGTGGTTAGACTCTCCGCCTCCCTCTAAAAGGGCATGGGGGCAACTTCTGCATAACTCGAGAACTAATAAAGCAAATGGAGCCATATTTGGGATGTGAGGGTTTTTGGGTATGAGAAATGTTTCTATGATGGTATGACACCCCTTCCTCTGGAATGGAGAAGGGATCCCATGAAAATATCACACATATTTCAACCAAACATATTCCAATCAAACACGGCAATTGAAAATTCTCGAAAAACTCCGAAGGAAAATGGGAAAATTCGAAAAATTCAATTCGCATGTGTTCTACAATTACATATTGACAAACATTGTTAGTCCATTTGATGTTTGCGGTGACGAATTTCCGTTCCTCGTCAATCCCTACCACTACTTACGAAATGTAAACTATAAAAAGGAAAATCTCCTAAATTAAAATTATAGCTAGACTCTCACTATGTATATTGCAATTGAACCATTTACAAAATTTACTGTAAATTGTGTTCCTACAAATTCAGCACTGCCATCCAGCAGTGTGCCTTTGAGTTATTGTGGTTCCAGTTGTTCCGATTTTTCACGCCACATTTGTCTCTTCCTGTGTTCTACTGTTTTTTTTTAATTCTTGCATTAACCCACCATTGCCGCGTTTGTCTGTTTCCCTTTCCAATTTCGTGAGGTTTTTTTTTTGTGTCAGTCTACAAAAGTGCTGATTTTTCGCGCTGCCAAAATGGGAGATCTGTGCTTCGACCGACCAAAAAGCTGCTCTACATAGTATACCGGGTAGTATACTCAATTGGCCTGAAGTGCGCGTTGTTGTCTGTTTCCTCGGGTGGTTTCGCGGGTGGTGAAGATTGAATTTTAATAATACTGTTATGTTTTCTCTCAGTGCCGCGATGGTTGTACATTTATTTATTTCCACCGTTTTCCAGACCGAACAACAGACCGCAGGAACATTTCTCAAATGCAAATTATCGCCAACGATTAGCAGTAAAGAAACGTGGAATTATTCAAGCTTGACGTGTCTATGTGTTTTATATAAACTCGATTCCCTAGTGCTTTCGAATTTAAACGGCGAATTCTGTGCGTTTGCTATTGCTCCGTTGGAAAATAGTTTCTTCGATGGACCAACTTCCGAATGGGAAAATATCGTTTGTCGCTTGTCTTCCCCGTGCTCTGTCCACGTTGGGGGCAGTTGAATTTACTGGATGTAGCTTGCAGACGGGTTGTAACCGAACCACGATATGAATATGCGAAATTTTCAGTAGCACTTTATCCACTTTCGTTGTCACTGGCAGCGGTTCCGAGCCAGCTCGCAGCATGTGGTACGACGAGGACCAGCTTCTTTCGGGTTGCTTCACCTCGCCCCAGGCTTCAAGTCTTGTGACTCAGTTGTATTCTACGGTACGGCCGGTCAAGATGTCAACCTTTTTCATTTCCAACAATATTTGAATATATATAACCGGCGTAGGCTTTTGTCATACCAAAAGGTCCTGCAGACAGAGGCATAAATCAACCGGACACATTTGCGCTTGTGTGAGCTTTCATCGTCCAGGTGCGTGCTTGGGGTTATGTCATGGAATTGCAGATGACATGTGCGGTCCTTGCCGGGGTTGCGAAAAGGCACTGCGTAAAGCCGTAAGGAATTGATTTTAAAATTTCCATCACAAGTCAAGTGTAGCACTTGCCGCATATAATTCCAATGGTTTTCACATCATCTTCGTTGGAGAGTGTGACCTACATCTGCAATCACGGGCCAATTCATTATGAAACGATTTATTCTCCTTCAAATTATATTTCTTATCGGGAAACTTCTCGACTTCTATAATCCCGCCCGATGCGAATGAAAAAGCACAAACTGAAAGTTCGGAGGGCGAGGGCTTGTGATATAGTTTTCTGCTTGATTAATTTATTCCATTTGCATAATTTACTTTCGCTTGGCTGCGTCTGTGACCGGCAACTCCGATCCAACTTTTGCTTCCCAGCCAACGCGCGTCTGCATTAGCGCCAAGCGGCCCTATCCTGATTAAAAGCGAGAACTTTACATTAGTTGTAGATTGGTAGCAACAGTTTTCCAATTCAGCGGAACCACCCCACCGAAAGCATTCTTCCGCTGAGAGATGTGCCATTAGTGGCGGCGAACATCCTCATGGGGCAAACAAAACGCAGAAAACACGCTCCTCGTCTCGTCCGAGCTAATTTCAGTGGAAGAGTGCATGAAGTTTTTTTTCTCCGCTCCACCAAACGCTCCTGGAGCTGGGTTCCGCCACTACTGCATCGCGCATCGTCATCATCTTCGGCACGGGAATAGCGAAGGTGCCGCCAAAAGTTAAATAAGTACCACAGGAGATAAGTGCCTGCAATTTTAAATACGAGCAAAGTTTCTCCTGGGCGCGCTAGACCATTGCCGGGGCATTATTACTGGAAACGACTGTTCCCCCCCGATAGCGGAACTCACGATAAAGTCAGACTATGTAATTAATTAGACGGAAAGGACGGTGCTCGGGAAGTGGAGCCGGACCGGTCTTCGGGTGGTTTGGGGGAGAGAGAGAGGAGTATTGCTTAATTGATTCCTCAGTTTCTGTTCTGCACGAGTTAATTACTTTCATCAAAAATTTACGACAGCCTGGTGAATGAAAACCGTTTTGCGGTTTTTCATCACTCATTTGGTTCGTTTCCTGGAACGGTTTCCGGAGGTGCAGACACATAAAAGATGATAATCTTTCCGGATCGTTCTTCGCGAATGATTGCCTCCAGACGATGATTTTTTTTTCTCCTGGATTGAGCCTGCTTTTGGTAATTTCCTTTTAATACTACTAGAGAATTATATTATGATCTTTCACTGGAGGGAAACAAATGAAAATGATTCTAAAATTTTGCCGATGGTGATTGGCTGATAATGATTTCCAAATGTTGGGCAGAGTGTAGAGCTAAATTAAGTGGATCGGGTATAGAATTATGGTTTCTATACTGCCGTTCTACGCATAGTTGTCCCATGTTACTTTTGGGCGATTTTCACTTTTCTTCATAAAACGTTGTTTTTATGCATAATCTCACGAAAAAACCGAAAAAAAATATAGTTTATTCCCAACTTTAAAAAAAAACAACATCAAGCTTAATTGTCCCATGATGATATTCTATTCATAACTATCCCACCATGTATTTTTTGTAGATTCATATCGAATAAGTCGATTCAAGTACAAGAATTTCATGTCAAACCTTCAAACCACCATGAATTTTTAAACCCGTAATCAAACTTGATTGATTCAGTGAGGGGATCTCATCACATTTCATTAAACAATAGTAAAGTGCTTATAAAAAACCCGGTGTATTGCCAAATTGAAATGCTTGAAGCTTTTGGTAGACAAATATGCGAGAAAATTTTGATTACGTTTTTCTCAGTTGCTGATTTTTGAACATGGGACAACTTTGCGCAGAACGTCAGTATAATAGAGTAAAAAGTGTATTTATTCCGAGATTCCCAAAAACAAAAATTGTGGGAAGTTCCAGGAGCATCATCCACATCGACGGTGCGATTTCATATAAAGGGTGTGTCACATCAAATTGTATCACGGAAAAAACGCTGTAGAAATTCGCCTAGTAGACCGATCCTTTTAAAAATTTTAGACAGTAAAATAAAAACTATTAAACAACTTTTGGCATTTTCTTTTTATTCATACTTCGAGCCCAAGCCCGTATGCTCGCACCTTCCTCTTTACCCCGTCCATAAGGTTCTGGACAACGTCAGGTTGTAGTTTTTTTTTGAATAGAAATCCATTTTCTCTTGAAGTCCGCCTCCGATTTGACAACTTTTGGGTTCTTCCGGAGGGCCTGCTTCATAATCGCCCAATATTTCTCTATTGGGCGAAGCTCCGGCGCGTTGGGCGGGTTCATTTCCTTTGGCACGAAGGTGACCCCGTTGGCTTCGTACCACTCCAACACGTCCTTTGAATAGTGGCACGAATCGAGATCCGGCCAGAAGATGGTCGGGCCCTCGTGCTGCTTCAATACAGGGTGTGTCACATCAAATTGCATCACGGAAAAAACGCTGTAGAAATTTAATTTTTAGGAATTATATCTTCAGCTTTCGCTTATAATCAGATAAGAGTGTATAGATCACGTTGGCCATGCTTCACTGTCAATTTTTCGTAAATTTGGAAAAATGTCGTCGAACGAAAAAGAGCGTCGTGAATTAATCCTGTGCACTCATTTCGAGAATCCGGAGTTGTCACATCGGGACATCGGTAAGATGCTGGGAATCGTCCAATCCACGGTCAGCATAGTACTAAAACGATACTTCGAGAACCTAACCATCGACCGGAAGATGAAGAACGGCAAAAATGGATGCTCCGTCAGTGAAAAAGATTACAAGCGCGTAGTTAAGCAGTTTAGACGTGATCCGAGAAGTTCGGTCCGGGAATTTGTCAAGTCCATTCGTCCAGCGGACTAAGCAGCAGGAGGGCCTGCGTACATACAAGGTTCAGAAGGCTCCTAACCGCGACGAAAGGCAAAACATGGTGGGGAAGACGCGAGCCCGGAAGCTGTACACCGAAATGCTGACGAAGCCGCATTGCCTGGTAATGGACGACGAAACCTACGTCAAAGCGGACTTTCGTCAGCTGCCGGGCCTGTTGTTCTTCTCCGCAGAGGACAAATTCAGCGTTCCGGAGGAGATTCGCAAGCAGAAACTATCCAAGTTTGACAAAAAGTACATGGTGTGGCAAGCGATCTGCTCTTGCGGAAAGCGAAGCGCCCCTTCGTGATGACCGGCACGGTAAACGGGCAGGTTTACCTTAAGGAGTGCATACAGAAGCGCTTACTACCACTATTGAAGCAGCACGAGGGACCGACCATCTTCTGGCCGGATCTCGCTTCGTGCCACTATTCAAAGGACGTGTTGGAGTGGTACGAAGCCAACGGGGTCACCTTCGTGCCAAAGGAAATGAACCCGCCCAATGCGCCGGAGCTTCGCCCAATAGAGAAATATTGGGCGATTATGAAGCAGGCCCTCCGGCAAAACCCAAAAGTTGTCAAATCGGAGGCGGACTTCAAGAGAAAATGGATTTCTGTTCAAAAAAAAAACTACAACCTGACGTTGTACAGAACCTTATGGACGGGGTAAAGAGGAAGGTGCGAGCATACGGGCTTGGGCTCGAAGTATGAATAAAAAGAAAATGCCAAAAGTTGTTTAATAGTTTTTATTTTATTGTCTAAAATTTTTAAAAGGATCGGTCTACTGGGCGAATTTCTACAGCGTTTTTTTCGTGATGCAATTTGATGTGACACACCCTGTAGTATCACGAATAAAATAAGTAAAAAAATATATAAGAGATTGTGTCCGAGATATGACCGCATTGTTGACGTAGAACTATGCTGTAAATTAATTCAAGTCGCTTGCTTATAACTTCGGATATTATTCTATAATGCTACGAAATTTTAGAAATACTTGTTTAGTAGAATGGTTTAGTCTCCCTGAAATGGTTTTTTTTATTGTAGAATCAGCTGACGATAGTTGAATGATGATTCATTTTTGTCCTCACAGCACAATTCACTCTAGCTGATCGTATGTTGCTATTTGTTTCATATCAAAGCATTGAAAATTTACCTCGAACGCTATTCGGGTGGCCTTTTTCGCAATTGACATACACTCGGCTACAGTCGATTATACACTTGTTGCACCAGCACCATTAATCCACATCTCATAACTACTAAGAATGTCGACACAAAATCCGGAAAAAAATCCCTGGTATTTCCTGATTTTCCACTGAATCATCAAAAGTATTCCAGATGTAGACTAGTAATCAAATTCTCTACTGGTACTTAAGCTGTAGTTCCTAAAATATTTAGTTAGCTTGAACAATGAAATTGAGGAACGTCTGTTGATATTTTCCAATCAATAAATTGTTTGTGATTTTTAATTGCGTTAAACAACGACTGAGAATTGTCGTGAAAAACTTTAAAAATGGATTTACTAATACAGTTCAAAGTTATCTTGAAGAAGTCTTAAATACTAATACAGAATGAGACATTTTCATTTTGATTCGGATCAATTACATGAAACTGTTACGATTTTATCGAAATGCTTTATCTTGCAATCTTTCGGCTCCCTTCTGTGCGTTGACCAAAATTTTCTTCGTTTTACCTCCAGAGATTTCGCTTCTGTTTCCCGTAACCGTTTCATCAACTTTTTTTGATTCATATGACGATAAAGAAAATGAGAATTTCGAATTAGTTGAATTGACTAGCTGAACAAGTTTATTGATGCTATCCTCCCAAAGTGTAGTATGTGAAGTGAAGCATCATAAATTTGTCGTAACCATTTCCACATGTGGGATTTCATAAAAACATTCGCTATTAATGGAAAAGCCCTCTTAACGTCGGGGTTTCCATACGAGAGAGAGAAAACCATTTTTGGTGAAAAGTTCCGTATACCTGTCCTCTCAAAAAATGCTCCAGTCGTTCATTTTTCCAATCATAGTGAGTATACTTCTTCATGCTGCTAGCATAATTTTTTCAGTTGTTAATCTTCTGGAGTTCCACTGTTACGTCCAAAAATCGTCAAATATCAAAATAGTCAACAGCCAAAAGCATCTAGAATCGTTTTCTCTCCATTTTTTATCGGATACTGCAATGCTCCATAAGCTTTAAATCCAGTGCTTCGCTTCACAGATGAAATTTCGAGATTTGCCTGTTTGAATCCATCAATCCTTTGATGAATCGTGTAAAATTTGCAATCCGAAGCTACCCATATTCAAAATTTTTTTTTGTCCATTCTGAAAGACCAGTTACGGCTCGCGTGATATTACCAATTCAAGTTTATACCGTTCATCGATACAAGAAGAAGTTTGTTCAAATATATAATTCCCAGGCCTTCTTCAAAAACTGTTCATCTCTGATGCTTGAGAATGTCCCAAGAATATTGACGTCAAGTATTGATTTACCAACTCCTTCTCTTTTTCATCCAAAAATGTGATATTCAGATCCATCTGTAGCGTATTTGTAGTCTTGTGTTTCAAAGACTCGTCGAAACCTAAGACAAGACATAGCAACTGGCTTCATACTCTCACTCTCCGACCAAGTGCGTGCAAAAGGGATGCCGAACCACTCGAAATGTCAAGTCTCCAAATGAGAAACTCTATCTAATTTTTTTCACGTTCCTAACATATGTTTTTGTGTCATGTATTCTATTAACAATCAAATTTGGATGATGTAGAACACAATTGTTGCACATTTCACAACAAATTGTATTTTTATGTTAAGCTTCATCATGAAAACTAGTGTGATAGTACAGGGTTTCCCATTTCGGGCTTCCGAAAGTATACAGCCCTGCGCTGACAACCGTTTGACATAGCTGTCAACCAAAGCGTCATATCGTTAGTTGAATGTCTGCCATTTTACAATATGGATCGTTTCATCATCGCACAATGTGTTAATTTTGTTAAATTATACTATAAAAATGATGAAAAACCGGCAAATGTTTTTCGAGTATTACGGACGGATTTTGGTCGTCATGGACGGCCTACAGAGCACACAATCGCTAATGTAGTACGTGAATTCGAACAAACTGGATACGGATGACATGTGGTTTCAGCAGGACGGTGCCACGTGCCACACAACACGACCGATAATGGCCATATTGCGAACGAAATTTGAGGGACGCATAATTTCGCGTTTTGGTGATGCCAATTGGCCGTCCAGATCATGCGATTTGAACCCGCTAGACTTTTTTTTGTGGGGTTATGCGAAAGACCGTGTCTATGCCAACTCTCCGCAAATTCTTGAACATTTGAAAGACAACATTCGTGAAGTTATGACCGAGATACCGCCCCATATGTGTCGAAAAGTCATCGAAAATTACCTGTTCCGGATCAAGGTATGTGAGGAAGCCCTAGGTGGACATTTGAATGATGTTGTATTTCACACATAATGGCATTTATTTCAATTTACTTTAGGAATTTAAAGTTGGAAAACCCTGTATATATCATGAGTACGTTATGCAGAAGTGTATTTCAAATATTATTGGCAATTGACCAATCATCAGCATGGTCTGAAAACTGGCCCGAAATCGACCCCCTATTGTGTAGTCTTGACTAAGGGTAGAAACCAACGACAGCTTACAAAGTTTCATCAAGCCAAACATCATCATAAAGCTCATTTTATCACGCTCTAGTTAGACCTTCTCGACTATCTGGATGTCATGAAGCATTCTTCTCCATACACCCATGTCTTTTTTAGCAGTGCTGATTCATTTGTGACACATAATTGTTTCCAGCCACACAGGGTGTCAGCTATGGTATTTTAATTTTCAAGCATGAATTTATCTATAGTTTTCGCAGAAGAAAAGGAAATTAGTTGAAGCTGAACTGCAGAGACTGATGCCAAATGCAGGTAAAAACAGCGCAGATGTAAATGCCGTCTACTTTTGCGCTGTTTACCCTACAGTTTACGTACAGGCAAGAGCAAACTACAGTAGAAAGGACCTAAAGATACAAACACGAAAAACAAGATATTCCAGCATGGAAACTATGCTTTATCAATATATAAATCATTAAATAATTCATCTGTAATGTCATGTACACCATTGGTCAAATAATGTGAAAGTCAGGTCCATGACAAAAGGACAAGAGCCTACTTTTTACTGACAAATTTTAGGTTGATCTATAGAATTACTATGGAACTCGCTTTCGCGGATAATCCGTACCGCAGTTCATCTGCTTGCGGATAATCGAGGTTCTACTGTATATATACTGAAGAACCTACAGAGAGTTAAACTAGTCAAATGCAACTTTTTATTGGGATTCAATTCTAATTACTACAAAAATCAAAATTCTAATTGGCGTAGTTTTATTTTCTCCAGATTTTTTACGAAATTACCTGATATTCCCTGATCTTCCCTGGTTTCGTTTGGATTCTCTGATATTTCTTGATTTTCAAGGTAGTCGACATCCTGTAACTGCTTTGAGTAATGAAAAAGACATATTATTTGCCTCAGCAGAGATTCATTACTCATACTCTAGCGTAAATATTCTCCTCCCGTTATCTCCCCTCATTGTTTATATTTATCATCACGGCTGCATAATTTGCACCACCAAACAATCGTCCATCGTAGCATAAAAAATTTAGACGATTGTTGCATCGCGACAGGGCCAATGTGCATGGGAGCAGATACAAATGGATACAAATACTATTTCAGCGCAGCGGAGATGTAAGGTAAATGATGCTGGTTTGTCCAGTCGAAAATATGATCATGGTTTGTCTACTTTTTTTAATGCTCTAGTTCAGCGCACCTGAGTCGCTTTCTTACTAAGCGATTGATTCCCTTTGACCCTTTCAATTTTCGTTTTACTATAAACTTCCAAGTACTTCTACCTAAATTCGTCATCATAATACAATATTATTTTCAGACACAATTCTCGTTCAGGATTCTTCAAGACAACTCAAATCGGGCAATTCCTTATTCGAGTATTGCGCTTACCAGCACATTTGGCGATCCCTTTCTATTCATTTAGATAGAAGATAAAGGAGTTTCGCTTGAAAATCAATTTCCACTTCCGATCAAAGATAACTTTCGTTAGCGCAAACATCAAATGGACTAACGACGCTAATCATGATGTAATAGATGATGTAACATATGGGAAATGAATTTTCTGAATTTGACGTCCTTCCTTCCATGATCTACGGGAGGAGACGAATACAACAAAATAAAAACGGCTCAAATCGGACCATCCCTTCGTCGGATTCTCCGTTTAGCAATACATAGGGCTTCGACTTTTCATTTATATAGAAGACTAGCCGACCCTGCAAACTTCGACTCGCCCGAAATGGGTTTACCAGAGCTCGTCATTATAATTTCAAATTATTTCCAGATCCAATTCTCATTCAAGATTTTTCAATACAATGAAAACAATGAAACAGCCGTTTGCTTGTATTGTTCTCGAGTAATGCAGAAATTTGTGTTTCATTTGTATGGGAGGTCCCCCTTAGAGAGGAATGAGGGGTCAAACTATCATAAAAACCTTCCCCGGTCCCAAAAACCCCTACAGACAAGTTTTCACGTTGATCGGTTCAGCAGTTTCCAAGTCCATAAGAATCAGAAAGACAGAAAGGAGCAATTCCAAATGAAATCAACAAATGACAAAACATGAGTGTTTTTGATTCGAATAAAAGTTTGTATTCCGTATGGGTTGGAGGATTTTTGTGACTCAAGTGTAACTTTTGCAAAGGGCGTATCGATTTTAGTAAGTGAAATCTTTGATAAATTATATCTCAAAAACTATGAGTCGTACCGAAATAGTGTCTCAGAAAAAGTTATGGAGTATTGATGTTAAAACGTAAAAAAATATAAACTGAGAAAAAAATAATACTTTTATTTACAAAAAAAAACCCTTTAATTTGCAACATCAAAAATATGATTTCCTTTTTATTTTTTTATTTTTTTTTTCATTTAAAATAGAAGTCATGTAGAAAATTTTAAAAAATAGTCCAAGATACTAAAACTATTTTTCACAAACTTTGTGGAATATCGAATCTTAATTAATTTTGGAAACTTCGAATTTTTGTATTTTAACAATCATTTCTAGCAATAAATTATGAATCCCAATGTGATTTAAAACAAAAAAAACTCTTTATCAATCCCCTTCTGAATGCAGCCATTCTCGAGATATTTAAAAAAATATTTCTAATTTATTGTCATTTGCCATACAAATGAAACACAAATTTCTGCATTACTCGAGAGTTAATCAAGCAAATGAAACCAAATTTGGCATGTGAAGGTTTTAGGATGCAATAAATATTTCTACGACGGTTAGACTCTCCGCCCCCCTCTCAAGGGTGGGGGGTGGTTTAGGTTGCCATACAAATAAAACACAAATTTCTGCATAACTCGAAAGCTAATCAAGCACAATTTGGGATGTGAGGGTTTTTGGGTATGAAAAATGTTTCTATAATGGCATGACACCCCTCCCACCTCTGGAATGGAGAGGGGGTCCCATAAAAATATAACACATGTTTCAAACAACCATGACAATTGAAAATGTTCGGAAAACTCTGAAGGAAAAAGGGAAAATTCGGAAAATACAATTTCCATATGTTCTACAATCACATAGTGACAAGTGCTGTTAGTCCATTTGATGTTTGCGCCAGCGAAATTGATCTTTGTTCGAAACTGGAAATGAATTTTAATGTGATGAAACGCACTCCTTTATCTTCCTCTATCTATACCAATAAAAAAGTATCGCCGAATGTTTTAACAAGAGTAGAACTCGAGGAAGGAATTGTCCGATTTAGGGCTGTCTTTAGTCTATCATATTTTCTGTATAAAACATTTTTTCCATGTAACGGAGAAACATGTTATTTGCAAGTGGTTGAAAAATCTTGAACGAGAATTGTGTCTGAAAATAATCTGATATTATAATAATGAGTTTTGTTAGAAATACTAGGAATTTTATAGCAAAAGGTAAATTCAACGGAGTCGAATAGAAGATCAATCAATGAATAGTTCTGCGATTGGACCCATGAACTTGCTCATAGTATGAAAACGTGAATGTTTGAAGGTATTGATAACAAAAAACAAATTTTGGGCGGGACGAAGTTTACCGGGTCAGCTAGTTCACTATAAAAATGACAATAAATTAGACATATGTTTTTAAATAACTCGAGAATGGCTGCATTTAGAAGGAGATTGATAAATAGCGTTTTTGTTTTAAATCACATTAGGATTGCTAAAAATGATTGTTAACATACAAAAATTCGAAGTTTCCAAAATTCATAAAAATTCGATGTTCCACCAAGTTTGTCAAAAATAGTTTTACCATCTCGAACTCAAAATTTTCTACATGACTTCTAATTTATATAAAAAAATTAAAAATAAAATTAGGAAATACATATTTTAGATATTGCAAATTATTTTTTTTGTAAATAAAAAAAGAATACTATATTTTTTCAGTGAATATTTTTTTCACGTTTTAACATCAATACTCTATAAGTCTCTCCAAGACACTATTTCGGTACGACTCATAGTTTTTGAGATATAAATTATCGAAAATTTCTTTTACTAAAATCGATACGTTTTTCTCAAAAGTTACACATTGCTGTGGAAAATTATATTTTTATAATTATATTATATTTCCTCCAACATAAACGGAATACAAACTTTAATTCGAATCGAAAATACATGTTTTTAAAATCTGCATTTCTAGGACGATTTCATTTGGAGATGCTCAAAGACAGAAAGACAGAAAGACAGACAGACATCACTCCATTATATACATATATGTACAGCCAATCCATGCCAAACCAATATAGTGGTTCCCAGATTTTCGTGAAAATTGCTAATTTTGTTCTTTATCGCAAAACGTTTTACCCGTATTTTTCTATTCTTGGGTTATCCTTAAAATCAACTCTTTTTTCCAAAAATGACTTTTTCCAAAAATTCATAACCTTTGAATTACTAAACCGATTCAGATGATCGACATATCAAATTATAGCCAATCACCTGATCTTTTTTGAAGAAGTACCACAACTGCTGGAAATAGAAAATTTGAGCTGAAACATGTTGAAACCAGAGAGGCGTTTTTTTGTTTTTGAGTTAGTATTTTTCAAAGTTAACCAATGGTCCAAAAAATCAT
Organism: Toxorhynchites rutilus septentrionalis; assembly: GCF_029784135.1. Taxonomy (NCBI): domain Eukaryota; kingdom Metazoa; phylum Arthropoda; class Insecta; order Diptera; family Culicidae; genus Toxorhynchites; species Toxorhynchites rutilus. Next base: position 100,251,178 of record NC_073746.1, read on the forward strand.
TTTTCACGTTTTTTTCAAAAATGAATTTGTTCAAAAATGTATTACTTTTGAATTACTGGACCGATTCAGATGATGGATGTATCAAATATAGGCCAATTAGCTAGCCTTTTTTTTTTTAAAAAATGACAAATTTGCCAATTAGTTGAATTATAGTCGCATACATCCAGTCTAGTCGCATAGAAATATTGAACGAAGACTGAAAACATATCATTTTAGAAAAATCATAACTTAAAAACGAAAGATAACACATCTTTGATTTTTTGATATGTTATGTAAAAAAACCTGAGCTTTCAAGAAAAAATATAAAAAAATATAACATCCTTGGTCCCGAAACCATGCAAACTATAAAAAAACTTATACAAACAAAAAAAGTACGTCAAAGCACAACTCATTGCAGGCCGTATAAGAAGAATGAAATAAGAGAGCTGTGTTCGTCGATTGAAAATTGAAGGTGCGAATTCATTCTACTGCGATTGCTATAGTTGCCGCCAACATCGTTGAAGTAATTTAGCTAAGAGATGCCAGGATTTTTTTTTTGGATATTCCACAATCAATCAAGTTCTTTTGATTGATTGTTCTTAGTGTAGTTTTATATCTCTCCGCTAATGAGGGACCTCACATTACCCCTTGTCCTTTTTCTTGATCTCGTTCATCGGCAAGGGTTTAGCCAATTGATACCAATTGGTGGATACTTACACTTGCTTACGCTTTCGATTTTTGTTTGCGTACTTATTGATTGTATTTGTTTGTTATAGTTTACATGGTCTCGGGCGACATATATTTTGTAATATTTTTTTCTTGAAAGCTGAGAATTTCTTTACATTATATATTTATAAATAAGAGATGTGTTCTCTTTCGATTTTAAGTTATGTTTTCTCAAAGTTAATAAATTTCATAATTATAAGCTAATTCGCTTCAATTTGGTATGTCGACCATCTGAATTTCCTATTTCTTCGAAAGTTATGAATTTTTGACAAAAATTGGTTTATGGAAAAATGGGAAATAAATAATTCCGACCACTCTAAAATCGAAATGGTCACCATAACGAAAAAAATACGACTCTAATATTTTTCGAAAAGGAACAAAACAACCAATTTTCACGTAATTCTGAGAGCCGCCATATCGGTTTGGCACCGAATGACTGAAGTAGATTTATCGAATAGTTTTTATTGTTCTAGCAATACCAACATTTCACTAGCTTCATTTTTTGTCTATACCATGTAATTGTTCGCATGCGTGTCTGGTTCTATATTTATTACTGTGTCACGGGCACAAGGTTGCTTTCTTCATCTTCTTCGTGTGATGTTGTGAATGGAATAATTGCAACGAAATAACTCAAAACGTTGTTTGCTGCTTGCGAAGAAATATATCAACCAAATTTGTTTGAGCTGTATTCTAGAAATCATCATTCAAATTAAATAATGATTCACGCAAAATGTAATTCATCCTTTTAAAAAAAACACTTGTTTTCTGATTATTGTCCTCCGCGTGCTGCATCCGCGTACCACGCTATGACGATGCAATTTGTATTTTTAAACATGAATGAATGGGGAACTGACCACGCAAGCCGCCAACTACTTGTTGTGTGCTCTCGTGTGAACTGATTCCAAATATTTTATCCGAGACTTCATCTTTTCGCACGAAAGTTTGTTTGAATCGTTAGTCACTGCTTGAAATCGTGGTAATAGGTTTTTTTTTTCTTGTAAATATTAAACTGAATGAGAAAGGCGTCAACCTTTCCATAATTTCATCATTCAGTGAGTAAAACTTTCGCATCTGGGGCACTTCAACAAATTGAGTCATTACTGACGCATTAAGCATTTCAAACAATTACACTCAACAGGGAATGTTTCGCACTCTTTGCAAATAGCATCTGTGAAATGTGGTCATTAATGCAAAGTGCTGGGGGTGGTTAACGAATTTTATAATGGATTTCAATTTGTGAAGCTATTATGTGGTTAAGATTTATTAAGACCCTACTGTTGTTCCATATCACATCATATTTGACGTCGTATTCTATTGAAGGGGAAACAACCGTCAGTCTTCTTGCGCCAATATTTATAAGCAGATCATCACGCTTCCAAAACAAGAAGTCACAAAAACCAATAACCCTTTTAAGCATCGCTGAATGGGTGGAAGCACTCTTTTGCGATTGAATCGAACGTATGCCTCCCTTCGCCGTATTGACACATCAAATGAGAGCCCTGTTAACACCTTGATCGCCTCGTCACCCAGATCTGGGTGACGGGTGTATTTCCTGGGAGGCCCCGTTGCCCAGATGTGGGTGACACTTTTCTCGTTCAATTTGAAAAGGATTTTTAAACGGAATTTGATAGAATAGGCACATCAATGTAAATATGGGTTATGTAGAATAACCCAAAAATCAAAAACATAAAAAATATAGTTTTCATACTATACTTTCAAACGGTTTTATTTAACATTACCTACTGTAAACATGCTTGTATGTTTATCTGCAGGGTTGTCCCACATCAATAGAAATTTAACCTCTTTCCTGTTGACCGATTGATCTGAAATTTAGAGCATGCCTTTATCTCTGTTGTCGTTATAAAACTGCGTATTCTATGATCTTGAAAATCCAAGATGGCGGCCGCTACAAAATGGCGGACTACATATTTTATCAAAACGCCATCAATATGGATATCAAATGAAAGGGCTTGATCAGTAGAACACAGTTATTTATGAAAAATGTAAATCCAAAATGACCGCCATCACAAAATGTGAATTTTTTTTTCAATTCATCAATATGGGTATCTAACGAAAGGGGTTGACTAGTAGAACATACTTATTTGTGAAAAATCACATTTTAAATGTACTGTTGAAAAATCAATATCTTTATGTCGTCTATAGTCAGTTCTTCTAACATATCGTCCAGGTCATCACTTGCGTATAGTTCCTCAGTATCCTAATCTGAACTCGATGAGATAATACTCGGAACTTTTGGCACTATTTCGTCGTTACTACTTTCCTCGAATTCAGATTTACTATTACGCCGTTCGGTGAACATTTTAACAGTAAACCTACCACGAAGGGACAAATGACCCTTTTTAAACTTTAAGTCAAAATTTTCTTGCAAATTACATTGTCCCAACATAATTTGCCTACACTACTTTTCTTAAAACCTACATCGAATGTATTTTTCAGTGTTTACTTCTCTCTTGTTATTTCTTGTTTCACTGAGAAGTATATGTAACCTGCACAACTACCGCAACGGGTCATTTGACCCGTGCAAACATTCATATATCAGAAAGATTTGTAAGTGTGGTTGTGATACAAAATCTCGTCGTTCTTACCGAAACTTGGCTGCGACCCGATATCGCGAATACTGAGCTGGTGTCCGATTATACGATTTTCCGTTGCGATCGTAGTGAAAGATCAAGTTCTTTACGACGCGGAGGTGGAGTTCTAATCGCAGTTAGGTCTTCCTTTCGTTGCAATTCTGTATCGCTCAGTAACTACACTCAATTGGAGCAAGTCGTCGCTTCCGTCAAACTCCCTGACCTTACTATTTACATCTGTGGCATCTACATTCGGCCCAACTCTCATCCCGATGTATACACCATGCATTCTAACGCCGTATGTGACATCTGCGACCGCGCATTGGACACTGACTCCATTGTCGTAGTCGGAGACTATAATCTCCCATACTTATCATGGACGTTCGACGAGGACATAAACAGTTATTTGCCTAGTAACGTCTCCACGGAAGCCGAACTTGTGTTCACGGAAACAATAGCTGCATCTGGACTCAATCAAATCAACACGCTTCGCAACTCGAACAATAGGATTCTCGACTTAGCATTTGTTAACGATAGTTGCAATGCTGAAATCATCGAGCCACCCTTTCCTCTTTTGAAACTTGACGCTCATCATAAACCTTTTGTTCTCCGTATTCAACTCGACGTGTGTTCTCAGCAAGTTCCTGATGATTCTTGTGACGATCCCGATTTTGACTTCAAGCGATGTGACTTCACTGCACTGAACAACCTTCTTTCAGGTGTTGACTGGAACGAAATCATTGGCGCAGAGTCAACAAACTGCGCAACGGCAGTATTCTATGAAAAAGTTTACGAGATCCTTCGCGATAACGTTCCTCGCAAACGAAGATGTCAAGCACCCAGTTTTAAGCACTCATGGTGGACGTCGGAGTTGCGACGTCTCCGTAATAGCGTCCGCAAAGCCCGAAAAGTTTACTTTCGAGAAAAATCCAGTGACGCGAAAGAAAAGCTTAAGGTGGAAACAGAATGCCGCAGTGTGCGTTTCTTCTCATCAGCTGTCATTGCTTGCGTTTTGTTCTAATACATTCGCCCGACGCAGTCTGTTAATTTGCAGTCACAATCTAGCATTCGCGTCACCGCTTTTCATGTAAACAAAAACAAAATAAAATTCGTATGAAAATCTTGTTCCTGTTGTGTCCACGGATCAGTTGAATGTTTATAAAAACAGTTGAATGTTTATAAAAACAATACATTGACATATCCGCGCTGGCAGCATTGAGCTTCGTTTATTAGTTTAGGGGAGCGTGAAAGAATATCTGACATTCAGTCGGACTGAACACGTTTTCAAAATTAAAATTATGAATGAAAATTAGCTTTGCCATATCAAACTAGTATTCTATTTAAATGAAAAACATTTTTTGTTTGCAGGTGGTGAAAAAGTCTCATACGATGAAGACAACTCTATATTATGATGAGAAAATTCAGCAACAATGTTGGAATTATTTACCCATATGGTTGAATGAAAGTCAGAAACACGTGTTTCAAGTGATCTAATTACATGATGTGTAAATTTTCATTCAAATTTTAGAATTTAAAAACCGGCTTCGTGTCATCTAATCTGATAGAGATTACACTAACGAGTTTGGGACCCAAATTATGGCCCTTATTTGAAGTTGCCACCAGACGTCGACACCATGCCACTGTCAACGCGAATTCGGCGCAAGCAGTTTAGAACTAATGTTAGCGTTTAGTACAACGACGCTAATGACGCAACGCATTATTGTGTTCGACTAAATGGAATCACACATATTTAAAATGAAGTGTCAAAGCACGATTGTTGCAACGGTACGCTTAGCGCGGCATTCTGGTCCCACCTTTAAGCATCTTGAAGCGTGCTATAGTGAGTGTCGAATAGCAGCTTTTCGCTCTTATACAGATCGAATTGAATCGAATTTGAAACAGAATCCGAAAAGCTTCTGGTCGTATGTGAAAAGTCGTAAAAGCGGATCGCATATTCCCGAGAATGTATCGTATGGTGACTTAACAGCTACCACCCCTGAAGAAGCGGCTAATCTGTTCGCAAATTTCTTCCGAAGCGTGCACAGTGATGACCCACCAGCATTCTCTGCAACAGAGTTTGACAACATTTCGCCGCTAAACGTAAGTTTGCCACCGTTAACCATCACGCCGAATGATGTTCTTTCAGCCCTGAAGAAACTTGACATCTCCAAAGGCGCTGGTACCGATCGTTTGCCTCCAACTTTCCTAAAAGAGTGTGCCGAATCTCTGATGACTCCACTCAGCTTCATCTTCAACCGTTCGCTGATTGAACGATCGTTCCCAACTATGTGGAAGACGGCTTCGATTACTCCCGTGCATAAATCGGGTGGTACTCACATAGTCGACAACTATCGTGGAATTTCCATCCTTTGCTGCATAGCAAAAGTTTTCGAAGATATTATTCACGCAGTCCTCTACAATGCAGCACTCCCGCTTATATCTGACGCTCAACATGGATTCGTGATGAAAAGATCAACTGTCTCGAACCTTATGTGCTACACAACATCACTCGTGGAGCAAATGGACAAGCGTTGCCAGGTGGACTCTATATATTTCGACTTTTCGAAGGCGTTCGACAAGGTGCCTCATGGTCTTGCCATTCGAAAGCTTAATCATCTGGGACTTCCAAGCTGGATAACAGAATGGCTCAGTTCGTACCTGGCTGGAAGAGAAGCATTTGTGAAAATTGGAAACGCTCGCTCACGTATGTATAGCATCCCCTCAGGAGTTCCTCAAGGTAGTATTCTCGGCCCTCTCATATTCATTCTATTTGTAAATGACCTCACCGGATGTCTGAAATCTGGAAAGCTATTGTACGCTGACGATCTTAAAATGTACAGGACAATTCACTCAGTTCTCGACTGTTGTGCTTTGCAAGCTGATATCGATGAGCTCACTAGATGGTGCTCAGCTAACGGAATGCAGTTGAACATAACGAAATGCAATTCAACTACTTTCACTCGCTGCCAAACTTCCATCAGTTTCAACTATAAAATCGCCTCTAATAACGTTGAACGCGTCAATTGCATCCGTGATCTCGGTGTCATCCTAGACAGCAAACTGAAGTTCGACGAGCATATCAGCACTACCGCCGCGAAAGGGTTCGCAGTACTAGGATTCATTCGCCGAAACTCACAAACATTTCAGGATCCATACACGCTGAAGACATTGTATTGTTCCCTAGTAAGGAGTATCGTTGAATATGCAAGCTGTGTGTGGTCTCCCTATCACGCAACGCAAATGTTACGCATTGAGAAAGTGCAGAAAAGCTTTATACGTTACGCGCTACGGGGTCTTCCCTGGAACGATCCGTCTAACCTCCCCGGTTATGCAAGCCGCTGTAGACTGATCGATATTGAAACCTTACAGTCAAGGCGAACGAAAACCCAACGCCTGTTTGTGTTTGACATGTTGACCGGCAACATGGATTGTTCAGAGCTGATACAGAATGCACGAATCTACGCTCCATCTAGACGTCTCCGAGGCAGACAACTCCTAGCGATCCCTCCACGCAGGACCACCTACGGTCAAAACAGTCCTCTACTTAAATGTTTCCGTGAGTTCAATGTAGCGAATAATTGTTTTGATTTTAATATATCCAAAAATGTATTCAAAAATAGAATTAAGGAACTAGCCTAAGTAAACAGTCTGTAGGAATCTTTATATCCAAGACGGTGAAATAAATAAATAAATAAATAAATAAAAAATCATTGCATTATACATTTTTGCTATTGCTTTATACAGGGAAACTTCGATATAACGTACCCTCGTTATTACATACCCTCGATATAATATACACATTTTCAAAGGACGAATTTCATGCCAACTTGTCCTAGGAGTTGATTTTTCCCAAAATTTTCTTAATCAAAACCACTAATACCTACATAATTTTGATAAAAGAAAGAAGTCCACCCCCCTCTTTAAGGGGGACTGCCATACAAATGAAAAACATTTTTTTGCATAACTAGAGAATTAATCAAGCAAATGGAATATAATTTGGCATGTGAATGTTTTAGGGTGTAATAAATGTTTGTTCCTATGGTGGTTAGACACTCCAACCCCCTCTCTAAGGGGGGTCTGCCATACAAATGAAACACAAATTTCTGCATTATTTGAGAATTAATCAAGCAAATGAAACGAAATTTGACATGTGGAGGTTATAGATTGCAATGAATGTTTTTACGGTGGTTGGACACTCCATCCCCCCTCTAGAGGGAGCTGCCATACAAATGAAACAAAAATTTCTGCTATACTCGAGAATTTAGCAGGCAAATGAAACCAAATTAGGCATGCGAAGGTTTTAGGGGGCACAAAACGTTTCTATAGTGAATAGACATTCCACCCGTCTCTCTGAGGGGGAGGGGGGCTGCCATACAAATGAAACATACATTTCCGCATAATTCAAGAACTAAACAAGCAAACGAAACCAAATTTGGCATGTAGAGGTTTTAGGATGCAATCAATGTTTCTATGGTGGTTCGACACTCCTCCCCCCTCTGTTAGGGTGGGCTTTCATACAAATGTAAAACAAATTTCTGCATAACTCGAAAACCAATCAAGCAAATGGAGCCAAATTTGGCATGTGAAATTTTAGGGGGCACGAAACGTTTCTATAGCGAATAGACACTCCTCCCCCCTCTCTGAGGGGAGAAGAGGGAAGGGGTCTGTCTTTATTCTATCATATTTTCTGTGTCAAACATTTATTCCATGCAACGGAGAAACATATTATTTTCAAGTGGTTGAAAAATCTTGAACGAGAATTGTGTCTGAAAATAATTTGATATTATAATGATGAGCTTTGGTAGGAAATTGTAAATTTTTATAACAAATACCAATATTTTTGAAAAATAATGCTGAAATAAAATTCAAATAAAATCTCCAAAAACTTGCCAAAAGTAACAGTACTTGTTGGTAGTTGTATGCACTATTCATATAATTTTCGTTCAGAATTTTTAAAAAAATATATGAATTTATATAAATTATATGAATAGTCCATACAACTACAAATAAGTTTCCCAAACATCCCAAGAAGGGCACTGTTACAGGGGAAAAGTTTTTTTAACAGGCAAGCGGCCATTTTATCTATTTACCCCCAATCAACGGTATGAAGGGAAACATCACGAGATAGGTTGGCTTCCCTTTCTCGTTGGATTTATTCGTACGATATAACGTACAATTCTATACAACGTACAATTTTGAAGGGAAATGTAAGTTATATAGAAGTTTACCTGTATATTTGGTTGTATTTGGGAATGAACAGTGTTTGTTGGGTTACGATCTTTCGGCACGAACGGTATCCTTTTCTCCTCAAGATACGCCAGCGTCTTCTTGGCGTAATGGGAAGACGCTTTGTCCGGCCAGAAGACGTACTTCCCATCCGCGTGATGCTCGTTCAGGAACGGCAGCAGGATTTTATCGAGGCACTCTTCTCGATAGATTTGTTGGTTGATTGCCAGACCGCTCGGCTTAAACCAAGGCTTTGAAATGCCCCGGTCGGAAATGGCGATGTACAACATAACCTTTTTTTCAAACTTGTGCTTGAACTTGTATTTCACTTCAGGCGGTGTGGATGACTTGTCGCTGGAGTAGTAATTATCATTTCTTGGAATATGCGTTCTGGACAGCGGAAAATAGCTTTCGTCGTCCAGAACGAAAGACGTCCCGCGGTATTTCTTGGTCATCCACCGACACTGTGATTTAACCGTCTCAATCTGGTCCTCCGTGTACTCCGGCGACCTCGTCTTCTTCCTGCAGACGATTCCTTCCTTCTTGAGGGTCTGATGGATCAATACGTGGGAGCAGCCATATTTCCGACCGGCGTCACGCAGGCTGGTTGCGTCCTTGTTGTCAAACAACTTTTTTAACGATGTCTTACTCTGCTTCGTCATTATCGTCACCGGACGACCACTTCCGACCTTCCGCTCTACGTTCAGGGAACTCAGGATACGATATACCGTACTGACAGGTACATTTTCTTCCTTAAAATGTGCCACCGTGAACTTTTTTCCTTGCTGGAAATGCGTTCCGTAGAACCGTACAATGCGTTCGCGGAGCACGTGCTGTTTCGACGCCATCTTTGCTTTGACTAAATTCAAACTAGCAAAACCAAACACGCCTACTGTTTGTAGGGAGCCCAAAGAGCAATTTTCTTGGAGAAAGAAAATTATACGCTCTTTATTTGAGTTACTGAAAGGTATTGAAAAAATTCTCATTTTTTATTTAACACCCGTTAACAGTAACCATACCAAGCTACAGTGCTATTTTGCGTGTCAAAAATTGTAATTTCATTATTTTGCTAATTATTTTTATCCTAAAAATGTCAAAATATACAGGACAAATATTGTATGCCACGTTACTCAACAAAACTATATAAATCGAGTAATTGTTCGCTAAATACTCATAAAGGGTCACTTGACCCGCTGTGGTAGCAATAGGTATACATGAAACATCGGGAGATTTAGTGGTAAGGATGAAAAAAAAACATACGTTTGTCTAAAAAAATATATCTATATAAATAAAAATGAATTTCTGTCTGTCTGTCTGATTTTTATGGACTCGGAAACTACTGAACCGATCGACATGAAAATTAGTATGTAGGGGTTTTTGGGGTCGGGGAAGGTTCTTCTGATATTTCCAGACCCCTCCCCCCTCTCTAAGGGGGGGCTGTCATACAAATGAAACACAAATTTCTTCATTACTCGAGAGTTAAACAAGCAAACGAAACCAAAATTGGCATGTGGAGGTTATAGGGTGCAATTAATGTTTTAACGGAGGTTAGACACTCCACCCCCCTCTTTAAGGGGGCTGCCATACAAATGAAACACATTGTTTTGCATAACTCGAGAATTAATCAAACAATTGGTATATAATTTGGCATGTGAATGATTTAGGGTGTATTAAATGTTTATATGGTGGTTAGACACTCCAACCCCCTCTCTAAAGGGGGGGGGGGATATGCTGCCATACAAATGAAACACAAATTCCTGCATTATTTGAGAATTAATCAAGCAAATGAAACGAAATTTGACATGTGGAGGTTATAAATTGCAATGACTCTTTTTACGGTGGTTGGACACTCCATCCCCCCCTCTACAGGGAGCTGCCATACAAATGAAACAAAAATTTCTGCTATACTCGAGAATTTAGCAAGCAAATGAAACCAAATTAGGCATGCGAAGGTTTTAGGGGACACAAAATGTTTCTATAGTGAATAGACATTCCTCCCGTCTCTCTGAGGGAGGAGCCATTTAAATGAAACATACATTTCCGCATAATTCAAGAACTAATCAAGCAAACGAAACCAAATTTGGCATGTAGAGGTTTTAGGATGCAATCAATGTTTCTATGGTGGTTCGACACTCCTCCCCCCTCTGTTAGGGTGGGCTTTCATACAAATGTAAAACAATTTTCTGCATAACTCGAAAACCAATCAAGCAAATGGAGCCAAATTTGGCATGTGAAGATTTTAGGGGGCACGAAACGTTTCTAAACGTTATTATTCTCATTCTCAGAAAAAAACTTGCAACTTGCTTCTTCTTTTAGTTTTTTAACTATCAAGCGCAAAGAACGATGAAAACGAATTACATGAAAAAGCGTAGTTCTCAAATGTGATATAGTTTATGACGATTATTTTCCCACAAATGTGACATATGTTCTCAGTATGATATATTCACAGAATCTTCGAAATCGATTGTACAGAATATTCCATATTCTCCAATGAAATTGTAGTTATTCATCGCCATCGAATATAGTATATAAAGCAAGTACGTTCGGTTAAATTTCATTTTTTATTATCATTTCCAACACTGTATAATTAACTGAAAACTTATTTGCATAAGTTTTCTAATCAGCAATCGGTTGATTTCATTCGGATTCAACAGAAAAGTAGTTCTGAATCGAACCCGAATTCATTATTATCGTTGCCCGCACCGACAGTTGAATTTAGGCCGCGCAAGAAACTCGACCGACCGGCTCTGGGCGACGAAGGTGTTAATGAATGTGATCCTCGACTCGATAAGGATTACCGCAAAACACGACTGTTGAAATACAATCAGTGTGTTTTTTTTTCATTTCAATTCAGCAATCAACTCCTCTGTATGTCATAGATCCCATCACCAAATATATTGATCTTCATCAAAGCACGTATACAACAGTGTTTACGAGCCTCAAATTCGAGCGGCCTTATCATTACTCAGATTATCAATTCTCATTACTAGCGAACATTCATAAAACTCCGCCGTTTGCTCAATCCCGATTCGCAAATGTGCATCTCATGAATAAAATTCCCTATTCGGGCTCACTCTCCCACGGAATTTCTGATGAGTTCAACCAGCGAGGCAACAAATCTCCTTGCCTGAAAGTTCATTATTTTCGGGAAAACTCGATTATAATTTTCAATTACAGTCCAATTTTGCGAAACGCCACGACCCATAAATAATCCACCGATGTTACCTCGTTCCAAACGTGGAGTGCATAACCTATAGCAACTAACTACTGCAGGGTGGATTTCCAGACGAGTTCGAGCCAACTGTTCGAGTTGACCCGGGCACGCGAGGAGGATCCAATTACTGCGGGCCAATTAATCACGCTATTAGGCACGTACAAAAGCACCAAATATTTTGCCGCCAATTGATTATAAATAAACCTCATTAGTCCACCTCGAGATCTGCTGTTTTCTCGCCCTCTTTCTGTCAGTCTCTCTCGTACAGCTTGCACAGGACTCGATATTCAGTTTTGACCGCCCCGTTGTCGGTTCAGTTTGGTTTGGTGGTTTGCCCGTTGTTTTGCATCGCTCCGTGCTACACCCAAAGCCACTAACCGAGCTTAAGTGAAAGCTAGTCTTTTGGGTGGATTTATCCTTTTGATCCCACTAGACGGCACCCGAAAAGGGGGTAACCGAAAGAGCCCCCACGAACTTAACTCGAGTGTGGGGAAAAAATAGGATGAGTCAGTTTAAGAACATTGTTGTGAGAAAATGAGATGGTTCACAACACTAAAACTAAAATTTGTAGAACACAATATAGTATGTTTTTCTCAGACATTTTAGGTACATGTACGATTTTATGATAGACCAGGTGGATAAATAATTTTTAAAAAAATACCATCAAACTTTAATATCGCAAACCATTCAAGCAAATAGCCTGTAGATCACCAACCGTATTTTTGTGTTAATTCCATATGTCGGCTTTTTTTTATTTTCAACTTAGAATCCCACTGTGTCAATATATCTTCAAAAACCAACAACAAAATCATTTGAATCGAATAAAGCCAGGCGCCAACTAAAAAAAGGGAAAAAAACAAAACCCACAACCAGAACCAGAGTTTTCCTAGAGATTTATTCAACAATTTATTTTTACTACCGCAATCCCATTAAAAGCGAAGAAATATTAGGTTTCCTTCGGATGGGTCAATCAAACTGTGCCTTCAGAGGGCAAACGCTCACGCTCATGAATGCAAAATCGGGGCCAACTTGCTCAAATATGGATATTCCATGACAAAACATCCAACGATTCGTAGGAAATTCATCATGAAAGAATAACTCCCAGACGCTTCAAACTAACGATGCGTTCCCACAGACGGCAACGTTTTCCATAAATTTCCCGCGCAAAAAGGACCTTCTGTTCGACATCAGCTTATTCGATTCGCTCTGCCACCAATCCGAGAAGAAGCTTCCATACATATCGATACATTTTAACCCTGGGGGGCACAATTTCGCGCTTCCCATCCGTACGCAAACGTTCGAGTGAGCATCCGTTATCGGTTTAAATTCAAACGAACTGGTGAACGGCGGCGGAAGGCAAACGCGGGGAGGCGTTAAGAAAAAAATGACTTTTTCATTGATAGAAAAAAAATTACAGTGGCAATCCTTCCAGTGGATGAGAGAGCGCGGGTGGGCGAGAAAAAAACGAGTGATTCTATTTCACTTTTTCAATCAACACTCGAACGTAGAAACGTATCGTGATTTGAAAGCGCTTTTCCTGATTGCGCGCGCCATTTTTTGTTTCTCCCACGTTCGGTTTTCGCACACTTTCCAGGACTTTGAGTGCGGTCCGTTGGGACGTATGAACTGCACACTGTTTTTCGACAGTCGTGTTTTGCGGTAATCCTTATCGAGTCGAGGATCACATTCATTAACAGGGCTTTCATTTGATGTGTCAATACGCCGAAGGGGGGCATACGTTCGATTCGATCGCAAAAAAGGGCTCCCAAATGTTCAGCGATACTTGAAGGGGTTATTGCTGTTTGTGATTTCTTGTTTTGGAACCAGGGCAAGAAGAGTGATGGTCCTTTCCCCTTCAACAGAACACGACGTCAACTATGATGTGATATGGAACAACAGTAGGGTCTTAAAAAATCTTAACCACATAATAGCTTTACTGATTAAAATCCATTATGAAACTCGTTAACCACGCCGAGCACTGTGCATTAATGAGCAAATTAATTGTCAAAATTATTATTCGAACAGACCGCATTCTGTAATCCGTTCGACCCAAGTCCAATGGAATTGAATACTTGGAAGACATAGTCCTGACCTTAGCTTAACTATTTTTTCATAAATCTCCTTGTATTTTCCCCAAAACTTCATCCATGATATAAAACCATTATTAAAGCCAATTCCGTTCAATATTTTTCCCCACTTGTTTTTTGTTATCAATACCTTCAAGCATTCACGTTTTCTTACTAAGCGCAAGTTCATGAGTCCAATTGCAGAACTGTTCATTGATTGATCTTCTGATCGAACCCGTTGAATTTACCTTCTACTAATAAATTCCTGGTACTTCTACCAAACTCTTCATTATAATATCAGATTATTTTCAGACACAACTCGCGTCCAAGATATTCCAACCACTTGCAAATAACATGTTTCTCCGTTACATGGAATAAATGTTTCATACAGAAAATATGACAGAATGAAGACAGACCCCTCCTCTCTTCTTCCCTAAGAAAGAGAGAAGGAGTGTCTATTCACCATAGAAACGTTTCGTGCCTCCTAAAATCTTCACATGCCAAATGTTTCTCCATTTGCTTGATTAGTTTTCGAGTTATGCAGAAATTAGTTTTTCATTTGTATGACAGCCCACCCTAAGAGGGCAGGAGAGGAGTGTCGAATCACCATAGAAACATTTATTGCATCCTAAAACCTCCACATGCCAAATTTGGTTTCGTTTGCTTGATTAGTTCTCGAGTTATGCAGAAATTTGTGTTACATTTTTATGGCAGCACCCCCTAAGAGAGAGAGGAGGAGTAACTAACCACCATAGAAACATTAATTGCACCCTAAAACCTCCACATGCCAAATTTCGTTTCATTTACTTGATTAGTTCTCGAGTAATGTAGAAATTTGTATTTCATTTGTATGGCAGCTCTCCCCCCTTTAGAGAGGGAGGAGGGGTCTCAAACTATCATGAAAACCTTCCCCGGCTCAAAAAACTCCTACATACCAATTTTCATGTCGATCGGTTCAGTAGTTTCCGAGTCCATAAGAATCAGACAGACAGACAGACAGACAGAAATCCATTTATATATATATATATATATATATATATATATATATATATATATATATATATATATATATATATATATATATATATATATATATATGTATATATATATATTAGAAGTGGAATTTAAAAAAAAAGTAAAAGATTGAGCCATATATGTCTACAGCCAATTTAACAAAAATGTGTCCATCAATCTATGAAGCTATGAAGCTTTTGAATGTACCGAAGGGCTGGAAAACCAGGAATTCTTTCCTGTAACGGCATGTATGTCCCAATACTTACTTAAAAGTTCATGAGTAACTAAAATGTGGGTTAAAATTATATTATCAAACATATGAATGAAACGAAATAGCGCTATAAATGCGAAGAAAATTAATGGAAGAGGTATACACACCCTTCAAATATATGATGAATGAATTAAAAGAGTAAATAGGGGAGTATTAATAAACGTATTATACGAAGAAATTTGAAAAGAAAAAAAAACTATTTTTATTGTAGCTGAAAAAGCACAAGTGTTTATCGATAAGGCGTTTTGGAAAATTTTATGGAGATATGATAATTTTATTTTTCATTTGGAATTGCGGAATTTCAGAATTGAGGGAATTGAGATAAATAAATACAGATATCATAGCAAATGAAGAACACACAAAAATTGAAATAATATACAATCAGTTATATATAAAAATAACCTCACAGACCAATTTTAGAGGAAACTCTTCTAGTTTCCCCTAAAACTCATTGAGTAGGGGGAGATGCAGTGACCCTCTACCACGAATAGAACATCTCAGATAATTTCAATATGAATAAGTATTTACAATTACCATTACAATTACCAACCAAGGATTTTCCAACAGGAACGATGGAATTTTCCATACTGTGCAAGTTGAAAATTCCCTACACATAGCAGGTAGCCAGTAAGTTAGTTCTAACGTTTTTAGAGTTCTGTACATCCTCACAGAGGGATCGAGGATTAGAGAGAAAAAATAAATCAGTTGATAGTTGAACATCGAGAAGAACAGTTGTTTCTCTCGATAGAACATAAAAGAAAAGTGCCCCAGACCGCTCGGGCGTTACATCTGTACATTAGGGTGCCAATGAAAATGGTCATCTCTAATTTCAAAAAGTTACCTCATAAAAAATGTTCACCACCTCGGAAAAGCACCCTATGCCAAATATTAGCTAAATCGGACTTAAGGAAGAGTGGCGCAAAGCGGTCAAAGTTTGAGTTTTTTTTGAAAATCGAAAAATCACCCAAGGGGGGAGTAAAGGAAATTATGCCAAATGTCTTAAAATTGCATGAAACGTTGAGATCTAGTGTCATCTAAAAAAAAAAAAAGAAAGTCAAAAATCGACACTCTGGGAGTTTTTTTTCGGAGTACGAGACGAAACGTATGTTTTATGTGCCAACAAAAATAATTATCTCGATTTTTCATTCGGAACATGTTGCGAAATGTTGATTTGCACGATAATATATCCTATTTAAAATATTAGCTGATTCGAACTTAATTTATTAGTGCTGCAAACGTTAAAATTTGAGTTTTTTGAAAGCCGAAAAATCACCAGAAATCGGAGTTTTCAAAAAAATTTTTTGATGCCAAATGTCTTAAAATTGCATGGCACACCGGGATCTATAGTTATCTAAAAAAAAATGTTTGTTAAAAATCGGCTTTTCAGACGGAAAAGAGACCAAGTGCCAAAAAAAATTTTTCTTGATAACTTTTTTTTCGAGATAACAGTAAATCTAGACGAGTAATGCAATTTTATGACATTTGACATTAATATTTTTTTTTCGATAACCCCGATTTTCGGTGATCTTTCGTTTTTCAAAAAAAAAAAAAAAACTAAAATTTTACGTCTATGGCACTAATAAATGAAGTTCGAATGAGCTAATATCCAAACAGCTAAAGGCCAAAAATCTCAAGCTTTTTTTTCAATTTTTTTTTCAATTTTATCCGTTTTTTTTGTTATTTTTTCGAGATTTACAAGTTTTTTACTCCTCAAAATTATATTTTTTCGTTCAGTTGTGAGAATCCTACTCCACTTCACTCACATCGAAGAACTTTATGGTGATTATCGTCATTCTCTATCTATATCTTTATATATCTAGTATAAGCACACAGAAGTACGGTACGGTGTTTTCTCACTAATTTGCATCTCATTCAATGATATTCAGTCCAATCAGCAAAATTATGCCAGTTTGGATAATGTTTATGTAGATGATCAATGAATATTTGTCAGTATGTAAAATTTCACACCACGCCGAAGCTGATTTAAAGACCAACTCGATAAAGTTTCCCATCACACTCTGTAATCGAGTTCTAAAACGTTTTAATTTGAATGATCCTTCAATTTTTAACGTGGCGATAATTGATCCAACTATTGCCATAGAAAGGAAGCATATGTAAATTGTTCCCCTTCTAGGAAGAGTTTCAAATATTTGCGATCGAAATGATATGCAGAAAATCGATAATACATTTAGGGAGATCCGAAACCTGGGTTTTACTGACTTCACTGTAAACGAACACCATGATGCTTCTTTTGTGGTAAATTTTAATCCCAAAAAGGTATGACATCAATTTTACTTATCTCAGCAACCATTGAGCGATTGTTTCTAGTATACGATTCGAATTAATCATAACTAGAAAGTAGAACAGGGACAAAAACTATGCGAGGAATTCTAGCTTTCATAAATTATGTAGAAATAAAGAACAATGAAGAAAAATTAAGGAAAGTCAGAATTAGTAAGATTGAACGATTGTTCTCAGAATACAATTAGAACAAAACAAAGCTAAGAAATAGAACAGTAACATACAAATTGCGCGGAATTCCAGCTTTCAAAAATTATGTAGACATGCATGAAGAACAGTCAGGATTAGTGAGAATGATGCAAAATGCGAAACAAATTATAATATTATGAAAATGTCGATCGAGGTCGAGGAAATTTTTTATGAGTTTGTTTTTTTTTTTGCTATAAAATTTATTGTGAGGGTAATGTGGGAGGCAAAGTCCCCATCTAACGAGGATGAGGCGTTCCCAATCCGTCGAGATGACGCAATCCGAGTTGGCCGCCACTCTGCTGTCAGAAGCGTCGGCCTCTCGCTAGCAAACCTGTTTCCACCAATTGTTAGATGAGAATTTCGCTACCATTACATTGGCCTCACAATAAATTCCATTACGCGAAAATAAATTAATAATAAAAATAACGCTCCAGTGACGGTAATACGTAAGTACAAGTGCTACATTCTGAGACTGTCACCCCTAATAAGTATTGTTAATATAAAAAAAGAGAAAAATTTAAAAAAAATAATTCTCACCGTTTTTTTTCAAATTTTATTCCTGCTTTTTCCAGTTTTTTATTCAAATTTTTCCAGCTTTTTCAAAAATTTTGTTGGCATCCCTGCTGCCAGAGCAGAAACTTCCGAGACATCATGTGTGATAGAGTAATTTCGAATGAAATCGACAAATGACGAACCATGAGTATTTTTTATTCAAATGAAAGTTTGTATTCCGTTTGGGTTGGAGAAAATATGAGTTTTCCACAGCATTTGGGATTTTTTGACTCAAGTGTAACTTTATGTTGTAATTTTATTTTAAATCACATCAGAATTTATAATTTGTGACTAAAAATGATTGTTAAGGGGGTATTCTCTGTTTTATTTTTTTAGAACTCCGTAAAAATAAAACAAACAATATTTTTACTATCCATTATATCATTATTTTATCTTAAACATAAACAATAAAAAAAAATTGAACGAAGAAAAAATATTCATAACTAGAATAGTTAAGAGCTGATGAAGTGAGAGGGTTCATCAAAAAGTTGTGCCATGGCGTACACGATTCCAGCCCTTCTGGTTATCTGAAACAGAACAGTCGAACAGATTCTGAATCAGTACGGATGTCGCTATCGCATGAACCTCGGACAAGTCTAAAACATGTTTTTTGGCAAAATGGCGGCCGTTTGAAAAACAAAATGCGGTTTACAACGTTTTTTCTTACGTTTTCCATATTTTTTAAAATAGTAAAATATAAAAAATATTATTTTTTAGAGGTTCATGCGATAGTGAGAGGCCTGCAGATTGTATCCATATAATTTCGACATTAATCGGTTCAGTAGAACTTGCGATATCGTGTACGCCAGTTTGAAAAACTAGTTTCGAGAAAAACGCGTTTGAAGTTCATTGTTATGGCCGTAACAGGTTAAATACCGCATCACTAAAATGGCTCTAACTCGGTAAATAATAGGATTTTCGATAAGTCTTTTCTAGGGTATATTCTTGAATGCATAAACTACAGAAATATGAATGAAAAAAAAAATTGATTTTTTTTCCAATTTCTAGACTAGAATACTCTTTTAACAAACAAAAATTCGAAGTGTCGAAAATTCATACAAATTCGATGTTCCACAAAGTTTCTCAAAAATAGTTTTACCATCTTGGACTCATTTTTTAAATTTTCTACATGACTACTGTTTTATTTGAAAAAATAAAAAAAAAAGTAAAGCAAAAAGAGTACTAATTTTTTTTAGTGTGTATTTTTTTCACGTTTTAACATCAATATTATATAACTCTTTCTAAGACACTATTTCGGTAGGGGTCATAGTTTTTGAGATATAAAATATCAAAGATTTCTCTTACTAAAATCGATACGCCATTTCAAAAGTTACACTTGAGTTAAACAATTCGCAAATGCTGTGGATACAAATATTTTCTCCAACTCAAACGGAATACAAACTTTCGTTCGAATCAAAAATACAAGTTTTTAAAATCTGCATTTTAGTTCGATTTCATTTGGAATTTCACGATAATAACCACTCGGCCATGGGAGCCAATAAATCTATTCTCGCTAAATCAATTAAAACAATTCTGAACAGCTGACAAAAGATTTTAGGCTTTTTTTATCACAAAACCTTATTTAAATATGGAAAGAAACAACATCCCAGCCTAATCCGAGTCCGAAAAAACCAGAAAGCCCGAGGTTTATCTAGCAAGTCATTGTGAAGCCAAACAAGTACCAGTGGTGGCGCAATGGTCTACAATCCAAAAACTTCCAAGGGAAAGTTGCGCTGCGATGATCCGATCGAGGGCACTGCTGCTTGCCTACACAAGTCGAACTTTTCCGATGTGATTCGAAGGGGAAGAAGCCAATAAATAATGTTTGTTTCAAACTCTACATCCCGGTTTGTTGGGCTGTTGTGCTGTGCTTCAACAAACCCGATACCCTATTGCACGCGCCCTCATACGCACGCACCAGAGGGCGGCTGTGATGACCAAGCACAAAACATTGCAGCAGCTTATGGCTTCGAACAGTCAATAGTGGTTTGAAGTGGGAGTTGTTTTTCTAGCTCCAATGATAGCATACTTTGTATTGTGGAAACACAGGCAGACAGTCAGGCAGAGCATTTTACACGGTCAGGCGGGACAGAGTGGAGTCGGAGGGGAAAAGCATGATTTATGTTCTCGGACACTGGTATACATTACGGTTGCTACCAGCTATACCCTGGAGATGGAGCTGGAATGTGATAAAGTGTATGGAAAAGCGTTATATTGACGGGAGCTTAGGAACTAATTCCGTTCAATAGTTGTTGCGTTCGAAATAAGCCGTGGCTTATTGAATTCAATTTAAAAATCTCTTTTGTTTTTCTTATCAGACAACGCTCTCCTGCCGAGCATGTCTTTAGCAGTAATGTGTTTGAGTTTTGAGGATTGGATTTTAAGAAGAATTTACGTTTGACAGTCCCTTTTATGAGCCCGAAGTTTGTCTTAGACATAAATTAGAAGTTCTGCAATGTTACCAACCAGCAATGTTCATTCCACTCAACAAACATACAAACATTATATCCAGGAGTGAGAGGCTTCAATGCGAAAAACACTCATACATTCTTAATGGAACAGGACACTTGTTTACTCCATTTATCTGGACAACTTATTTTATACAGAACAAACAGAACCGGCGCCTTCCATCTCTGCGATTGTTGATGTTTGTGGAATTGAAAAGTTTCCCTATCGACTAATATTTATCTGGTTCTTCTTCGTCGCAGCTTGCGGAAAAACTCGCAGAACGGAAGCTCGCTTGAAAATATCTTGAAAATAAGCTTAAAAAACATTCTCCAATCTGCACAACGAAACAGTTTTATTGCAATATTTAATATGAACAACCACAGTAAATAATCTCTTCACATTATCAGCATCACCCCAGGAGCCCTTGTCCCAGAAACCTTTTTTCCTGCAAATCGGTAGCAACAGGATTGCATTTTCCGACTGAAAGGGACCGAACGAACAGCAGAAAAGCGCCTCGGTGGAAAAAGATAAACGGTAGACAGCTATGAGTTACCGCTCGACTCGGAGCCCACAGAGACACGGTTTCGTTCTTTCGTCGGTTCACAACCTTTATATGTGTCTGTGGAAGGAACCACCGATGTATGGGAAAGCTTCCTTCGTAATATTTCAACATATTATCCTTGCAAAAGCGAACGAATCGGGTGCAAAACAAATGAAATATGATACCCCCGGTGGTGTTTGCATTTCCCCCGAATTACGAAGAATAATTGAAAGTAATAACTTCCGTCCGAAATTCCAACTGTAGGATCCAAACGACTAAAAGAGTTTCGTCGAGTGCAGAGTATCAATCAATTATGGTCAGTATTAAGAAACGAACCAATGACAATCCAATGATAGTGATCAACTTAATAGCCTTTCAAGAGTTTCCGCTTTCGCGCTCGATCCGGACTGCCATCTGCATTCTGCCGCGTAATCCGCAATTTCCCGCCCAGCACTGACCCACTTTACCCCCCGTTTTGGTCAGCTAAACGACAGAAAAACGAAGAATCATGGCCGTAAAATATGAATGCAACTAGTTCTACAAAATGTAAATATTATCTTTATTGCTCAGGGCAATCAATTTGTTGACTTTTTCGCTCTCGCTCTTTTTCCAGCGCATCCCATCCCCGGGCTTCAGCTCGCTGTCGGTGTGTAATTCCACCGTGCTGACTCCGAGGAATGTGGTGTGGTGACGAAGGTCCTCCGGGGAATTTGGATCGCCTGGGAAATTCAAGCGAATAGCAGCGGCAGCAGCAGCAAAATAAAATCTTTCCGATTCGTTGCTCAGCATGATACGTCTTAATACATTCCGCAGAAGATACGGCACAAGAAGAGATGAATTATTGCACTCTTCATGCCCTTTGTACGTCACCCCCCACCACCGCTGGGAATCGTAGGAGGAAAAAAAATCCAACATATTCACCATCCCTAATTCGGTTTCCTTGCTGGAGTATTTTGGCGGGAAGGGGTATGTTTATCCGAGGGGAAGGCACTCAGCCGACAAAAAATTAAGCAATTGACACGGTGTTGTGAACTCACGTGTTATATTACTTGACTCGGGGCAAAGTTTGAGGGTGACATCAAGAGACCCGAGGGTATTGCCCTTCAAATAATTTCGTTGAAACTTGTTAAGAGCTGAGTGGGCTATTTTGATTCTACTGTTTTTTTACAGATGCACAGAATTTTAAAATGGATTGAATAGTACTAATTGCCAAAAAATAGGTTTTATCCGAGAGATGATAATTATTTATCCATTTTTATCTGAATATGATTTCCGGTATGTGGCTACTTTGAATGGGTTGGAAGAAGTCGAATTCCGATCACTTTTTGCAGCAATGGAGGCCGCATATCAGTGATAACGTGGCAAATGTTGTCTTCTAAGATGTCAGTGGAGTGCAGTGTACCGGCGGCCCTTGTTAAGGGTATTCATTTGTGAGCTTGAACTTAAGTAGTAAAATTCGTAGTTCATCTCCGCGTTAGATCTGAGCCTGCGAAATTACATAAAGAATACACTGAATGGCGCTTACGAGTAGCAAGCTATTCTCATTGGGCAATTTACTGTGATTCGAACTTAAAAATAAGTCAATAATGACGCTAGTCATATCCTTACAATTATCAGGGGAACGAAAGCGTGTTAATATTATACTTGTGACCAGTGAGATCGTCCCTATAGCATAGATCCCTGCGATTACCACGGGATGGATTATTGTTTTTTTTTTTTTTATCCAAAATATATATTTTATTAAGGCTCATATGGCGTCAGCCTAACGGGGCCGGGAGTTCAATATTTCGACAATGTTTGCTTTATGTTAGTAATATGTAACCGATTACTCGCGGTTGGCTGGAGGTTAGTATTACAAGTGTTCTCATAATTGGTATGTCGCAGTCTTCGATGCTCTGTACGTGTGCCCGACACGGGATACTTCCTATTGGGATGCAGCTGACCATTAATCAGAACGCCCCCCTAGTCTGTACCCCATATCTAGCGTGGTGCGTCTTTCTCGACTCGAGGAATCCAGGATAGAATGGTCACTGGCCGGCGCAATCATCAGCTCGTGTAGAGTTGTCATGAGCGGTACAACCTTTGGCTCTTGTTTAATGATCAGTGGACTGCACAACCTTCGGCCCGTGCATCTGTAAAGAGTGTGTGTATGTATTGCCGCGACTAAGTAAAAGTTTATCGATCGGATAGGAGGGATATGAAACGGGGACACAACGAAGGAAACATCATTAAACGTTGACATCGGCGTTTCTGAGGAACAGGTATAGATGAAGCAGAAGATCAGGATCCCGGCTACCTAAGATATCCCGGACGGGGATATTCGATTGTCTGCCGTGTGCTCTCAGTGCTCTAGAGAGCTGAGAGCGAGCAGCATGGAACCGGATACACGACCCGACAACATGCTCGATGTCGTGGTAGCCTTCGCCACAATCACAAAGATTGTTTGCTGCGAGCCCAATGCGATAGAGATGCGCGTTTAGGTTGTAGTGATTGGACATAAGCCGAGATATCACGCGAACTCCTTTATTTCCTATGTTGTTGGATGATGCAATGAACCGGCGTTGCTTGCTTAGTGTTGAAATTTCAGTAAAATTTCAGTTGCTAATAATAGAATTTGACCCTTTCGATAATTATCAATACACCCACGATGAATGATCAATTCAAATTAATTTTGGCTGCGTTCTATTGTTTACATTTTAATAAACAGATGTTGAAATTTTTTATTCAACGTTCTTCAAATTTAATGTGCGCGATAATTTTCCCAAGCAACGAACACGGATCGTGAACAAAAAGGAACTGATCACGACCGTCACTTCACGATCAAAAAGAGAATGAAGTGCATATGACCTTGCATACAAATCATTTCAGGCCCAAAGTGTCCGTGATTGGACTTTGAGAAAATTAGGAAGGAGGAAGGATGAAGATGCGAGGAGATGCGAGGTCAAACCGCATTACGAAAATATGGAGAACAGTGCACTTCCGTAGATTCCTCAAGACGGCATCCTCGCGTGGGCCTGCAGAATCGTCGAATCAGAAGCAGCCAAAACGTAACACCAAACCGGATGAATCTGCAAAACCGAGTTTCGAAAGCTATACGATCTGGAAAAAAAATTGGAGGGACGAATCATCGAAGACGATTGGGAGTAGCCACATTGGTTGCGCGCCTTCAATTGACCATCTTTGTGTTGTTATAGAATAACTACTCCCGCTCAACAATCATCAGCGATGGAGATCGATTCACAGTCGGAGTCCTGGCTTCTCTCCATCCATATGCAAGCTCTGTTTGCAACAAGAAACACATCGGGCTGTTGTGCTATTAATAACACAACAATAATCATACCAACTGTCTCCGCTATCCGATCTATTTACCATATGAAATTGAAAAGAAAGAATACTCCTACGCCTAAATGGCTACAGTGTAATTTACAATTTATAGATACCATAAACATGTAACATGTACACGGTGGTTAAATCCGGCTCTGTTTCAGCTGAAATCCTAATAAGACTTAATAAATAAACAAATGGGATAAAAAAAAATCATCGACGACGGAACTTTTATAAAACTTGGATGGGAAGAATGCTTTATGCCTCATCAAAGGTTATTTCTGAATCAACGGTAGCCGTTTACACCGAAAAAATCGATAAAAAGATTATTGTATGGCAGGCCATATGCGAATGTGGGAAAATGTCTAGACCCGCTATGATCAAACTGTAACCCGCGGGCCGCATGTGACAATATTGCAATTTTCTTTAAATCCTTTATTAATAGTTATCCTGGTTTGATGTTGATATAGTTAAACATTTTTCAAAACCTGAAACTTGATTGCAAAACTCTACAAACTACACTGTTTTTTCACTCTCGACAAAATCACGGTGAAAATTTTTATAAATTGATAACCATGCAAATAACTGTAGTGAATGTACCCACTACTGGCACTAGACAGTTTCCTCACGCTTGAACGTTTTTAGAGCAGTTTTTAATTTAGTTTTTTTTCCAATTCCACCGAACACATCGCAAGACCTACTTCGGGTGAAGACTGCCTTTGAGGATAGCTGATAGCAGTTGCTGATTGCAGATGCTCATGAACGGAAGTTTTAGAGTATAGAAGTAAATATGTTGATTCACGTATCGTATATCGAGGATTATTCGTAATCAGTAACTCGATATTGATATCATCAATTGCGGTACAAATTTTTCAGACAATCTAATAGTTAATTTTTTATGTACAGTATACTAGGAAAATAATTATTTATAATTATCCATACAAATAATTTTCCAACATCAACTGCGTACTAGACTTCGCGAACTTTGAATCGATTCCCTGCACGATACCGTTGAATCATCTCAATGCAAACTAAAATCTACCGGTGGCCCACAATTAAACTTTGCATTTCAAATGCAAATTTGCGTGACCAAAGTTCGATGAACGTGAACGATGCCGATGTGTTCCGAGTAGTTCGAGAAATCCATTCTAATGAGATTTGTTAGCCGTGCTCCGGTTCGATAATTAATTTTGAGATTCCGGGACTCGCTGTTCGCTAGCATCATCTTTCTCTCTCCCTCTCCCTTGAGGAGGGGGGGATAGGAGGATGATTTTCAGTCAGCCATACAATAGATTACGCAGCTAACATATGGTATTGCTTCCTTAGGGTGCCTTCGGTTAGCCAGCGTTCACCTTCTCCAATTAATTCTCGATCGATTCCGTTGGTTGAGGCGAGGGCTGACGCCAAAGTTGGAAGGATGTTCCCAGGCGTCATGCCACACCACACTCTCAACGGGTTTCATTGTTTTCCTGATGGCATAGTGTTCCTTCCAAGGTGCAGTTATGGGGGTATCGGTAATAAGTTCTAAATTTCATCTCATTTCAATAGATTGTAGTATTCATAGATTTCTAAAACTAGACAGTTTTTTCTAGGAATCGAATCTCTGATCGAATTTGGCGTTTGGCAAAAACCATCAAAAAGTTTCGTAAACTCAATGTTTTTTTCTTCTATAAAATCACTCATTATAACGCACTTTCATCCTTCGGGCCCGAGGAAGGCAGCCCATGGTGCCGGTGAGAGACGTGTTGGCCCGGTTAGACCTTGATTACATGTCCCAAATATATGTATTCCTTAAAGCTATCGATCTTCGTGTGTTATTTTATTTTTTTATTTTTTTATTTTTTATTTTTATCTTCGTGTGTGATTGTCCTTATTTTTCCTTAGTTTATCCTTTTCCTTTTTCTTTGTGATCCCTTCTTAAGATTAAGATGAAATGTAAATACATATTAGATATAAGATAGGTTTAAGATAAGAGTGTGATGAGTGTGATTGAGAGTGTGAGTGAGATCATTGTCAACATATCCTCATATCCCCTCCTTTTCCTGAAGAAAATATGTCACCCTTCTAAACTCGAGTCGACCGCGAATAATCGGTTTCCTATATTATTAACATTAGAATTAAGGAAAAATGTATATATACTAGTAACAATACAGTAAGGAGTTCGGCTCCTTTAAACTTATGTAACTGAGCCTGTAAAAATAAACGATTTGAATAAAAAAAACGCACTTTCATTATCCTCGAAGTAAAACTTTCAGAGGAAATGAGTGTTTTCTTTTTTCTGATGCCACGCTATATATGTTTTCTGACGCAGATGATATCCGTCAGTGCAATTCCAAATGAAATCGAACTTAAAATGCAGATTTTAAAAACGATGGTTTGTATTCTATTTGGGTTGGGGGAAATTTATAACTTCAAAACTCTGATACCTACAAAATTCTTGTCAAAAAATGAAATGTAGGAAATTGTTTAAATTTCCTGTACGAAAAATATCAAAATTTAAAAAAAAAAATTCAAATTCATTTTTCTCAAAACCGTATTTTTTTTAAATTCCCAAATATATATATATATATATATATATATATATATATATATATATATATATATATATAAATTTCCAATTTAAAATTTCCAATAAGTCGTTGATACACCGAAAGATGGGCACTTTTATAGGGAAAAAGTTTTTCTAATAACAACTTTTTCATGTTTTGTTTGAAAAAAAAACAACTTATCCTAATTTTGTTTAAAGTCAAGATAGCGATATAGTGTATTCTACAAAGTTTCAGATCTTATTGAAATATGAACTTTTGACGAAGACGTCAACTTTCTATCTGTTATAGTTTTTGAAATATAAGTCATTTTTGTATGAAGACTCCTGAAAAAAAAAATGTTTTGCTCGTAACATTTTTGTGTGTAAATTGTGCAAATTTCCTCTAGTTAGAAATATGTCAAGAACATCTCAAACATACACAAACATACATACATCTATCACTACCTTGACTAGGATAAATTATATTTTTTTTCAAAGAAAAATAGAAAAGTTGTTATTAGAAAAAACTTTTTCCCTGTAAAAGTGCCCATCTTCCGATGTATGGACGACATGTTGGAAAATTTAACGGCTATTCATATATATATTTTTGTGAATTTAAAAAAATGCGTTTTTGTGAAAAATGCATTTTATATTTTGAAATAACTTTTTTTTCAGCAAAATTATTTTTCAAAACATTTTAGGTATTTTTTTGTGAAAATTCAAATAATTTCCTACATTTTATCCTTTGACAAGAATTTTGTAGGTATCATAGTTTTCATGTTATAAATTTTTGTAAAATGTTAAGAAAAAAAAATGGCCTTTTCCAAAAAGTAGTCCAATTATTTTTCGAATATTTCAAGTTTGCAAAATTGCTTAAATGATCCATGTCTTTACACCCACAACGTTTCACTACTATCTTAGATGGTGTGGTAGGACTCCTAAGATGAGTTGGCATGAAATTCATCAGAAGTCATGTACAAAATTTAAAAAAAGGGTACAAGCAGTGTTGCCACATTTTTAATCTATATCAGAAGGGTTAAAAATCTTTCTCATCTATACTTTTTCTCCCAAAAATCTTCACCAGAAATCTGTATCATCGAAAATCTTCGTTGTAGAGAAAAAGCATGAAAAAAATACTCATTTATTTACTACAATTACTACATTTACATTAGCAAGTCACTCTTGTGTTTGATGATGCTTATACATAGTTTTTTCTGAAACCAAGCAATACTGCGGCACAAAAATTGTCATGTACTCTAATTTTGCTTTGTCCAAATGTAAGAAAATTCATACGCGAAAAAAAACTGTACCAATCTGTACTTTTTGACGAAAATCTGTACCCTGTATCGTACAGAACCTGTTCCAAAAATAACGAAAAAATCTGTACCTTTCCAGATAAATCTGTACATGTGGCAACGCTGGGTACAAGATGGTAAAACTATTATTGACAAACTTCGTGGAACATCGAAACTTTGAATTTTTGTATGCTAACAATCAATTTTAGCCACAAATTATGAATCCTAATAAAAAATAAAAAATAAAAAAGCTTTTCAACAAACTCCTTCTAAATGCAGCCATTCTCGTGATATTTGAAAAAAAAAATTCTAATTTATTGTCTTTTTCAATTCTATTGTTTTTTTTTTCAAATTTATATATGTATTTAACTTTTTTTTTATTTTTCTATATAAAAAGTCATGTAGAAAACTTAAAAAATGGGTAAAAGATGGTGAAACTATTTTTGACAAACTTTGTAGAATAACGAATTTTTATAAATTTTCGAAACTTCGAATTTTTGTATGTTAACAATACCTTTTAACCACAAATTATGAATTCTGATGTGATTTAAAACAATAAAGCTCATTATCAATCTCCTTCTAAATGCAGCCATTCTCGAGATATAAAAAAAATATTTCTAATTTATTGTCTTTTTTTTTAGTAAACCAGCTGACCCGGTAAACTTCGTCCTGCCCAAAATTTATGTTTCGTTATCACTTTCGCGTTTTCTTACTAAGCGAACGTTCATGGGTCCAATGGCAGAACTGTTCATTGATTGATGTTCTTATCTACCCTTTCAAATTACCTTTTACTTTTTTTTTTTAGGTCGAACTCGATTATATACAGACGTGATTTTTGATGATTTTGCTTGAATTTTCACCACGAATTGTTTGTATCACTATTGCAGTGAAATTAAGAAAGATAAAAGTTGGGTTCCAAAGAACAAATTGTAGAGTGGTTTGAGAACTTTAATTTGATTGATGAAAACAATCAATTTCAATATGGTAGAAAAAAATTTTTCTATGGTGACAAACCACCATAGAAACGTGTATTGCCCCCTATAACCTCCATATACCGAAATTGGTTCCACTTGCTTGATTAGTTCTTGAGTCATGCAGAAACTTATGCTTCATCTGTATGGTAGCCCCCCATCCCCTTTAGAGAGAGAGGAGGAGTGTTGATTCACGATAGAAAGAGTGTCGAACCATCAAAGACACGCTTCTTGCTCTTTAAAACCTTCAAATGCCAAATTTGGCTTTATTTGATTGGTTTTCTAGTATGCAGAAATTTGTTTTTTATTTGTATGGCAGTCCATCCCCCCACCCTTTAGAGAGGGGAAAGAGTGTCTAACCATCATAGAAACATTTATTGCATCCCAAAACCTCACCATGTCAAATTTGAATTCATTTGCTTGGTTAATTCTCGAATAATGCAGAAATTTGTGTCGAGAATGGCTGCATGTAGAAGCAGATTGATGAAGGCCTTTTTTATTTTAAATCACCTCAGAATTCATAATTTGTGGTAATGATTACTAACATACAAAAATTCGAAGTTTCGAAAATTCCAAAAAATTCAATGCTCCACAAAGTTCGTCAAAAAATAGTTTTGACATCTTCTTCTCATTTTTTGAATTTTCTACATGACTTCTATTTTATATGAAAAAAAAAAATATATATATATTTTAGATATTGCAAATTAAAGTTTTTTTTTGTTAATAAATAAAAATACTAATTTATTTTTCTCATTGTATATTTTTTCACGTTTGGACATCAATACTCTATAACTCTTTCTAGAACGCTATTTCGGTAGATTCATTGTTATGATATATAAATTATCAAAGATTTCTCTTACTAAAATCGAGACGCCCTTTTCAAAAGTTACACTTGAGTCAAAAAATTCCTAAATACTGTGGAAAACTCATATTTCCTCCAACCCAAACGGAATAAAAACTTTCATTCGAATCAAAAATACATTTCATTTGGAAATGCTCGTCAGGAAACGGTCGTCTAGAAATGGTTGGGTACCGTCAACC
This sequence comes from Toxorhynchites rutilus septentrionalis, assembly GCF_029784135.1. Lineage (NCBI taxonomy): Eukaryota > Metazoa > Arthropoda > Insecta > Diptera > Culicidae > Toxorhynchites > Toxorhynchites rutilus. Next base: position 100,281,454 of record NC_073746.1, read on the forward strand.
GGTAGGAAAACAATTCAGAAAATGGAACCGTCTAACTTCAATTTCGAAAACCGTTTCAATTCCAAACCAGTCAACATCTGCCACGGGGCGGTTCCAAGGTGTGCTCGAAATGTGTGAAAATCGTGGCCAAGTAGTAGGTACTTTACGGACTTTGCCCATCGTTATCACGAAACCTGTCTAAATTCCGTGAAATACACCGGGGAAGTTTTGCTCTCCCTTTTTGATTTTGCGAAGGGTCCGCAACTGTCGAAGCTTTGCTCGAATAAGTCCACCACTAGCGAAACTTTTTCCGGGCCTTGTCCATTCTTAAATTCCTAATTGTTTATCGCTGTCATTAGCTGGGAGTTACGTTGATTGAGTTTTCTGCAAGTCAGCCCGAACACCCATAAAACACAAAAGTTATCGACGTGTTTAATATTCCATTTAATTTTCTCATTTCGCAACGTTTCGCCGTAAAAAATGGTTCTCTCTCCCGTTCTGTCTCATTCTATGCGCTATCTATGCTAGTCTAAAATTTCCAAACGTTCTCATAAGACGGGCTGATGGTGGAATTTTTCCTTTAAAAAAAACTGCCTCCCGTAGGCGGATTGGAGTTTATGCTTACAATTCGCGCTGAGTCAACCTGTTGTGGCAATTTTGTCACACAAATGACGTTTTCCTCTGCTTGCGTTCTGATTGGATGGCTCAGCGAACGATGGCAGCCCTGGGTTCGGTATGCGTTGGGATGGAAATTAGGTTCGACATGCTTTGCGAGCGGAGAAATTGGCAGTGAAAAGAGGTGCACACACGCGTCTTCACGCCCACTCCGACCGACATAATCCGTTACGAGACGGGCGAGACGGTTAAGGGCACACAACTCCTTGGAGAGGAGTGACTGTCAAAATTTTAGGGGGGCAGGAAGATCTTATTTTCTGTTCTTTTTGTTGCTACCAAAGCGTGTTTCATAAATCGAGATTTGCGTCGCGAGGCTTCAGTAATTGATGTAAGGAAATGATAAAGAATTTTTACTTATCCTGTTTTGCCTCTTGTTACCTCACTCCCTCACTTTAAAATTGATCGAAAGATTTTTTTTCCTGAAACCAAGAACGCATGAGTGTTTCTTGTTTGATATATGGACGACTCGAAGTCGCTAATTTTGCAGCAACAAGCTTCTGTCGGCGATAAATGCCAAGCTGTTTCTCATCGGGGTTAAACATAAAACCTGCGCTTAAACGACAACCCATAAATTGGATTAATTAGGCAACCATCTCGAGGCAGCGACTCTCTCTCTCTGTCTCTTACGGGCGCGACTCCACACAAAGCGAGCCAATATTGTTCACGAAGTTAGTTGTTTTGTTTTCCTTTAATTAGTACCCTTTTCAAGAGGGACGGCTGTAATTAAGTCCTGTTTTTTTCCTTTGGTCCTTTCGGCTTGCGGCCCTTTCTCGCTTACTGGCTCCTTTCAACTCAATCTTTCTAAACACGGTCAGAGCGCGCAGTAATAAAAATGATGGGTGACCCCGGCTGGATAAGCCACTCTCCACAGACAGTTGGGAGCGACTTTCGGTGTAGCAATTTTCTGCTGAGAAATATTAAGCAATCGGAATACTGTTTACTATGGAAAAAATATGGATAATTTATTCACTGGAAGAGCGACGGAATAATTGCAAGTTTGCCAGAGTTCAATCAACTCTCATCAGATCACTTTAACAAATTGCTTTTTCCCTGTTGATGATGCATCAACCGAACTCGAAAGTCAGCGTCTGGATTTACGCTTCTTACGCTCTGAGCTTCTTTTTTTACGCCGAAGATCCAACTTGACGAGCGATAACTTTCGTCTTCTGGTTTCCTTTTACTGTCACTTACTTTGCAATTTGTTGTTCGGTATCTTGTGATGTTATGTCGCGGTTGAGATCTCAACGTGGTGGCTGTCTTTTTTACGAGCAAATTTACAACGGTAGGCAGAGGTAGAAAGTTGAAGCGAAGTTGCCAAGTGATGACAAATTGGTAAATGACTTCAGAACGGTAATTGGCTTTACATGATGTATCACATGATCTGGAAGACACGATGACAATTATACGAAAACATATTCGATTTTTTTTATCTATGTGAATAAGTTAACTAGATGTTGTCATTTTTTGTGTATATTCAACTAACAAAGAGTGATTTAGACAAATCAAAACGGCAAAGAGAAGGAATGGAAGATATAATAACGCTGAATTGGTAGAACAACTGAGTGGAAATTGAATTTGTACACAACCAGGATGGATGTCTTGCATGTCAAGGTCAGTACCAAAAGCTATCAGGATTAGTGATGAAACGGATAGTAGTTTGGCCGGGTAGGCCGGGTAGCCGGTTATCCGGCGGCCGGATATTCGGCTCTATATTTGCGAAGACGAAACTGGGAGAAACTACTACTACATTTTCTACTACAATGATGAAATTTTTGTGGGTATATTGTAATAATTTCCATACTAATCCAGTTAACCCATTCGCTGCCAAGCCTAAATTATATGAAGTCATTCCCATTGCCATTTATATTATGAGTGTTATTGTTTACCAAAACTCTGTTATTTCTTGATCATTCTCTATAAGAAATAGAGTATGATCTTACTATAAATAAAATCGCTAAAAAATAAAGCGCGGTCGTCGTGAACAGTCGTAAACGGTCGTAAATGTTCGTATTCTTGACGTAAACACAAACATAGTGAGAGAGTGAGCAGTGAGCAGCTGCGATGCGTTTTTTGTGTGAGAGAGTGTGTGCGTCTGCGTGTGTTCGTTTGCGTGTATGTGTTTGTGTGCGTGTGTGTGTGTTTGCATGTACGTGTGCGTGTGCGTTTGCGGGAGTGTGTGTTTTGGTTAGTTGATTGGTTGATGTAATCAAAAACAGTGTGAGAGAGTGAGCAGTCAGCAGCTGCGATGCGTATTTTTGTGTGTGAGACTGTGCGCGTCTGCGTGTGTACATGTGTTCATTTGTGCGTGCATGTGCGTGTATGTGTTTGTGTGTGCGTTTTTTTAGAGCAGCGAGTAGAGAGTAGAGAGAGTGGAAAGGAGAGAGTAGAAAGGAGAGAGTAGAAAGGAGAGAGTAGAAAGGAGAGAGGAGAGAGTAGAGAGTAGAGAGTAGAGAGTAGAGAGTAGAGAGTATGATGGATACAGGTGACCAAGCCAACGCGTTCATTCGTAGTAAAAAGCTTCTGCGATCGCCAATACTCAAACAAGTGGAAACACCAGGCCCTAGCGGCAGTAATGGAGGAATACCTGAGACCCAGCAAAGTCGGGGGATCAATCCCCTGTTCCTGCCAAAGTCCAACGGTAGTTTAACCCAGGAAGGAGGGCTGACTGGAGATAGCATCCTGAGCACGATCATGTTGAGGGTCAAAGAACTCGACACCTTCGTGCAGGACAAACCCAACGTGCATAAGGAGATCAAGACCAGGATGTCGGGTATAAGATCTCTCTTGGGACGAGCTTTGAAGGAGCACGATGGACTCGTCGAAAGGACGAAAACCGCCGAGAAGGCACTCGCAGAAGCGTTGCAAAGAGCTGCAGCTGGACAGGTGACGCCAAAGATTCGTCGAAACCGTTCGGAAAAAAGAAAAAAGGATTCACCAGCAGAAGAAGAAATGTTCAAAAAACGCAAGGACGATCACGACAACGATGATCAAGACGATAGTGCCGCCCAGGGCGACAGCGAAGAGCTGGGTGACAGCGATGACCAGATCAGCACCGATAGCGAGAGAAACGACTGGAGCACGGTTAGGAAAAGAAACAAGAAAAAACAAAGGAACGAAGAAAAAGAGAGGGAGAGAAAAGTGAAAATAGTGGAAAAAAATAAGAAAGAGAATGAAAAGTGGCAGGGGCCAAAAGACAAGAAGCCTAATCCTCGGCGGGCGAGAGACAAAGGCGATGCACTCATCGTCGAAGCGAAGGGCAACGTATCATACGCTGATCTCTTTAAAAAAATGCGAGAGGACCCTGGCCTCAAGAAACTGGAGGAGAGCGTGGTGAAGTCCAGGCGCACCCAGAACGGCGAAATGCTGTTCGAGCTGAAGAGAGACCCAGAAATCAGGAGCTCAGCATTCAAGGATCTTGTAGAAAGGGTTCTCGGCGATGGAGCAAACGTAAGGGCCTTATCCTCCGAGGCATCGATAGAATGCAGGAACCTCAGTCTGTTCACCACCGAGATAGACCTACGTCAGAAGTTGGAGGAGGAAAACATCCTGGGCAAAGTTCCGATGAAAATCCGACTACGAAAGGCGTATCGCGGGACGCAGACCGCAACGATTCGTCTCTCAACGGACGCAGCGAACAAGTTACTGAAGTTAGAGAGTATAAACGTCTGCTGGGCTGTGGGTCGTTTTAGAATCATTCCGCCTGTTCCCAAGCAACTGGAGCGATAATATTTTACGATACTGAACAAAATTACCTATTCTCACGAAAATCTGAGAACCAATATATCGGTTCGGCTTGGAATGTCTATATTAGGGTGGCAGCGAATATGGTCACGACAAATTTCAAAAATCGACCATGTACATTTTGTTTACTGGTCCCAAAAAAATTATCTGTGCAAAGTTTCAGCTCGATCGGACATGATTTAGGGATGCCTCAAAGCGCTTAAAGTTTTAATTTTTTGATCCTCGAAAATCTTCCAAGGGGGGAGGAAATTTAGAAAATAGAATTTTTTTTCGATGCCAGATGACTTAAAAATGCATAAAATGTCGAGGTCTGGTGTTATCACGAAAAAAAAAGTTTGGCCGAAAATCGAATTTTTGGGACTTTGGGACTGAGTGGCCAAAAAATCAAAACTTTGAGTACTTTGAGGCACCCCTAAATCAAGTCCGATCGAGCTGAAACTTTGCACAGATCATTTTTTTGGATCAATAAACAACATGTATATGGTCGGTTCTTTAAATTCGATAATCTTTTTTTTTCCATACCTTCATCCCAAATAGTCGATTTCCGACCAAATTTTTTTTTTCAAGATGACACCAGATCTCGATCTCGTCTCATGCATTTTTAAGTCATTTGGCATCGAAAAAAAATAGATTTTCCAAATTTCCTTTACTTCCCCCTTGGAAGATTTTCGAGGATCAAAAACTCAAAACTTTAAGCGCTTTGAGGCACCCCTAAATCATGTCCGATCGAGCTGAAACTTTGCACAGATCATTTTATTTGGGCCAATAAACAAAAGGTAAATGGTCCGGTTTTTGAAATTCGATGATGACATTTTTCCCATACATCCATTGCCACTCTAGTCTATATACTAGGGTGCCAAAAAAATCGACCCTAAAATTTCAAAAAGTTACCCCATAAAAAATATTCACCACCTCGAAAAAACATTTATGCAAAATATCAGCTCAGTCGGACTTAAGGGAGAATGGCGCAAAGGGATCAAAGTTTGATTTTTATTGAAAATCGAAAAATCACTCAAAATCGGGGTTTTCAAAAAAAAAATTTTGATGCCAAATGTCTTAAAATTGGATGAAACGAGATCGAGTCGAGATCGAGATCTACTGTCATTTCGACATTTTTTTTTTGGCAAAAATCGATACTCTGGTACTTTTTCGGAATACGAAGCAAAACGTATGGTTTAGGGTGCCAATGAAAAACAATTTTTTTTTTCACAATTTTTTTTTCGTGATGACAGTAACTATCAACGTTTAGTACAATTAAAAGACATTTGGCATAAAACAAATCAAAACCCCGATTTCCGGTGAACTTCGGTTTTCATAAAACTCAAATTTCAACGTCTGCGACAAAAGTAAATGAAGTCTGATTGAGCTAATATTTTGCATTGGATATTTTGTCGTGTAACTCAGCATTTCGCCCGAAGTTCCATATGTATCGATATAATCTATTTGATTGGCACCCTCAACCATACGTGTTTCCTCACATTCCAAAAAAAAAGTCCCAAAGTGTCGACTTTTAACGAAATTTGTTTTTTGAGAAGACAGTAGATCGCGACGTTTCATGCAATTATAAGATATTTGGCATCAAAAAAAAAATTTGAAAACCCCTATTTTTTACTATGATTTTTTGATTTTCAATAAAAACTCAAACTTCGACTGCTTTGCGCCACTCTCCCTTAAATCCGATTGAGCTGAGATTTTGCAAAGGGGTTTTTCGAGGCGGTGAACATTTTTATGGGGTAAAGTTCTGAAATTTGAGATGACCATTTTCATTGGCACCCTAGTGGATACAATAGTGTTGTCCGAAAAGTAATTGCCGATTGTTTTTTTCATCACAAGTAAAATACAATTTCTTTGTACAAAGAATAATCGCATACATATGGGAGGTACATCATTGTAAAGCTAAAACTCTCAAGTTTTGGAATATTTTATGAACACATTTATTTTATATGTTTTTCAATGGTTACATGGTAACACAATTCCTTGTATATTCCAAATTCAATCAGGGGCGAATTATTTATCCCTTTCCAGTCGACAGTTAACTCTTATTTTTTTTTGTTTCAGAATGAAATATGCGTATCTGTCGCGACACATCTGCATATACGTATCCTGACTGGAGCAACGGCACAAATCTGCTAGAGAATAAATGTTCTGTTGCTCCAATGTTGAAACTTCGCTTCATTCACCCGTCTAGTGACGCAGGCTTTGAACTCATTCATCTACCGATGAAATCATCCAGCTGTGCGAAGCGAATGTATTCCCGTTCTGCCAACGAACAAGGAGGAGTGATAAAGACATTTTCCCCTTCGTCTCCCGTGACAAAACCGAACAGCAAACAAAAAAATAAGATATAACGTCATCGTCGAATGGCCACCGCGTCACGTAAAGAGTTTTCCCTCTGAATGGATTCCCATTCACCTTCAGCTGGATGAATCCAGATTCCGGTAGTCAGTGGGTTCCGAGGGCTGGAAGCGAGAGTGGGAGGAACCACGCGCACCATTGTGCTTTTATCCCACTCGACGTGACACATTCGTGACAAACATGTATGCTGAGCACATCCCCGAAAATTGTGAACAAATGTCTTGAACTCCATTACTCGAGAGGAAGATTCGTGGGCGAGATAAAAGCCGTTCTTTACTCTTTTATTCTCATAGACCCCCCCCCCCCTTTGAAATGTGCGTAGTCATCGAGGCTTGTCTGCAGGTAGCGCAGGTTTTCACCACATCGTAAAACCCCCCTTTTGAGTTCCGTCACAGGATAAGGTGGTGCGGTCGATTGTCGGGTGGAAACCTTCCGGGGGCCCCGTTTCAGTATATAATTTATTAAGTTAATGGGGGTAATGGTGCCCGTCGCTTCCGGCATTAAATTATTGCAGAAGTTTTGCCGGGAGGATGGTTTGAACCGTAATCGAGAGACATGAATTTCTCAGTGAGTCAGAAGCAATTGTGCCACGAGACCGTAAATTAACTGTGAATATTTTTGATGATAGATTGTTTCAAAAACTGGACAGAAGTGATTTTTTTCAAGGGAAGTTGAGAATTTCTGATTTAAGTCATTGATGACACACTGAGCACGGAAATGTTTATTCACTGAAATTCAAAATTATTCTAGAAATATTCTGTTCTCTGCTGTAGGAATCACAATTGGCTCTCTTACCTTTAATGGGGTCATTGCTGCCTTGCTTTATGGAATAGAGAAGATATAAGAAAATTTATGCCTTCACGAGACACATATTCATCACTCCTGTGTGTGTGCTTCACCGTAATCGGATATTCGCTGGACCGAGTGAGTGGGTGAAATTATGGCAACAGCCTATTTTTATGGAAATAGGATATAATTCGGGCGATATTTTCCCGTTGAGAATTCGCTGATATCACCACGCACCACATCACCTAGCTTTTGGTCCTCCGCGACAAAAGATTGCTTCCACGAGAGTAATGTAATTGACAGGATCGTAAACCGTCTACTAGGCAACAGAACATTTCGCGGAATCTTTGTTGCCCGACGGATGGAAACGGCTTAAATGAGGTGCAGCTTTTGAAGTGACTCTACCCGTTGGACCATCTGCCTTTGATTGGTGGAACCGAGGGGGGTGAAATGTCCGCGGTGGGCGGAACTCGTTAATCGTGTAACTTTGCTCATTTCAGACAACCTAAATAATGCCTCTTCAAAGGAAAGTGGAAAGCCGCCGCAATCCTTCGGGGGAAGGGCGAAAAAAGAAGCTTTTATCCCTCCGTCGTTTGTAGGAGGTAGGATTTTTTCTTGTCTGTCGTGTGTCCAATCGCTGCTCTCTAGTACTGACGCTGGTACGACGCTATGGAGGGAATCAACTGTCAAGTACTGTAAGTATTTACATTTTTTCCAACTTCGTTCAACCAGTTGGACAGTGGAGTAGAAGAGCGAAAATTGCAAAAATTCCGATTATTTTCTCCAACATATGTAGCAAAAGTTTACACTTTAACACAACACGAATATATCTCCGTTTAATGTTGTGATTCAAAATTGGATTTTATTTTAGATTATTTTCCCGTTTATGCCCTACTGTTCGCCAAAACCGTGAAGATGTGATGCTCGAGCATTATGAACTGTAGACAGTGTGCAATTAATATTACTTAGAGTTGACGTGAATGGCTGCATTGTCGAAGCTTCGACATGAACAATAAATATTCAAGGTAGAACCATAAAATATTCTCTAGTTTACTGCTTATGGAACTCCACTGTTACTTTCTGACCTTCTTTAATTCTTTATTTAAAAAGCTTTCAGGGTCGGTTCGCCTCTGACTTTGTAATAGTGATGCACTTATCATTGTACATGTGTAAGCCACGAGGGTGAAACAGAACTCAATAGTATTTAAAGGCACATTACTCACTCGGCTCAAGATGGACAAACAACTTTTTTTTTTTTTTTAATTCGTTTATTTTTACAGGCTCAGTTACTTAAGTTTAAAGGAGCCGAATTCTTAAATATAATTTTAAAACTATATATAAAAACAATTTTCTTACATCTATGGTTAGTAAGGTGGAAAACCGATTACTCGCGGTGTACTCGAGTTTAGGAGGGTGACATATTTTTAGGAGAAGGATGGGATATAAGGAAATTGTAACAATGTTGATGAACACTCAATTTATAAATCTATTCGTATATCTATAGTGTATTTACATTTCAACTTATTCTACTATTTATAGCAAGGGGACGAATTACCCGCAAAGAAAGGAAAGGAGGGTATAAGGATGTAGGGGCAATCACACACGAAGGTCTATAGCTTTAAGGAAAACATATATATGGGACATGTAATCAAGGTCTAACCGAGCCAACACATCTCTCACCGGCACATTGGGCTGTCTTCCTCGGGCCCGAAGGGAGTTTTTTAAATTCGATCTGGCGACCAGATACACCTCGCACGACCAAACAATGTGCTCGATGTCGTGATAACCTTGGCCACAAACGCAGAGATTGCTGCTGGCAAGATTGAAACGAAAGAGTAACGCGTCTAACGAACAGTGATTGGACATGAGTCGGGAGAAGGTGCGGATAAAGTCCCGACTCAAGTCTAGACTTTTGAACCACGGTTTGAGGCTAACCTTAGGGATAATCGAGTGAAACCACCGGCCCAATTCATCTTCATTCCACTTGCGTTGCCAGTTGTCGATGGTATTTTTGCGGACTAAAGAATAAAATTCATTGAAGGCGATTTGACGCTGATAAATATCGCCTTCAATTGCACCTACCTTTGCTAATGAGTCAGCCCTCTCATTACCCGGAATGGAGCAATGTGAAGGGACCCAGATAAAGGTAATGACATAACAGCGTCTGGATAAAGCACTCAAAATTTCTCGTATTCTCTCAAGGAAGTACGGCGAGTGCTTTTCCGGCCTCACTGAACGGATAGCTTCGACAGAGCTAAGACTATCCGTTACAATGTAATAGTGTTCAACAGGTCGTGAGGCGACGCTGTCCAGCGCCCAATGAATTGCTGCCAATTCAGCAATATACACTGAGCAAGGATTCTGAAGACTGTGTGAGGTGCTAAAAAATTCGTTGAACACTCCAAATCCTGTGGACTCGTTTATAGTGGACCCATCAGTAAAGTACATATTATCACAATTGATACCCCCATACTTTTCATCGAAGATCGTTGGAGCGATCCTCGATCGTTGGTAATCTGAATATCCATGGATATCTTGCTTCATGGACATATCAAAATGCACAGAGGAATTGATGTAGTCAGGGAAACAAACACGGTTGGGAATATACGAAGAAGGATCAACCTGCATGGAGATGAATTCATGATATGAACTCATGAATCCGGAGTGAAAATTTAGCTCGATCAGCTGCTCAAAATTTCCGATCACCAATGGGTTCATAACCTTACACCGGATGAAGAACCGAAGAGATAATAAATTGAAGCGATCTTTTAGTGGGAGTAGGCCTGCCAAAACCTCGAGACTCATGGTATGCGTTGAGGGCATACATCCCAACGCAATACGGAGACAAAGATACTGAATTCGCTCGAGTTTAATGAGGTGTGTTTTGGCAGCTGATTGAAAACAGAAACTGCCATACTCCATCACTGAGAGAATAGTTGTTCGATACAACATTATAAGATCTTCTGGGTGGGCTCCCCACCAGGTGCCGGTAATTGTACGGAGAAAGTTTATTCTTTGTTGGCATTTTTTACTCAGATACCTAATATGAGCCCCCCAAGTACATTTGGAGTCGAACCAGACCCCAAGATACTTGAATGACATAGCATGAGTGATCGGTTTACCCAAAAGTTGAAGCTTTGGTTTTGCTGGTCTATGCTTCCTAGAAAAAACCACCATCTCTGTTTTCTCCGTGGAGAATTCGATCCCTAGACCAATGGCCCAGGCTGAAAAATTGTTCAAAGTATCTTGTAAGGGTTCTTGCTGGTCGGATTCGTTTGATCCTACGACAGACACCACTCCATCATCTGCAAGTTGTCTTAGGCTGCAATTTTGTGTAAGGCAATTGTCGATGTCGCTTACATAGAAGTTGTACAAAAGGGGGCTTAAACATGAGCCCTGGGGGAGGCCCATGTAAGAGACCCGACTTACTGCCGAATCTCCGTGAGAAAAGTTCAAATGTTTCTCACAAAGTAAGTTATATAACATATTATTCAATAGAGGCGGCAGACCCCGAGAGTGTAATTTGTCCGACAAAACCTCTATTGAAACAGAATCGAAGGCCCCCTTTATGTCCAAGAATACTGAAGCCATTTGTTTTTTTTCGGCGTAAGCCATTTGAATTTCTGAAGAAAGCAACGCAAGACAATCATTCGTCCCCTTGCCCCTGCGGAACCCATATTGTGTATCTGAGAGTAGGCCATTCGTTTCAACCCATCGATCAAGGCGAAACAAGATCATTTTCTCCAACAATTTCCGTATACAAGACAGCATTGCTATTGGGCGGTACGAATTGAAGTCGGACGCGGGTTTTCTGGGCTTTTGAATAGCTATAACTCGTACTTGTCTCCAATCATCTGGAACAATATTATTCTCCAGAAACCGATTGAATAAATTCAACAAGCGATGTTTCGCCACATCAGGGAGGTTTTTCAGCAAGTTGAACTTAATTCTATCCGATCCCGGAGCAGAATTGTTACATGAGAGCAGAGCAAGAGAGAATTCTACCATCGAAAACTCGGAATCAAGATCGCACCTATCTTGTGGTATATCTCGAACAATTTTTTGCACAGGAGCGGAATCAGGACAAACCTTCCGTGCAAAATTAAAAATCCATCGATGTGAATATTCTTCGCTTTCATTCGTTGAAGAGCGATTTCTCATGTTTCGAGCCACTTTCCATAATTTTTTCATTGACGTTTCTCGTGACAAACCTCCCACGAAATTTCGCCAATAAGCACGTTTTTTCCCTTTGATTAAGTTTTTAAATTGATCTTCAAGGGCTAAATACGTTTGAAAATTTTCAGGGGTTCCACGTTTCCGAAAAGCTTTAAATGCATTCGATTTTTCTACATAAAGCTTGGAACATTGGCTATCCCACCATAGATTGGGACGCCTTCGGGAAGTGGTGGAACCTGGGATGGGTTTCGTTTGAGCGCGAACCGCGCTGTCATATATCAAACGAGAAATGAAGTTATACTCCTCCAATGGAGGTAAACCATCTCTGGAATTGATGGCTAGAGCAATCGCGTCCGCATATTTTTTCCAGTCAATGTGTCTTGTGAGGTCATATGCCATGTTTATAGATTCAGAAGAATTCGACCCAATGGTGATGGAAATTTTGATTGGCAAGTGATCACTACCGTTGGGGTCCTGGATTACATTCCACTTGCAATCTAACGATAGTGAATTCGAGCAAAGCGAGAGGTCAAGAGCACTTGGGTTAGCAGAAGGTTTAGGTACACGTGTTGTTTCCCCAGTGTTCAAAACGGTCATATTGAAGCTGTTACAAAGGTCATATATCAACAATGAACGATTGTCGTCGTACTGTTCCCCCCAGGCAGTTCCGTGAGAGTTGAAGTCTCCCAAGATCAATCGTGGCTCAGGAAGGAGTGAGCACATGTCATCAAGTTGTTTGCGGCTAACCGCAGCTCTCGGAGGCCAATACAAGCTGACAATACAGAGGTCTTTGCCTCTGATGTTTGCATGACAAGCAACAGCTTCGATCCCTCCAATAGGTGGAAGGTCAATTCTAAAAAATGAGTGGCACTTATTGATCCCCAAAAGCACCCCTCCGTATCTATCATCACGGTCGAAGCGTATAATATTAAAATCGTGGAAAGAGATATCATCTCGCGAAGAAAGCCAAGTTTCGGACAGAGCAAAAACATCACAATTGTAGTTATGAATTAAAATTTTGAATGTATCCAATTTAGGGATAAGACTACGACAATTCCACTGTAAAACAGTGATATCTCCGACCTCTCTATTTGAATTAGACATCAAGAGAGATAATCATTGCAAGGAGGGGCCATGTTTGCATCAATTGCTGTAAAATTGTCTTTAATACTGGAAGCATTGAGATGACAAGGGTTCTGATGGAGTCGGAAACATTAAAACACTTGAAGATTTGATCCAAAAGGTCAGACAACTTTATAAATCCCGATTGGGAAGTTGAGCTAGACGGAAAAACAGGGACAGTTAGGGTTTTTGATGTCCCCTCGAGTGCTGGGTCGTTCGAAGGTGAACTATTCCCACGAAAGCCAGGAGGAATCTGATTTTGCTTGTCCGCTGCACTCGATTTTTTAGGCATGCTAACAGGGGGTATCACCGGAGGGGCTTGTCCTTGAACTTTGGGAGTGGTCACATTTTTGCGCCGGGGATTCCCTTGGAAAATGAACGGTGTGCCCCCGTTAGCTGTGTCCGCTTCTATTTTGTCAACGGGCAACGTGGCGAAGACATTTTGTGTGTTGATTGGTTGTTGTTGTTGGGCCAGTGGAGAAGCGCCCTTTAAAATATCCGCAAAAGTGCGTTTCGAGCGTTCCTTCAAAGAGCGCTTCTGTTTCTCTCAGCGACTCTAGTAATTTTAACAAACTGAGAGCTCGTGTGGGGATCCCCCGCAATATGGACATTTATGCTCAGTCGCACTGCAGGATTTCCCCTCATGTTGCTCTCCGCAAGTGGCACAGCGCTCCTTGTTGGCACAATAATCCGAAGTGTGACCAACTGACTTGCATTTGTTGCAAGTCATGGGCTTTGGCACGAAGAGTCGCACAGGTAGTCTCAATTTGTCCACCATAACGTAGTCAGGGAGGGCGGCACCAGCAAAGGTGACTCGAAACGAGTCGGACGGCGTAAATTTAGTTTGGTCCCCATCATGGGAAAGTTTCCCGAGTTGGCGGCAGTCCAAGATTTTCACTTCCATTGAGGGGAGCTTCTTGAACTTGCCTTTTCCTTCTGCTTTTATTTGTTCGCTCGTCTGACCCGTTTCAGTTATCACCGCCTCAATTTCTACGTTATGGGAGGGTATAAATGTTCGATATTCGAGCGTGAAATGTTGATCAGCAACAATCTCGTTTGCGTGTTTCCGTTCATTCACGACAACTCGCAATTTGTTCGGTCTAACCCTGCGAATTTCAGATACAGAAGTATATCTGGCCAGATCTTTCATGATCTGAATCACGTTAAGGTTTTTTCCTTTCGGTTTTGGCCGGAGGAAAACAACCCAAGGGCCAGTTCCAGGTGCATCTTCTGGATAAACTCTGACACGTGGAGCGGAGACAACAGTGGGGGAAGACGAGGACGAGGACGAGGACGAGGATGAGGATGAGGACGAGGACGAGGATTGGGTTGGATCGGAAGCATCAGAAGGGGGAAGCGAAATCGATGATGGGAGAGGGGGAGTGGAAGTAAAAGTGGGTTGAGAAGGGAGGCTTGCAATTTTCTTAGAGGGGGGCTTGGTAGGATGAGCGGATTCGTCCCCAGAAGAATTATCTTCCTTATGAGGGACTCGTTTATGTTTTTTCCCAGATCTTGTATGAGATTCATTATCGGAGATCTCCATCTCTGGAGATCCTCCACTATTCTCCATTTTACAAAAATTTCTGTCTTATTTCTAAATTATTTTTGATTTTAACAATAATCTTAAAAAAAAAATAGCAAAAAAAAAAATTATGATAATAATATCAAACAATGAACAAATGAACTGAATAATAATATTAATAAAAATATGTGTACCTTAATATATAAGTGTTCCAATAATGCGCTCTACTGCCCTAATCAGGGAGAGACAGAGGCTACGCGCTACGGAGACAACACAATAGCGCAAGAATAGCTTACGCAGCCACGTGATGATGAATCCCGTTTGCGACAGTCACGCGATGGCGATCCCGTTATGCCGAATCAGTTCAACAGCCGCAATCCGGCTCGCTGCAAGAGCGCTGCTTCCTTTGTTCCTTCGTTCCACTTCACAAAAGGTCAGGTCGAAAGCGGACAGCAATGACCTTCACTCGTACACGATTCACTCGTACCAATAGCACAATAGCAAAAGTGGCAACGCACAATACCGACACTGAACTTTACTCGTCAAGAGCTGGATAGCGAATGTGGACAAACAACTTTTAGCTAATTCCAATTTCTGGCCAACTGATATCACAACAAATTGACCCCAAATCTGCGATTAGTTTTCAGAAGTCTACTGCGGTGGTGTACGATAAAAACACGATAAATCAAAACTCAAGTCTTCGACAATTCATTACCCTTCTTCTTCTTGAATGGCGTTAACGTTCCCTGTGGAACTTTTGCCGTCTCAACGTATGCATTATAACTAGCGTCATTTATTAATACTTAGTTGAGATTTCTTAAGCCAAATAACACGCCTTGAATGTATTCCGAGGGGCAAGCTCTGGAATACGCGTGACCACAGTGCAAGCCGAAGGAAATTTCTTTCACGAAAAATCCCCCGGCCAGAACGGGAATCGAACCCGAACACCCGGCATGCTAATGTGAGACGCTAACCACTCGGCCACGGGTGCACACAATTCATTACCCGATCAATGCAAAAATGAAGTTTCCGAAGTAAATCGAGCTCCCCGAGTTTCAATCAGCCAACCAACTTTGACATGGAAGTTGTCCTTATGTTTTCGTGCACAGCCCCAGAACTTTGCCCTATGCCCTTTTCGAGCTGAGTTGTTGTTCGGCCAATGGAAGGAAACTTTGTGATTTATGTCTTCACCGATTCCGATTTTCCAGTAAATCGAAATTAAAATTTTGCTTTGATGCACTTGTTGGTTCCCTGCCAAGCGATGGTTTCGAATGTGTGGATTTCAGATTCCTATTTTCGATTGGCGACAAACTGGTTGTCCTTTTTTACTGAATAGCAGTGCTTAGATGGTTTAGTGAAAAAAAATATATTGGGGAATGAAATAGAGATTAAAATCAAGCACAATGAAATATGGCAATAACACAAATTTGATTAAACTAATGTTTTAATGAACAGAGAATCAATATGTACGGATGAAACATTTGTATCATGGTATGAACAACAACAATTAAATTTGTGTAGTTTGTGTAGTCGTTGTATTATATTAGGCTGTCAAAAAAGTTCTGCGGTATTTTTTTTGAATTTTCATTTGTTCATAAAATTAGTTACAATCATCTATTTTAAGTCAAATATGCGCCGTTTTGTTCGATGACTTGTTCCCAACGAGATGCCAACTTCATAATACCCCTGTTATAGAAGCTCGCTTCCTTATTGGCACAAAACTCGGATAGCCAATTTTCACATGCCTCTTTTGTGGCTAACTTCTGACTATCTAGCTCGTTCGCCATGGACAAAAACAGGTGGTAGTCACTTGGTGCTTCAAGCGCGTCACCAAAGAAGTATGTGGCCTGGCGTTGTCCTGATATGGAAGACAATGCGGCCTCTGTTTATCAAAGATGGCCTCTTCTTCATGAGTGCTACCTTCAAGCGGTCCAGTTGTTGGCAGTACAGGTCCGAATTGAGCGTTTGGCCATAGGGAAGCAGCTCATAATAGATTATTCCTTGACAATCCCACCAAACACACAGCAGAACCTTCCTGGCCGTTAATGAGGGCTTGGCCACCGTCTGAGCCGCTTCAGCGGGCTTCGACCACGACCGTTTGCGCTTCACGTTGTCGTAAGTGACCCAATTTTCATCGCTAGCCATCATCCGCTTCAGAAACGGGTCGATTTTGTTGCGATTCAGCAGCGATTCACATCGTCGATACGGTCAAAGATGTTTTTTTGCGTCAACGTGTGTGGCACCCATACATCGAGCTTCTTTGTGAATCCAAGCTTCTTCAAATGGTTAATAACGGTTTGATGACTTATCCCCAGCTCTTGGCCGATGCTACGGCTGCTACTATGCCGGTCTTTCTCGGCTAATTCAGCGATTTTGTCGCAATTTTCGACGACAGACCTTCCGGAGCGTGGCGCATCTTCGACGACCTCTACACCAGAACGAAAACGTTGAAACCATCGTTGTGCGGTGGAAATGGAAACTGTATCGGGTCCATAAACTGCACAAATTTTATTAACAGCTTGAGATGCATTTCTGCCTTTGTCATAGTAGTACTGTAAAATATATCGGATTTTCTCTTTATTTTGCTCCATATTTGCGACACTATAACTCACGAACGACTTAACCAAACAAAACATTGTCAAGGACTATACTATAGCACGCAAAAATACCTTTCCAACAAGCTATAGTATGACTCGATATAATGAATACAACTAGAACTACGCGCTTACAACGACACCTCGCGGAAATTCCGCAGGACTTTTTTGACAGCCTAATAGATTAACACTTTGCGCTCACGAGATTTCTCGTGTTTCGCGTCCTATCCGTTGCGGACCGCTCACAAGATTTCTCGTTTTTGCGTTCCTTTTTTACGAACTTGTGTGAAATTAGCGGATAAAAGTTATATCCGCATGATTGTTCATCAAGTAACAACCTTCAAAATTATACTCATTAGATAGAGAATTGATTCATTCATCTTTCCACATAATTATTTGTTTTCTTGATCGTGGCAGAGAAAAGCTATAGACTGGAACGTGAGCATGGGTCAATATAGGAAAATATACAGAATTTTGAAAATCAAAAAAAGTTGTTCAAATAGAGTTATCGAAGTTATTCGATAGAGAAATATTTTACCTATCTTCCAGCCACAATTTTATTAATCGAAAAAGGGTATGAGAAAAGTTATAAGCCAAGTTGTATAGAAGAAATTAATTATGAGAAAGAAAAAAAAACACATTCTCGAAATAGCACTTATTCGATATAGAATATGTTTATCTATATTTAGCAAAATTTCCATTGGTCGGAAAAGGGTCTAAGAAAAGTTATAGCCCAAAACCTATACAACTTGTATGGGGGAAATTAGTTAATTCAAATAAAATTTTAAAAAGTTATTTGAAAGGACCCAAAACACATTTTTGAGATAATACTCATTGGATAGGAATACTTTCATCCATCTAAAGCCAAATTTTGGTTGGCCGGAAAAGAGTCTGAGAAAAGGTATGGGCCAAAATGTATACAAGTTGTAGGAAGGAAATTGTAATTGTAATTGATCGAAAATGGAAATAGATTTTTGAGATAATACCCATTGGATAGGAATACTTTTATCCATCTTCAGCCAAATTTTCGTTGGCCGGAAAAGAGTCTGAGAAAAGGTATGGGCCAAAATGTATCCAAGTTGTAGGGAGGAAATTGTAATTGTAATTGATCGAAAATGGAAATAAAACTTTTTCACACTTGAAAAAAAACATTGAACAGAGTGCGAAGTCGAAATTTTTAGGCGATTTTTGAAATGCTTTAAAATCGTGAAATATCAACGCATGAAGATGGGATATAAATCTCTTTAATGCCGAATTTACATGGATTTACACGGAATATTTTACAGAGAAATTTGTATTTCGATGTATGTAGATGTAGTTGATAAAAATATCTGGAATAAATGAGAAATCGATTTCTTCCTGTTTTTTTTTCAAAGATAGCTAATCCAATTAACATTATCAACTATCTTTCATTTGATTTCTAGAACGTTGTTGTGGACCATTCAGTGCTGAGATATTATTGTATGAACGAAATATTTCGAATCCGTATTTGATAACAAATAGTTCAATAAATAACCATCGAAAAACAGTTTTGTAAACTCCAATAAATTCTATACATCCAGGATTTTTTTTAACGCGGGTGATAGAATTTTGTCATAATTTGTCGCGGTACACCATAGTAGATGTGCTTTGAGTATTTTCTCAAATTTTCATTTCCAAGCTTATTGAGAATGGGAAAAAAAAGAAAAACTCATTTTTTCACTATAGCTCTTATAGTGAACCATATACGAGAATTATCTTATTATCTGAAAAAACATCACAAATATCTATAAAAGGCGCAGGAACACATTTAAATACGAATTATAGTAGTACTGAATCTCTAAATCCTCAAAAAAAAGCAATATTTCCTGATTTTTTTTAGTATTTCGAATGATGAATTACATAGGGATTCCAAAAATAGGCGAAATTTCTATACAATAGAAATTTTTACTTCCTTTTTACTTTCAACTTCCTTACCCAGCCAGACCCTTTCCCCCGTACAACCCATGAACGTTTTGCCCAATAACTTTTCTCATACCCTTTTCGGACCAATGAAAATGTGGCTAAAGATAAATAAAAATATTCTTTATTGAATGAGTTCTATCTCGAGAATGTGTTTTCGGTCCTTTTAAATAACTTTTTCCAATTTTTTTTAAAATAAATAATTCCTCCCACACAACTTGGCCTATAACTTTTCTCAGACCCTTTTCCGATTATTAAAACTGTGTCTGGAAGATAGATAAAATATTTCTCTATTGAATAACTTCGATAAATCTAATCGAACTTTTTTTGATTTTCAAAAATCTGTATATTTTCCTATATTGACCCATGCTCACGTTTCAGTCTATAACTTTTCTCTGTCACGATCAAGAAAAAAAATAGAATTATGTGGAGAGATGAATGATTTAATTATTTATCTAACGAGCATGATTTTGAAGGTTGTTACATGAATGAACTATCATTTTATTTCAACTGAAAAAAATCATTATTCATTAAATCCAGCAACACGTTTAACAGAAACTTGCACGCAACAAAAACTTTTATCCGCTGTACTTTCATCCGCTAAATTCACACATAGAGGCGAATGATATACAAAGTTTAAAGCCTCTTAATAACTTGCAAGCAAAGCAAGCAACTTCACACAAGTCAAAACGTGCGGTCCCAGGCGTATGTCTTACAGATTTCTTCCCGGTCCTTAAAGTGTTAAAACACTTTGAAAATAACTTTTCCGATAGTAAACAGTAATTTAGGTAGACGGAGTTGGATTTATTGTCAACTGTGCATATTAGCTTTTCCTACTTTTCCTAATGTTTATATAACATGCAATGGTTTAGCTTGATATAATTGAAGATATCACACACTGCTCAGTTCCTAAAGGGAAGTGAAACATTGTGTCGCAAGCTCCACCCCTGTTTTATTATCCTTCCTGTATACATACTAATAGTTGGCCCGCTGCGAAACGTTCAATGCGTAAATTATCTAAAACCGTCAACTAAAGGAAGAAGAGCAAGGATTGAAGCAGAGTAATAACATCAATATCAACAAAGCAGCAATACAAACAAAAGAACAACCTCAACAGCAGCAAGAACACCATCAGCAGCAGCATCATATGTAGCTAACGAGTTTAAATTTTCTTGTCACAACCTTAACGGAAATACATCGCGTGTCTTTATGCTTCGCACAAGAAAAATATAAAAAAAATATGGCAGCCTCTATCTTCAAGTGAGTTTAAAAAAAAATAAATACAATCAATAATTACGAAAAAAACCATTTTTTTTCGCAATTATAATATTTTTTCAAGAATATTCATAGGCTTTAATTTGATATGTTAATCATCTCAATCGGTAGTTCAAATGTCATAAATTTTCGAAAAAAAACATTTTTGAAAAAAAGGGGTGTCTAAGCAATGATTGTTGCGGATCCAATTATTCACTAGCGCCTAGGCACCTTCTTTTCTCGTTTCACCAACTAAAAAAAAATTCAAAACTTTTCTTCGTGATTTAAACTCGCTCAACACCTTTCGCTATCAATTGCATCTTCTCTATTCGGTTTCTATTTTGCTACTATTTTTTGTTTCTCTAATGCTGACAATACACAGATCCAACAAAACCATCAATAGAGGTTTTGTTGTATCTGTGTATTGTCAGCAAGGCGTGTTTCATCTCCTGTCTATAGTTTCGCACAGTGGGTGCGGTGTGTAAAAATGATAAGTATGAAATTGTGTTCTTATTTGTATGTATTTGTGAGTATAAAGACATTCCATGCCAAACCAATATAGTGGTTCTCAGATTTTCGTGAAAAGTGGTAATTTCCCTCTTTATCACAAAACATTAGACCCGTATTTTTTATTTTTTTCGTTGGGGTACCATTTCCATTTTAGGGTGGCTCGAAAAATCATTTATTTCCACTTTTTCCAAAAATGCCTTTTTTCAAATTCATAGCTTTTGAACCGCTGAATCGATTTAGATGATTTACATATCAAAAGTAATAAATTTTTGTGTTGGAAAAAAGGGGCAAAGATGATGTTTCGAATAACCGGTTGATTTTGAAAAATCATATCTCGAAAACGAAAAAATAAGCATCTCTGAAATCGAGATATGTTGTGTAAAAAATCCTCAGCTTTCAAGAAAAAAATATAAAAAATATAGCGCCCTATAGTCCAAGGCCATGAAAACAATAAAAAACGACTACAATCAATAATTACGAAAGTAAAATTCATTTTATTTGCCAGTTTAATACTTTTTTATAATAGAATAGCTCATTGCCTTCAATTTGGTATGTCGATCCTCTAAATTGGTTCAGTGATTCAAAAGTTATGAATTTTTGAAAAAAGTCATTTTTGGGAAAAAGTTGAAAAAAAAACACTTTTCGGTCCACCCTAAAATGGAAATGGTCACCCTAATGAAAGCATAAAAAATATGGGTCTAATATTTTGCAATAAAGAACAAATGTATATTAGGGTGTCAATGAAAATGGCCGTCTCGAATTTCAAAAAGTTACCCCATAAAAAATGTTCACCACCTCGAAAAACCACCCTATGCAAAATATCAGCTCAATCGGATTTAAGGGAGAGTGGCGCAAAGCAGTCAAAGTTTGAGTTTTTTGAAAATCGAAAAATCACCCAGGGGGGGAGTAAAGGAAATCGGGCTTTTCGAAAAAAACATTTTTGATCGCTGATGATTGTTGCGTGGACGTAGTTATTCTATAACAACACAAAGATGGTCAATGAGGGCCCTGACTACGAAATGTTGGTTTGCACGATAATACACCCTATGTAAAATATTAGCTCGTTCGGACTTCATTTACACAAACGTTAACATTTGATTTTTTTTGAAAAACGGAAAATCACCAAAAATCGAGGCTTTCAAAAAATAAGTTTGATGCCAACTGTCTTAAAATTGCATTAATCGTCGAGATTTACAGTTATTTCGATTTTTTTTTTTAAAGTTTATGGCACTTAGTCGTTTTTCTGCCTGAAAAATTGATTTGCGACAAAATTTTTTTTTGAGATAACAGTTTATCTCGACGTGTCATGCAATTTTAAGACATCTGGCAACATTTTTTTTTCAAAAAACCTCGATTTCCGGTGATTTCCGGTTTTCAAAAAACTCAAATTTTAACGTCTGCGACACCAGTAAATGAAGTCCGAATGAGCTAATATTTCGTATTTTGTATATTATGGTGCAAATCAATATTTCACAACAAGTTCCGAATGAAAAATCGAGATAACTATTTTTATTGGCACCCTAAACCATACATTTTGCTTCGAATTCCGAAAAAATGAATCCAGAGTATCGATTTTTGACAAAAAAAAAATTCTTTCGAGATGACACTAGATCTCGACGTTCCATTTGGCACGACATTTGGCATCAAAAACGTTTTTTCGAAAACCCCGATTTCCTTTACTCCCCCCTTGGGTAATTCCTCGTTTTTCGAAAAAACTCAAACTTTGACCGTTTGCACCACTCTCCCTTAAATCCGGTTTAGCTGATATTTTGCATAGGGTGTTTTTTCGAGGTGGTGAACATTTTGTATAGAGTAACTTTTTGAAATTTTAGGGTCGATTTTTTCCCATACATCCATTGGCACCCTACTGTATATACATAAAAATTTCATGTTCGTGGTCAAACTCCTCAGAAACGGCTCAAACGATTTCCATGAAATTCTGCAAAAAAAACTTGGTAGGTATGAGAAAAGGACGTAAACTATATATGATATCGCTAGGGTACCGACTACCGTATGTTTAATACCGATTAGGGTGGCCCTATGTAGAAAAAAAATTGAATAAATTTTTTCTATATTTTATTTCCTTATATTTGGCACAAAATTACATATAACCTCGGAGCAGTGTTGCCACACGTACAGATTTATCTGGAAAGGTACAGACTTTTTTCGTTATTTTTGGTACAAATTCTGTTCGGCACAAAGTACGGATTATCGTCAAAAAATACAGATTGGTACAGATTTTTTCCGCGGGTGAAATTTCTTACATTTGAACATGATTACTTTTACGCCGCAGTATCGCTTGGTGTGGCAGCTTGAAACTTTTAATAAATGATAGTATGAAATCTAGATTCAGAAAAACTATGTATAAGCATCATCAAATACACGAGTGACGAGTGAATCGCATATGTGATATTTGTAGTAAATAAATGAGTATTTTTTTATGCTAATAAAATGGATTTTCCTCTACAACGAATATTTTCGATGGTACAGATGAGTAAGATTTTTAACCCTTCTGGTACATATTAAAATGTGGGAACACCTCAGATGTTCACCTCCATTTCATTTTTCAATCGCGATTTCAGTATTTTTATATAAATACGAATTTATTTACGTTGTTAAATGGCAGATGGCGCTAAATTCGCTTCATCGAACTTCCATCCGCACATGCAGCAATTCGGCTAAAGCCAT
The DNA here is from genome assembly GCF_029784135.1 of Toxorhynchites rutilus septentrionalis. NCBI lineage: Eukaryota > Metazoa > Arthropoda > Insecta > Diptera > Culicidae > Toxorhynchites > Toxorhynchites rutilus. Next base: position 100,304,797 of record NC_073746.1, read on the forward strand.
GCGTGTTCCCGACGAGCTGGAAGACTTTTTGAATGAACATAATGAATTATTGAAATTCTACATATCATACATGCTCGGATTGAGTGGCGACAATCACGTTATTGTCATCAATCCTGATGGATGAAACACCGACTGGAGAACACGTGTATACATTCAATGCGTATGTTGTTGAAAACATTGCTAGAATCATGGTTGATATACACCGTTCAAACGACGCTCTCCATCTTCTTCTTTAATGGTACTGACGTTCTTGATGTTCCTAACGTTCATCATCTCAACGTGGAATTAATTGCGAACAATAAAGAGGTAGAGAGCGAACGACTGGGATTCTAGACAATCAGAAGCGTTGTGAGAAAAAAATACACTCACTTGTCACAGACGCTATCATGAGCAACTCCGACACAGCCTTTACTATTGCCAAGCCTAAACGCATGCACTGTCATGATATTACTGCACGTGTGTCGAAACGAAACAATGAATCAAATGAAGAATGAACTTCATTGCAACATAACACGTATTCGGTCCCACACCTTGTTGGATGTATTCGGTTGGATGGCAAAAACGAGGATTACCTCATATGCATATTTTTAATTTGGATAGTCGACAAAATACGCCCTGAGGAAATCGATAGTGTAATTTCCTCAAAAATTCCAGATACGTCTATCGATTAACTACTCACCCGTATTCTGAAATCCGATCGAGTCAAAATTACCCAAATCGATTGCAATATCGCATTCTGTCATCCGTTCGACTGAAACTTGAAACGCAATGCGATATAGACGTCATTAAGTCCCGTGTTCAATTTCTGTGAAGCGTACATTGTTATGAATTTTCGAGTGAAATAAACAAAAATTATAAACGCAGTTTGGGTCTGTTGTGTGCTAAAGAGAACAAACATGTCAAATTCGTTAATGAAATATATCGAATTAACAAAAGAAATGGTTTGTGTTTTTTTAAATTTTTATCGGTAATAATCACCTTCTTCCTTGGTATGTCAAACACAAGTCACACAAGAGTCACGAACGTTTCACGTATGTGTAGATCGTTAAAACATTTAAACACGCTTACAATACATTAGTTATTTTTGATTTAACAACCAACATGTTCCCTACAAATAATTTTTATGACAGAACTACGTTTGCTAGTTATTTTATATGATTGTGATTAATTTAGGGGAAAAGACTACTTAAATTAAATTAATGTTGTCTATTATACAAAAGCGTTTTATTTGCGTTTAATTTTGGATGAGAAAAATGAACAGTTCATCGGGACTTGTTACGGTATTGATAGACTTAGTATTAGATTTGATAGACTTAGAATTTGACAATTCTTTCGGTATACCGATTTCAATGCTGCAATTGATTGCATTGGCATTCCGGTTTTGGCCTCCAATATTGCACTTATAGCAAACATCCCCCCCCCTCCCCCTAGGAGAGGGGGAAGGAGTATCTACCCACCAGAAAAACCCTTATTGCACCCTAAAACCTCAACATGCCAAATTTGATTCCATTTGCTTGATTAATTCTCGAGTAATGCAGAAATTTGTGTTTCATTTGTATGGCAGCCCCCCCTTAGAGAAGGGGGTGAAGAGTCTAACCATCATAAAAACATTTATTGCACCCTTAAACCTCAATATGCCTAATTTATTTTCATTTACTTGATTAATTCTCGAGTAATGCAGAAATTTATGTTCCATTTTTAGAGAGGGGGTAGGGGTCTCAAACTATCACGAAAACCAGACAGAAATATATATATATATATATATATATATATATATATATATATATATATATATATATATATATATATATATATATTTATATATATATATATATATATATATATATATATATATATATATATATATATATATATATATATATATATATATATATATATATATATTTTGTAGATAATCGTAAAATAAATAGAAACAGAAGCCAGGAATATTTCATGAAAAAGAATTGTTAATAAAAATGGTTTGTTTGCTTGGCAAACATTTTTTTCATTAAATTTTCCAAAACAATTGGATAACATAGAAAATAATATCAAAATAATATTCAAAAGTGGTGTACAAAACTTTAGAAATTGTCAATCACACCATTTCGAAATGTATTGTTGAGAGAAAACGTGTTTTCAAATTTAGACGGATTAAAATTCAAAAATTGCGTTTACTTACCAATAGGTCATCAATTCCAGCACCTCATAAAATTCCTTCGGTATCCTCGAACAACTCATTGTTTCTCAAAAGTTCCTCTTGGTGCGTTTAACTTGCTTTGACTTAAATGTGTTTTCCTCCTTAACTGTTGTTGAGGACACTGTAGTGCTTCTATCGCACAATATATGGAATTTCACAAGAGTGCAAGGCAAATATACATAGTTATTACATATTTACATATACATATTTAAATTGACATGCTTTGACAGTTATTTTACTGACATTACTCACCCGTATTTTCATCACAAAGGTATTGAGATTGGCGAGAAAAAAAATCCGAAAGTACCATAGTTAATATGGAGAAACATATGGATATTAAAAGAGAGCATCTAAATTTTTTATTAGGTAATTCCAAATGAAATCGACAAATGACAAAACATAAATTAATTTTTGATTCGAATGAAAGTGTGTATTTCGTTTGGGTTAGAAGAAATATGAGTTTTCCACAGCAATTGGGAATTTTTTGACTCAAGCGTAACTTTTGAAAAGGGCGTATCGATTTTAGTAAGAGAAATCTTTGATAATTTATATCTCAAAAACTATGAGTCGTACCGAAATAGTGTCTTAGAAAGAGTTGTAGAGTATTGATGGTTGAATATGAAAGAAATGTACACTGAGAAAAAAATTAGTACTCTCTTTTTATTTACAAAATAAAAATTCTATTTGCAATATCCAAAATACATATTTTTTATTTTTTTTTAAATTTTTTCATACAAAATAGAAGTCATGCAGAAAATTTTAAAAATGGGCTCAAGATGGTAGAACTATTTTGACGAATTTTGTGGAACATCGAATTTTTAGGAATTTTCGAAACTTCGAATTTTTGTATGTTAACAATCATTTTAGCTACAAATTATGAATCCTGATGTTATTTAAAACAAAAAAGGTTATTATCAATCTCCTTCTAAATGTAGCCATTCTCGAAATATTTAAAAAAATATTTCTAATTTATTGTCTTTTTTATAGTAAATAGTCCCTTTTAATATGTTTGTCGTGTTATACCGTCATGTTCATGAAATTTTATGAATTTGCTTAGAATTTCCAACAACTTTTCCAAATACATCATCATGGTTCATTTTTTGACTCAAGCGTAACTTTTGAAAAGGGCGTATCGATTTGAGTAAGAGAAATCTTTGATAATTTATATCTCAAAAAATATGAATCGTACCGAAATAATGTGTTAGAAAGAGTTATAGAGTATTGTTGGCTTAATTTGAAAAAAATATACACTGAGAAGGAAAATTAGTACTCTTTTTTTTTATTTACAAAATAAAATTTTAATTTGCGATATCAAAAAATATGTATTTTTTTATATCGTAAATTTTTTTTATGGTCATGTAGAAAAGTTAAAAAATGGGCCCAAGATGGTAAAACTATTTTGACGAAATTTGTGGAACATCGAATTTTTAGGAATTTTCGAAACTTCGAATTTTTGTATGTTAGCAATCATTCTTAGCCACAAATTATGAATTCTGATGTGATTTAAAACAGAAAAGGTTATTATCAATCACCTTCTAAATGCAACCATTCTCGAGATATTTAAAAAAATATTTCTAATTTATAATCTTTTTTATAGTAAATAATCTCTTTTAATATGTTTGTCGTGTTATACCGTCATGTTCATGAAATTTTATTAATTTTCTTATAACACGATGAAAACAAAATGAAAGACACGTCATTGTATTTTGTTTTACGAGTTAGTGAAGCGGCAAAGATAATGATGGGGTTTCAGGCAGAATGAACACATTTCAAATAGAAATTATGAATGAAAATTAACTTCTCCGTATCAAATTAATGTTCAATATGAATGGAAAACTTTGTTTTCTTCATGTGGTAAAATATAATGATCTCTTACAAAAAAATTATATTATAATGATAAATTTTAGTGAGAACATCGGAAAGTGTATAGAAAATGGGTTAAGACGTGCTTCAAGTAAATAAATAACGCCAAGTAAAAAAAATAATTAAGATTTTAACAATTTAAAACTGTCATCGGGCCGGCTAATCTGATAGAGAGTAGCAAACTTTGTTAAACATTAATTTGGTATCCCGATGTCAACACTGTATTGTTGTCATTGTGGTTACATTTATTGTCGTTTTCACCGTGAAGTGTATACGGGAGCAAGGCCTTATAATTCAACCCTGACATCGTTCAAATACTAACAGTACTGAAATATAGATAAAATTATACATTTCCAAATTATAGCATAGCGTTTATTCAGGTTTCAGGTTTGATTTCAAATATTTTTTCTGCTGCCTGGGTTGTTATTTGTTATTGGTCCTAATTTTATCGCTAACTGCTTTACGATTGAAAAATAATTGGATGCTCTTTTATGCTAGGCCGCTGCTATTATGCTAGAATGCTAGATGACAGGAGAATCACAAAAAGGTGTAGGGTGGAAATTCCGATGCAATGTTTCCCTCTCTTCGGTAATTGAACACAGGGCATAACAGAAACGGAAATATACGAAGAATCCATAATAGAAATTTTCGCTCAATTGAAATATGAATGCAACTATTAGTCAATTTTGAATATATTTGGCAACACTGTAAAAATATTGGAAATCCCATTTTTGTATATCTATCTTTGTCAACTGTTTTCCTCATCAACCAATCAGGAGTTGAGTTGCAAGTGGTCCGAGTTTGACAGAAAAAGTGGTCCGGAATCGGCCCCCTATTGTCATGTCTCGTCTTAGCTCCTAATACCATCGCAGAATATCAGATAACCCGTGTCATCAACTTCTTCACCCAAGGCGAAATAAGGGGTAGCTAGGAAAACAAAATCCCTGCAGCATACAACCCACAAGGGAGACACAAGCAAAACGTTGTTAATCTCAGCCTATAGTGCCGATCAAATCCTGTCACATTTCATTGACTAAATCAGAATTAGGCTGGTTAGCCAATGATGTTCTTCTCGATTGGTCGTTTGGGACAGAATGGGAGAGAATAAAAATAAAATCCACTATGCGAGCACACGAATGTGGGACTTTGCGGACTCGAGCGAGCAAACGATAGCATACCGATAATATTTATGATGGACAATTCGTTATAGGAAAAGAATTTATTTAATTTTGCCACCGTGTGCTCTGCACCGTCATGTCTCACCGGGAGATTTATTTGCTTCGTTTTTCGCACCATGAATCTTGCTTTACGACGCATGAAGATCGTGGCCTGGGACATTTTTTATTGGGTGCGGTCTCGAAGGTTGAATAAAAGTGAAACGCCACCGTCGGACGAGCTCGAAATTGGCCAGACGCGCTAAATGGAAACTCAATTAACCCAAGATGGTGACAAGGATTTCGTGGATCAGGTAGACATTTGTTTGGTAATCAAACCGAATTGGGTGGGACAGACGATATCGATTAGCTGAAATTGGTTATAAATCCGCCGAGGTTGCACGATTATATTGCGCCTCGAGGAATTGGTTAAATCATAAAACGGCCTAGAGTGATATTTTTCTCGTCACAATTCTTGGTAAACAAGTCACAGATTAAGGCTTCGTTTATCAATCTTTCTGAAGGGCACTTGAGGCGACTCTAAGCTACTGTCTTGTTTCCATTTGTTTGCCACTTGTTGAGCTCATGGGATTATAAATTTGGCTTTCACTACGATACATCATCATCGTTGACTGCAGCAAGTGGGTGAACTATCATCCAGAGGAGCGTTCAATATTGAATAAGTGACGGAGCAAGAACGAGTGGGAGATCAAATGATTCCATACCGGTTCGTTACAGTCAGTTAACGACATACGGCAAGTGACTTCCATGTTAGCATCCCACACAATAAGCAAACGGTCGTACCTGTGCGATGCAGCCCAGGACACATGACTGTTGCATTGGCATCGTGTATTGTCAATATATGCTCCTCTTGCGAACGTGTGACGTGGGCGACATCAAAGCGAATGGATGTTCCCTAAAAATGGTACAGAGAGAGTAGTGTAATCTATTGGATCTCAAGGATGATGCTTGCATTTAATTTCAAAAATACCGGAAGGAATGATCACCGATGAGCTATTAATGGCAATCAAGGAAAATGGCATTTCCAAAATTCATTTTGTTTACACTTTTCTCTGCTCAGAGTAAACAAGTAGAGGTGTACATTCAATCTCTATACCAACCAGCTGTGATCAACTATAGTCAATAGTAATATTAACTTTATGATTGTCTAAGACTCTTCCCACAGCACATCTCAAACTCTTCAAATTGTGTCATGACAATTTCGTATGTTGGAATCTAGAAGAAACATCAGAATCCCGCTGAGGTACGCATTTTGAGGCGAGCAACAATAAACTGTTTACTTTATTCTTTCACGATTCACAACAAATGAATGCATTGGTGGTTTGATGAATGTGTTCCCCACATTCATGTTTGCTTCCTCATTCCCTTTGCCACTCTGTTATAGCGGGTATAAGCTATTATAAGGAAAGCACATAATTCATGAACTCCTTCCAGGGGTTGAGATTTGTCCGTTCATCTTTACACGGAGGGGATAACAGTTCCCGCGGAAGGGTAATAATTTCCGGATCAACATCGGGTCTGTGCTAGTTGTGATTACACGATGGTTACCTATTAACTCCTGGAAGCCTAATTGCCACATTTCAGGGAATGAACGATTGAAGACAATAGCGTACCATTGTAGTACTGAAAGTTGAGCTAATCTTTTGGCATTCTGATTTCATATTTACCAGGTGTGAAAGTTGAAATAGTTCTATTTTTTACGAGAAAAACACATAATTTTTAAGAAACCATCAACATATTTCTATTCAAAGTAATCAATAATTGATTCTACACATTCCGCACATTTTTAAGGTTACTCATTTAAATTGAATAAAATAAAACAAAAATTGTGGATTTCTTCCCAATTTTTTTTTTAATTTTTGCTTCGACGAAAACCATTGACCGACCCATTTTCGGCATCTTTATACTCGGCGAAGTGCTGTGTCCGAAGTGTCCCATTGAAGCAAAAAGTTTACAATCTGACTGAGCCAGGTCTGCAGAATACCGCGGGTGCGATAGTCCGTTGCTCGTGAGGAACGGACACCCAATAGTTTTTAATAATATACTTCAAGTTTATAAATACATTGTTACCTTCACTAGATTTGAAACTCATTGTTGAAAAAAAAACAATATTTATTTTAAGTTCACTAGCGGCCCAATTCTATGTTTTAATAAGTTTACCGCAAAGTCATTGGAATAGCTTTGCTGTTGCACTCAAACAGACTCTCGCAACTTATTTTCTTTTCTTTTATTCAATGTTTCTTTTTTAGTCCAAATATCTCTATGTCTCGAACATCTACTCTTTCTCTGCGATCAATTGTTGCTCTTCCAATTTTGACTTTGAATTTCAACTCTCTACTCTTCATTTCCTACTATCTACTCTGTACTTTGTTCTCTCTTCTCTCTACTCTCTGCTCTTTATTTTAAACTTTCCACTTTCTCTCCACTCTCACCACTCTCTACTCTCTACTCTTTCTACTCTCTTCTTTCTCTAATCTCTATACTCTTTACTCTCTCTATTATCTACTCTCTACTCTCTACTCTCTCTACTCTATCTACTCTATCTAATCTATCTACTGTCTACTCTATCTACTTTCTACTCTCTCTACTCTCTCTATTCTCTACTCTCTCTACTCTCTCTACTCTCCCTACTCTCTACTATCTACTCTGTACCGTCTCTACTCTCTACTCTTCACTCTCTCTACTCTCTACTCTCTCCACTCTCTACTCTCTACTATCTCTACTCTCTACTCTCTACTCTCTACTCTCTACTCTCTACTCTCTACTCTCTCTATTCTCTACTATCTCTACTATCTCTACTCTCTACTCTGTACTCTCTCTACTCTCTCTACTCTCTACTTTCTACTTTTTTTTGGCAGACTTATCTCACTTCTTAACTAGGCGAACCTAGCCAGAATTTTCACCTGCCCCCGGGCTTCTGAATGCCAAAGGGGGACTAGGCTCTGCGGAATGCACGTATCTGCATGCTCGTGCTGTTTCAGTCCTGACCGAGAAATTGTCGGACAATCGCGCAGGTGCTAAGGATGACCGACTTTTGGATGCCGGCCAATTCCTTCTCCATATTCAACACCTTTAGCGCTTCCAGAAGTGTCTTCGGGACAATTCCAGTTCCAGAGAGAACGACTGGAACAATTCTTGGGACCTCCCTTAGCCCCCACAGTTCCTTGAGCTCCACGGCCAATGGTCGGTACTTGCAGATTTTGCGACCGTGGGTCTCCTCCAGATTCTGGTTCAGTGGAATAGCGACATCGATGATGGTGACTTTGCGGTCGCTCTTGTCGTAAACCATTATATCTGGCCAGTTGTGGTGGATCGAGAGGTCGGTCAGAACAGTGCGGTCCCAGTACAGCTTGAAACGGTCATTTTCCAGGACAGGTGCAGGCAGGTACCGGTAGTTTGGTACGTTGTCTTCCAGTAGAGCACATTGCAGCGCCAGTTGTCGATGAACAATACGGGCCACGTTGTTGTGGCGCTCGGTGTAGGCTGCGTTGGCCAAAACGGGACAGCCTCCCATAATGTGCTCTATGTTTTCACCTGGTTGATGGCACATCCGGCAAATGTCATCAACGTCTTGATGCCAGACGTACCGCCTGCAGTTTCTCGTCGGCATTATCCTGTCCTGGATGGCTATCATGTCGGCTTCTACTACTGAAGAGAGTTCACCACGCGTTAGCCACAGATTAGATGCGGCCTTGTCGACGTGTGGCCGGTCCAGTTGATGGGGGTGGGCACCATGCACTGCCTTCTGCTTCCAAGCTGCAATCTTCTCCTCCACTGTCTGCAGATTGCAGTTGAGTTGGTACTCTGCTTGCGCCAAGTGCAGAGCGCTGTATCCTCTGTCGGCGGCGCAGACAGCCCGGTATAGCGCGTTTTGGTTGGCGCGTTCTGCGAAGTACTCGCGCAGTTGTCGTACCTGGGCAACACACAGTGCAGATATGTCGACTATTCCAAGTCCCCCTTCTTTGCGTGGCAGTGAAACTCTCTCCAGTGCCGATTGAGGATGGTGCATTCCGGCCTCTTTAAATGCTTTCCTCATCCTCCTCTCAAGGTCCTCTAGGTCAGTTTTGCTCCATTTGACTACACCAAAACTGAAGGTCAGCAGGGGAACCGCGAATGTGTTGATCGCGCGTACCTTGTTCCCCGCGTTGAGGAAAGTCCTCAGGACACAGTTCACTCGACTCAAGAACTTGTCTCGCAGCTCCGTCTTGATGTCGGAGTGTTTTTTTTTTTTATTTTTTATAGAGGTGAGGAACGCTCTACCAGCCTTATCTGGGAAGGGTTAACCCAGACGTCGAGTGGGGATCGCACCCACAAAAACCAAGCCCTCTACTCGTTGCCTTATTCCCCCTGGGACCACATCTAGGCGACTACTTCAGGGGGCGGCTGTGCTCATGCACTCTTCGAGTTTTCAACGCTGACTAGCGTTGTCCTTCCCTTTTTCTCAACATTTTTTCTCTCTATTCGCTTTTCATTCCACTGCGCTCTACTTTCTACTCTCTCTACTCTCTACTCTCTACTCTCTACTCTCTACTCTCTACTCTCTCTACTCTCTACTCTGTACTCTCTCTACTCTCTCTACTCTCTACTTTCTACTCTCTCTACTCTCTACTCTTCCTACTCTCTACTCTATTCTATGCCTACTCTCAACTCTCTCTACTCTCTACTCTCTACTCTCTACTCTCTACTCTCTACTCTCTACTCTCTACTCTCTACTCTCTACTCTCTACTCTCTACTCTCTCCTCCCTACTCTCTCTACTCTCTACTCTCTCTACTCTCTACTCTCTCTACTCTCTCCTCTCTCCTTTCCACTCTCTCTACTCTCTACTCGCTGCTCTAAAAAAACGCACACACAAACACATACACGCACATGCACGCACAAATGAACACATGTACACACGCAGACGCGCACAGTCTCACGCATATTGGAGGCGACTTCAACGCCTGGGCGGTGGAGTGGGGAAGTAGATGCACCAACATCAGAGGGTACAGTCTACTGGAAGCTCTAGCAAAGCTGGAAGTAACGTTACTGAACGAAGGTACCACCAGCACTTTCCGGAAAGATGGGCGCGAATCCATCATCGACGTTACTTTTTGCAGTCCGTCGCTGTTGGCGAGTACGGAGTGGAAAGTGTGCGAGTCGTATACGCACAGTGATCACCAGGCGATCCGGTACAGAATCGGTCAACGAAACCACGTGCTAGTTCGGAGGACAACAAGCTGTGAGCGGAAGTGGAAGACGAATGCTTTCGACGAGGACCTTTTCGTCGAAGCACTTCGTCTAGATAGCGGAGTTTCAGATTGGAACGCAGAAAAGTTGACAGATCTACTGGTGAGAGCATGCGACACTACCATGCCGAGGAAAGTTGCACCAAAAAATGGAAGACGCCCAGCTTACTGGTGGAACGACTCTCTCCGCAACCTTAGCGCTAGCTGTCTTCGAGCCAGAAGACGCGTTCAGAGAGCACGAAACAGTGCTGATAGAGAGGAACGTATTACGGTGTACCGAGCAGCTAGAGCCCATGGGGCAACGCGTATCGAGTCGTGATGGCGAAGATCAGAGGACCTGTGACGCCCGTCGAATCGTGTCCCGAGAAGCTGAAGGTCATTGTGGAGGGTTTATTTCCGATGCATGATCCTACGATATGGCCACCGACACCGTACGCCGAAATAGCTACCGAACGTTCTCAAGTTTCCAATGAAGAACTGGTAGCAGTGGCGAAGAGACTGCAGGTAAAGAAAGCGCCCGGCCCCGACGGAATCCCCAACGCGGCCTTGAAAAAGGCGATTCAGGCGTTCCCGGACATCTTCAGGATAGTGCTATAGAAATGCCTGGATGATGGTCACTTTCCTAAGAAATGGAAGATCCAAAAGTTAGTGTTGCTGCCAAAACCAGGAAAGCCCCCGGGGGTACCAACATCCTATAGGCCTATATGCCTGCTGGATACGCTCGGGAAACTCTTGGAAAGGATTATCCTCAACAGACTGACGAAATGTACGGAGAGTGACCATGGTCTGTCAAAGTTGCAGTTTGGATTCCGGAAAGGCAGGTCCACCGTTGATGCTATCCGGACAGTGGTTGAAAAAGCAGAGAAGGCATCACAGCAAAAGCGGAGGGGCGACCGACATTGTGCTATAGTAACGATCGACGTGAGGAATGCTTTCAACAGCGCTAGCTGGGAAGCCATCGCCGAGTCCCTACACCGTATGAAGGTTCCTGGGTACCTGTGCAGAATTCTAGGAAGCTACTTTCAGAACCGCGTCCTAGTCTACGAGACGAGCATGGGGCAGACAACGTTGAATATAACGGCCGGCGTACCATAAGGCTCTATCCTGGGCCCAACGCTCTGGAACGTAATGTATAACGGTGTACTGAATCTGAAGCTTCCCAAAGGCGTGGAGATCGTGGGCTTCGCGGATGATATCGCTCTCACAGTGGCAGGCGAGACACTCGAAGAGGTGAAGATGCTTGCAATCGAGTCCATCGTCTCAGTAGAGAACTGGATGCAAGCAGTGAAACTGCAGATTGCTCATAATAAAACGGAAGTATTGTTGGTGAGTAACTGCAAAGCCGTGCAGCGAGCGGAAATTACAGTCGGGGAACACGTGATACCTTCTAAGCGTAGATTGAAATACTTGGGGGTTATGATCGACGACCGGCTGAATTTCAACAACCACGTCGACTACGTCTGCGAGAAAGCAGAGAAGTCCATTAGCGCGATAACGAGAATAATGCCGAATAACGCAGGACCTTGCAGTAGCAAAAGACGTCTTCTGGCTGCTGTATCCTCGTCCATACTGCGGTATGGAGCACCAGCCTGGTCTGTGGCTCTCGAAACCCATCGGAATCGTAGAAAACTGGACCGTACGTTTCGGCTCATGGCGATGCGAGTGGCGAGCGCGTATAGGACGATCTCGTTGGAGGCAGTCTGCGTTATCGCCGGCATGATCCCGATTGGCATCACTCTGACGGAAGACGGAGAGTGCTACAGACGGAAGGAAATCAGAGGTATCCGGAAAACAGCGAGAGTAGAATCACTCTTGAAGTGGCAGCAGGAATGGGACTCGGCGGAGAAAGGTAGGTGGACGTATGGGCTCATACCGGTACTATCGACCTGGCTGATGAGGAAGCACGGGGAGGTGAATTGTCATCTGACACAGTTCCTGTCTGGACATGGCTGCTTCAGGCAATATTTGCACCGGTTCGGGCACGCAACGTCGCCACTCTGTCCGGAGTGTGAAGACGTGGAGGAAACACCAGAACACGTGGTATTCGAGTGTCCCAGGTTCACCGCAAGACGCGAGGGGCTGCCTGCCTGCCTTCATGACGGAACATAGTGGAGGAAATGTGTCGCGAGGAGGGCACCTGGAACGCTGTGAACAGTGTAATCGTGCACATCATGTCCGAGCTACAGCGGAAGAGGGACGACCAGCGTGGTAATAACCCCTGACCGTAGAAGAGAAACAACTGCGAGGGCTGCTGCAACGGACTGTACCCCACGAGAGTCGCTGTGACGGAGTGCGCGTTATGTTGGAGGGCACTGCCTAATCGGCGCTCCGTTGGGAAGAGAAACCCCGCGAGGGTGACTGTGACGGGTTGCGCGTCAAGTTGGAGGGCAATTCCTAATCGGTACACGTCTCGACGGGTAAAAGGAATCCTTTGCAACGGACGTGCGCGGCGGAGTACAACGGATTCGTAAATGAGATATACAGAGAAAAAGGGAAGGATCAACGCTAGTTAGCGTTGAAAACTCGTGAAGTGCATGAGCACAGCCGCCCCCTGAAGTAGTCGCCTAGATGTGGTCCCGGGGGGAATGAGGCTACGAGTAGAGGGCTTGGTTTTTGTGGGTGCGATCCCCACTCGACGTCTGGGTTATCCCTTCCCAGATAAGGCTGGAAGAGCGTTCCTCACCTCTATAAAAAAAAAAGACAGTCTCACACACAAAAAAACGCATCGCAGCTGCTGACTGCTCACTCTCTCACACTGTTTTTGATTACATCAACCAACCAACTAACCAAAACACACACTCCCGCAAACGCACACGCACACGTACACGCAAACACACAAACACGCACACACAAACACATACACGCAAATGTACACGCAAACGAACACACGCAGACGCACACACTCTCTCACACAAAAAACGCATCGCAGCTACTCACTGCTCACTCTCTCACTATGTTTGTGTTTACGTCAAAAATACGAACATTTACGACCGTTTACGACTGTTCACGACGATCGCGCTTTATTTTTTAGCGATTTTATTTATAGTAAGATTGTGAAAACATAAACATAAACAAAACAGAACCTTGAAACATAACATTTTTCAATTGAAATTCATTTTGAATTATTTTTAAGCAATTGTTTATTTTTCTTCCTCATCTTGGATTCGGTTCTGAGGATTCCGACGATTTGTCTTGGAGCACTGTTGTGGGGTTCGAAGAGACAGACGATGGTTCCTCATGAAACTAGAATCGCAATCTCTTCCTGCCAGTTTTGCAGCTTGATTGAATTCGTGCTGGAGGTTGTTAGCTTCCGCAAAAAAAAAATAGAAGTCTGCCGCAATCCGACACTTCGAGAATCCCTTCCGAAGCCTCTGTTGGGTCATTTGAGCATTTCTGGAGTGTATTTCTTCAAACCAGTTTTATTTTTGTGGGTCCCGTTAAACATTTGGTTGAAAACATTTTATAATTTTGACGTAGGATTACGTCTTTCGGGAACATATTGGGGTACAAATTGAAAAACGAATATCGATCGCATCGTGAAAAATGTCCAATTTCAAACGCGTATTGCTCAGTCATTTCATGACGGATTGATGAGATTTTTACATCAAAACATTGCGGCACTCTATAACAATTTTTCACCTTGAATAAAATAATATATATCATGTAATTAACTATCGAACAATTGTAAAATCTCAACCCCTATCCAAACGGTACTGATTGGTCGAAATTTCTTTTTCGCCTGCTTCGCTTCTTTCGTTCCCCGATAAGTCAAATATTTGCATGGCGAGCGAGTGGGGGGCGCCTATTTCTCACATACCAACTGATATAAAAGGACGGTAGCATTTTTGGATTTCTCATTCTCGTTCAACGCTCAGATCGGCAAACATCTGGGCTTCTAGTGTGCAGTGCTCTACAAATCAACCAACACCATACGGTGCGGCAAAGGAGAGGAAGCCATCGGCAACCAACGATGGATACGGTGCGGCAAAGGGAGCAAAGAAGAGGAAGCAGCGGAGAGCATCGAATTAAATCTAGTGTGCATTGCTGGTGCGCTCCTCTTCACATCAACAATTGGATGCGGCAAAGGAGGCAGAGGAGCGAAGTGCATTGCATCGCATCGTATCACACTCGCTATCCGTCGTTTAGCTCGTCGTGGTGGTGCCAATCAAACCCTCGCAAATCGACGCACAGAAGCCGATGGCGCCAAAGTCAAGGAAAGCATCAGTGAATCCGTAAAAGCTACCGCTCCCGAAACTGCTACATCCGACTGAAACGCAGCAGATTCCGTACAACCCATTAAACCATTCCAGTCCTTCTCAGGACTATCAATTTGTTTTGAAACAAAAGAGTTTATTTTACTGTTTTCCACTAACCACAAAAACTATATAAAACCGATCAAAAATACTGTTTATTTTTACATTTTCTACTAACAACTAACATGGAACGTATCACGTCAAAAACATACGTTTCATCAACCACCTTTTACTGGATTTGGCAAAAGAAGCGAAGGATATATGCATGCATGTATATAACGGAGCGCTCCAGTCATACACAGCCCGTTAGGGACGAATGACCTTTGGGTTAAAGTCCCTTCAAAAACAAGAACGAACGATACACATCCCGTATCAGACAAATGCATGAAGGAATTCTATAAAATAATATTTTTGCGGTGCCTTTGCGCAAACTACACGGGCGAGTAGCATCATAGTAGCAAAAAATGTCGAAGTTCGTGACATCTGGTAGCAATATTTTTCTTTTTTTGAATTATAGAGACTTTAAACTTTACGTTCATTCGTCTCTAGCCCTGAGAAAGCCATTGCGAAGAAAACTAGTTCATACTCTTTCTCGACCTACCTTTAGAAAGACATTTCGATTGTCGCTCAGCACTCCTCAGCAAACGAGTCTGCTTTCGGCGGCACAAAGCGACGCCATGAGCAATATTCATTTAGGGAGGCAGATTAATCTTCCATCGAACTAGTAGGCCCGAAGGCAGTTTTGAATTGATAAATTTTAAATGTATTTTTTTTTGACGTAGTATTACGTCTTTCGGGAATATATTGGGGAACAAATTGAAAATCGAAAATCGAGTACATCGTGAAAATTGTCTAATTTCAAACGCTTATTGCTCTGTAATTCCATGATGGATTGATGAAATTTTTGCGTCAATCGATTTCGGCACTCCATAACATTTTTTTTATATTGAAGAAAATAATATATGTCATGTAACTAACTATCGAACAATTGAAAAATCTCAACCCCTATTTTAACAGAAATACCCACTTATGATTGGTCGAAATTGACGACACATGCCGCGGGTCACTAAGAGAGACATCGAAACCAAGCTCCCCGGGGAAATCGGCATAGCAAATACATGAAAGTAGAGGGGAGCTTTCGTTCGTTCCTATCGAAATGTGTTCCCTAACAGAGACATCAAAACCAAGCTGCCTGGGAGAAATCGACATTGCAAATACATGTAAGTAGGGGGAACTTTTGTTCCTACCGAAGTGTGTTCCCCAACAGAGGCATCAAAACCAAGCCTCCTGGGGGAAATCGGCATTGCAAATACATGAAAGTATGGAGGACTTTTATTCCCACCGAAATGTGTTCCCTAACAGAGACATCTAAACCAAGCTGCCTAGGGGAAAACGGCAATTCAAAAAAGGAGAAGGGAGAACTTTTATTCCTACCGAAATGTGTTCTCTGTAATGTAATTCTTCAAACATATCCAAAATCAACAGAAAGTCTAACGGAATCCTACGTCAGCTATGCGGTCGTGTCTTGGACACAACCCTCCTGTGACTTTTTTTTTCAGAGCAAAACTCTGGTGCGAACTTTTGCCCTACAGCCACTGCGCACCTTTGCCCCACAAGCAATTTTTGAACTTAGTAATCAATTGTATTTCTTCAATTAGCAATAATCTCACCTCGTATGTTCCTCATTGGGTACGATATCGCCGCTGCGCAGAGCTATCTTTTGTGTGTATTTATTAAATAATTGAATAACTAGTGAATGAATGAAACTATTTACGAATTCAATTGCGAACAAATCTCAATTCAAGCCAATTCATGCATTATGCTAGTACTTATCGCAGCAAATATCAATATTTTGCCCAATCATCAAAAGGTTTGCGTAGAAGTTCAGTGAGCTGGTGTCATGAAGAGATATCTTCCAATGCAGTCTTAATCGAGTCAAAGCGTTGCATTTGTACCCTCTTTTGTAGACCGTGTTAGTAAAACGAATTCCGGAGTGTAAAAATGCATGGGGGTATAAAAGTATTACCGACTTGAATGTATCTGCAATGCCGATTTTCCCAACTTCTTGGTTTCGGTATCTGTATTGGGAAAACACATGCCGGTTTGCAAAAATGCAAGTGAGTACAAAAGTACCCGTAGTTTGCATCTATTTTGCAGTGCCAATTTCCCCAGGCTCCATATTTTTGAAATCTGTGTTAAGGAAACATTTCAATTTGCAAAAACGCAACGAGTACGAAAGTACCCGTTGCTTGCATCTAATTTGCTATACCGATTTCCACAGGCTCCATGATTTTGTAGTCTGTGTTAGGGAAACATCCATCCATTCCAGCGATCGTACCTCAATCGTTGCGCAATCATAACTGAGTGTATTTGGGTTTGGGTTTGGTTTTTGTGTAGCGACCCGGATGTGTCCAATTATTGCGACGCGGATGTATTTAGTTCATTTGTTTCCGTTGCGTTATTTCTGACTCCGAAAGACTATACCAACCTGTGCTGCATTTGATTATAAATATTTTAAACTTTTTCAGTTCATTCATCTCTAGCCTTGAGAAAGGCCCTTGGAAAAACTTTACTTTACTCCTGCACTACACCTCCACCCTCATTGCCTTGAGAAAGGCACTTCAGTTCGTCCAGCAACGATGTTGTCCAGTTGGTGTCCACACAAAGAATGAGTGGATTTCCGAGCGGGACTCGCTTATAGTCAGATTGGTGTGATTTCAATAGCCTGTTTTGAAAGCAATTTTAGGGTTATTAAAACGAGTTTCTGGATCAAAAAGTAATAAGCATATAACACGTAGACATTTTATCTTTCGAATGAAATGTTTATCATACCATTTCGTTCAGTTGTTTATGAGCTGTCAACGCTCAAAATCTCGTTCTGCGGCGTAACGCTTTCGTTTTGGAAACTTTGAACTTACACCCCAGTATAGAAATGAAAGACGTAGTCCTACGTCAAGATGTAATGGAAAAACCCATCGGCGATAATATTGTTTATTGCATGTTGCTAATTGCTAGCTGCTTATTGTTCCTGTGTGAGCCGTCTTGGGGTAAAATTCAAATGCATTTCTGACCAAAAAAATTATGTAAGAGGTCACTTAAATTTCCCGGATTCTAATTTTAATAAATTTCCCCCCTTCTACACAGATTGTCTGACAGAATTTTATTGGAAACCAAATCAAAAGCTCTCTTAATGTCCAGAAATACTGAAGTGGCTATTTATTGCGCAGTATCTGAATATCTCTGGAGAACGGTGCCAGGTAATCGTGATATTTTGAGCCGATTTTTCACCATTTCACCATGATTACTGCTATTGATAGCAGTTTAGAAACTCCTGATAGCGATGATCATATTAAATTTAAACAGTCAATGCAAGAGCGAACGAACACATATTTCCGTATTGTCACCAGGAAACGTCTGTTATCCTGCACTGCGTTCGAACTGAGTGCGTGTGAGTGTGTGCATTTAAGGCGACAAAAACCGAAGAAAACAAGCACATAAATTCTGCTATTTTTCATCCGAATAATGTGATTTTTATTGCGATAATGGTGCTTTCAAGTCGAAAATCGTCATTTCGGTTCGATTCATTCCTTCCTTCTCACATGGCTTTGCGTTGCCTGGCGAAGTTATTGAGGTGTTCTCTGAAGAAGTTCGTTACTTTTACGATTTATATTCTGGATTTTACACAAATGTTGCACCGGTATGTATGTTCGTTTTGTAAATCGACTGAAAAACGACTTCGTTTACGCGCTGAATTTCGGTTTGTATGAAGTTGGTTACCTGACGTATGGTTGCGTGTAAATTGGAAAAATCATGTGATGATTATTCAACGTGCAAAATTCGATCTGCCCACCTTTAGAACCCTCATGACAATTTATTCTGTTTGAAATGAACTCTTCCTTCAACCGAGTTATTGATTTGTTAGTTCAGGTGCCATTTCTCTGTGCACGAATTGCATAAATGTTGCGTAACTGTGAGCCCTCTTCGCGGATGTTAGAATTTTCACTTGAAAAATCGTAGCACATTTGCCAGCGATGGTTCGGTATTTGGAATTCAGTTTGGTATGCACGGAGGAGAAGCTTGGTCTAGTGAAATGTGGAGCAATGGGTACAAAAAGCATCACTTTCTTGTTAACTTCCGCTCAGCTCAGAGTCTTTCCACTATGCAAGGAATCCCCGGGAAGGGGATAGGACAGGATACCGGCCTTCTGAATGAAGGAAGAAAAAATGGAATAGAACTTGCTGAATGTGGCGCACCATGGGATGGCTATTGTAGCCCGCCAAAGCTCCAGCACCAGACACCCATACTGACATGCTATTCATGTATGCATTTTTGTGAGTTTGAACAAACGCGTGTTTCAAAAGAGATCGTTCTTTTTATGGCGCACCATTTGTTTCTGTCGGTGCTATTCTCATTTTACGGTATTCACGGCAGTTGGACTTGTGAAATGGTCGATGTAGCGGGAAGTCTTGTGTGAAGTGTAACAAATTATCCTCGTTTAAGGACGTTGGGTTCAAGTATAATTCGTGCTTTTCAATGCAAATGAATTTCGTTTTTCGGGCCAATTTTTTTCTGAATGTGTAGTTCTACGAATTATGCCAATTATAATTCTCTGACATTCATTTCGTTGACATAACTATAACTCATAGACAATCTTCTTCTCAGAATCACTATTTATTGTTTTCCACTGTTGTTTATACTGAGCCCCATGCAAATTCACTGCGATCTAAGCCCACTTGGGTTATATAAATGAGCGAACATGAATCGTGTTTTCCATTCTTGAATATGTTTCGCTTGCTCTTCAAACAACAGTCTGCCTCAATATAGCAACATCATTCCCTCTACGCAATACAAGATACACGATTTTACTGCCGACGCTGACAGCAGCCGTTGAATATTATGTTTTCTATTCAAACATTATGATTCAAAGTTTCACCGTCAAATGACTTGCCGCTATCCGTGATCCACGCTTCTTCGTGACAAATTGAATTCATTCGCTTTGCAATCATCGCGCCGCTTTCACCCGACGCGATGGGGCGGATGCTTTACATAGTCCCATCAAAATCCCATTACTTCGCTATCGACTCCACTTTGTCCGATGAGGATGGCAGATAGTTGAACACTTGAGTATGACGACAGCCAGTGGAAATAACTCCCAAGGAGCTTATCCCATATTTTACGCCAATGCAACAGCGGACTGACTGGCTGAGACGTATCGTGGGAAGTGGCCCCCGCTCGTCCCGTCCTGTCGCATAATCCCACCGAGGATAGAAGGATCGTTTGGAACATCAAACGCGATGCCACCCCACGCCTTTCATCAGCTAAACGCGCTTTTCTTCGTATGAATGCTGTGAAATTTGCAGCCCTCGTTCTTGAGTGCAGCTCCCCTCCGGGTTGGCGGAGGGCACGATATTGCGGCAGTACGGTATTGACATAAATGGTCTTGTATTAACGAGAAATTTCACGCCATTCAGTTACGATCTTTCGTCATCGTCGACTCCGCTCCGTCAAGGTGAAGATGGGTTTAATGTGAACCGAGCGATGTGTATCCAGTATGCTCGATATAAACGATGAATAAATTATGCCATTGTTCTGGAGGAAGGACTGCTGCCATCCGTGGTTGGGGAAAATAGTGCCACTTTTGTATCACGAGGACAGCAGCGAACAGGTGGTACCAGTCGGATGGCAGTCAATGGTTCTGGACTGGAGATTTTCGAATTCAACATTCCTTCTGTTGCATGTTTTATTTCTGTCAAATTGGCTTTCCCGAAATATGTTGAAGTTGATTTTTTGATTTTTTGATTGAGTTTTAGTTTTTTAGTTGTACCGAAACATAAGAAGGTTAAAATAGGGAATCATTTATAGAAAATTTTACTTTCAAGTCAACTTGTCTTAGGAGTTGGCCGAAACATCTCAGATTGCAGTGACACGTTGTAAGTATAAAGATGGTCATTTAAGAAACTTTGCACACTTAGAATCCGAAAGAAATCTTTTTTTCTAATTCAATAAGTTTTTTTTGTATTTTTTACAAAAAATTCTGACTTAAAAACTATAAGACCTACAAAATGTTGGTCCTTCAGTGACTTTATTCTGAATGTTAGAAATTGTTGAAGTTTTCATTAAAATATATATTAAAACAAACTTTAAACTTTTGCACTGATTTTTTTTTTCAAATTAAAATTAATGTTTCTTTAAAACATATTTAGTTTAATTCTCAACAAGGATGGTTCCAATCGTGTCAACGAGCACTCGTTGCATTCTCTTATTTGATTCATTCCACGTACACAATAATATGTTTTGAATCACTCACGAAACAGAAAACTGACGTGCCAACGAAAACACTGAATGAACACAGCGTGAGAGTCATCGCTTGGTAACTGTGTGCGGGTTCATCGATGCTCGCTTGTATCATTTGATGATTCGTTCGTTAGTTTCTGCCGTCGCTTCACGTTCGTTTCCTGATCCGATTGGGTGCTAACCCTCGAAGTTTCGGATCGAATCGCTTTGCGATAGATTTGTGTCGCGCTCAGAAAAGAAATGAATCACGAGGCAAAAAAAATCTACAAGTAGTAGAACAAGTAAAGTGTAATGAAAATGTAACTTTTCTATACGGAGTGGACATTGATAATGCTTGCAGGTGCGCACCTAACAGTTGTCGTGTAATAACTTTCAAAAGAAAAGCCAAACGGGTTCAGTTTGCTTACCAAAAAGTAACTATATACAGGGTTTTTCATTTCGGGCTTCCGAAAGTATACAGCCCTGCGCTGACAACCGTTTGACATAGCTGTCAACCAAAGCGTCATATCGTTAGTTGAATGTCTGCCATTTTACAATATGGATCGTTTTAGCATCGCACAACGTGTTAATTTTGTTAAATTATACTATAAAAATGATGAAAAACCGGCAAATGTTTTTCGAGCATTACGGACGGATTTTGGTCGTCATGGACGGCCTACAGAGCACACAATCGCTAATGTAGTACGTAAATTCGAACAAACTGGATCCGTAGCGGATATTGTGAAACCTGTGCATCATCGTAATGTGCGTTCGGCCGAAAATATTGCTGTTGTTGCTGCCAGTGTGGAGGATGACCCGACGCCGTGGAATGTTTCGATTCCACGGCGTGCTCAGCAATTGGGCTTGTCAAACACATCATTGTGGCGAATTTTGCATTTGGACTTGCACCTACATCCATATAAAGTCCAACTGGTACAAAAATTAGAGCGTGGTGACCATGGAATGCATCGGGCATACGTCGATTGGGTGAACGAACAACAGCAGCAAAATGCTGAATTTTCGCATCAAATTTTCATCAGCGATGAGGCACCATGCCAACTCTCCGCAAACTCTTGAATGTTGTCTTTCAAATGACAACATTCGTGAAGTTATGACCGAGATACCGCCCTATATGTGCCGAAAAGTCATCGAAAATTACCTATTCCGGATCAAGGAATGCGAGGAAGCCCTAGGTGGACATTTGAATTATGTTGTATTTCACACATAATGGCATAAACCAAACTTTAATTTGAAATAAAAGTTTCATCGAAATTGGAATTCTAAGTGTGTTTTATTTCAATTTACTTTCGGAATTTGAAGTTGGAAAACCCTGTATAACCTTCGAAACGCAATCTATAAATACTTCTAGTTTTGTTTGTCTAATATTTATTACAATACAAATTGTCAAATGCGAACTTTTGTCCAAAAGTGGGGGCACAAGTTCGCAGCCTATTGGGCAAAAGATCGCAGTTATTGAAATAAACTTTTGAGATAACTTGTAAAAAAATCAATGATTTATCATTAGTAGCGTGTGTAGGCATCATCTAAGAGGGGATGGGTTGTTGATTACTTGCTGATTTGTTGAGAATTTCGGAAAGGCATATGATGCATCCTCATGAAGCTTGGTCTCGTCCCTCTAGTTTTGTAACCTGGCTGGATCCATGCTGGACTCGTTTTGTCCAATGGTCTGCAATGGGTGATCAGTTCTTCAGACTGCTCACTCTCGACTAGAGATGAAATGGATATCCGTTAACTATCTGGTATCCGGCCTATCCAGCGAATATTTGCTATTCGGACGGATACCAGATATTAGAAAAAAAATCAATAATTTCTCATTCACAAAAAAAAAAAGTTATCGGGAGCCTCGCGTGTAAGATTTAATTCAGCTTGGTCTTTTTTGTTTCGTTTAATTTGATTTGTGGTGAAGTAAGTGTATCCTCTCTCTGATTATCTTCCTTAAAGACAGTTCCAAGTTTTGTAATCTCGAATGAAAATAATTTTTCGATGTTCTTTGCTTATTTGAAATTGTAGTACAGGTTGGACTCTATTATCCGGAATGTTGATATTATTTTCACTACGGATGATCCAATCTCTCGGTAAACGTAAAATAACTATGATTTGCACTGACTTATTTGTATATTGCAGTATCTTAGCCGGAAATTGACTAGCGCGCCATGGGAGGAAGAGTAATGTTTTGAAATTCGAAAAAAAAGATCATCGCCTTGTTACATCTCATGGACCAAAATATTATTCAAATGATCAAGCCCAACACAAGCAAAAGCTTGGCATCCAGGAGCCAAGAAGAGTTTGATGACATGGTTAAGCGAATCAACATTAGGGATGCTATGTTTTGTGTTTAACCGAGGCTTGAGACGAGGTACCGGTTGATCCCATTGCGAATTCATGGAAAATGTTGATATCACGTTGTCGGTTGTAAAAGAACGCATACTTTCGATTCTGCAGAAATTGATTGACATACCTGCAAAATGTAGAAAAATACTCTATGCTAAATATCGGCTCAATCGGACTTTATTTACTAGTGTCGCACAGCCATCAAAGTTTAATTTTTTTGGAAACTCAAGGAATAGTATCAAAATTTTTTTTTCGGGTGACAAAAAATTGTGATGACAGCAGGTCTCAACGTTACATGAAATTTAAAGACATTTGGCATCATCATTTTGACGTAGGATTACGTCTTTCGGGAACATATTGGGGTACAAATTGAAAAACGAATATCGATCGCATCGTGAAAAATGTCCAATTTCAAACGCTTATTGCTCAGTCATTTCATGACGGATTGATGAGATTTTTACATCAAAACATTGCGGCACTCTATAACAATTTTTCACCTTGAATAAAATAATATATATCATGTAATTAACTACCGAACAATTGAAAAATCTCAACCCCTATCCAAACGGTACTGATTGGTCGAAATTGACGTCATTTCTTTTTCGCCTGCTTTGCTTCTTTCGTTCCTCGATAAGTCAAATATTTGCATGTCGAGCGAGTGTGGGGGCGCCTATTTCTTACATACCAACTGATATAAAAGGACGGTAGCATTTTTGGATTTCTCATTCTCGTTCAACGCTCAGATCGGCAAACATCTGGGCTTCTAGTGTGCAGTGCTCTACAAATCAACCAACACCATACGGTGCGGCAAAGGAGAGGAAGCCATCGGCAACCAACGATGGATGCGGTGCGGCAAAGGGAGCAAAAAAGAGGAAGCAGCGGAGAGCATCGAATTAAATCTAGTGTGCATTGATGGTGCGCTCCTCTTCACATCAACAATTGGATGCGGCAAAGGAGGTAGAGGAGCGAAGTGCATTGCATCGCATCGTATCACACCCGCTATCCGTCGTTTAGCTCGTCGTGGTGGTGCCAATCAAACCCTCGCAAATCGACGCACAGAAGCCGATGGCGCCAAAGTCAAGGAAAGCATCAGCGAATCCGTAAAAGCTACCGCTCCCAAAACTAAACTGCTACATCCGACTGAAACGCAGCAGATTCCGTACAACCCAGTAAACCATTCCAGTCCTTCTCAGGACTATCAATTTGTTTTGAAACAAAAGAGTTTATTTTACTGTTTTCCACTTACCACAAAAACTATATAAAACCGATCAAAAATATTGTTTATTGACGTAGGATTACGTCTTTCGGGAACATATTGGGGTACAAATCGAAAATTGAAAATCGAGCACATCGTGAAAATTGTCCAATTTCAAACGCTTATTGCTCAGTCATTTCATGATGGATTGATGATATTTTTGCGTCAATCGATTTCGGCACTCCATAATAATTTTTTATATTGAAGAAAATAATATATGTCATTAAACTAACTATCAAACAATTCAAAAATCTCAACCCATATCCTAACGGAAATACCCTGATTGGTCGAAATTGACGACACATGCGGCGGGTCCCTAACAGAGACATCAAAACCGAGCTGCCTGGGGGAAATTGGCATTGCAAATACATGAAAGTCGGAGGCATTTTTATATTGCAAGTAAGGTGAGTGATACGATCCATTCTAGCAAAATAAATTCGAATTTGGAACTTCAATGTTGGTTGCCTCGTAAAATTTCATACCAATGATCGATCGTATATTGTGAAAAATTTAGCACAAGTATAAGCGAAAAATTATATATGGTAGCAGTTGTGTTAAAAATGACTTCATATATGAAACGATTTATTTCAATTTTCATTAATAAATACCAAGCGCTCGAGAACGGGTCGTTTGGTTTAAGCTGTCTGTTTTGTTGTGTTCATTTTTACTCAAGAAAAGTTTTTACGGCGAGAAAAATTGGAAAAGTGAAGGAACATTAGAAAAAGTGATTTTCCATATACTCTACATATAGTATTAGCTGTTGTTAGTCCAATTGAAATTCGCATTTGGTGAATAAACACTTAGAAAGTAAAAAATTATAAAAGAAAATTATCTTTTCCATTTCAGATATGTTTTCTCTATATTAAAGTAACATGTTTTTACTGATGAGAAAAATTGATAATTGTGTTCGGTATTGGTAATTATCTTATATTACATTGGTGAGTTTTTTTTCTTTATTTCATCCATACATAACACAGGAGGCATCTCGTCTAGGATCACAGAGGGCGATTTTCATCATATCTCGTTCCACTTCGGTATCTTTTATCTGATACGCACTATTCAACGACTGTTTACCATCCTTCTGTCATCATCACTTGGTGGAGTGAACAATTAATACCCAACAACTAGCCAAAACGGCCCTTTTCAGAGCGACCAAATCATTATCAAAGAGTTGGACGATGTAATTCTTCAAACATATCCAAAATCAACAGATAGCTTAACGGAATCCTACGTCAACTATGCGGTCGTGTCTCGGACACAACCCTTCTGTGACTTTTTTTTACAAAACTCCGATTTCATGCAATCTCCCCCTGGGTGATTTGGTTCTGTTGGTTTTCGGAAGACTCAAATTTTGGCGCCTTCACGACAATAGTAAGTAAAGTTCGATTGAGCTGAAATGTTTTATAGTGTATTTTTTCGAGGTAATCAACATTTTTCAGTAAGTCCCATTCGTAAATATGAGATGACAATTTTCACTGTCCCTCTAATGCACATCGTTACTCATGAATTTGTTTTAAGACCGAATCTATTCTGCGATAATATCGTAACATATGAAGATGCTAAATAGACATTTTTTGAGAATCCAATAAATCAAAGGACTATCCAAGCGGATTCAAAGATCAAAACCAAAATGCTCCGGATAATCGAGTTTCCGGATGATTGCGTCCGACCTTTACTTACTTTTTCTCGACTAGTATTAAAATTATTGGAATTTATTTAAATAAAAAGATATAATTGAAAAAGAAACTCCAGAAAATATGTGTTCTTCGCCTTCACTCAGTTTTTAAAGTCATGTAATTCACCCTCCTCAAAACAAAATTATTGATTATCGGTCTGGGAGACCAGACTTTTCTTCTTCGATATTTTCTTCTTTACGTTAGGCGTGTGGTCCTGATTTTTTTTGTCGTTTAAAGTTACCTGCTGGCGGTTTTCTAATTTCCTTTAATGTTGCTATTTTTCGAAAACAAACTACTGTGCCACAAGCATTTACAAAACTTGACATCTTTTATCGCATAAACAATTAGCCATATTACAAATCCCTGCTTATAAAAAATGTTTGTACGATATGCATCACAATATACAGACATTTGCTGCATTTGCCCCTAAAACGCTTGCTGTCGGTATGATAATTGTTCAAATGAGTGCAATCACGGGAAAATTATCGCTTGGCGATCCTTCTCTGTCACATCCGCACACAAATCCGATCGATTAAGAGTGAATGAATTTGTCTACCACATGTTCGGATTCGTTCACTCACTGAGTGGTATCGTATGATGTGATACCAACACATTGATTGAAGAAACTGTTTTTGACAAACTTTGTGGAACATCGAATTTTTATGAATTTTTGAAGCTTCGATTTTTTATATTAACAGACAATCATTTTTAGCCACAAATTATGAATCCTGATGTGATTTAAAATAAAAAAACTCTTTATCAACCTTCTTCTAAATGCAGCCATTCTCGAGATATTTAAATCCGGATAAATTTCCGGATCCGGATTTTTAGCGTTACGTAATTTGTGCACGATGCCTAATTCATGTCACGTTTTCCGCCACACCCGCTAGAACGGTTTTGTTCTTTTCTTTGTTAGTGGTAAGTGCTTTTTCGTTTGTTTACTATAAAGGTTGCGGAACAGAGTTTTCTCGGAGAGCTCGTCTTTCGGATGTTTGGGCAGCCTCCGAAATCGGAGATGGTTACACGAAGAACTGTTTGCCAAAAATTGTTGTTTTTGTAAAAAAAGCTCCATATAGAAGAAGATATTGTGTTTTCGGCAGAACCTAGTTTCGCGCCATTGCCTATATTGTATTGGTTGAACACCCGTTACACAGTTCCCCAAACTTGCCCAGGCGTGGCCTGTTGAGTCGTATTGGGTCATACTGTCCCAATCGATCGCAAACGGTCAGATTTGGGAAAGGATAACATTTTGATTTTGCGCCACGATAATGCACCAGTTCATCGATCGTTGGAAAAAGTCTTGCTCAGAAGGGACCTATTTTGAAGACAATAATTCAGGTTTAGATGATAAATAAAGCATTTTCTTTGAAAAAAAAAAACTCCCGGTATATATTTGACAGAATGTATGTATGCATCAATCAACATTTTTAACGCGCTTTGTCCCTTAACCATGTGAACTATGAAAAACGAATACAATCAATAATTACCAAAACAAAGTTCAAATGTTTTGCATTTGCAGTTTTTCTTCATCTTCTCTGTTAACGAAGATTCTCTAGTCCGTGTTAGGAAAACGATGTCTTGTGGTCTGCACGAACGCATGGGAATTGAAAAGCTTTCATTCAAACGCTCTTTGATAAATTAATTTTGGGAAAAAATAGTAGGGGAAGGTTGTCCTAATTCGACAGATCGTCCTGAACCGACCCCCTCTTGGATCTCGGGAATGGCGCTACCTACCGAATTTTTGGTAGTGCGAAATGGAAAGTGTCACAACGTTGACAATTTGATTGTACTGTGACCTTTTTCCTTCTCCCTAAATTCTAGTGTTTTAGCGTCGTTTTGGGTATTTGGGTGTTTAAAAAAAGTAAAAGATTGATTTTTGACCTATACGGAAAATAAGTTTAATGTGTTTTTAGTTATTACAAAACTAGGCAATTTAGATTGCTTATGGTCTGCTTACCAAAACAATCTATATAAATTGAATTTACATGTACCCCGTAGTACACGGTATTCCGTTCCGCATAAGCCGTTGTTTAACTTCCGGCCGTTGCCGATGGCAGTGAGCCTGTTAAAACATGTAGTTTTTTGTGCGAGGGATAGGGACCGCGCACAAAAAAACGCATTTAAAATAATCATACAGAACTTACCCAGTAACGTTTGCATTAAAAAATTGATTTTTCGGATGATGATAGAAAAAACTAAAACAGATAATTGAGTTTGATAAATTTCCCATGGATAAATAAATTTCCCATAGGGAGGTCTGTTCAAAAAGTATCGCGACTTTCGAATTTACGCGGGTTACGTATGTTCGATTCTAGATTTTTTTTTGTGGCATTATGTTGGTACTCATGTTCCTCATTTATGCTGATGGCTATTTTGAATGTTCAGTTAATTTTTGACAACTGCTTTTCTCACACGTGTTTTGGTTCATCTTCGATTTTTGCCTATTGCCTATCTCTAGAGAAATCCCTTCGTAGTGCTCAAGCAAAA
Source organism: Toxorhynchites rutilus septentrionalis (assembly GCF_029784135.1). NCBI lineage: Eukaryota > Metazoa > Arthropoda > Insecta > Diptera > Culicidae > Toxorhynchites > Toxorhynchites rutilus. Next base: position 100,333,555 of record NC_073746.1, read on the forward strand.
TTGGCTATGGCTATGGAAATGCTTAATGGAATGGGATAGAGTGGACCACTATATCTACAAGAGCTGTTCTAAAAGTATCACGACTTTTGTATACCCACGGATTACTTATATTCGATTTCAGCTGTTGACGTGCTCGGGTACGCTTTGCGTCGTTTACATCCTTTCGACCCTCCGAGTACATTTTGACGTAGGACTACGTCTTTCATTTCTATACCGGGGTGTAAAATCAAAGTTTCGAAAACGAAAGCGTTACGCCGGAGACCGAGATTTTGAGCGTTAATAGCTCTTAAACAACTGAACGAAATGGTATGATGAACACTTCATTCGAAAGATAAAATGTCTACGCGTCATATACTTGTTACTTTTTCATCCAAAAACTTGTTTCAATAGCCTTAAAATTGCTTTCAAGATAGGCTATTGAAATCACCAATTGGTATATAAGCGAACGCCGCTCGTAAACCCACTCAGTTATAATTGAACAGCGACTGGAGCATGTTGTCGCTGTTGTGATGAAGGTCACTTCGTTTATCATGAAAGCGCTGATGAACGGTGTTACCAAGAGCCTGTTTGTACACCTTAGGCCAGAAGGGAATCCATCAGGAGGAGAGTGATGCCACGGTTCCGCTTGAAACATCGGAGCTGCCGACACACACACATACACGCGCGGAATCCTCGTTGCTGAAAAATAATCTACCAGTTCCCCTGAGAATTGAAAAATACATTCATGCGAAAGAGTTTATTTTAATGTTTTCTATCCATACAACACTGCAACCAAATACATTTGGTTTTGTGATTTTTCAATCAATCGCAATTGACAGGAAAGCTTCTATTATTTTCCCCCATCAGTAGATAATTTTCGTATCCAATGTTGGATGCATAACATGAAAAACGGAAAAATTTTCACATCGCCAAAATCATGTAATATTCGAGTAATCATTTGCTTCTTACTCATATAATGCTGCGACCAAATACATTTCGTTTTGGATTTTTCGATCAAGTGTGATCAATGTAAGACCACGTCTTTCGGCAATTTATTAGAGGTGCAATGAATCATGAGGAATTCCCGCTCTACGCGCACTGGCAAACGATGTTTACTCAACAATTTCTCAAGTGAGAAATGTGTGTTGTGAGAAAGGATTAGCGAACGCAAAAACGACAAACGGGAGAAAGAGATGTTTGGAGGTTGAAGAAAATTGGCAGAAAACATCTTCATTTTATCTTTCGAATAATGTGATTCATACCACTTCGTTTTGCCAGAAAGAGATTATTGCTCAAAGGAGGAATCGAGTCCTCCGAGGAAATAACCCAGCGCAAATTAGAGTCGCCTATCGATTGCGGCATTCGTACACAAATAATTTTATAATGCAGTTTCATCAAAGTGATTTCTTCGATATGGGGAAATATTCACTACATAATGTCATGTGTTTCATATTCTTCATTATCAAATCCATATCCATGGCCCCTATCGGTATCGAATTATCATTGACACCACGATTTTCGCTAAATGCTCATTTCAGTTCGGCCTGCAAAAAACTTTTCTGAACTCTTATCCATCAAATTTGGAGCCCTGAAAAGGGCCGTTGATTATATGCTAAGCTAATATAGCACGCTCTCCACGGATACGATGGGCCAGCTGGATGTCCTTGGGCATGATGTGACGCGTTTTGCATGGATAGCACACAGATTGGTATCTTCGAATAGGCCTCCTGCAGCGTCATAACCGCGGAACTTTGAAAGCGCAAATCGGTTTTGAGGTCCTGAGCAATTCCACGAATCAAATGCTGCAAAGGTAGATGGCGGATCAGCAATTCGGTCGACTTCTGATAGCGACGAATTTCACGCAAAGTTCCCGGTCGATAGCGATGTGGTCACACTCCCCGCGGCTGGTGCACTTATCCGAGCTGCTTTCGTGGTGCCTTACCACCGAAAGACTAACGAGCTGTGTGCTTGGTCCCACACAAACGAGTCCTCACGGTGCGAGAGTAGAGTAAGAAATGAACGAAAGCAAAGGAAGCATCTTATTATAAGCCATAAAAGTCCAGAATGTAAACCCCACCCTCTTTATTATATAAGCTTACTGTATACTTACTTCGATGTTATTCGTTTCTCTCTCAGAGTAAGCTACGAATATAATAAGGGTGGGGTTTACATTTTATACTTTTATGGTTTATAAAATGATGCTTCCTTTGCTTTCGTTCATTTCTTACTCTACTCTCGCACCGTGAGGACTCGTTTGTGTGGGACCAAGCACACAGCTCGTTAGTCTTTCGGTGGTAAGGCACCACGAAAGCAGGTGGTTATCGAGTTAGTATTAACCACTGGTGGGCTTCGAGTATCGAGGAAAATCTGGAAAAAATTAATTGTTGCTGAAAAATACTCTGCCAGTTCCCCTGGGAATTGAGAAATACATTGAAGCGAAATAGTTTATTCTAATGTTTTCTATCCATATAACACTGCAATCAAATACATTTGGTTTTGTGATTTTTCAATCAATCGCAATTAACAGGAAAGCTTCTGAAAAATATTCTTCCCCATCAGTAGAAAATTTTCGTATCCAATATTGGATGCATAACATGAAAAACCTTGAGCCTCCAACGTAACGCTCTCGTTTTTTAAGTCACCCAAATATTTATTTATCCATTCATTCAGGATGGATTTAGATTCAACTTCAAACAAATGATCTCTAAATCAACGCTAGTCCTACGTCACCCTTGCGGTTATACCATAGATATAACCCACTTCCTGTTTTTTCGAACGCCGATAAACGTTGTTTCGCTCCAAGGTAGGTTCATCAGATGTCACAATCAACACTCGGAATGTGTTCGCGCACTTAATTTTGTTTTCACACAAAATTTTATACAGATTTTTTGATCCATTTTTGCAATAGGCAAAAATCGATGATGAACCAAAACACGTGTAAGAAAAGCAGTTGTCAAAAATTAACTGAGTATTCAAAATAGTCGTACTTGTCAGTGAGAGACATGAGTACCAACATAATGCCGCAAACAAATCTAGAATCGAATATAACGGGTGTTAAACAAAAAATTAAATTTTTTTCAATCACATATTCAAAAAAAAATTTTTTTTCATCGATTTCAGTATTTTTTATTAATAACATAATGTATTTTCTTCAAAAAAATGTCAGTGAATGTTTGAGTAAGGGCCGTAATCTGCTGTTCGACGCAACTTTGTCGCGATGCTCTCACAAGAACGTTGTACGGCACTTACTTCAATTTCCGGATACAATTCCGGATTCTTGTAGTCAGTTGCTTCGTGTCCTTGACCCTCCAATTGTTTTTATACACTAGGGCACTGAGTGAGCCAAAGACATCCTCTATTGGGCGGCACTGGGGCAAGTTTGTTGGGTTACGATCTTTCGGCACGAACGGTATCTTTTTCTCCTCAAGATACGCCATCGTCTTCTTGGCGTAATGGGAAGACGCTTTGTCCGGCCAGAAGACGTACTTCCCATCCGCGTGATGCTCGTTCAGGAACGGCAGCAGGATTTTATCGAGGCACTCTTCTCGATAGATTTGTTGGTTGATTGCCAGACCGCTCGGCTTAAACCAAGGCTTTGAAATGCTCCGGTCGGAAATGGCGATGTACAACATAACCTTTTTTTCAAACTTGTGCTTGAACTTGTATTTCACTTCAGGCGGTGTGGATGACTTGTCGCTGGAGTAGTAATTATCATTTCTTGGAATATGCGTTCTGGACAGCGGAAAATAGCTTTCGTTGTCCAGAACGAAAGACGTCCCGCGGTATTTCTTGGTCATCCACCGACACTGTGATTTAACCGTCTCAATCTGCTCCTCCGTGTACTCCGGCGACCTCGTCTTCTTCCTGCAGACGATTCCTTCCATCTTGAGGGTCCGATGGATCAATACGAGGGAGCAGCCATATTTCCGACCGGCGTCACGCAGGCTGGTTGCGTCCTTGTTGTCAAACAACTTCTTTAACGATGTCTTCTTCTGCTTCGTCATTATCGTCACCGGATGACCACTTCCGACCTTCCGCTTTACGTTCAGGGAACCCAGGATACGATATACCGTACTGACAGGTACATTTTCTTCCTTAAAATGTGCCACCGTGAACTTTTTTCCTTGTTGGAAATGCGTTTCGTAGAACCGTACAATGCGTTCGCGGAGCACGTGCTGTTTCGACGCCATCTTTGCTTTGACTAAATTCAAACTAGCAAAACCAAACACGCCTACTGTTTCTTGGGAGCCCAAGGAGCAATTTTCTTGGAGAAAGAAAATTTTACGCTCTTTATTTGAGTTACTGAAAGGTATTGAAAAAATTCTCATTTTTTATTTAACACCCGTTATAGGGTTGGGGAAAAAGAAATGGCGTATTTCTGATCGAAATTTGACGCTTTTTTTAACATACTTAAAATTATCCAATTTAAGTCAAATATGCGCCGTTTTGTTCGCAAGCTTGTTGCCATTTAGAAGGCTACTTCATTATCCCCCCCCCCCCTTATTTGCAAAAAACTCAGACAGTCCGTTTTCGCAAGCCTAGTATCTCCAAGAGCGTTTTGCATGGACCGGAAGAGATGATAATCACTTGGAGCCAGGTCCGGACTATACGGTGGGTGCAATAAGACATCCCATCCGAGCTCCCGTAGGTTCTGGCGGGTCATCAAAGATGTGTAAGGCCGAGCGTTGTCCTGGTGCGAAAAAACACCATTCCTATTGATCATTTCTGGCCGCTTCTTGTCAATCACCTGTTTCAAACGGTCAAGCTGCTCACAGTAGAGAACCGAGTTGAGAGTCTGGCCATAGTTGAGCAGCTCATAGTGGATGGTTCCCTTCCAATCCCACCAAACACACAGCAAAACCTTCCTGGCCGTCAATCCGGGCTTGGCGATGGCTTGGGCCGGCTCACCGCGCTTCGACTACGACTTTTTTCGCTTTAGGTTGTCGTACGTGAACCACTTTTCATCACCAATCACCATCTTCTTCAAAAATGGGTCGAGTTCGTTCCGTTTCAGCAGTGCATCGCAGGCGTTCATTCGGTCTAAGAGATTTTTTTGCGTCAACTCGTGTGGCACCCATACATCCAGCTTTTTTTGGAATTCAATCCTCTGCAGATGGTTCCAAACGGTTTTATGGTCTATACCCAGTTCCTGGCCAATCGAGCGAGTGCTCACATGCCGGTCTACTTGGATGATTTCAACGATTTTATCGGTTTCCATGACGATTGGCCAACCAGTACGGGATGTATCTTCGACAGCCACTACACCAGAACGAAATCGATCAAACCAACGCGGTGCTGTGCGAATCGTTACAGAATCGGGTATATAAACTACACAATTTTTTTCGGTCGTGGACTCAATCTTTGACGCACTATAACTTGAGACTGAAAAGGACAATCACAACACTGTTAAAACGACACTTGTAGCACAGATTGTCGTCTTTAAATAGTCGTATAGTATGACCCGATGCGATAAGTACCACACAAGATATGTTTAAGTGTTGCCATATATTGATAATATACAACATTTCTTTTTCCCCAACCCAATACGTAACCCGCGTAAATTCAAAAGTCGAGATACTATTTGAACAGATCTCGTATTAGCTTACTTGCAAAAAAATCGACGCCCTTGCGAGCGGCCTTCCGGCAGTAAACCGGAACATTCGCCATGGCGGACGAAAATATGCGTGTAGGCATGTTTTTGAGTTATTCCTTCGTTTTATTTTATTCTTTTTTTCAATTCCTTCTCAGTTTTCGCGACAAAATTGTTGGAGAAGATCTTACGCTTCAGGTTTGCCCAGAAACGTCCGAACGCTCTTTAAAAACTTCTTTGGAATTTCTGCCAAATCGAATGCGTGCATCTTCACCGGCCATGATGATCCATGCACGATATAATTAAATTTTAAATTCAGTTAGTCACTATAGTCAAACCACAAATTCAATTAAAGTCGCTAACAGCCCCAATTCGCTTTCGTGTAACATCTGATACCAACAACATTCGTGTCCTGACACTGTGCTACCGAATCAACACACGTGGAATGAAGCTGCGAAAAAAATACGATTCAATAAAGTTTAGCGACTCGTTGAAGCTTTCGCCTACATCGGTGTGGTATAATATTAGCCTAGATGCGCTTCACGTGTACCACTTCCGAGAGTCGGGACAACGCTTGGGGTTGTTGGGGTTTGTTGTTTTTCGTAAAATGATAATAAGCAATCTCGGGTACCGGGAATACACCGATGATCGTAAAGTTTTATTACGCGAACATTGCGTTCGTTAGACGCGATGCGAAACACTGCAAAGCTTGCGGGGGTGTATATCCAAAAGCACCTTCCAGTCTAGTAGTGCGCCAGCTTCACTTGCTCGAATCAACCACCTAACGAGAACACTCGTAATTGGGTGATACCCGGTCTGTGTCTCACCATAAAATGTTGTTTTTACGTGCAGTTCCCGTATTGTTTATAAAAAAATACTACTCTATTATTTTTTCACACACTCCGATTGTAGTCAATGTTCAGTGTTTAGTGAAAGAAGGAAAGGGGGAAAAAAAACCTCCGGTCAAACCACATTCCACACCAGCGAATTGGTGTTGATTTATGGCAAGCAGAAAGACAAACAAAAAGCGCGAAAAAAAACCCTAACTGTGATAACTGAAAACAAAACCATTGCGGCGAAAATTGCAACTGTAAATACATTCGTTACATTACGGCCAGCGGTTTCGGGAATAACATCCGGCGCAAAATATTTAAAAATAGATATGCCGGTGCCGAACAGGGAAAACAGGAACGAGAGCTGTAGCCAAACTTGGTAAAAAATTTAAGCTCACGAACAAACAAAAAAACTCATGTAACCCGGCAATGGGAAAGACTTACGACGATGCCACCGCTGCAGGTGGTACGGCTGTGAAGTTGACTGGTGTGTTTCTTAGCAGTGATAAAAAGGTATGAAGGATATACTCAGACGCTGCGAGAACGGTAACAGGATATTCCATTTCGGTGATTTGTATTAAGAGTAACTGAAAATTATTGGATTGGTTCAAAATAGACCCGAGACAAACCATGAACAGTTGACACCATGAACGGAACATGAGTCAGGTTCGATACGGTACGAATCATACATAAATGTCATTATATTGCAGACACATCACACCGAAACTGTTCAATGGCCATTAAAGATGAAGAATGGAAGGTACGCTAAAGATTGTAATAGCATTTGCATACTTCGTATACTACACAGGAGCTCTCTGCTATGGTATTGTTCACCGGCACCCGTTGGGGAAACTACGTGGCAGGCAAAAAAACTTTCCAGAACAGCTGCAATAAAAAATAACATATCGCTGAAAAATGGGAGATAAGGAAACATGAAAAGATGTATGGCTTTACACTGGCTGTGTAAGCCTTTGAATAAATAACATCTTCTGGTGGGGTCGGTGTTGATGGTTCGGTATCGGAAAGGATTCGCACAAAATGCCAGTAATTCAAGGGCTCCATCCGCCCCAATATGGTTCCGTGTACCCATCGGCACCGGCTTCCCGGGAATCCGTGGGATTGGGGCAGCTTGTGAGAGAGCTTCTTCAAGATGGGAGCAGAGCCAGCAGGATGTGTACACGCAGGGATCGTTGTTGTATATTTTCGACGCAGGATTGCGGCGGCTAACGGTATTCGGGATTGTGGAATCGTGTAAGCCCAGATGCCAGCTCGGCACGTTTCGGTATGGTATGTGGCGTTTCATTTCTGCTGAATGGTGGAACGCTTTTGGGCACAGCAAATTATAAATTGCCCCTTTCGCTGATAAAAATCCGAACCTGAAAGTCTGCAATAAATATGGGAATTAATCTTGTTTTATTGCGAATGCTTAGCTTTCAAGCCGCGATGATGCTTTAGATGACAGCAGTTGCCACTGTGGCCTTATTAAAATGAATTTTAATATATGGCTTAAAGGTTGGCTGAAGAAGGAACGCCGTCGAGAATGCTTATGAACGAATGACTCAGTAGATTTTTATAAAAAAACTTATTAGATTTGAGCTTCATATACACCCAATCTAGCGTTGACAGAAAACATATCATCTTCGCTAGAGAAAAAAAATACTTTTTCGTGTGCTGAGGGGTGAATTGAACAAATGAATGCACCTGTTGCGGCAGCTCATTAGAAAATAAGTTATTCGCATATTGTAAACCCTATGTAATTCCCTATTACATTATGGTACCGTCATTCGGGGGCAAATTGATCACCGGTATGAAATTGATGAAACGTACTATTGTAAACAAACTGAAACTATTGAAGGTATTATTCAATTAAATCTAAAAATTTTTTTATATGAAACGTTCAAAAATAATCTGTAGTTTGTACTCGTTAATGGATCTCATCGAATCACTCAATCAATTGCATAGAAATTTAACTTTTTCTGAACCGCATTTTCGTTTCCATTTTTTAGCTTGGTAATGAAACATATTCCAACCCATAAAAACGATATTAACCCTTTGCGGTCGGAATTAATTCTTATCTTTCCGTTAGCTATTATCCATAGAAATTGCGTATTAATTCGTGAATAAGTTCACTTGACATTAAAATTGTTTAAAATTGTTAAAATTGTAAATTTGTTTTAAAAAATACATATGGTTGGAGAAAGCATTTAGTATGATTCCTTGCTGTGGTGGCTGAGAGCAAACATGCGACCGCAAAGAGAATTAATAGACGCTAAACATATTAATTTACATTCAGCTGATTCTTTACGAGTTAAAATGGTAATCAAATAGTTACAATTACCATTAGAACAAGTGAGAAGAAGATTTCCGAGGGAAATGATCGCTTTATGATCAGAACCAAATTCAATCATGCGACATATCGAACTTCATGGTTTGTCAATACTAGCTCATTGGGGACCATTACAAGGGTTAGGATAATCCGAACGGTCTCCGAAAGACCTGCAGCTCAAACATTAGGTCGAGATATGCAAAAGGCACGGCGGTAGGTGGGTTAAATCAGATTTGGAATCCTCAAACGTTTTAATTATCATTTAAATTACCAAAGGTTAAGAAATGAGTGAATTTCTATACATTTTTGTGCAAATTACATTAGAAAATAGTGATAAAAAATTGATTTCCATTAAAAAATTTCCAAACTAACGTTTAAGGAAATTTTTCAACAAAATATTTCATAATGTTTTGTGACCTTGTTGGCAGCAGTACTGATTTTAAAAATAGTTGGCTATCATTTAAACATAGCTTTTCGGAAATATTTACATTTTCCAAAAAATCCTGATCAATTTGCCCCCCGTTTGCGATACTTAATTACACTGCGCGGGAAATATTTCAAAAGGGAAATTTAACAACAAAAGTTACTCTCACTACACATTTGCTCTCCCGAGATAAATCACCGATTTATCAAGAAAATTTATAAACCTCAAGGGAGATAATTCTTTGTATCCAGTATTCAATACAATAAAATTCATCTTCGGAATATGACGTGTTTAGCGGAGTCAACCTTCTTCCACTTTGGCCTTTTGTTAGAAGTTGGTGTCCATAGAGAAGGATCCACATTGGAGTAACATCATCTAGTTTTATTTAGATCTATAACCGAGGATACGTTCCAGTTTTTTGTCCGTTACAAGGATAGGTTCCACAGCTATGATCACACAACTGAAATGTTCGTATGTATAGGAGCAGACCTTTCTTTCTCTCAGAATGAACGTCAGCTTAGAATTGTACCCAAAAAAAAAAACCAAACGATGGTAAGCATGGATCATCGAACCAAGGCCGGCTGAAATGTAAGGCGATTTTATATGACTACGCTATCCACATAGCCACTGGCGCTGCTACATAAATGCGTGATAATACTACGCCACATTATAAAATGAATATGTTTTCTAAGAGTAAAAAGGAGGGCATAAACATGAACCTGTATCCTTTTCGGTCGGGGGCCGTGTATGTGCCTTCAATTTTGCTCTCTCATATTGCTCTTATATTGCTATAGCATAAATATTAGAGTGCCAATGAAAATGTTCATTTCAAATTTCAAAAAGTTACCTCCTCAAAAATGTTCACCACCTCTAGATAACACCCTGTGCAAAATATCAGCTCAATCGAAGTTAAGGGAGAGTAGCGCAAAGCGGTCAAAGTTTGAGTGTTTTGAAAATCGAAAAAAATCACCCAAGGGGGAGTAAAGGAAATCGGGGTTTAAAAAAAACTGTTGATGGCAAATGTCTTAAAATTGCATGGAACGTCGAGATCTACTGTCATCTCGAAAGAATTTTTTTTGTCAAAAATCGATACTTTCGGAATTTGAAGCAAAATGTATGGTTTTGGGTGCCAATAAAAATAGTTATCTCGATGTTTCATTCGGAACTTGTTGCGAAACGTTGATTTGCACCATAATATAAACAATGCAAAATATCAGTTCAATCGGATTTCATTTACCAGTAAATGAAGTCCGAATGAGTTAATATTTTGCATAGGGTATATTATCGTGCAGATCAACATTTCGTAGCAAGTTCCGAATGAAAAATCGAGATAAATATTTTTATTGGCACCCAAAACCATACTTTCCGTTTCGTACTCAAAAAAAACAGGAAGTGGGTTATATCTATGGTATAACCGCAAGGGTGACGTAGGACTATCGTTGATTAAGAGATCATTTTTTTGAAGTTGAATCTCAATCCATTCTGAATGAATGAATAAATGAATATTTGGGGGACTTCGAAAACGAGAGCGTTACGTTGGAGGCACAAGGTTTTATGCATCCAATATAGGATACGAAAAACCTTGTTCTGAAGAATAATCTTCAGAAGCTAACCTGCTAACTGTACTTGATTGACAAATTACAAACCCAAATGTATTATATGGGTATTTTATGGATAGAAAACATTAAAATAAACACTTTCGCTTGAATGTAATTTTCAATTCCAAGGGGAACTGGCAGATTATTTTCCAGCAACCATTAAATGTTTCCACATTTTCCTCGATACTGGGAGCCCACCAGTGGTTAATACTAATTCGATAACCACCTGTTAATAGCACTTGATTGAAACATATTTGGTCACAGTGTTACATGGATAGAAAACATTCAAATAAACTCTTTCACATGAATGTATTTTTAAATTCCCAGAGGAACTGGCAGTTGATTTTCCAGAAATGATTAGATCTTTCCGGAATTTTCTCGATGCTGAATGGCATCCAAACGAAGAATTCCGCGCGTGTATGTGTGTGTGTGGCGGCTGCTCCGAACTCTTCCCGGGGAACCGTTTGTGGCATCACTCTCCTCCTGATGGATTCTCTTCTGGCCTAAGGTGCACAAACAGGCTCTTGGTGGCACCGTTCATCCGCGCTTTCATGATAAACGAAGAGCTTCACCACAACAGCGACAAAATGCTCCAATCGCTGTTCAATTAGAACTGAGTGGATTTCCGAGCGGCGCTCGCTTATATACCGATTGGTGATTTCAATAGCCTGTTTTGAAAGCAATTTTAAGACTATTGAAACAAGTTTTTGGATCAAAAAGTAACAAGTATAGAACGCGTAGACATTTTATCTTTCGAATGAAGTGTTTATCATACCATTTCGTTCAGTTGTTTAGGAGCTATTAACGCTCAAAATCTCGGTCTCCGGCGTAACGCTTTCGTTTTCGAAACTTTGATTTTACACCCCGGTATAGAAATGAAAGACGTAGTCCTACGTCAAAAAACTAAATCCCAAAGTGCCGATTTTTGACAAAAAATTTTTTCGAGATTACAACAGATCTCGATCTGGTTTTATGCAATTTTAAGACATTGGCATCAACTTTTTTTTTTCGAAAACTCCAATTTCCTTCACCTCTCCTTGGTAATTTTTAGATTTTCAAAAAAGTCAAACTTTGATCGTTACAATAGCTGTACGAATAGATTTAAGTGTGTGTGATTATCATTATTTTAATAATTTCCTTATATCCCATCCTTTTCCTGAGAAAATATGTCACCCTTCTAATCTCAAATCCACCGCGAGTAATCGGTTTCTCACATTACTAACCATAGATTTAATAAAATTGTTTATAAATATAGTTTTTGAAAATATATTTAAGAATTCGGCTCCTTCAAACTTATGTAATTGAGCCTGTAAAAATAAACGAATTAATAAAAAAAATAAAAATTAAAAAAAACTATGATCGCTTTGCGCCACTCTCCCTTAAGTTCGATTGAGCTGAAATTCGGCATAGGGTGTTTTTTCGAGGTGATGAACATTTTTATAGGGTAACTTTTTGAAATTTTGGGATCAATTTTTTCCCATACATTCATTGGCATCCTAATATACAGCCATTCCATGCCAATCCGATATAGTGGCTCTCAGATTTTTGTTAAAATTTGTAGTTTTGTTCTTTATCGCAAAATATTAGAGCCGCATTTTTGATTTTTTCACTGGGGTGACCATTTCCACTTTGGGGCGGTTCAAAAATATATATTTTTTTTTTTTTTTCAAAAAATGACTTATTTCAAAAATTCATTACTTGCGAATTACTAAACCGATTCAAATGGTCAATATATCAGCTTAAAGCCAATGAGCTAGTCTTCTGTCAATTTGTTTTTCGTTTTTGGGTTATTATATTTCCAAGTTAGTATGTTTTCAAGATTCGTTCAATATTCCTATGCGACAAGACAATATCTATGCGACTAGAATCCAACTTAGCAATTTTTTTTGTAATATTTTTTTCAAAGAAGCTACTCTTCTTAAAACAATATATATTACAAAAAAAATTGTCTCAATCTCTGCGTTTGTGGCCACGGTTGAGTGTTCATACTTCCTTTTCCCCTCCTTTTTGTCCTTCACGAGCTATCGGCTCCCATCCTACTAACATTAGAATAAGTTAAGTTGTAAATACATATTAGATGTAAGGATAGTTTTAAGAATTGAGTGTGAAGTGTCAGTGTGAATGAGAATGTGAATGTGAATGTGAGTGTGAGTGTTAACACATCTCCTTACATCCCATCCTTTTTCTAATGAAAATTTCTAAAAAATTTTTCTAAACTCGAGTCGACCGCGAGTAATCAGTCTCCTATTTTATTAACCATAGAATTAGGGAAACATGTTAATATATGCTAGTAGAAATATAGTCAGGAGTATGGCTCCTTTAAACTTATGTAACTGAGCCTGTAAATATAAACGGATTAATAAAAAAAAAAAATGTCTTAAGATTGCATCGAACGTCGAGATCTTCTGTCATCTAGGAAACAAAAAAATGTCAAAAATCGATACTCTGGGTCGTTTTTGCGGAATACGAGGCAAAACGTATAGTATTGAAACGTATAGCCATTGAAAATCGTCATATCGATTTTTCGTACGGTACTCTCTGCGAGATGTTGATTTGAACGATTAAATACTCTATGCAAAATATTAGTTCATTTACTTTTGTCGCAGATGTCGAAATTTAAGTTTTCTGAAAATCGAAAAATTGCCCAAGTAAAGGTAATCGGGGTTTGTAAAAACAAATTTTTTCCAATGCTAAATGTCTTAAAATTGAGATTTACAGCTATGTCGAACAATTTTGTTTTGGTCAAAAATTGACTTTTTGGCACTTGGTCGTTTTTGTCTGAAAAGTCGATTTTTGACGATTTTTTTTCGAGATAATAGTTATTGTGGATGTCTCATACGATTCTAAGATATTTGGCAACAAACTTTTCCTTTGGAAAAACCCAATTTCATGTATTCCCCCTAGGATGATTTATCGATTTTCAGAAAACTTAAATTTTGACATCAGCGACAATAGAAAAGAAGTCCCTATGAGCTTATATTTAGCATAGGGTGCAAATAAACATTTCTCAGGAAGTTCCGTATGAAAAATCGATATGACGATTTTCATTGGCATCCTAAACTACAGTAGAACCCCGATTATCTGTGAAATAGTCGGGCAAGCTCACCGCGAATATCGAAAATCGCGGATAACACAATAGGAAACTAAAAATTAGGTACAAACACGAAAAAAAAAGATGTTTCAGCATGAAACCTATGTTTTATCAATATAGAAATCATTAAACTATCCATCTATAAGGTCATGTACACCAGTGGACAAATAATGTAAAAGCCATGACCGCGGATCATCCGCTCGCGGGGTTAATCGGGGTTCCACTATATACGTTTTGCCTTGTATTCTGAAAACGTCCCAGAGTGTCGTTTTTTGACAAAATATTTTTTTTTTCCAGATGACAGTAGATCTCGACGTTTCATGCAATTTGAAAACATTTGGCACCAATTTTTTTTTGAAAACCCCGATACAGATGCAGAAATGTGGTTCAAAAATGCAGAATCACTCTCCATCAGACGGCATGAAAATCGACGCGATACTTTCACCGAACAAAATTGCACCACTGTGTGCGATGTTTATCCTCCATTCTTCTTTGTATCGAGCAAAACAACTGTCTGATATCAGCGTTGAGAAAAAACTGCTGGAGTGAGGTTGTCATTTGAATAATGATGTTCATGGTTTGAATTAAGAGGCTTTAGAATTCCTCAGTACATTCGTCTCTAGCGTTGAAAAAGGCCAATTTAGAAAACTAAACTAAACTTTTGGTCTTGAGAAAAGCTGTTTGGAAAACATCGCTGTCTGGCCGCTAGCAGGATGTCTGATGAATTGTGAATGTTGTGAAATCGCGAAAAGCTTATTTATATTCCATATACTGAAATCAGGCGGAGCTTAAATTGCAATATTTTCTCTATCCACGCTATCCGTAGAACGAACGCTGCATTTGCTATTTCTTTTTCATGAAAACGTACTCAGTTTCTGATTCGACACCATTTCTGAAGAATGTAATCCTATGCCAAAAAAAGATAATGATGTCTTAGGTTTTTGTTACACACACAAAATAGTTTAAAATAAAGTAATACCAGATGGGCCAACCAGAAGAGCCCCCCGGGTCGTATGTTGAGCATAGCTGTATTATACAAATGATGCATCAGTATAGGAGGGTAGCAAATTTTTTGTTGTTGTTAAGCTCATTTGATGTTATAAATAAGGATGTCAAAACATGTATTTAAAGATATATTTTGGGTCTAGTAAACATTTTACTCATAATATAAAAATAAGAAAAATGCAATTTGAAGACATTTGGTACCAATTTTTTTTAGAAAACCCCGATACAGATGCAGAAATGATGTGGAGCAAAAACGCAGAATCACAAATGCTCTCGCGATACACCTGTCTGTCGCAAACCGCCGGTTGAGAACCTCTGTTTTAAATAATCAGGAACAATTTAACGGAATCGTGTGCACAACTCTATTCAAATTAAAAATGGTTGAGTCTGATTTGAAAAGCGGCAATCGAAGGCGCTACCTTCAAACTAATTCTAAAAAAGGATAATCCCTAGTTCTTAGATTATTCCCAAACGAGGAACGCCCGTGTTCGTTGAAAACATTGTAACACAATATACACCACTTACGAAGTTATCGCAAAATTTAAAAAAAAAGCTCACATAATGTTCTACATTCGGAAGAGGCCACAATGTATGCATCCCGACAGAGCATTCTCGGCAACCAGATACAACCGTGGTTGTACCACTTTAGGGATATAATCGATTCCAACGCTTCTCTAATCCTCTAAGTTAAGCGGATCCCGTTCACTTCGCTTTGAGTCAACGATCTGACGAACGAGTTTGATAAATCTATCAAATTTTTAGCTCATAACGGTTACCATTGACACACCATTATGGCCGGGGATAATCGCCATCAGCACAAGAATGTGGCAGTATTTTGCGGCTAACCGTATGCATTCTTCCCCGTTGTATGACGAGGATGCTGCGGGAAATTGAGCCAAAATCAATGCGGTGAAAATCGCTAATGAATTGGACCTGTCTGCCGGTAAATTCTGATGGGTCCAAGCCAACCAGTTTGAGACTTGCACTGATTGAGCCGACATGTTCGGCAGCTCGCTCGGTGCTCCATATACACATTTCATCCGTATCCGCAGGATATTTGTGGGTGGGCGTGTATTTCGGCGCTCGAGCGAATGTTAGATCGTACTTAGTGGCTGTGTTCGTCAAAGTCGAGAATGATGGCACCGATATTCGCACCAGTTTGGCAACGGATGTACGTTATTTCTGAATGATACTTGTTATAGATTTTTTTTAATACATGGCACCATTCGAAAAACAAAATTGGAAGCTTTGGGTACAGATTTCCTTTAATTTTTGTCTGCGAAATATACCTGCGGTAACACATATCATTCCTCATTTCATTGCTTTCATTTTTCTTAAAATTCAATTACTTAATTCAGCGTAGATATTCAGGATTTAGTTTTTGTATATAATGGGACTTAACAGTTGATTATTTATTTAAATTTTAATTGAAAACACCAATGTTGTACGATTCTTATATGACTAGCTTTTTTTTTTTGACTATCACTAAACAAGAATATGTTCATTTTGTGGGGATTACGTCTCCTAAAATTAAGCTCACCCACAAAACGTATTTTATTCACAACATGGTAACAGAAGGTAGCAGCATTATTAAAATTCACCCATCACTACTTCCGTCATTGTTTCTCATTCAAAAATATTCCAGTAATTTGCAACCCAACCACAGAGTGTCCACACGCTCTAACATCCAGCCCAGCTCAGTTTGCGTAGTTAGGCACATTCCGTAAGCCCACTTCTCATAAGTAATAGCTCCCTGGGTGACAATTTCATCCGTCACGTTCAGCCATTCCAAATGTTTGCTTTGGTCCACTGATAATCGTCCGACTCGGTATGTGATATCTTGGGCGGGCCATCCATAGCTGACCGGGAAAACATAATAGTGCGTAACGGCTGAAATCCCGCATCGGACGCTCGTCCGGATGACCAACAGGTGTGGCCGAATGTGACGTAGTCAGCTTCGGAACTCTATGGCAGCAACAGCAACAGTAGCAGCAGCAGCATGAGCATGAGCACTTTTCCAACCTAAGCCTGTACGTTGTCCTCGGAGATTTTTCCGGATCCTGGATTAGGTACAGTGCAGTATACATTTTGAACGAACAGATGCTACACCGGTGTAGGGTATGAATGATATGGTCCAGCTGAATAAGACCGCAAGTACTTGGTTGGATGGGAAATGATTGTTAGTTCTGTTGGGATAATTGAAATTTTAGTGACATTATCGAAATCATCAGTGAGCGTCTGTATCGGAAATTTGGGTGGCTGCATTCCGTTGCTTGTTGGCGTCGTATCACATCAGCTTTTTGAGTTTAATTTGACATTTTAATTAATAATTTGGTGTATAGTTTAGTTTCACACAAAACATCATCGCGTATAACGTTTGCATTAAAAAATGACAAAAATTGCCGATTTTTCGTGGGTTTACCTTCACACGCACTGAGGAAACTACCCATGCAGTATTAATCATAGTAACCCATGAGTCAGCAGGAAAAAAATGACAGCTCTATCAGTCGAACTCTAACCATGATGGCGAAAACAGTGAAGCTACTCCGTTCAGAAGTTTGCGCGGTACTCCGCCACGTCGAAAACGGACATCGTGCGGCACTTTGTGGACGCCGGATACGCGCGTTCCGGCATCTACAACATCTTGGCACTATATGAAACCCGGTTCCGGACGGCCGACGACAAGAAGCTCCAAAAGATGCTGAAGAAGAAGATCGAGGGAAAAGTGCCTACATAGCTGCGTGTGCTTGGCCGGTAGGTCGATGCAACCGGCCAAACAGTGAAAAAGTACCTGGTGAATATGGACATATATTTCAGGAAGCGGAAGTGACGCAGTGGCAGCGGCAGAATAAGATGGTCAAGTCGATTTTCCCGGCGAATCGCGACGTGGCGGTGACGACGAGACGGACGACGAGACGGACGACGAGACCTATCTCACTCTGGATGGCAACGACTGGCAGGGCACTTCGTATTTTACTTCCCCCACGAAGGAATGGAGCTCCAACGTGAAGTTTATTTCACACACCAAGTTCCTCAAAAAGGTGCTGCTGTGGATGACAATCAGCGAGCAGGGGATGTTAAAGCCGCTCTTCTTTAGCTCCGGACTGGCCGTGAACGGGGAAATTTATAGTACGAAGTGCCTGCCGCAAGTTGCGTCGTTTATGAAGAAATACCATAAGGGCAAAGACGCGGTGCTCTGACCGGATCTGGCGTCGGCCCACCACTCCAAGCGATCGTTAGAGGAGGTGGAGCGACTGAAAATCGATATGATACCCAAGTCGGCGAACCCGCCCAACGTCCCTCATCTGCGTCCCATCAAGAATTTCTAGAAAAAATTGATAAATAAAACGAAGAAAGAACTCAAAAACATACATACATGCATATCGACAAAAACAATTTGCCGATCAATTTTTCGTCATCTTTATATTCGGCGAATTGGAGCTGTTTCACCAGGTGATATCCTTGATTTTTTGAGCTTAGGGCTCTCGAAATGACGTCATAACAAGCTATCTGTGTGCTTTGGCAGCTTATTCCTACAAATGAAAAAAAAATAACAAAACTAGCAAATGCCATAATGCCTCTACATTCGGATCGAATATCGACATTTGTAATACGCTGAAGTCACTTTTTTGTGGAATGACACTTTGTTTAGAATTTGTTTGTCAATGACGAATAAAAAAAAATAGATATTTGTCAAATCGAAGGAATGCATACCGCCCTGCTAGCAATATCTAAAACATCAACCGGACAAAATTTCTACTCGCACACTAGCGCAGCGAACCTTCAGATAATACTTCATGAAATCGGACACATTTCTGGATTGTGATATTCCGGTTGAATTTATTAGACTCTGGCCACCAAATACTTTCAAAACAAAATTTTTAATGTTTTTCAGTAAACATTTGACTAGGTGGGGCTGCCATACAAATGAAACACAAATTTCTGCATTATTCGAGAATTATTTAAGCAAATGAAACCAAATTTGGCATGTGGAGGTTTTAGGGTGCAATAAATGTTATTACGGTGGTTAGACACTTCACCTCCCTCTCTAAGGGGGAGCTGCCATACAAATGAAACACAAATTTCGGCATAACTCGAAAACTAATCAAGCAAATGGAGCCAAATTTGGCATGCGAAGGTTTTAGTGGACACGAAACGTTTCTTTGATAAATAGACTCTTTCTGAGGTGGTGGGGGCACTGCCATACAAATGAAGCGTACATTTCTGCATAATTCAAGAACTAATCAAGCAAACGGAACCAAATTTGGCATATGAAGGTTTTAGGATGCAATGCATTTTTTTACGGTGGTTAGACACTCCACCCCCCTCTCCAAGGGGAAGCTGCCACACAAATGAAACACAAATTTATACATAACTCGAGAATTAGTCAAGCAAATGGAGCCAAATTTAGAATTTGAGGGTTTTTGGGTACGAGAAATGTTTCTATAATGGTATGACACCGCCTCCTCCACTGGAAAGGAGAGAGAGTCCCATAAAAATAATGCACATATTTCAACCAAACATATTCCAACCAAACATGACAATTGAAAATTTTCGGCATTTGCAAAATCGGCAATTAAAAAAAAAAAAATAATTCGCATGTGTTCTACAATTACATATTGACAGCGTTGTTAGTTTGTAATTGTAATTGTAATTTGTAATTGTTTGCGGTAACGAAATTGATCTTCGTTCGAAGGTGGAATGGATGTGTAACGGAGAATCATGTTATTTGCAAGTGGATGAAAAATCTTGCACGAGAAATGTCCACGTGGACAACAAGGGGAGGGGTATGAGAACGTCCACGCTTATCCACGGAGAGGGACGGGGGAGTCTAAACTCGTGCTTTTTCTGTCCACGTGGTATGTGGACAGCCCCTTATATACAATTTCTGATTTCTTTTCACTGTATATAATCAAATCCTGTATATAATCGAGTCAAAATAAATGTTTTTTTTATTCGGTTTTTTGCATATATTTTTCGTTTATTGAAAATAAAAGAAGAATTTAATTTTTTATTCATCGCCCTAAAGTCAGACAACAACTTTCTCACATGAAAAAAATCTTTTTTCCCAGAATCTCTGAGAAGATGATAGATGATCATATTTGATGAAAAAAATCCTTCTACGTGTATGTTCGAATTTCAACAATGACAGGGTTATAGAACTTTTTTTCTGTTACGGACTCTGTTGCCTCAAACTGGCTTTACAATACAAAGTACGCTACAGAAGAAGATTCTGTTGCTTTAATTTGAAAGATGAGAAAATTTAGTACAGGATATAGTAGTTAAACATCTAAATTAGTGGTTTTTAATAACATTTTGGAAGTGAAAAACTCTAAAGTTAATCATTTCTAATGTGTTATTATTAATTTCGTCTTAAAAATTTGTATTGAACTAGATTGTTTCTATCAATTAAATTGAAGCTCTCTAACCGCTCTAAAATTTGTTCTTTGACATCCAACTTCTATCTTTTTTAATTTGGCTGCAATATCGATATAAACAATTCCTGGTGAAAATTCAAGCAAAATCTTCAAAAATCACGATTTTTACTCCACTTCACATGTAGTAGCCACTTAAATTACACCTTAACGTTGAAAGGTTAAATTTCTTCTTGAAATAAGTCATATTTGGAATATAAAAAAAAAAAGTTTCCAAACTGTATATTATCGAGTCCAAAATTGTATATAATCGAATCACATATAATCGAGTCCGACCTGTACTAAATCTCTAAATCCCAAAAAAAAAATCGAAATTCCAATATTTTTTTAGTACTTAAATTTTTGATGGATATTTTTTTGATAATTTTTCTTGATACAACGTAGTAAAATTCACATTCAGTATATTTTTCAAATTTTTATCTCGAAGCTTTTGAGAATGGCGTGAAATAAACGAAAAAGTTCGTTTCCAGATCCTATGTTAAACCACATAGGGGTTCAAATAAATCGCCAAAATTTCTTATTTAATATCCTATCCAATATTTGCCATACACCTGGTGATTTGGTTTGGGGGCACTTTTTACTCCATTACCCGGCCAGGCCCTTTGACAAAATGTATAACGAACGTGAACCGCACCGAAAAAGCAAAAGTTAGTTCAATTAGTGTATGAATCATTTAGTTTCTCTAATATCAAACTGTATTTGACATACTACCGTCAGTAAATCGAGTGAGTGAGAAGTGAGAAGCCTGAATTACATTTAGTGCTCAATATCGAGACTCAACTCAACTTAGTATAAACTTTTTTTTTGAGAAAAAAATAGGCGACACTGATTTCTTCTGACATTGTTTTTATGCTTCCTGATTATGAAAAGTATATACGGGTGCGTTGCTGTCGGACAGCACATAAAAACAGCAGTGTGTACGTGTGATAAAACTAAAGCAAAGCTATAGAACTAATCTCACAACCCAGGGAGGACAAGTGTCATCATTATAGAAATTCATTTGACAAAAATCACCTGGCATCCCTGCGGCGCAAAACCGTTTTCTTGCTTGCATTTGTACCGTTCGCCCCAAAGTATATAGGAATAACCTCCAGATATGCTACATTACTCGATGCATTATTGTGAGTTCCGATATTCAATGATAGCGTTTATTATATTTACTGAAAATTTTACAGCAAAAAATATAAATGTGACAATTATATTGCAAGTATTTTGTGCGGTGGTTGGTATAAGGTTGACTCGTTTCAAATACACTGGGTTTAGCACTAAAATATATGCTTTCTATATTTGTTTATAGCTTGCGTAATGAAACACGGCATACCTGAAAATTTTATATGCGTTTCTCTCAAACAAGCAATTTGTGTGACCAACTAGCCCCTCTATATATGAAAATAATATTCATGAAAATTCAATAAAAATAATTTTAAAAGCGATTTCCATAAACACTAGAAGCCAATACGTACAATAAACTTTTGTTTTGCGTTTGAGCCGTTTGTTTCATGGTTATTAACCAGTTTTAGAACACATTTTATAATGCGCAAACCGTGATTGATTTTTGGCAAAATCGGAACCATGTTCGTATTTTTTAACTTTTCTTTTCCAATTTGCTTATTTTATTGCTTCAGCAATTCGCTATTTTTCATCCATAAATCGCAAATTTTTTGGACGCTCAAACCCAAGATATCGTCACTGACCAACTTACCCCTATGACCAACTAGCCCCGCCCTACCCTACTAATTTCTGCTTTCGGAAGAGTTATTTTCGCATAATAGGAGCACCCACCACTCCAAAACATCCGTCTATAAATCAGTCAGAAACAAAATCGATATCGGTTTCAATCGAGCAAATATGCATCAATCACCAATGATAAGTACTTCGGAATGTAGAGAATCAACTCTTCAGTTTCTCCATGAAACACAATGCCACTTAAAATCTGCATCCAACATCATCAGTAGCATATTCGGCAAATTAATCCTCCAAAATTCGTACCGCTCAGTTGCAACTCTGTAAACAGTGGTGCCCGAATCTGGCGCTCATGGACTCGGGCAACACTCGAAGTCAATCCGTTTACCGATTCCGGAAAACTAACAGGCCCCAGGCTGATTTGAGGTAATCGTTTTATGATTATAAATTCATACAAAGAAGCCTCACTTCAGTTTCCGTGCCGCATGTGTTGGTTCCGTTTCACGTTCCGATGTGGTGGTCGGCTTGTAGTAATATTTACAGTTTCTATTATTTGGATTTGGTGCCGGCTAGTCCGGTTCGCAACACCAACGCGCAAACGATGGTACCGGTGGTATAAGCCCACCCACCCAGCGGTGTGTTTGCCCCTCCAGTTTGGGTAATCTAGTTTGTTGGGATGATTTTTTGGGAAGCTGGGAATAATCGTGATCGGCAGAGCGGTGAATGATTGACTATTGAGATTAGGGGAAAATCTGTAGCAGTTGTGGTTTCACTTTGACCAAAATCGGATTCCGAAAACATCGCAGATGTTATATGGACATTCGATCTTGAATTGCAGAATTATTGCCTCTCAATAATTGATGTTTCAAAATTAGGTTTGTTTTGGTTTCGGCACAATGTATTTCTCACCAACCACATTTATTAGTGGCTGACAAAAATGATTGTGCCGGCGCTCATAATTTATACATTTCCAGGAGAAAACCACCAATCTCTATTCTGTTCGGTTCGAACACGCAAATGCAAATGTTCACCGCATGAAAGCAATATTTCCAATCCTATTTCAATCACGCATTCGTGAAAAACGGTCAATCGATTCCGGTTCCTCCCCGCGATGCCTGTTAATAATGGCTAATTCCCTATAAAATGTTCGGTCAATGATTTCTAATGAATGCCTAACGCAGATCTACTCAAGGTTCGTTGAGCACCGAATTATAAATTTAGCTAATATAGCGATTGTACGAGGGTCACTATTTATATTTCGGAAATAGGAACAAAAACAAATAGTTAAGCTGCGAATATATTTTTATTGTTTTTCAAAGTACTCGCCACGATGATCGATACACTTTTGCATGCGCTTAAATCAATTTTCAAAGCACTTATTCCAATCGACACGAGCCTTTTTTTGAGCGATTGTCAAATTATGTGGGATCCAACGTGAACATAATTTTCGCACAACTAAGTGTTCATGTAAAATCGCATATATGCTGGTGGAACTAATGCTTAGAGATGCCTCAATCTCACAATAGGTTACATGACGATCTTGCTTAATCATTTCGTGCACAGCATCGATGTTTTCTGGCACTACAGTCGATTTTGGACGACCTTCACGAAACTCGTCGGACAGCGAACTACGACCACGATTGAATTCACTATACCAGCGATACACAGCGGTTTTTGATGGAGCTTCATCGCCAAAAGTCAAATTAAGTTGATTGACGCACTCTTGTTGTGATAATCCACGTCGAAAGTCGTAAAAAATCATCGCACGAAAATGTTCACGATTCAGTTCCATTTTTTTTCCGAGACCAAACTTTCAACTAAATATAAAATAAACAAATAGCGTCCGTATGACAAAATGTTCTGAGTACGTATATCGTCAAAAATGTCAAACTTTACGATGGAACCGTCAGATGGACTCACATGACATCAGTGTTGCCAATTCCCGAAATATAAATAGTGACCCTCGTATCCGTGAATACATAGAAAAAGAAGGTGGGGAAGCCTATTTCCAATATTTTTTAAAGCTTACAAGAATAATTAGTAGGGATAGTTTTGTCGGAGAAACGGAATTAAATGAGTACAAATCATCAACGCAATAATGGTTCCAAATATTTCATGACAATTAGGGTAAGGTGACATTGGCTCGGAGTACGCACGAAAATTTGATTGTACGAATAGAAACAAACAATTTTGTTCGATAGATGCTGACCAATGAGGTACATATAGAGGTGGAGCAGTAGGCGAAGTGTATCTGTATTGGCAAGCAGAATATCGTGTCGTAATTATTTGCATTCAATATGGAATGTATATGGAAGATACAAAACAATGTTGAAAGTACTTACGATTGCATGATAATTTGAGCCAAAATTCTCATGAAATCATTCAACTGGTTGGTTTTTAACAGATGACAATTATATCGTGGCTTATTTCGATTATTCATGTGGTAAAAAGGTCCAGAGAGCAGTCGTATGCTTAGTTCTCGAAAGCAGTAACATTTTCGGTGAAATTTTGATTAATTGGCGATTATTATCTCACAACATACACACCGACACTGAGAGCCTTCGGAACATCAACTTCATAACGGCTAAAATATTGAAACTTCGTTTGTTTCTATGAACGTGGGGGAGTGAAAATGGAACATGGAAATATCACTTTTATCCGTATTTTTCGACGTTATTCCACAAATATTCACTTCACGCTATCACATTAGCCTCATATTCAACGGGAGCTCTACAAAAATGTACATTTTTCATTGATAAATTACTTCATGAAAATAGCATTTTCACATGGATGCGGTAAGCAATCAAAGATAAACACAACGACTGACGTCACTATTTGCGAAATAGTTTTGGCAGCGCATGCTATGTCGCTCGAAACTCAACCATCTTCATTACCTTTTTTCCAGGACATTGGATGCTGACGAATTCGAACGAAGCAAGGAGGAAGCAATGTAACAACACCAATACAACTCAATGTGGTTGTTTACTTTCACTATTGCATACAATTCGTACGACCGCTTTTCTGCATCCAGTGTCACCGCCGCCTTAGTCACATACTTCGATAACAGGTTGGGATGGCTACAGTATAAAAATGACGTAGATAAACCGTCTTTTATTTTACATTAAATGAATGGAAACCTGTTTCTCGTTTCGAATATCCATAAAGTTCCGGCCACGAATACCATGAAAACACGTCGAATTACCTCCTGCTGAAATTGTTCAGCCTCTCAGTCCATAACAATAGAGGGTTCTATACCGAGATAGAATCAGCTAAGGCGTTACCCAATTGCCCATGCTCGCGCCTTCTATTAACGTTATTTGGCAGGATGAATTCAAAACTACATCGGTCCAAATTATCACCACCGTAAGAATACTCTCTAGATTGTGTCAATTATCATTTCCCCCGCCTGATAACGTGCGAGTTTTTTTAACTGCCGATTCCCGCTCAAGAAAGATCCCCCCCTCCAAAATACGTTTCGTGGAACCGGCGAAAATCAGAAGTGATTTGGTCAAATTTACGGGGCCGACGGAGGCGGCTGAAAGATAAAATCCTATCTGTTACTGGGTCTGAAATTAATGCGCTCTTCCGTCCGCCCGCGATTCGTCGAACCGGCGGGACATTGTGGCGCACGCTTCCTTCCCGGAGCTTCGCTTTCAATGGTAGCCAAGAGCACATTGTTCGCAAGACGGCCAGCAGTCGGGGTCTCGGTGTACACGTCTTTGGTAGATTCTACACCCATCGTTAGACTTCCGGTTCGCCGGCAGCCTCCGCCGATAAAGGCCATTAAAATTCAATTACTGCCGAAATGACTGGCTTGATAGAAACATTTCAACGCCAGATTGTTACTCGCTTTTGCGATAGAGTTGACGGCAAGAGTTTTCGCGGGGCACAGTTCTGGTTTTATCATCAGAGAGAGAGAGAGAGAGTACTTTCATTGAATTACGTCAAGCGTTTAAAAAGGCGCGATGGCTGCGCGAGATGAATTGAAACTGATGATAATTGTGTGCCACATTCCCATATCGGCGGCCGACAAATTTCAATTTTATTCCACTTTTATTCCACTGCTCATAAATGTTGATGGTTTTGTACGGAAAAGAACAATTTTGTATTTAAGGTTATTGGCCCCCTTAACCATAGTTGGAAACGAAATGCAGAGATGGAAAGATACGTTTTCTACATACATTTACATGTAAAGGGTCATCCATTAGCGACGGGACAGTTTTGTGTCTTCGTTTGAACGAATCCTTAAACATTTTTTAGGGGGTATTCTAGTGTAGAGACACGAATTTCGGACGTTTTTTCGAGCCCCGCAGAAATATAGCAAAGAGTAGTTTTACTATCCATTATATCATTATTATCTATTCATCTATCTTTTAACAATAAAACAAAAATTGAACGGAGAAAAAAATATTAATAACTTTAATATTTACAAGCTGATTAAGTGAGGAGGTTAAAAAAAAGTTGTGCCATGGCGTACACGATTCCAGCTCTTCTGGTAATCGAACAGATTCTGAATCAGTAACGATGCCCCTATCGCATGAACCTCGGACAAGTCAAAAACATCTCTTTTGACAAAATGGGGGCCGTTTGAAGAGAAAAAGCTGTTTTTAACGTGTTTTTTTACGTTTCCCGATTTTTTGAAAAATATAATTTTTCAGAGGTTCATGCGATAGAGAGATGCATACAGATTGTATTCATATAGGTTCGGCATGAATCGGTTCAGTAAAACTTGAGATATCGTGTACGCCAGTTTGAAAAAACTAGTTTCGAGAAAACGCGTTTTAAGTTTCTTGTTATGGCTGTACCAGGTTAGAAACCGCATCACTAAAATGGCTCCAACTCACTAAATAATGGGATTTTTGATAAGTCCTTTCTAGGGTATATTCTTGAATGCCTAATCTACAGAATGTCTAATCTACAGAAATATAAAGAAAAAAAATGTTTTTTTTTTCAAATTTTTAGACTAGAATACTGCCTTAATGACCTGTCAATGTCAAAACGTTAATCAAAATCAACATTTTCATGATAAACTGTATTCTATTGGACAAATAATGTCGTTCGATACTCATATTAACGGCGTTTTGAAAAAGACCTTCTTCTTAAATGGCACTAACGTTCCTAGAGGAACTACGCCGTCTCAACGCAGTATTACTTGCGTCATTTTTACTAGTACTTAGTTGAGCTTCCTATGCCAAATAATACGCCTTGAAATCATTCTGAGTGGCAAGCTCTAGAATACGCGTGACCACAGTGCAAGTCGCAGGAAATTTTTTTAACGAAAAATCTCCCCGATCAGAACGGGAATCGAACCCGAACCTTCGGTATGTTAGGTGTGATGCTAACAACTCGGGCACGGGAGCACAAAAAATATATAGCGCCATTTTGTTGTTGCAGTCTTTTTGGATTTTCATTTTTCAAAAATAACAGTGTTCTACTAGTCAAGCCCCTTAATTTGATACCCATATTGATGGTATTTTTTTAAATGTAGATATATCTCCATTTGGTGGTGCAGACCATTTTAAATTTGCATTTTTCATAAATAACTGTGTTCTACTAGTAAAGCCCTTTCATTTGATACCCCTATTGATGGGGTTTTGAGAAAATATGTAACCCACCATTTTGTAGCGAGCGCCATCTTGGATTTTCAAGATCATGGAAAATGCAGTTTTATAATGACTGCAGACATAAAGATCCGTTTCAAATTTCAGATCAATCGGTCAACAGGAAGGGGGTCAAATTTTTATTAATGTGGGACAGCGCTACACACGAACATGTTACAAACATACAAATATACAAACATGTTACAGGGCAAGCTAAATAAAACCGTTTGAAAAATAGGTGGGTAGTATCTACGATATAACCGCAAGGTTGACGTGAGACTACCATTGGTTACGTAATCATTTGTTTGTATTGATCAACTAGTTGATTTTTTTATTTAAGTCATTTATTTTTACAGGCTCAGTTACATAGGTTTAAAGGAGCCGAACTCTTAGCTATACTTTTATTAGTATATATCAACATGTTTCCTTAAATCTAGGGTTAATAAAGTAGGAAACCGATTACTCGCGGTCGACTCGAGATTAGAAGGGTGACATAGTTTCTTTTGGAAAAGGAGGGGATATAAGGATATTGTACAATGTTCACACTCGCATTCACACTCACGCTCATCATACTCAATTCTTAAATCTATTATTATATCTATTATGTATATACATTTCAGCTTATTCTATATTTAGTCAGAAGGGAAACAGTCGCTCGCGAAGGAAAAAAAAAGGAGAGGATAAGAGTGTACGGACAATCACACACGAAGATCGATAGTTTTAAGGAAAACATATATTAGGGACATGTAATCGAGGTCTAACCGAGCCAACACATCTCTCACCGGTACATTGGGCTGTCTACCTCGGGTCCGAAGGGAGTTTTCTAAATTCGATCTGGCAACAAGATACACCTCGCACGACCAAACAACGTGCTCGATTTCGTGGTAACCTTGGCCACAAACACAGAGATTGCTACTGGCAAGATTGAAACGAAAGAGTAGCGCATCTAACGAACAGTGATTGGACATGAGTCGGGAGAAGGTGCGAATAAAGTCCCGACTCAAGTCCAGACTTTTGAACCACGGTTTGAGGCTAACCTTAGGGGAAATTGAGTGAAACCACCGGCCCAATTCATCTTCGTTCCATTTGCGTTGCCAGTTAACGATGGTATTTTTACGAACTAAAGAATAAAATTCATTGAAGGCGATTTGACGCTGATAATTTTCGCCTTCAATTGCACCTACCTTTGCTAATGAGTCAGCCCTCTCATTACCCGGAATTGAGCAATGTGAAGGGACCCAGACAAAGGTAATGACATAACAGCGTCTGGATAAACACCTAAAATTTCTCGTATTCTCTCAAGGAAGTACGGCGAGTGCTTTTCCAGCCTCACTGAACGGATAGCTTCGACAGAGCTAAGACTATCCGTTACAATGTAATAGTGTTCAACAGGTCGTGAGGCGACGCTGTCCAGCGCCCAATGAATTGCTGCCAATTCAGCAATATACACTGAGCAAGGATTCTGAAGACTGTGTACTAGTTGATTGAATGAAACAATTTTCTAATTCAATTGAATTCAACATATATCCTTTGTAAGATAAAAAAAAATTGAACAAATACTATGTGGGATCAAATCATGCATTGTAATAGATTATGTTCTTTATTACAAGTAAATTTCATGACGGTCCTTTCACGTTTGGTATGACGCCTAGGACTACCAAAATATGTGAACGAACGAATTGTCAAACGATCATTGAATGTTACAATTAGGTCTGAAGTTATTGCATATCTCTTGTGTACGTACTTCTCGGAGCTTGCACATACACCCAGGTTCGTTTTTACGCGGTTTTTTTTCTACGTGGTTTTTAACGGGGTTTTTTTACGTGGATTTTCCTATTAACGCGGTTTTTTTTTCACGCGGATTTTTCAATTACGGCGGTTTTTTTACAGCAATATCACATCTCTCTCTTCCAGCTCACATTTCATCTTCATGCACCCTCAGAGCATATGACGGTAATTAGTGCTTGCGACGGAACTTAGCGCTTATGGCGGAAATCAGTGCTGCACTCTATCACGATGCCTACGTAGATTTTAGGTGACCTGGTTTTTGTTGGGCGGATTTTCCAATTAACGCGGTTTTTTTACGCGGATTTTCGAATAAACGCGGTTTTTTTACGCGAATATTCGAATTAACGCGGTTTTTTTCCAATCAACGCGGATTTTTCTACGTGGTTTTTTAACGAGGTACGTATCCCCCGCGTAAAAAAACCTGGGTGTATTTGCAATGTCGGATAATTGTGTTGAACACAAATTTGAAATAGTTCTGAAGAATACAATGGTAGAATTATAAGGTAAGAGTTTAAGGGGGTATCCTAGTGTGAGACACGAATTTCGGACGTTTTACAATCCATTATATCATTGTTTGTTCATCTATCTTTTAACAATAAAACAAAAATTGAACGAAGAAAAAATATTCATAACTACAACAGTTACAAGCTGATGAAATGAGAGGGTTCAAAAAAAGCTGTGCCATAGCGTTCACGATTCCAGCTCTTCTGGTTATCTGGAACAGAAAAATCGAACAGATTATAAATCAGTAAAGATGCCACTATCGCATGAAGCTCGGACAAGTCAAAAACATCTTTTTTGACAGAATGGCGGCCGTATGAAAACAAAATACGGTTTAACACGTTTTTTCTAACGTTTCCCGATTTTTTAAAAATAGCAAACTTTAAAAAATAATATTTTTTAGAGATTCATGCGATAGAGAGACGCATACAGATTGTATTCATATAAATTCGACATGAATCGGTTTAGTAGAACTTGAGATATCGTGTACGCCAGTTTGAAAAAAATTGTTTCGAGAAAAGTGCGTGTGAAGTTCATTGTGATGGCTGTACCAGTTTAGATACCGCATCACTGAAATGGCTCTACCTCGGTAAATAAAGGGATTTTCGATAGGTCCTTTCTAGGGTATACTCTTGAATGCCTAAACTACGGAAATATGAAGGAATTTTTTTTTTATTTTCTTCAAATTTCTGTACTTGAATACTGCCTTAAAAACTGAATAACAGTCAACGCCCGAAAAAGGTTTCCAAGCCGTGAGGTCGGAATACGGAGAGTTCTTT
Source organism: Toxorhynchites rutilus septentrionalis (assembly GCF_029784135.1). Classification (NCBI taxonomy): domain Eukaryota; kingdom Metazoa; phylum Arthropoda; class Insecta; order Diptera; family Culicidae; genus Toxorhynchites; species Toxorhynchites rutilus. The sequence continues at coordinate 100,364,187 of NC_073746.1, forward strand.
ATGTATTTTTTCTATTCTGAATACAATTTTTTTTTCATTTCATTTGAATTTCTATTTTTCCAATTGATACTTTCGCCGTACAACCGTTGATGATTCATTGGACTATCTGTCTGAACGTAACTCGTCTATCAAGTTCAATAACTTCTGTTTCTACAGCTTCAACACAAACGTTCGAGGAAGCCCCAAGATATCTTTCTTGTGGCTTCCTCAAATGCTTTTCGAATTCTTCAAAGTATGATTCTGTGACATTATTCAATTATTTTATTTAATGTAATATTTCGAGTAAGATAAAGTTTTCTAGTTTCCGAATTAATCTGAGAGAATTCGGGTATTTCAGTATGGAATGTTTTGTTAAATGCTTTATGTTTATGTTAATGATTGTTCACAACAAAGATCGGACAGATTTTTCGGAACAGGCGAGCAATTTAGATAATTATTACCCATCTATAAATATATATGAAAATCTCGTGTCACTGTGTTTGTTACCGAACTCCTCCGAAACGGCTCGATCGATTGTGATGAAATTAGGCACAAAAAACCTGGTAGGCATGAGAATAGGTTGTAAACTATATACGATATCGCTAGGATACCGATTACTATATATTTGATACCAATTAGGGTGGCCCTATGCAAAAAAAAATCTAATTATTTTTTGACGTAGAACTACGTCTTTCATTAAGGGTGCCAAATCAGAAAACAGGTCACGTTTTTATGAAATAAAGTTAACGTTAATAACTATTTTTGCCGCGAACGGATTTTGGCGATTTCCATACCAAACGAATCGGAAGTTCCCTAAGATTTGATTGATATTCTATACATCACAATTCCCTGGTGTGTAAAGGGTTAAAATTCATGAAAATAACTATAAGCGTTCCCATTTTCCCATACATTTGTTCTGTCCATTTGTGTGCTTTCCCGAACAGAACTGTCAATAACGAGCAACTTATCGACGACCAACGGAGGGGAAATCGTAGGATTAAAAGTCTCCGTGAACGAAGGAAAAGTAGAAGAATGAAGGGGAATACTTGCCTAGAGTATAAACAGTGGATCTCGCTGAGGCAAACTTTCATCGGACTGTTGAGCAATCCAGTTCACTTTGCATTCGCTGCGCTTCGATCTAAGATTGGACCCCACCAGTGGTAATCCAACTTGGATATCGTCGTTTGGTTTTTCTGTTCGTTTTTCGCGTTATTCGTATCGTGTGTTTTTCTTTCCTCGTCATTAATTGGACGCTTCGCGTAGTGTGTGATAAGCAAGAAGAAGAGGATGGCAGGCTCGAGCCCTGCAAAAAACGAACGCATTGCCAGGGGCAATAAAATTTCGAGGCAAGCGTCATCTAATGATGCACGCGATGTTGGTGCAGTGAAAAGCGCTCGCACTGAACCGAATCTTCGCGAGTGTGACACCGCATCGAACAACAGCGAAGTAGGCGATTCGGCGCGTTAGTCAAAAACGTAAACGTCGTTACCCAGGCAGCAACCGAAATCAAGCTCCCCCCGCTGGTGGTGAAGGCGGTCACTCTTGACAAACTCATCAGCGAATTCGCATCGATAGGTGTTTGAGCAGAGTACAAGCTGTGTGGCACAATTCAGTCTTTTTCCAAGCAGTTAACATTGTTTGTTTTCCGTCATCATAAGGGCTTCGTTGGTGCCATTGATAATTCATAAATGGATTAAACTGACGTTATGGCGAAGCAGACGTTAAGGTGCGCCAAAGCATTATAGAATAATATCCGAATGTATAAACAAGCGACCTATATAAAATAACAGCGTAGTTCTACGTCAACAATGCAGTCGTATCTTAGACACAACCTCCTATATTTTTTTTTCTTAAATTTTGGCTTCAAACAGTCCATATAACTACAAATTTAAATCCCCATACCCTATTTATAATCGTGATTTTGGTATTTTTGTATAAAAAATATTCAAATAATTTAACCGTCGTTCGTTTTTCATACAAAACGAATTCATTTACTTTGTTAAATGACAGATGGCGCTACGCCCGCTACATCAAACTTTCATCTACACATTCGAAAGTAACCTTACTTCGTCTAGAGCCAGGGGTATCGACGGCTAGCTGGAAGTATTTTTTTGATGAGTACAACGAATTATTGAATACTTCAAATCACACTTACTGGGTTCAATTCATTGTCAACAATCCTGATAAAACACCTACTGGAGAGCACGTGTGTAGATTCAATGCGCAAGCGTTCCTAGAATCATAGAAGACGACTGCACAGTGACGCGAGAAATTGTGATTCGAAGAAAAAACAATAATCTAGAATTCTTCGTTGACGTACATCGTTCGTACGACTTCCTCCATGTTCTTTTTCAATAGCATTAACGTTCTCAACATTGGCCTTATCATCGTAATATTACTTGCATTATTTTTCTGAAAAGTACAGATGAGAAAAAATGTTATCCCCTCTGGTACAGATTTAAATATGGCAACACTGGTAGCCATGTAGGAGTACGGGTATTCTTTCTGTTCATCCATTGTACAACAGACCGGACAGTGGAGACAGTTGATATTGATCATTGTTGGGTTATTAATAGCATATCTTCCATGATTTTAAGTAGTCAGAAAGAACATTCTGGCCTCTGCAAATTTCTAGTTAACGGACGTATCACTCGACCCTTGTAGATAATAGCGATGTCATCAGCGAACATCGACAGCACGCCATCACCAGGTAGGGGAGGAACATCAGATGTATAGATGTTAAACAGGATAGGACCTAGGAGTCTACCCTGCGGAACTCCTGCTATGACGTTGAACATATTGGAGAGCATGTTGTTTAGAGAGACCTGGAAAGGCCTGTCCGAGAGATAGTTCCCGATGAACTTGATAAGGAAGATCGGGAAGTTGAAACGTCGTAGCTTGAACACAAGACCATTGTGCCAGACATTGTCGAACGCCTTTTCGACGTCCAACAATGCCATGGCAGATGTTTTGGACATGGACTTGTTCCGCCTAATGATGTTCGTGACACGCGCAAGCTGGCTGATAGTGGAGTGACCTTTCCTGAACCCAAACTGATCCCGGAGGAAGATGTTATTCTGATTTGCAAACTCCAGTAAACGACTAAGAACCAGTTTTTCAAACAACTTTGAGATTGATGACAAGAGGCTGATGGGGCGATAGCTTTTGGCACTGGTAGGGTCTATACCAGGCTTGTGGATTGGTATTTTTTTGGCTAGCTTCCAGCGAGACGGGAAGTAGCCAAGCTCCAAGCACTTTTTGAAAATTGATACCAAGTGCTCGAAGAAACCAATGCTCAAGTTTTTTAACTCGAGATTGAGCACTCCGTCAAACTCGGCGGCCTTCATATTTCTTGTACTACGGATCGCAGCTATCGCCTCACCAGCCGTTATTCTCGATTCCTCTGGTAGAACGATGGGGGTATCAGCGACACTAGCCAGAACCTCCTCGACGATAGGCTCGTGGGGACTCACCATGGAGCGACCAAGATTGTGAGAATCCACGAAGTGTTGACCAAGCGCATTCGCCTTTTCGGCAGATGTAATTAGCAGAGACGGGAACGAATCCGGTGATTTGAGCGGAGGAATGGGTCGCGGTTTATTTTGAAGGATCTTGGCAGTTTTCCAAAACGGTTTTGCGCAATCTGGGAGTGAGCGAAGATGATCTGAAAATTGTTTATTCCTGAGATCCACAATCCTGACATTTATAATTTTCTTTAGACGATTGCAATTAGCCTTCAGGTGGAGGAGACCATTACGTTGATACTGGTGACGGATAGTGTTACGGGGTCTAATTAGATTTTTAGTTAACCTGTCTAGATTCAGGGAGTTACTCAACACGCTTGAAACCGGAACGTGTCGGTCTCTGGCCCAGGAGATCGCCTCATCGATGGCCTGAAGGGAACGGTTGATGTCGTCGGTTGACTCGGGTACAATGTCATAGTCGATATCGGTGTCGACACACTGCTGGAACTGTGACCAGTCGACGCGGTGGTAGTTGCGTCTCGAAGCCTGGAATCTGTTGACGGAGGAGCCTACTTCAATCGCCACCGGATAGTGATCAGAGTTGAGCTCTTGGTAGACGACAGGCTCCGAGATATTTGTCGTGTTTGTGATAAGTATGTCGATGGTCGCGTGGACACCGGATCGGCTCAAACGGGTTGCGTGGGTTGCGATTTCGTCCTGGTTGGTTGTTGACTGAGGCACGCTTTCGGATCTCAATGTACTCTGCCCTCTTCGGACACGCACTGCTGGTGGGATTGTGACCAGCTCCGCAGTTCGCGCAGACAGGGACACCGTCTTCCATATGTTCACATGCATCAGCGTCGTGGGTTTTGCCGCAGTTAAAGCAGCTGGATGCCATGTGGCAGTTTCGTGTGCCATGCCCAAACATGAAACAATTCGTGCATTGGGTATCGTCTCTGTGGACCGGTCTGTAGCGATTCCACACAACCACGATATGGAACGGCTCCCGGATATTCTGGAGGTCCTTCAGGCATGTCGAGTTCTTGGCGAAATGGACGAGATAAAGTTGGTCACGGTACCTCCGGGTCTGATCGTGCCGCTTCATTTTATAAATTTGAACTGGCTTGATTCCGTTTTTCTCGAGTTCAGCCGATAATTCGTTAGAGTCCATATCGTGGAGACCACGGAGCACAACCTTGAACGGTTTCTCGGCCTCGATGTCGTGAGAGAAATACTCTCAGCTCCGCTGTTTCAGTATCTCCAGCACGGCCTTGTAGTGACTCATGGCAGGGACCATCAACTTGAAGCCCTCCGTACTACGGCGGATGGTGCACCTCAAACCCTTCTTCTCTTCTGACATTCAACTGTGACGGTCATGTTTTAGCGCCCCTTTGAAAAGAGTAGCGAAAAATAGAAGTTTTCTCCTCACACAACTGATTTTATGCTAAAGGAAATTCCTTGAGGCTCTAATCAGTCCTAAATAAAGTTTTCTTGCAGGTGTACAAGACGAGGACAAGGAGGAGGCCACCGAATAGCCTAGACGGTTGGTGGCTTTCGATACCGGCAGTTTTCACTGCCCCTAACGTCGGTCCCTGTTTTTTTGGCGCGCTTTTTGCAGCTCGCTTATAAATATCCCACATTATTATTACTGGTTACTTATCTCTGGTGGTGGTTTTTATTTTCAGCTGGTGTTTGATCCTGGATTGCAGAGTGGTGGTGTACCCACACTACCGATTCTCCGGTGCGGGGGCGCACCCCCCCAGCAGCAGTACATAGTGTTAGTGATATTTATAACAGTTTTTCTTTAAACCTCATAGACATTATAGTAGTGTTTCATTGTATTGAAAGTAGTGTTTCTAGTGAAATTTAAAAACTTTTTTTAAACAAGCTCCGAAACTGTTGAGCCTTTTATTTTTTTTTTTATTCTGCATTAGTGCCATTTTTAGTGTGTATCTCTACATCAACCTTCCTGGCTGTACCTCCCGGGTATAGCCAGCCTCTACCATGGCTTCCAGCAGTGCCGGTAAGTCAACAAATCTTTATAATGGCGTGCCCACCACACGCACCTCTCCTCTCTGGGCCGACCCCTTATGTGGGGAGCTCCAAATTTTATTACTTAAAACAACTGGCAAGAATACCCTACCATCAAACCCTTTCGTTGTTTCCAAAACCATCCAAGCTGTAACGGATCGCGATTTCAAGGACGCGAGACCACAGCGCGATGAAAACAATAATTTACAATATGTGATCCATATTCGTGACAAAGAATATGTGGATGCGCTCCTGGGTATTAAGTCTTTAATTGGCAAGACCCCTGTGGAGATAAATTTTCACCCTACCTTGAACCAGCGCAAATGCGTAGTATCGTGTAGCCAAGCCAAGAGCTTTATTTGCAACGCTCTTGCCTTCTGTGTAAATTTCAGTGGCAACCACCCTTCTACTAATAGTAAATGCCCCGCATGGGTCATGGAAAACAACATCACCAAAGTGAGAGTTGACCAAGGCATATCCTACAAGGAAGCCAAATTAAGCTACCAGGCCAAGGTAAATGGATCCTCTTACGCAAGCAACTTAATGTAGCCTAAAGCACAGGATGTAATCGCTGCAAGTGCAACTGCGCGCAGTCCAACCCTACCCCAATCATCCAAACGGTTTCCACACCGATAATTAATCTACCAGACATGGAATATACCATCTCCACTTCCGATTCCGAAACTGATTCAGAAAATCCCACGGAAACTGAATCAGCAAAATTAAACAAACGAAAAATAAAAAATGTTAAAACTACAACTTCAGATGAATTGAAATCATCTGAAGATGAAAATTTCCGCGTTAACGATAAAACAAGGAAAAGATATGAAAACCAACAACTAGAAATCTCTCAACCGGCCGCCCCACAACAGACCGACCCTCAACCATCCACTTCATACAAAACAGTACCCAATACGAATCGAACAATACCAAATTATTTAAAATTTGACCCTAGACTGAAGACCAAGACTTCCAAAGGTAACAAACAGTCAAAATAATTTCAGATATACCTCCTTCCACATTAATTAAACCCTTCAAGAGCCTCCATAATATTTCTTCAAATTCAACACTCCACACATAAACAGTACACCTGTTGCCCAAGATTCAACATCCAACCGAAAACTTGCCATTCAATGGAATTTGCGTGGGCTTAGTAGGTCAATGGATGAAATTAAATTAATGTTAGCTGAGGAGAAACATCTCCCACTAACACTTGCATTCCAAGAAGCCAGAGTGACTAAGATTACACCCGATTTTAACCTTTCACTACAAGGTAAATATAAGTGGTACTTCCGTGAGGGACTTACCTCACGCCAGGGTGGAGTATGCCTCGCTGTTTTGAGCCATCTCCCACATACCCTCATCCAAATTTCATCACAGTTACAGATATGCGCAATCCAACTCACAGGACCGTTACGGTTAACCCTCGCTTCTATTTACATTTCCCCAACGCATAGTAACAGTAATTTGGAAGCAGAAATGAACAATGCCATTCAACAATTACCACATCCATTCATAATCATGGGTGATTTTAACGCCTACCATACTGAATGGGGTGGCCAAAGATGCAATTTAAGAGGCAAAATTATTTTAAAAATCGTTGAACAACTTAACCTCATCATCCTGAACGACTTCCAACATACTCGTATGGATGAACACTCTGGCTCTACTTCTGCAATTGATTTAACGATTACCTCATGAGACCTTGCGCCCAGAGTCAGATGGTGTGTCGATGATGATCTAAGAGGAAGTGATCATTTTCCCATTCACATCCGAACACTGACCAGTAATCCAAAAATCCTCCTGCGAAGGAGATGGTTGTACCAATTTGCCGACTGGAATGGTTTCGAATCAACCATTTCGCATCTGTTACCTGCACAGGGTAACTATTCAGTAGAGGAGTTTTCCCAAGCCGTTTTCGCAGCTGCGAAAGCTAATATACCCCGCACTAGTGGTATCTCCGGCCGGAAGGCAGTCCCATGGTGGAATAATGATGTCAAACAGGCCATTAAATCCAGAAGAAAAGCGCTACGAAAGTTTAGAAGACAACTGGACGGTAGTGAGACTAAAAAAGACAGGTGGGTAATGTCGGGGACATAACCGGAGTGACGTAGGACTATACAAAGGGGACAGCTTTTGTTAAATATATATTTTAAATATATTGTTTTATTTTCTTCTCCTACGTGAATACCTATCTATCTACCTGAAAAATGGATTAGTTTACTGTTTACTCTTTATGAATATGTTGATGGTTCTGAAAAGAACATTTGGTGTTGTGTTTTTGTTATCACTCGATATTCCCATCTTGTTCGGTTAAACCTTTCTGTTTAGCTATTGCGTTTGCCACTCGCCACAGCTTTCACAGTTGGAAAATTTCTTCCCATCCAGCTTGTGACATGTTGTTCAGTAAATTACATTTAATGCGACGTGCCGGAGAAACACTTTGCCACTCACTGAAACTAATTGTTGCCTTGATGAGCGCCGAACCGAAGCTGCTCTGTTCTTGATGCGGGTTTTCTGATTGTCGTGAGCAGCTTTGCAAGCCAACTCGAGCACTACGACGGCCGAAACTCTATAATCGCAGTTAGGTATACTGGTGCTCCGGCACCAATCCGTTCGACCTAGTTACCCTTGCGGAGCAATCAGTGAATGCGACCAACAGGGAACTGGAGACCTGCACGGTTCGAGTGAGACTTTGCCTTTCCCTTAACTTGTCCTCCTTTGTTACGTCCACGATGCCGATGCCGTACAACCACACGGGTTTTCGGTTTGAAAGAAAATAAGATATTTTTTTGGGGTCCGCGTGTTTTATACTCTAGCGGTACACACTCACAGGATAGAGACAAATCGGCAGACTCAGCCAGAGGGGCGAGTCCAACGAGACGAACGAATGGGCGTTAAAAGGGAGCGATGGCAAAAAAAAAATACATTCATTACGATTTGTTCGCTCGTTGGATTCACATGCAGGCTAAAAAGGGTCCTTTTCAGGATCACAAAATTATCTTCAATCTAAAGAGTTTATTGTTTTGTTATCACTCGATATCCCCATCTTGTTCGGCTAAACCTTTCTGTTTAGCGATTGCATTTGCCACTCGCCACAGCTTTCACAGTTGGAAAAATTCTTCCCATCCAGCTTGTGACATATTTTACAGTAAATTACATTCAATGGCACGTCGCATTACCATCACTCAGTATCGGATTGGAGGTAATTTTAAACTGTAATTGAACATTTGCGATGACAGCGGTACAGTGTCGACTTTCAATGTGGGGTCATAATTTGGACCCCGAACTCTATGTTTACAAAAATGTCCAACTAAATATGTCACATTACAGGTCCGTCCAATTAGCTAAATGTCGAGATAAGTGTAAATTACTGTACTTTCAATCAAGAAGCAATTTAAGAATTGATGAAAATCAATAAGCTCAGAACAACTTATGAAAAAATCAATTTGTGTTTTATTATTATTTTGGATGATGTTTTAGAAAGCATTGAACTGTATTTCCTAAACTCTTTTTTGGAAGGTTTAATGGCCCTGAAATGCGCCTTGTTTTATGGAATGGTTCCAATTTAGAAAACTTAGTACTCGTTGTTTTGAAAAAACCATTTCGAACGCCCTCGATGCCGCCTTGTTTTGGATTTGCCACCAAAGCAGTTTGTATAAAGAACAAACTTTTTTCTTCTGCTACCTGATGCCGTTTTGCGATTGCGTTTGCCACTCGTCACTCGCTGCAACTGCCTGTTGTCTTGATGTCCACCGAACCGAATGTGTTCTGTTCCGAATGCGGGTTTTCTTATCGTCGCGAGCAGCTTTGCCAGCTAACTCGATCACTTCGGCGGCCGAAACTATATAACGCCGGCTAGGTGGACTGGTGCACTGGTACTAACGCGCTCGGCCTAGCTACCCTTGCGGGGAACTCCAGATCAACACGGTTCGAGCGGGATTTTGCCTTTCCCTTCACTTTTCCTCCTTTACCATGTCCAGACATGGCTGCTTGGGTTGGTTTGTTGATTTGTTGTGATGCGAACCGATGTGGTGTACGATTTGAATGAGAATGATCGTTACGGAAGGAAGGAAGGTATTGTATTATAGAGACTTTAAACTTTTGCAGTTCATTCGTCTCTAGCCTTGAGAAAGGCCCTTTGAAAACTCTACTCTACTCTACTTCAGCGCTACCACCTCCGCCCTCTTGCCATGAGAAAGGCACTCGATCCCTCGCCGTCCAGCTCGTCCGGCAACGATGTTGTCCAGTCGGTGTCCACACAAAGAATGATCGTTACGGCAGCGGAGCGGGGATTTTTAAGCTGACTGGCTGGCTCGAGAATTACGCATGTGTGAGACTGCGACCAATGTTTCGTTCATTTTTTTCTTTTTCCTTTCCAATCGTGCTTCATTGTATTTCGCTGCTGCTCTGGTTGCCCGTTTTGGTCGGTACGATTTGAGAAGCACAAAATGGACCAATCAAAAATGGGCACATAGTGCATTTTGACAATGCTTGATATTTCACAATTATTCAATTATTTATCTCAAGAAAAATGAAATGTTATTCGTTATGATAGATGCGTGGATATATTTCCTATCAATTGTTGCAAAAACCTTTGCGATCTATTGAGAAATGCTCGAGTTATAAGCGTTCCAAATCTTGCATTTTTTCCTACTTGTTCAGTGCCTAGATTTCCATTTCACCCCCTATATCTTCCGGTTAGACGTAGTCCTACGTCAAAAACTTGCCCTAGCTGATTTTCAATCTGCCAGAACTAGAGCAAGGAAAATTATAGCGGAAGCTAAACAAAATAGCTGGCTTAAATTTCTTGATAGCTTTTGCCCTCAGACAACTTCTAGTGAACTGTGGAGCAAGGTTAATTCAATCAGTGGCAAAAGAAGATCGCGAGGCTATTCCATTACGACCAATGGTTCCACTACCGATGATCCCGGAACCATTGCTGAACACTTAGCTGACCATTTTGCTAGTACTTTTGCCACCTCCAACTACAAAAGCGACTTCAAAGCTCGTAAAACTGCCGCGGAGACTACAGAGTTTCCCTCGGACTCAGGGGAACCTCATATTTACAATATCAGGTTCTCTATGAAAGAAATGTTGTGGTCCATTAGTAAGTCCAAAGGAAAATCAGCCGGACCAGACGAAATAGAATATAGCATGTTAAAACATTTACCTTTCCACGTCAACACGTCGCTGCTCCGAATTTATAATAACCTTTGGGCTTGCAAATGTTTCCCCGACTCATGGAAGGAAGGCCTAAAGGGTGTGTCACATCAAATTGCATCACGGAAAAAACGCTGTAGAAATTTAATGTTTAGGAATTATATCTTCAGCTTTCGCTTATAATCAGATAAGAGTGTATAGATCACGTTGGCCTTGCTTCATCGTCAATTTTTCGGAAAGCGGAGCGCCCCCTTCGTGATGACCGGCACGGTAAACGGGCAGGTTTACCTTAAGGAGTGCCTACAGAAGCGCTTACTACCACTATTGGAGCAGCCGGAGGGCCCGACCATCTTCTGGCCGGATCTAGCTTCGTGCCACTATTCAAAGGACGTGTTGGAGTGGTACGAAGTCAACGGGGTCACCTTCGTGCCAAAGGAAATGAACCCACCCAACGCGCCGGAGCTTCGCCCAATAGAGAAATATTGGGCGATTATGAAGCAGGCTCTCCGGAAGAACCCAAAAGTTGTCAAATCGGAGGCGGACTTCAAGAGAAAATGGATTTCTGTTAAAAAAAACTACAACCTGACGTTGTACAGAACCTTATGGACGGGGTAAAGAGGAAGGTGCGAGCATACGGGCTTGGGCTCGAAGTATGAATAAAAAGAAAATGCCATAAGTTGTTTAATAGTTTTTATTTTACTGTCTAAAATTTTCAAAAGGATCGGTCTACTGGGCGAATTTCTACAGCGTTTTTTCCGTGATGCAATTTGATGTGACACACCCTTTAGTCATCCTCATCCCTAAACCGATGGAGAAAAAACCACTAGCCACTAGTTTTCGTCCCATCACCCTTCTCAATTGCCTAGACAAGGTCTTCGAGAGAATGATCAAACGGAGATTGATGACGAACCTTGAAGAACGACATCTCCTGGATCCTCGACAACATGCTTTTCGTCAAGGCAATGGTACCAATACGTATTTCAGCCAACTTGATCAACACCTTCACGTGATCACGCGAGACCACCTCCATGGGGAACTCGCTCTGTTGGACATATCCAAAGCCTACGATACAACCTGAAGATATAATATCTTGGACCAACTCCGTCAATGGGGTACCGAAGGTAATTTGTTCGAGATAATTCGCAGTTTTCTACAATATCGTAGTTACAAAGTTCTTCTCGGAGGAGTTACCTCCACCAGTAAACTGCAAGAAAATGGAGTGCCACAGGGTTCTGTGCTATCGGTTGCTCTTTTCCTGATAGCGATGCAATCATTATTTGATGCCATACCCCAAAATATTGACTCTTTGCTATACGCAGATGATATTCTGCTAATTTCAAAACACTCATTCCCAGAACTAGCAAGAAGAAGACTTCAGGAAGGAATCTCGTCTGTTAATAACTGGGCGAATTCTGTGGGATTTATGATCTCAGCTGAAAAATCTCAAGTTCTTCATTGCTGCAACAATAAGCGTCACAGGAAAAAACTACGTTCTTATCTTCTGAACGGTAAGTCCACTAAACGAGTCAATTCTGCACGAATTCTCGGTGTTATGGTGGACAAAAAACTCACGTTCAATAAACATATTAAGAGTACAATATCGGACATTAAAAACCGCCTTAACTTAGTTAGCGTTATAAGCGGTCGAAGCCGAACAGGATCCCGCAAAACTATCTTCAACATTGGAAGAAGCTTAGTCTATTCCAAACTTACTTACGGCATTGAACTCTTCAGCCGTGCCACCTGGAAAACGCTTGAAGAACTGAGGCCTAGCTATCAAAAGATAATAAGACTAGCATCAGGGGCCTTTAGAACTAGCCCAAGTAAAGCGTTATCCGCTGAGTCAGGCAATTTACCCTTCAAATTGTTCCTCACGAGATTCTACAGCACGCGCGCGATACGAACGCTCGAGAAACATCCAACAGTTGAATCCTCTCTTGTGAGAGTGAATAACTGGTTGCAGGATACATGCCGAACCACTCTTCCAACGATTGTACCAATTCCCATTAGTAACCTTCGACCATGGTATAAACGGGAACCTCAGATTGATTGGTCAATTAAAAACTCTGTGCGAGCTGGTGAAAACAGCAGCATAGTTTTGGCCATTTTCAACAACCACATCCACAGTAAATACTTTATTCACCAGGCTGACCGTAGAAAATTTCCTACTTGTCTGCCCACGTTACAACCTTAAGAGAACAAAGTTTCGGATAGCTGACAACCCAAGGACAGCCCTAGCAAGAGATAACTTGGAGGAGGACAAAATACTGCATTTCCTGAAGGAGACGGATCTTTTGGAGCTCATTTATCCACTATACCACCACTATCCACTATAGGTCACACACATTTTATTTATTAAAAAAAAAAATATATATATATATATATATATATATATATATATATATATATATATATATATATATATATATATATATATAAAATACAAAAAAATAAGTTAGACATGTAGTTAGATGTCACAAATCAAACACACCCACACACACATTTAGACACACATTCACAACAACAGACACAGATGTTGATTTTTTGAAAAAAAAGGGTATTTTCCGACATTCGAATACAATTTTTGCGTGGATGACACACAAGTCAATTAATATCTTTTAATGACCATATAATTCTCTTTTAGCTTCCTGGGCTAGACATCATTTCTCATTTTATTTTCTTTCAGCGTATTTGATATAATTACTTCGTATTTCTACTACCAGGTGACCAAATATGCCTCCCATTACTAACGTACTTCTCTTCCAGCATATGTTATACCATTATTACACTATATACACGATTTACCGGAAACGAGAGCAGAGGGAGCATGCGCAAAATTTGATATTAAAAAAACCTAAGGCCTTTCTCAAGGCTAGAGGCGAATGGACTGAAAAGTTTAAAGCCTCTCTAATCCAACATCATCATCATCATCATCAAATCAAATGCCTAGAGGCGAATGAACTGAAAAGTTAAAAACCTCTATAATTCATCATGTTCGTTCGTTCAAATCAAATGCTTAGAGACGAATGAACTGAAAAGTTTAAAGCCTTTTAAAAACAAAGAAATGAACTGAATGAATTAAAATCAGTTGAAAACCAATTAATGCTTGTATTCATTATAGTGGACAACTATAATAGTGAGAGGAAATCTCAACAATCTGTAAGTATGGTAACCCTGATGCGGGACCCTCCTACGTGTATTGCCTAATCAAATGGTGTGCCAATAAAGAAAATAAAATGCCATTAACTTAAGGACTCTGTAATCAACCGCAGAGGAACCCCACTGGAAAACATCAATAATCTCCCGGAAGCTGATAATCCATCACCGCAGCCCCGAACAGTATAAGTATTTAGGATGCAATAAAATCGCTTTATTCGGGGGTGTTTCGTCCGCGCAGTAAATAGATTCCCATCGTAACGGAACGGATCAACCAGTGCAGGAAGGCTATCAATGAACCCGCTCTGAACAGATCGATGAAATGCCCGCCACCAACTTCGATCCCCATTATCATTTGGTTGGGGAATGCACAAAATAAACACATCGGATGGCGGCCGCTCCAAACGATTCAATATGGGTTCCTTTATGGGTATCCATAAATTTAACGATGGCCGAGATGATAAAAGAATAAAAATTCTTCTTCCGTCATCACTAAAATTTATGTACAATGGCCCAACCCGGTGGCCAGCTTGCGGCAGCTTTCAGTATCATCCTGTGTGTAGGAGTATACATAAATATCAATTAAAGTCTGCTTCGCTAATCATTATGTCCGAGATCGAGGCTCGTTTATATCCGAACCATCTTGGAAGGAATGGTTATTAAACCGGTCGGTAGACGATAAGGCTAACTTTCATTACGACCAAGATTGCCCAGGGACCAAAATCGCTGCTCACGCATATTGGACACTGTTTGGGAATATTTTACGTCCCCCCTCCGCAAACCCACAGGAATAAGCCTTGTTGGCTTGTTGGTTTATGCCTGAATTGCTGATAAATGTACTCTCTGATTTGCACATTCTCGAAGATTAGCCCAGGGCAACAACAGGTCCGAAGAGTCGATCCGAGATGACACAAAAATCAATAGCCATTACGGGGGGACTTTCGGTTGCTATACTTCAACCATAAATCCGGCTCCAATCGGAACGCCGTGTGCTGAATTTACCTTGCCGATGGCGCAATCTATGTATGCTCTCCGACCTCTCTCTCTACCCCTCCAAGTATTGACGGGGCAGTACAAGACCATAAAGCAGGAACGTGACCGGCATCCGGGATCCGGGCAGAAAGGTGCACTTTTCTTTTATTTCCGGACCGTTTCGGGCGCTTTACGTTGGTCATTCCACGGTCTTCGCCGAAAGACAATTGGAAGGCAACAAACGGCTATTACTGTTCGAAATAAAGCAGCAAATGCTCATGAATTTAGAAGCTACGAGAGAACGGCACCGTTCTCGATTTGATGATTGTTATGAATTTTATATTAACGCAAAACGAGGTTCCAGGAACGATAGCGTAACTTTTTTTTGTCGTCGTTTTCGTCGTCTCGTGTTCTAGCGATGCAACATGAAACGAGCGTTCAGATTTGCAAGCTCTCTCTGGCGAGTCTCATGTAGTCCTAAGTGGTTGAATTTAAAGTCAAAACACAACTACACAAACCTATTGAAAAATTACAATTCTGTTCGCAAATATATACGGGAATCAATTCTAGTTTTCTTTTGATTTACCTTTCTCGCTTATTGAATTTTATATTTGTAGACAAAAAGGCGGGATGTTTTTTTTTCAAGTAGTGATCATTTATCGGGAAATAGTCTTAATCTGACACGAAATCATCTAGTTTTATCAATCTATTCTGAAATTTGGGACGGCTTGCGTGCACCGGAAGTTTTGATATTCTCATATATTACATTAAAAGAACTTCAAAGTAACAAAAAATATACTATCCACCCATACCGGTACAGTATCTACTCAACCGAGAGGCGAATTTGTGTTTAATATATATATATATATATATATATATATATATATATATATATATATATATATATATATATATATATATATATATATATATATATATATATATATATATATATATATATATATATATATATATATATACATATATATATATAGCCATATAACAGTGATATGACAGAGCAAAATAAGAGACACTTTGCAAATAAGAACACATTAACCCTATCGCGATGGGTGCCGTGTAATATACGACTGTCACTAGATGCATCACAGCGGCTGACCAGGGTTGCCATAATAAAATCCTGTTTTTGGCACTTTAATGAAATCCATACAAAACATTGAAATACATTTTCTTTCGTCAAAACAACAAATTACTCTTGTGCAGAATTTATTGGAGTTTTCAAAACTGCCTTTCGATTTGCGGTGCGATGGTTGTTTATTAAAAAAATCATCATCAAAGACTAAGGGATAATTTTTCATTCGAATTGATATATCTCTGTATGGGGAGGTCCTACCCAAAGTTAATTTTGAGCATATGTTATGGCATCCCGATTTATTACATTAAATCAGCTAAAAATTACAAAGAATGTTCTACTCCACAATACATGTATATCATTTGTATAATATATATGCTAGAGTCAATATGAGCGAACAAAACAGGAGACACATTTAAATCAAATCATATGAAAGCTTTTCATATAGTTTGCCAAATACACGGCCTAGACAGAGAAAGATATATTCTCGTTCATGTTCTTTTTTATCCTCTTAGAAAACACCTTCCAACTTCATTTCATGATGAGGTGTAACATTATCACGCTTCCATATAGCAACACTGCCAGCTATATCGATAGCGTGGTCGTGTGAAATAGCTTTGCATTCCAGCCGGCCTTGGTTCGATCCCCATTGACGTCAACTGATTTTTTTTTGCACAATCCCAAATGAAATGAGAAAAGAAAACAGAAAGAGATGTCTGCTCGCATACATATAAACCTTTTTTTAAGCTTTTAAAACAGCTCATTATTTGCGCATTTCACCCAGATGCACACGGAATGGCATCTTTTCTGCCAAAAATGAAATGTTTTTAGCCAACGCTAGGGTGTACAGGAACGTTCTAGGAACCAAATAAAAGTTGGTTGATAAGGTTAATTGGATCTACTGTTGAGTTGGTTAGCAAAAAAGTTGTGTTAGTCAAGAAAATCTTAAAAAAAAAACAGATAAAAATCGATTTTTCATTTCTTCCCGATATTGTTGCCCGCTACACCTACATATACAAAGATAAAAATATGTACGTAATATATTCTAATATCTGACAATTGTAGCTTCAAAATTATGTTGATGCGTTGATTTTTCACGAAGTTACAGCATGTCAAAAATCACTTGAAACTTTCGACTTCGCACTCTGTTCCTCTAATTTTTTGGTCGAGTGTATATTATTTCAGAATTTTGCTTATCAAAAATGTCGTATAATTATATGCTTATCCTGGAAATTAATTGACTTAAAATTACATGAACGATTCAAGTTTATCGAACGCTACAGGTGTTTTCTCATATGATATAGAATTGCGAATTGAGGATATAGAAGAGTATGTACGGAACAACATTTTATTGATGAAACTTGCGAAAAGTTTTCATTGAATATAAACAAAAAAAAACATATCGGACTGCATGCTGTTAGGTATGAAAAAAGAGTGAATGAGAACACTAAGGAGTTGTGAAGTGTGCGAATATAATCGGAAGCTCAATGATGCGTTGGGTCGTCAGGGTAACGTTTAGGTAACTTATTCTTTTCGTTAAAATTTGTCGGTTTGTCCTTTAAAGAATGTTAATCCTTTTTTGTTTTTCGAGGCCTTTTTGGAGATTGGAAGCAAGAGTGTCATGCATCCATCAATGTTTCAATAAAGCTATTGTTTATGGACGCAGGCAACAAGGCACACGATTATGGGTTTCAAGTTAGTCGTACACAGCCGAGAATATATGCCCTAGGGTATCAATAATGTACCTCTACTGAGGCAAATATTCAGTATTTTTCTATATTCGAAGCAGTGAACATCGCCTGTTTTCCGTCATCTAAAGGCTTCGTTGGTGCCTTTGATATTGCATCAATGCATCGAACTGACGTTATGGCGAAGCAGGTGTTAAGGTTGTGCGCCACATAATTATTTGGGGAATATAGCTCGGCCCTTCGTTAATGTCGTGCTGGAATGTTGTGAGTTATTTGGGTCACGTTCCAATCGCAAAGTTGCCTTCAAGAAGGATAGTATTCACGCTAATCTTGATCATAATGAAGCAATGCAACTCTTTTCGAGGATGTTGAGATTTAAAAAAAGAGTTTATTTCGCATATTTAGTCACCAAGAAAGAAAATGTCGTTCTGGAATTTTGTATGTGATTGGGTTTCGCTTGCTAGTAGCAAGACTTTCTCCACTAATGATAACAGCTGCGCTTACCTCGAACATGAGAAAGTAATGTAACGTTTTTCGAGGCCAGTTTTATTATCAGAAGCGTTTCTTTTGAGAATAGCGCAAAATGATGAGAAGCATTTATATTCTTAGTCGCTTCAAGTCACCAATGTATGGCTCTGTATACAAGCTTTGTTGAACGCTTATTTGGCACTAGTTGGTTTCCTTCGTACAAACGATGTCTAGAGGTGCGATTCCACTGAGACAATACAAAACAACATGTAACATGATATTTGATACTTGTTTCCATTCGGTGCCAAAGAAAAATTGATGTAGTTTTGAGATGTTGAATAATGGTGCTGGTGCAACAAGTATATAATCGCTTGTAGCTGAGTGTATGTCAATTGCGAAAAAGTAAATTTTTTTATGCATTGACATGAAATAAAGTGAGACATGCGATCAGATTGTGTATGGTTCTGCGATGGTAAGAAGAATGAATCATCAATAAATTTCCGTCTACTGATTCTTCAATAAAAACCATTTCAGGATGGTCAAACTATTCTACTAAACAGTTATTTCTAAAATTTCGCAGCCTAAAATGATATTCGAAGTTATTAACAAGCGACTTGAATAAAATAACAGCGTAGTTCTACGTCAACAATGTAGTCGTGTCTTGGACACAACCTCCTATAATTTTTGATGTCCGAAATCGACTATCTGGGACTTATTGGGACTGGGACTGGATTAGGGTGCCAATGAAAAAGGTCATCTCGATTTTTCAAACGGAGTGGAATGCTGGTTAAATTTCAGAATCAAAATAGCCTCTCGACCGATATCGAAAAAGTCTGCTTTTATATCTGTTATCCTATATTTGATGTCCTTCGAAAATTTAGCTATATTCCAGAACTATTTTCCTTTATTATAAAAAATATTCACAATTTGCTCACATTTGCAAAACACAATAACTGAAAATTTATAAAAAAAATCAACTCAATTGCCCAAAAAACCATAATATTATAAGTATTTAAACTGAGCTGATTCCTTATTTCTACCGTATACAACAATCCCCAATGAGAAAATTGAAATGCATTACAAAACATTGATAAATTCTGGAAATTTGAGAAATTTGAGAATACCTGTACAATTGGGGGTTTTCAAAAAAAATATTTTGATGCCTCCTCTCTTCAAATTGCATGAAATGTCGAGATTTTTTTGTTATCTCTTAAAAAAATATTTTTTGGCATTTTTTATTTTGTGGGTTTTCATCTGCAAAGTTAATTTTTGACAACAATTTTTTATTAAATAACAGTAAATCTCGACGTTTCATGCAATTGAAAGACATTCGGCATCGATAATTGCATGTTTTGAAAATCCCGGTTTTATGTACACACACCCCCACCCCCTCCCCTTGTGTGATTTTCGCCAAAGTTTTGCTAAAGCTCACATTAACCGACAGTGGGGCATGGTATCTTATATGTTTCCGAAAGAATAAATTCTGCTGTATATAATAACGAAAAGTTCATCAATGTACAGGTTATCTTACCTCACGAAAAACCAGCAATTTTGATGGCTCGTGCATGGTTTTGGCGAGTTTCTGTGCAACCAGAAATATTCGACACAAAAGAATCACATTCCAGCAAAACAATGCTACTATTCATACCAGCAAGAAAACTAAACAATGGATTAAGGACCAAAAACTTAATTTTTTGACTGGCCGGCTCGCTCTCCAGACCTGAATCCGGTAGCAAATCTTAGGGGGATTCTTTTACGCAGAGTCTATTTATACTGAGGGAAAGCGGTACAAAACGATTGAAGAGCTCATGGTCGCAATTTCGGAAACATGGACAAATATCGAGAAATCCGTTCAGCAGAATTTGGTAAATAGTATTCGAACACGAATTTTCCAGGTTATTTGCCGAAATGGCAAAGTATCCAATTATTGACATGTAAATCAGCCGATCGTTATCAATTTTTCATCGATAATACTTAAGAATTTTGAAGTGGTCTTATAGAAACTGGACAGCTGAAATTATCATATTTAAGCACAATACATAGACAAACAACTCTTTTGAACGAAGTTGACGTTAAATATACTTTATTCTAAGCATTCTACAATGTATGAATGTATCTTGTTGAAATTCTACCTATTTGTGTTGCAAAAAATATAATCAGGATGGTCTTATAGAAGTTGGCCAGAGTGTAGGTATACCTCATATGTATATCCGATAAATGGGAAGTAGGAGATCAAAATAATTTAAAATATCAATAAAAACATATATTTATAAAAAGTCGTAACATGATTATAAAATCTATCTATCTATACATATAAAAATGGATTTCTGTCTGTCTGTCTGATTCTTATGGACTCGGAAACTACTGAACCGATCGACATGAAAATTGGTGTGTAGGGGTTTTTGGGACCGGAGAAGGTTTTCATGATAGTTTGAGATCCCTCACCCTCTCTCAGAGAGGGGGGGGGCTGCCATACAAATGAAACACAAATTTCCGCATTACTCGAGAATGAATTAAGCAAATGAAACCAAATTAGGCATGTGGAGGTTTTAGGATGCAATAAATGTTTCTACGATGGTTAGATACTCCACCCCCTTCTCTAAGGGGGGGCTGCCATACAAATGAAACACAAGTTTCTGCATAACTCGAAAACTAATCAAGCAAATGGAGCCAAATTTAGCATGTGAAGATTTGAGGGGGCACGAAACGTTTCTATGGTGAATAGACACTCCTCCCCCCTCTATAAGGGGAGAAGAGATGAGGGGTCTGTCTTTATTCTATCATATTTTCTGTATCAAACATTTATTCCATGTAACGGAGAAACATGTTATTTGTAAGTGGTTGAAAAATCTTGAATGAGAATTGTGTCTGAAAATAATCTGATATTATAATGATGAGTTTTGTTAGAAATACTAGGAATTTCATAGTAAAAGGAAAATTCAACGGGATCGAATAGAAGATCAATCAATGAACAGTTCTACGATTGGACTCATGAACTTGCGCTAAGTAAGAAAACGTGAATGTTTGAAGGTACGAAAAAACAAATTTTGGACGGGACGGAATTTGCTGGGTCAGCTAGTATATATATATATATATATAAAATGGATTTCTGTCTGTCTGTAGAGGTTTTTGGGGCCGGATAGGTTTTTACGATAGTTCGAGACTACTCCCCCCTCTCTAAGGGGGGGCTGCCATACAAATGAAACACAAATTTCAGCATAACTCGAGAATTAATCAAGCAAATGGAACCAAATTCAGCGTGTAAAGATTTTAGGGTGCAATAAATGTTTCTATGGCGGATAGACACATCTCCCCCCTCGCCATACAAATGAAACACAAATTTTAGTATAACTCGAGAATTGATTAAGCAAACGAAGCCAAATTTGGGATGTGAAGGTTTTAGGGTACAATAAATGATTCTATGTTGGATATACTCTTCTCTAAGGGGGGACCATACAAATGAAATACAAATTTCCGTATAACTCGAGAATTAATCAAGCAAACGAACCCAAATTTGGCATGTGGAGATTTTAGGGGGAAAAAATGTTTCTATGTTGGGTAGACATTCCTCCCCCTTTCTAAGAGGAGGGGGGGGGGGCAATAAATTTTGGGTGGGACGAAGTTTGCCGGGTTAGCTAGTATTAAAAAAAATTTCAAGACAAAATCTTTTTTATACTGAATTTATTTTCACTTGGCTCAGCAACGATAAGTAACAATGAGCCGTGGAAGACAAAATCTTGTGAACTATTGATACAACCGGTATGTTGTTCTAGTGTTAATATATTTTTTGGGGGGCATTTGGCTATCTCGGCTTGCCTACGAAGAATTCATGTTGAATATAAACTTACAGTGTACAGAATCCAATAAACCTAAACTGTGTGGCTTTCGTTACAGAAGACTTGGCGCTTTTGTGATGTTTGAATGTAGGTTCAAACAACTCCTAGCACTCAATTGAACTGGATCTTTTTTTTCCCATAGAGTATATGGTTTGGCCTCCTCGTCCATAACCGAGAATCCATCACTACTGATTACATATATGAAAAACGGAATGGTGTTTAATAGAAATGAATGACCACACCAAAGCAGACAGGCTTATGCTGTGAGATTCTGATTAATACGTTCGTTTCATTCGGAATTAAATGTGTATAATATCAGCCTCCATTGGTGTATTGAGATAAGCTTGCTGAAATGAGTTTTTAATCTGATTCTCTTTCTGTTCGATAAGTAGCGTTGATAATGCGAGACTCATTATTTGAATAATTTTCAATGAAAAGTGAATAGTCTTCATTAACATTCAGCACATTTTTCTTTTTCACTTCCGCAGGATGAGAAGCCCCCTTTGAATGCACCCGGTAAACGTTGCCCCGCTCCCATCAAAATCCCCACCATTGACTGTTAGAATCCCTTATCAAATTTTGTGCAGCCCCAGCTGGCAATGATGTTTAAATAGGCTCAAATAAACACGTGCCATAAAATGATTTTTTTTCCACTCTGTATACTCCTATCGCTTCCCGACGGTATGAAATTCCGTTCAGGTGCTGGAGAGAGAGCTGCGAATAACTTCAGCAATATTCACTACCGTAGCGGATCTGCCCGGGGAGGGAGGAGAGCAGAAGAGGTGGAGCTACGCGCGTAAAATTTTTATTCACCTAACATCAATTCGACTGAGGGCTGAGAACCGTTTAAGGACGTCTCCATTCAAAGCGAACGCTTTCAAGAAGTACCCACCCGTTTCAACGCTGGCGTTGCCTCAATCACAGGTGAGTTCGGTAGGATTATGGCGTGTTCAACTGCACAACCGAGAGTTGGAATCCCTTTTCAGTCTTTTTTTTTCTTCGCTCACTTTTGTTCCGAACGCACCTTTGTTGTGTGGTGTGAATAAACATTAAGATCCATTTTACAACTCACGAGCGTGTTTGCTGTTCGCCGTTTTTTTTCTCGTCCGGTGTGGATTATCGTTCGGGTACTCGCTAAGATATTTATAATTTTGGCCGGGGAAATTATTGTCGAACGGTAAAGGGGATCAAATGCAACAGTCGAAGCGAGATATTTTCAAGGAATTCACGAGCGTACGAATTGACGAGAGTACTGTTCTGGGAGCGTGGAAACAAACGAAGAAAAGCTTGAACGCACCACATGGTTCTGTTCGATTTATATACTTTAATTTAACAGTGCTCCAGATAGAAATAAATAATACATCCACTTTTTTTGGTGGTGGGTAATGTTGAGGACATAACCAGAAAGACGTAGGACTATACCAAGGATTGTTTTTGTTTTCATTTGTTATAATTTTTCAATATTGGGTTGTGCTTGACGTAATCAACCTGGAAAAGGAATTAGCCGACTCGAAAAATTAGCTTTTATTCAAATTTTGGTGGCTCTAAAAAGAACCTTCGGTGTTGTCTGTTGTTTGTCTGTGATAGAGAATGGATAGCGTGCTCTTCAGCTCATTCCTTATCATATATTTCACATTACAGTACCCTAAACTGATGCTTATTAAACGAAATCGGTGAGTAATCTAAGAAACCGTGTTTTTTCTTATTTTACAACTAGACAGACAGTTTGTTGCAAAAAGTATAAAATTTTTCTTATTGTAATAAGGGCGTTGAAATATCTACATTCCCAAAACTGCTAGAGCGACATCGGAACAATGAACTTTTTGAATATTTAAGTAGTTTTTCAGCATCTCAAAAGATGAAAAAAGGTCATCCCCGAAGAAATAATCCACAAATTAGCTTCCCTTTTCCAAGAACGGAAACAGAAAATCTGAACCCAATGCACAAGGGTGTAGGAGATGCATTTAAGTGGAAATTAGCATTTAGAGCTCTAGACAAAAACTGTCATGGACATAATTGTTACATATAATAGAGTGCTCATTTTTATATTATCAAAAATAGGGTGACCAAAATTGTCGATAAAATAACAAAATCTAACTTTCTTATCTTTATAGATAGAGGTAAACATAGTTCGACAATATTATAGTCCCAGTTATTTGAGACATTTTGGTAGAACAAAGTTTTTTTTCTATCTCTTGAAATAACCGATATAGCGCTTTTTTGAACGGTTTTATTTAGCTTGCCCTGTAATATGTTTGTATGTTTGTATGTTTGTAACATGTTTATCTGTAGCGCTAACCCATATTAATAGAAATTTGACACACCTTTATCTCTGTAGTCTTTATAAAACTGTGTATTTCAGGATCCGAAAATCCAAGATGGCGGCCGCTACAAAATAGCGGATCACATATTTTCTCAAAACCTCATCGATATGGTTTTACCAAAACCCCATCAATATGTGTATCAAATGAAAGGGATTGACTAGTAGAACACAGTTATTTATGAAAAATGCAAATCCTAGATGGCTGCCACTACAAAATGGCGGACTACATATTTTCTCAAAACCCCATTAAGTGTATGTTTGTATGTCTGTGGGGTTGTCCCACATTGATAGAAATTTGACCAACAGGAACTGACCGAATTTATAAAACACCTTCATCTCGCTGTCATTTTAAAACTGCTTACCCCATGATCTTGATAAATCCAATTTGGCCGCCGCTACAAAATAGGTAATTCCATATTATCTAAAAAAAAAAGTTGAGTTAGATATGTGTATCAAACCAACGAACTTGACTTGGAGAACACACTGTGTATATTTGCAATCTAGTCAATATCGGTATCAAATGAAATGAATTGACTAATAGAATACGATACAATGGTGTTATTGTAGAGAAATATTCTAAAGAAACAGATAATGTACTAAAAACCAGAAAAAAAAGAGTAAAAAAACTTTTTAAGTTAAACGGTTTCATTGTGATTAAACATAATAATGTACTAAAAGCTAGAAAATATCACATACCACGTGGACAGAAAAAGCACGATTTTATACTCCCCCCTCCCCCTCCGTGGACAAGCGTGGACATTTTCATACCCCTCCCCCTGTTGTCCACGTAGACATTTTTCCTCATTTTATTAGAATAATCTAGGAAATGCCATGATTGCGCATAAAATACATTTTTTAAATTCTATTTAAGTTTATTTTGTTTCAAGTTTTACTGGCTGTACCCTGCCACGCTTTGCTGTGACACACCGAGGTTTTTTGACAGAGAAATGAGTAGCAAAACAAAGCATGTGTTTCATATGAGTTTAATTTTGGAATACTTGTAATACTTTGTTTTTCTATTATCTGCGGAGTTATAAAGCCTATCTGGTTTGCCAACACGGAATCGTGCAAAATACAGTTGAACAATCCGCATCCGAATATAAATTACACAATTCTGAAGCAACGCCAATCGAATAAAAATGAACGGATTTAAAATCATTATCAGATACAATTTAAGTTCACGATTTTAAACACTTACAAAGAAATGTGTTGCTGTCACACAGATTCACTATACTCACAATATTCAATATTCAATACTAGAAAGTTAATGCATACTTCTGAACCAAAGCTGTGAACGGCTTTGTTTCAGAAGTATGCTTAATCCATCTAGAAATCTTAAAGCTTCCTGAGACGTTGACAGTAGCAGTTACAATCTTTGAAGTGGTTATATATTGTGTAATAATCCATCAGTGTCGAGCTTTTCGAGTTTTTGTAACGAACAGAACAATTTTATATACACAGATTATTTTTTTTATCAATTAGAAATTATTTCATGAAAAGATAAAGCGTTTTTGGTTTGCTTTCAAACATTCTATAGATTTTGAAAATGTATTCCCAATAACATTTCAACCAACCAGGTTATTTCGCTTCCATTTGATTCATAGAAAGTTTCAGTAAAAATATTAACTACAGAGGTATTCTCTATCGAATGAAAAATTCTCCTTTAATTTTGAATTGAGAATATTTCATGAAATAATGAACGCACAGCAAATCGATAGTCAAATCTGCCCATCGCAAACTTGAAAATATTTTATACAAGGTCCATTTGTTGCTTTGACGAATGCATAATTTTATTACAGAGCTACGTTTCAAAAATCACTCAAAACATTCGATGTCACATTTTGCTCCTCTATTTTTTTTTTGTCGAGTGTAGTTCTTTGCATTTGCCACTTCGGAATACGATCAGTCACAGGAAATGTCGGTTCATTTACACACTCGATTCACTTTTAGTCGCCAGCGTAATACGAAACTTTTTCCGCAATAGTTCGGGGAATTTTCAGAGAGTACTAATAGCGTTTTAAAATTTTTTTCAATATTTATATTTTTCAACTCTTTACCATTCTGCATTGAGTGTCTAAGTAGCGTTCTACGCATAATTTCCTCATCTTTCGAATGAACAGTATAATTATTCTAAGTAGCGTGCTTTCTAAATGAGAGTCAGTTCAAGACATAAAATTGGGCCCAAGAAAAGTTCAACAATGTCCTTGTTGAGAGTTGACCATATGCGTAGGAGTTTTCAATCAAATATGATCCTCTATCACCTCTCAAAATATTCCGAATCAGCTAGCAAATTGCATTTATATTTTTATCAGAACACTGGCTCAATTGTTTTAATTATTAGTGATTGCATGGATAATCTCATGCAAATGTGAATATTTATTTCTAGAAATTGATGAAATGAAAATACTATGGAAAAATTATTTTACACGCATTTCTGTATGAAAAATTATGCAGACATAATTATCCTAACTAACTACTTTCGAGATATTACAAAATGTGTAGAAAATTATATTTGATTAAAAATCATTTACGCATATCTTCAAATCTCAACCGTTATGGAATCGATTAATTTTTATAATTTTTGTATATGAGGATTAGGATGGCAATGGATGTATGGAAAAAAAATTATCATCGAATTTCAAAAACCGACCATGTACAATTTGTTTATTGGCCCAAAATAATGACCTATGCAAAGTTTCTGCTCAATCGGACATGATTTAGCGCTCAAAGTTTTGATTTTTTGACCCTCGAAAATTGGAAAATCGAAAATTAATTTTTTATGCCACTATTTCACGTCATTCACGTCAGATACTTTTATAATACAGATTTCACTGAAGAGGATCAATGATATGAGAAAAATGTATGAACGTTTGACTGGGCAGCACTCTCAGGCGGCTCAATCCGTTTATTGATAAATACAGATAAATTCTTGAATATGTGTTTTTTAATTTAATTTTGGTGGTTATATTCAAAAAAAAAAAATGGACTCAGTCTATACTCTCTCCCCTCTTCGTGGACAATCGTGGACATTTTCTTACCCCCTACCTCCCTTAAAGTTGTACACGTGATATGTGGACAGCCCCTTATCGTTTGTGTTCGACGTTTGCTTAGCATGAGCAAACCCCTTCATCAATATTTTAATTTCTCTCGTATTTCATCAGTTCTCATCATCGTTCTCAGGTTACTGTGATTGTTTGGTAAGTGTTTCGCAGTTTAAAATATAATCAAGTGTAATTTAATTTTCGTTCAAAAAATTACAAAATGAAGTGTCCGAAATTTTAATTCAAGCTGTCCGAAATTTGATTTTTTTTAAAGTGTCCGAAGTTTGATTCTTATTCGCTTGATTTGAAAAGCATTTTATTCGATTATTTTTTTATGATTTCAATCAAATAGGTACCAAAGTAGAAAGCTTAAAAGCATATTGAACTAATTTATTAAAAATATCAACCGAATAATACCTGTGCATAAAGTTGAGATCTGTTTTCTGCATCATATACATTAAGCGTCCGGAATATGATTCAGAACGGTACTCCAGTCGCTCTTCTGGGTCGGTACAATTTGGAGAGTACAAACTGGGCCAATCAAAAATGGTTTCAGTACGAACGCGATGGTTTGATCGCAAATGGTTTCATGTTTGCGATCTATCCAGAAATGGTCCTACGTTAACTACACTTTTTCTTACCAAATTATGTTCGCTCTACTCTGTATCATAGAAGTATTGCGGCGCAAGGAACGAAAGTACAAGAAAACACTCACAACTGCCCGCAAAGTACACACCTAGCATCGGAGTGGAACCCTGGACGTCAACTGCAGTTGAAGGTCATTTGGACAGTCAAGGCAGATCCTAACATCTTGGACTATGATTTGGCGGAAAAAACTGATCGCTGTGCTGAGCGGAGATCCTGTCTTCGGGAGCAAAATACAAGTGTTTCCGAGCAAGTAGACAATCCAACCGGAGCCTAAAACAACAAAAGGTGGCGGTTAGCAAGATGTACGACCAGATGCCGACGAAAGGTGTTTTTGCGGATAAGCTCGCGAAAAAATATGTTCTGACGAGGGATCTGTTCCTGTGATAAGAAAACCAGTGTTCGATGAGGTGGAATTGATGGAAGGTATGGATATTCCAGCTCGGAGAGATTGGCTAGACTTCAATGAGCACTATAAGGTAAAGCGTTCGAGACAGTAAAGAGCCGATTTCTTCTCCTGGGAGATATTGCCCATTTCTACGACAATTCGGGGGCTGACCGTTCGGGGAAACACACGCGTAATTCTGGTTTATCCCTAAAATTAGTTTAATAATTTCCGCAAAACAGCGCCTCGATGGTTCGCTATTCGAATGACACTCCAAATTTGTGGATATTGGTACGTTTACCGCAAAAGAAGTGTATCGAAAATAAGTTGTAAACATGTTCAGTGCTCCTGTAAATTACGCGCTAAAGAATTAAGTTGTGCTCACTTGTATTTAGTGTCTTGATCCGTCTAAAGCCATGCAACGAATTGTTTACTGGCGGAATATGTTTTCTCCGAAGTGTCAAAGTTCAAGTGTTGAACATATTGATCCGAGAGAAGGGCTTTACGATGAAAAAATGCGAACGGCAGATGTGAAACCACAAATATTCTTTCGAATATTTTTTTTCGGAATAAGTTCTCAAAATCCTGGAATCCAAGACCTGCTCATCTCAATCTGGACCGGAAGGGAATTGAGCTTATCAAACGGAATAAATCAATGTTATTAAGTGACTTTACGAAAAAGGCTGTGGATGTCAATTGGACCAAAAAGCGGAACAACCTGAAGACATACAAATGATAAAAATATCCAAACAAAGTGCGAAAACCAGAGCCAGAGAAACCTAATCCAAACATTGTGATGTACCGTCGATGCGGGTGAAAATGTGTTATGGGGGTGAAATTGGGTTAAAAATGGAGAGAGTTACTATTAGTAAAATCCTGACAAATATAGCGAATATTTTTGAAAGCTGTGAACCGTTTGATAGTAGACATATTTCCACAACTTCCAATGCATAATACTTGAAAGCTGAGGCTTTTTACAGAACATACCAGAGAGGAGCTTTTTTTCGTTTTCGAGTGATTTTGCAAAGTTAACATGTTTTCAGTTTTCGCTCAAAATTCCTATGCGACTGAACAACATCTATGCGACTTGAATTCAATTTTTATGCATACAGTAAATGCTGTTTTTGTGCAATTTTTTTGTGCGGCTTTTTGTTCTTGTGCGGTTTTTTTTGTGCGATTTTTTTTTGTGCGGTATATGAAAAGAAGCATATTTGACGAAGTTATCGTCCATTTAGTTTTTTTCGATGGTTTATAGGCTTTTCAGTGCGGAAAAATCGAGGGGTTGTATCCGAGACACGACCGCTTAGGACGTAGGACTACGCAATCTTTTTTTTTTAATTTGTTGGTTTAGCATTTCGGATATTATTTATATCCGATATATTATGGATATATTAAAGTGTCCCATCGCAAAGCAGGGAAACAAAAGGAAATTGAACGATGAACGGCGTGGATTTAAGTTATTTTCTTGGGGGAAACTTTGTTTATGCGGTTCTTATCTACCACACAAAAAAGTTTCCCTATCCCCCGCACAAAAAAACGTTTGCCTGTATTAATTAGCAGAGGCAGAGTACATTCATGGCGTGTTATTTTTGCATTAGATATCTCAACTAAGAAATAAAAAAACTACATTTAAACGGTGAAAGTTCCACTGGGAAACGTGTGAAGCTTTTCTACTATCGTTAAAAAAATAAATAATTCTCTCCGCAAATAAAAAAAACTATTGATAAGGGAATTGACTGCCATAGAATTTGACGACGAAATTTGTTTCCAAGATTTTCGGGACGGAAATAAATCGCCATTACTATGGCCTTGCACTGGTATTTTCATTTCGTTTGGGGAGCAGTCAGAGAGTGAAAGATTTGTTCGATATTGCGTGAAAGTATAAAAAGGTACTGTAGTGAAATGTGTTGTCAGTAGAAAAGAAGTAATAATAGATGACGGGATAGAATTGTGAGAAAGAAGTAATTATTAATTAACTTGGTTTTTAGTCGGAATAATTTCAGTAGGGAGATTAAATAGAAAATTTATTGTTTCACTTAATTAACGTTATAACGTTATTACGGTTTTTTTTATATAAATCGTTTATTTTTACAGGCTCAGTAAGTTTAAGGGAGCTGAACTCCTAGCTTACTGTTTTTTATCTCATTTGCATTTCAGCTGTAAGAGAGCCGGATTTAATCATGTACATGATACATGTTTATAGTATCAATGCATATTGCGAATTACCCAGTTAAACCGGACAGCGGAGACAGTTCATATGATCATTATTATGTTTGTTTATAGTCCGATGCTTCTTCTTGCAAGCAGTAGAGCTTGTAAGGATAGATAGAGACACCAGGACTCCGACCGTGAATCGATCTCCATCACTGATGATTATTGCGTGGACGTTCTTATTTTAAAATAACACACAAAGGTGGTTAATTTAGGGCCCTGAATTTTTGACCCACAATCATAGATTAAAGTCTGCTTCATTTAATATTGGAACACAAACAATTGCGTGTAGTTCAGTCATTTATTAACGAATTCATAATTTGTTTTTCATACAAATGTAGCATTTTCTTTACTCTTTCATAAAAAAAAATTAAAAAATTATTCATTGCTGTTTCGAAGAAATTCTCGTACTTTTCCCGTAATACGGCACATTAGGTGGCGCACACCCTTTTCGTCCACCGTTTTGGCGATTTGATTCCACCAGTTCTTCATTTGAGTCATGTTCCTAACAAGTTTTCCCTTTGCCTTAAGCCTCCGCTTCGTGATTGCCCAGTATTTCTCTATCGGCCGGAACTGGGGGCAGTTTGGGGGGTTGAGGTCCTTCGGTATTACGCTGACCCCGTTCGTTGCGTACCATTCCATAACCGTTTTGCTGTAATGGCAGCTTGCGAGGTCCGGCCAAAACATTACTGGACGGTCGTGGGCACGAATAAACGGCAGAATCCGTTTCTGTAGGCACTCTTTTTTGTAGACTTCTGATGTCATTGTCTTGTCAGTGAGAAAGACTTTGGTTTTCTGTCCACAAATGCATATCCCCTGCCAAATCATGTACTTGCGGGCGAATTTATCCGCAAACACGAACTTAAATTTTGCAGGTACATCCCCCCGAGCCGTCGCCAAATAAAATGTTTGACCTGGGATTTGCCCAAAGTCCGCCTTCACGTTGGTCTCATCGTCCATCAGAATACATCCGTCGAACTTGGTCAGCACTTGGTCGTACAGCTTTCGAGCACGGATTCTGGCCACATTGTTCTGCTTCAGCGTCCGATTTGGCTGTTTGCTGGCTCGGAATGAATTTATTCCTTCCCGGAGACGAATTCGTCGCACCGTACTGTGAGCGGCCTGGAACTTATTGGCCAAATCGCGGTCTGAAAGATTGGGATTCCTCTTGACGGCCTTGATGACTTTCCCACGCAGTTTCCGGTCGACAGTTCCACTCCGACGCTTCGAATGCGGCTTCCGAGCCGTCGTCAATGTTTCCTTGTACTGCTTGATAACACGCCATACGGTATTTCTGGGCATTTTAAGCTGTTTAGCTAGCTTAGATGCCGACAACAATGGATTTTCAAGAAAACTGTGCACAATTTTATCTCTCCGTTCGGCTTCCATGGCGGTTGTTTACAAAATGCTATCGTTTGGTGTTATGACATAAATACATGGTGAAAGGTAATGAATTTCCCGACACGTGGGTGAAAAAAGTTTCCAAATCCGTCCACTAGGAGCGCCACAATGAGCAAAAGAATTTGTTCCAATATTAAATGAAGCAGACTTTAAATCAGACTCGTGAATGGGTGGACATTCCAGTTATTCAAGGGACGAGGCAGACAGATCATTCGGGCAACCATACTTTCTCGATTCTAGTCTCCTCGCAGTACCGAAGGTTTTTGAAGTTTTTACAAATTCATTGATCGATACATCAGGGTCGACAATTCTTAGACGAATCCAACTGACAATCCCCCATCATCCTATGGTAGATGACCACCAACAAAGTGCGAGCAGTGTTTGACACTTCTTGCGAGGCGTATGCTGTAGTTCCCTCAAACAACGTGTTACTGGAAGGACAAGGCTTGAGAAAATTTAATCCTTTAGTGAAAAAAAAATGGTTGGTCCTGAAAAAGGGGACGATGGTTTGCGTTAGTTTTTTTCGAGAAGCAACTGAAGATTGTTGAACCAATCGCCTTGTACTCGCGAGAACAATACGCAAGCAGGCCAGCTGGTATGTCTAACGATCCCAACGATTGGGAATCTCCTGCATGAGATCGGTCCATTGCAAATCCACGATTCTATTGTAATTATTGTGGCGTCCACCTGTATTCGTTAACGTAGGCAAATTAGAGGTCATTTGCGATGATAATCTACCCTCAATGCGGGAGAAATAATGGAGAATTGGAGCCTGAACGTGATAGAATTGCATGAGAGGTGATTTTTAAAATTGATACAATCAATGTTTTACGTTCGATTCATGCAAATAAATTTCTAAACCCTTCCAGACAGTCTCAATAACTAAAGTTTTCCCACGACTTTTCCTTGGTGAGTCATTCAGATACAAGTCAATGATTTACAAAATATTCAAGATAAAACAAATTCTGCATTGTGGAGCTCTAGAAATACAGTGACTTACAATGTGATGAACGATTTTAAATTCTGAACATTTCCTTTTCGATCAGTTTTTCGACCGAAACACTGTGTATAGGATGAAAGGAACTTGTGGAGTAATATCCCAACTCATAAATTCGTATCGTTGTTGTGAAAAATTAATCCGCTGCACCATTCTACCGTTTCTCAAGTTATTATTCTCACGAAATGAGCAACATGGAACATAAAAAAATTAGGGTCCATTACGATGACTTTCGCCAAACGATAAACTCTCGCCATCCTCCACCCTTTCCAATGAATGCTCGAGTTCCTCCCAAATTCCTGCTCTGCTTTTTCCAGTCCCTGGAAAAATGGAACAAATCTTGCAGAAAAAGGATCAACTTCAGGCTTAAGAAACAGAACAACTATTCTCCTTATGGAAAAAAGGTACAATCTAGCTTCCACTTTTGTCAAGTTTGCATTTCTAGCTTTTTCTCGGTAAGCAAAGTCAGGGTGACAGATTTCCGTCCCCAGTCCCATTCCCCGGTGGAGCCGAACGGAAGGGGCACAAGAACTGCGACGGTACTTTCCACTGCACTCGTATTGCCGAAAGAGCTAAGCTAACAGAGATAGCTGCTCAACATTTGAGCGCTTGAAAACACACCAAAATTTGCAGTTTTTCCGAGCTCTGTTCTACACAGCTCAACGGTTCCAGCAACCGAATGGCGAATGGGTAGCCGCTTCACGGAGAAACTGACAATGCGAAAAGTAGGATGTTTGTTGCCAAAGTGGAAACTGTCTCAAGCCACTCTGACAACGGAATCTTTCCGTTCCGACGAAACAAGAAAAAAAAATTGATAAAAATAGTTCGAGGTGACACCGGAGCTATCTCTACAAACATTCACGTATTGTTTTGTTCGGCAGAAGAAAACTACCGAACTCGCGGAAGCATTTTTTGAGGAAGTGCCAACAAACGGATGGAGTTCCATTTCGTCACATTCTTCTTTCCGTTGCCTGGCGAACTGCTGTCAGGAGGAGGAGCAAGATGCTCAGCCACCAGTGGCCTCCCTGTCCGAAACAGCGATTTGTATCGGTCCGGGTTTTGCAGTAACGAACACACACTCGAATTGATATTTTCTATTTTCATTTCCGGACATTGGTTGAGCTTGTCTGAGAATGGGGAGTGATGCAATCAACAACACTGTGGCCGCTGCCGGAGACAAGGGAAAATGTTGCGAACTACGATTTATTGGGAATGTACAAACTGACTTCATAGTATTCAATCTAGTTCCGGTATTTGGACTCATGTTTCTCCAGCTTTGGTTTGAAAGGTTCTGTTTTGAGCATTAATTCTCTCGAAAATCGTTATTTTTTTTTTTAAATTGTCGGCAGAACACACGGATTAAAGTTATTCATAAATGAAATTATCGCGTTTAATTTATAAAACGATGGAACATTCAACAGCTCCAGTTTTTTTTAGTCAAATCAGCATGGGTAGAGAGTGTGGTAAAATAAGCTGATTTTTTAGCTGGTAGCACAATATACATCGCTTGCGCGGGTGTGCTCCGTAACGAACCGGATTAAAAGCGAAGTAACAAAAAAGCTCTGTTGAAAGCTTGGCTTATTTTCACGTTCACAGGCTAAACCCACTTCGTCTCTTAACGGTCCGCCACTTAGGCGGTTGAGTTCCACACATAGGTGAGGTTTTATCACACTTCCACTGGTGGTCAACCCCTTCCGGTGGAATTAATTTGTTTCCATTGGTTTGGTTGAGTTGAACAATGAAATCGCATTACAGGACTAGACTATACACAGTCTCCAATTTGTTTTTCACTGTAGATAATCGAATCAAAAAAACATTTTTGAATTGTTTTATATGCATATATTGATTTTCTTTTTTAACACGTTTTGTATTATTTCTCTATAACTACAGTTTAGTATTCCTTTTCACACTTTTGTTTATTTTCAATTCATATTCATTAATTCACTATTTTTTTATAATCTATAGTTCTATTTTTACAAACTAAATTATTAAAACTAAAGTCTCTTCCAGCAGCCGGTCTCTATTGGTCAACATCAAAAGGTAAAAGAGAGCACTGTAGAGAACAATTCCACGCTAATCAACCGTAAGTAAGTATGATGAAAACTACCTAAAATCTCTCAGTTCAGTTCAGTTATTTGTTTTTCAGAGGTTTTAAACTTTTCAGTTCATTTGCCTCTAAACCTAAAGCCTCAATTTTCATTATCGTATGACTAAATTGAAATTACGACTGATTTACTAAAGGGTAGTATCATTGATTTTTATTTCGGAAAATAGTAACTCAAAATCCAGAAGTCTGAATAAAATAAGATGCTTGACGAAATTTTTGGAAAAGTAATGAACTATTTGGGAAAACTATGGGTGGGTCATACCTATGATATAACCGCAAGGTTTACGTAGGACTGCCGTCGGCTTAGTATCCATTTGCGTTTCTTCAATTAGCAATAATTTTTTTTTAAGTTTTAAAAATTTTGTTTATTTCAGTCTTTTTTTTACATATATCGCATTCATTGTGAACGAAAGTTATTCATTTAAACTTAACAAAAACTCCAACGCATTTACATCAACATTGCTGTTAATACTATTTACAAATTCAATGTAAGTTATTACTGTTTTCAAGAACTTTTTTCGTGTAGTATGTTCGGTATTAGGTAGTATTGGTCGCCTTGCATCCTCAAAAGATGGGTTTTGCCACCCGCCGAGTATCGTTTTCAATTTGTTTTGTACAAAAGACCACGCCGCTACTACACGTGGGCATTCGCTGTATTTGTGAGTAATCGTTTCTACCGCTGCATTACAGTACAGACAGTTGGATCCGTCTGTGCGTTGCATGATGTTCATCAGCCTTCTGTGTTCCACTTTTTCGTTAACAAATAGGTACAACAGGCTTCGTTGATTTGAGGATAGTCCTGTCGAAGAGATATTTTTCCATACTCTCCGCCAATTTGTTGACGGGTGATTCCGTTCCACTCTGGGTAATTCCGTTTTTTGGATGTAAAATCGATAAATCAAACCACTGTTTGGGTTTTGAATAAGGGGGGGGGGGGGGGGGTGGTAAGAGGGGAATTTGTCCTATTATTTGTCTTAAACAGGAGAGGTCTGTAGGGTGAGGATTTGGTTGAATAAGGATTGAATTGTGATAGGGCATATGGTGGATTTCCCGTAGGTGCCGGTTGATAAGTAGCGCTCTACATTTCAATGCTGGCAACTGTAAATTCAGCCCACCGTTTTCCTTGCTACGCGCTAGTTGCTGCATCGGAACACGGGCTGCTATTCCTCTCCATAAGAATGACCCCATGGCGGACATTATTTTCGCTATGTGGACACTGTTTGCAGCGATGTTTGAAGCCAGATACCACTTTTTTGAAGCAATAAACGTATTCAGCAACGTCACCTTTTGTATGAGTGTGAGAGTGCGGAGTGAGTGCAACCAGATGTGTTGTGTTATTCTCGCGACCACTACGTCCCAATTTAGGTTCACCATCGCCCGCATTGAGTTGGTGAACATTATTCCCAAAATTTTAATCGTTGCTCCAGTCTGAAGCCAAGGCACATCTAGACAATTCATATCTATTACCCCAACATCAATCGCCGTTGTTTTATTCCTATTGAGCTTAGCACCAGCTACCGTTTCGAACCGGCCGAAGAGTTCATTTATGCGCTCGATTTTTCCTGTGGTGGTCGCGATCAGGCTGATATCATCTGCGTAAGCAACACATAGGTCACCGTCACAGATGCGCTTGAGTTGTGTGAGAAATGGATGAAGATAAAGCACGAACAAAATCATCGACATCGGGTCGCCTTGCCTCACCGATCTCCCGACAGAGAACTCTGGTGAGAGATGTCCGTTTATCAGTAATCGAGACTTAGCTTGTTCAGAAATTCGTTGCAGAAGTCCGACGAAGCATTGGTTTAGACCGAGCGATAGCATCGTTCGGTGGAGGAAGGAGTGCGACACCCGATCGAACGCGTGGTCTAGATCGTATGAGATCAATTTTCCTCTCCTCTTTCTCGCGATAATCTCTGCTATTTTGTCTTTAATTGCGAGAGTAGCTTCGAATATCGAGTGCCCTGGATTGCAGCTTTTCTGCACTTCGCATGGTAGCCGATGGATTCGGAGCACGTGTTCTAATCGAGTCTTCATTACACGACCGAGGATTTTGTAATCTACATTCAGTAGTGTTATCGGTCGATACGCTCTTGCAGTGCCGATATCGTTTGTTTTTTTCACCAGTACTATGGTACCGTTTACGAACTCAGAAGGAAGCTCTGAAATCATAGCTTCGTTGATTACTAAGTTTAATTCTCTGTGTATCACATCGAATGTTTTTTGGTAAAATTCTTTCGTCAATCCATCGGCTCCTGGAGATTTCTTTGCTGCCGATGTGCGTATGGCACGGAGAATCTCGGTGGTAGATATCTCTGCCATTAATGCAGCGTTTGTTTCGTCATTTTCAGGTATTATTCGATCGCATCTGAAAACATCTACATCTTGCTCTCCACTCTCTGTTGCTGCATATAGTCCACTAAAGTAGTCTAACATGTTGTTTTCAATTTGTTGTGTGCTATGCAAAGTTTCTCCTCTCTCGGTTTGGAGTTTAGTAATCGTTGTTTTTCTCCGTCGTCTTTCCCCCAGCTGATAGATTGAGAGGTTTTCTCCAGCCACGATGGTTTCGTTGATTCTCGTAAAATTTTGCGAGAATTTCCGCTGAAGTGTGAGCATCTGCGCTTTTATTTTGTTTATACTTGTTAGCATATTCGGATTCCGATAATACTCGTCATATGCAAGTCGAACTGGACGTTCAGGCGTTGATATTCCACATGAAAGTCGTTGTATGCTTCATGTGACTTCCAACGGAAAAATGAACTGATTTTTGGTTTCGCGCATTCTATCCACCATGACAACCAACTGGGATAATTCCTTCTGTGTCGCGTCCAGAACTGACATCGAATCTGTAGATCGTCGATATTTTCTTTTGTAAGAAGATGTGGTCGGAGACACCAAAACCCACGAGCATATGCATTTCCGAGTTGGGGGAGGCGAATTCGCACTATTAGCGCCTTGTGATCCGTAAAAGAACAAACATGAGTTGCGGCATTCCTCAGATGCTCACACAGTCCATTGTTTACGTACATGCGATCGAGCCTGGATGTCGCATTATGGGTGATATATGTCGGTGCGGAAGTTGTTGGGTAGAGTTTTACCCATACATCGTGCAGTGATAATTGCTGTATCGTCGTCTGTAGAGCGGGACTTCTGTTGTTATGTGTTGCGTCGCACTGCCGGAGCACGCAGTTGAAATCTCCGGCTAGTATTACGTGCTCGGTGCTGTGTCGGAGATAGTAGGCTATCGTACCGTTAAAGAAACGCTCTCTCTCGGCACGCAACGCTGATCCCGATGGTGCGTAGACGTTGCATAAAGTTGTATTTTGTACTCTCACTGCTGTGAGTCGACCATCCAGGCTCTTCTCCACATGCGAGAACTGAATGTGCTCTTTTAGCGCTATTGCTGTTCCCCTCCTCGCGTTATCCACATTAGACACTACGTTAAATCCGGGGAGTATCAGGTGCTCGTTCTCAACCTCTTGCAGGAAGACGATGTCGAGATCCATGGTGCGACAAAAGGTTCGGAGGGCATCAATCTTAGTGGGATTTGTGATCGTGTTAATATTCAACGTTGCGATATTATAGCTGACGAACTGATTCATTTCTGTATATGTTCGCCTCGCTCGTCATCGCTCTCATCTTGCCGTTTTTTCCCCGGCGGTCGTACTCGAAGCCTACGGCCGGTAAAAACAGCGTCAGTGTCAGTTTCGTTGCCAGCGGATTTCTCACTAGCGGTTTTGCCAACCACTCCACCGCTTGCAGGGAGTCTCTGACCTTGTGTGTCGTTCAGTGACCCGCTGTCCGATGGCTGAGTCACACTTGGTGATGCGGGAAGTGCTGCTATATTGGAATAACTCAGTCTTCGGCTGTTCACTGATGTCGATGAAGTGTCTGTTTCGTTGCCATCGGGTTTTCCACTAGCAGTTTCGCAATCCACTCCGCCGCTAGCAGGGGGTCGCTGAACTCGTTTGTCGTTTATTGACCCGCTGCCCGATGGCTGAGTCGCACTTGTTGATGCGTGTAGTACTGATGGGTCTGTTTCTGTGGAAACCGAAGGGGGCATCAGCAGCTGTTGTTTGGATCTCGGTGGTGGCATTGTCGGCAACTTCAATGTTTTGGCTGTTCGTGTGGCTGGGGCAGGCTGTTTTGCAGCATCAGCATATGATTTTTGCACCAACAATTTTTTGTTCTGTGCACAAGTGACTCCGTTGTGGATAAAATCACGACAATGACGGCAGGTTTGTTGTTGTCCGAAGTACGATATTAGAGTACGCTCACCATCTATCGTTACCCACGACTCGATATTTCGCTTCACCACCATTTTCGCAACACGGGTGCCTGTGGAGATGCCCGGAAAGTACAAATCCGAGCCGCATATTTGCTCTTAGACGGAGATAACATCTCCGTATCTGCTGAGAAATTCAGCAATCTTCTTGTCGGTGACTTTTTCGGACAGATCGTAGAGCTTTACTTCCACCGCCCCGTTCTCCATCGATATTCTTAGACGGTACTTCTTCCCGTCTACCTCCACTTCGTGTTTGTTATCGTTGGCGTCGCATGTTTTTTTCGCTAGTTCGAGGCTAACGACCTTAACGAATGCGCATCCCAGTGTTCTACTACACTGAATACGCGTCACTTCTCCTTGTTTCAGAACTAGCACGGTGCCACAGAATTCGTGGATTTTTGGATACTCGGGTTTTTTTTGGTAATTTCGCATAGTCTATGCGAAAAGTATTTTCGCGACGGTTCATCGCGTTTACGTAGCACATGGTTCACCGCTGCGACGTAGAATGAAAACCGCTGGTTTTGAAAACTTTTGAGATCGACCTTCCTGACGTGATATAAGAAAGCGTCCACGCGACACGAAAGTTGAGCGCTAACTCTAATAGCAACTCGAATGTTCCTCATTGGGTTCGTCATTGGGTATCGGGTACTGCAACTGATGATCTTCGACCTACTGCGCAACAACATTGACTGTCCCCAACACTTAGAAAATGTTCCTATTCACATCCCTTCACGGCAGTTGAGATCATCACAGCTCATCTCGGTACCTGCACACCGGACCGGTTATGGCTTCAACAATCAATTGGACTCATGCCT
Source organism: Toxorhynchites rutilus septentrionalis (assembly GCF_029784135.1). NCBI lineage: Eukaryota > Metazoa > Arthropoda > Insecta > Diptera > Culicidae > Toxorhynchites > Toxorhynchites rutilus. The sequence continues at coordinate 100,404,241 of NC_073746.1, forward strand.
ACGAGCATCCAATGACATCAGTGCACATTTTGATTTTATGACCAGCAAACCTGCTTTTAAAATAGTATAAGGCATATTAGATAGAGTAGTCTGTGCCTCAAAGCGAGTTTTAACAATAAATAAATAAATAAATATCACCACTGCGCAGAGCTATCTTTTGTGTGTAGCGATCAAATTATTGATCAAACTAGTGAATGCATAAAACAGCTTACGAATTCAATTGCAAACAAATCCCGAATTTAGGTCAATTCATGCATTATGGTAGTAATAATCGCAGAAAATAGTTATCAATATTTTGCCTAATCATCAAACGGTTTGCGTAGAAGTTCAGTGAGCTGGCGACATGAAGAGATCTTTCAATGCAGTCTTGAATAACCGAGCCAAAGCGTTGCATTTGTAAACGCTTTTGAAGACCGTGATAGCAAAACGAATTCTGGAGTGTAAAAATGCTTGGGGGTATAAAAGTATTGCCGACTTGAATGTATCTGCAATGCCGATTCTCCCAACTTCTTGGTTTCGGAATCTGTATTGGGAAATCACATTCCGGTTCGCAAACGAGTACAAAAGTATCCGCAGCTTGCATCTAATTTGCAATGCCAATTTCCCCAGGCTACATGGTTTTGAAGTCTGTGTTAGGTAAACATTCCGGTTTGCAAAAAAGGAAGCGAGTAAAAAACTATGGATGGGTTTTACCTATGATATAACCGCAAGGTTGACGTAGGACTGCCGTTGGCTTAGTGTTCAATTGTATTTCTTCAATTAGCAATAATCCCACCTCGGATGATCCTCATTGGGTACGATATCGCCGCTACGCAGTGCTATTTTTTGTGTATTGATTAAATTATTGATTAAAATAGTGAATGAACGAAACTATTTACGAATTCAATTGCAAACAAATCTCAGTTTAAGTCAATTCATGCACTATGGTAGTAGTTATCGCAGCAAATAGTTATTAACATGTTGCCTAATCATCAAACGGTATGCGTCGAAGTTCAATGAGCTGGCGACATTAAGTGATATCTTCTAATGCAGTCTTGAATAATCGAACCAAAGCGTTGCATTTGCACCCGCTTTTGTAGACCGTGATAGCAAAACGAATTCTGGAGTGTAAAAATGCTTGGGGGTATAAAAGTATTGCCGACTTGAATGTATCTGCAATGCCGATTCTCCCAACTTCTTGGTTTCGGAATCTGTATTGGGAAAACACATTACGATTTGCAAAAATGCAAGCGAGTACGAAAGCTCCGGTGTACTCAAAGGATATCTGGGGCCAAAAAACGGGGAACCTAAAAATTCCAAAAACCCAGGAAATCTGAAGTCTTCAGAGACTAGTGACTCCAAAATAGTGGATCCACAAAATGCTCAAGAAGTCGTCAGAAGGGTTTCTGGTAAACCAAAGCGCCCTCGTGAAGCTTCTCCGAAAAACAAGAAGCTTGGCATTCTGAGTATTCCCGGCCCAAGCGGTACAAACTCAACGGTCATCGCAAACAGGTTAGGAACCTCGACTGTGCCAAGTAAAAAAGGTAAGTTTCTTCAAACCCATCCCAGATCCAATACGAATACGGAAACTGGAACAAGCAAAAAACCTGACCTGATTTTCAAAAAAACAGATGGGACTCCGATCCTCCCAAATGAACCACCAGATCGGACAACCCAACCTAATGCAGAACACTAAAGTTCTGCAAATAAACCTCCATCACGCCAAAGCATCGTCGAGCGTGCTATCCAGAAGGTTTACAAAAGACGCTGTGGATCTAGCTCTTATACAAGAGCCTTGGGTTTGAATACTAGGTATTCAAACAGGTTCATGTAAGTTGTTCTATGATGACAAGCATGACTCCCCAAGAGCTGCTGTCTTAGTAAATGCAAACATTAAATGCTTTCCTATTACAGAGTTCATTCAAAGGGACATCGTCGCGATTAGAGTGGAAGTTCCTACCGCCAAAGGAAGGGCCGACATCGTAATTGCGTCGGCTTACTTTCCAGGCGACGTTCCTGAGGTTCCTCCACGAGAGGTATGCGGCGTTTGTAAACTACTGCAGGGAAATTAACAAAGACTTCATTATCGGATGTGATGCCAACGCTCATCACACTATGTGGTCAAGTACGGATATTAACTACCGAGGTGAGTGTCTTTTAGAATTTCTCTCGTCAAACAACATAGATATTGCTAACAAAGGGAATGAACCATCCTTCATTAACGCTACCAGACAAGAAGTCTTAGATCTAAGGTTGTGCAGCCCGGCTATTCAAGAAAATATCCATAACTGGCACGTTTCCGAAGAGGCGTCTTTGTCTGATCATAGACACATTATTTTTGAATGGAATGGTGGCATGGAAGTTCATAGAGAATACCGAGATCCCAAAAAAAACCAATTGGGATCGGTATGCTCTTGAACTCGAGTCAAAAACTCTAAACTCGAAAATAAGGTCGATTCAGCAGCTTGAATCAGCTACAAAAGAATTAAATGAAACGATAGTCTCTGCCTACAACAGTAATTGCCCACTGAGAAAAGTTTCTTCGACAAGAATCGTTCCTTGGTGGAATAAAAAGCTCGAACGGCTTCGCAAAACGGCGCGTAAACTGTTCAGCAGAGCAAAAATTACCTCGGACTGGTCTCAATATAAGAGAGCCCTAACTGAGTACAGTAGAGAACTGAGACGATCTAAACGAAAATCCTGGGTATATAACTGCGAAAGCATTGAAAATACCCCAATCGTTGCTAGACTCAACAAGACTTTGGCAAAAGACCACTCGAGCGGGCTTGGATCGCTTAAAAAGGATAACGGCTCGTTCACAAAAACCCCCTCAGAAGTATTAGACTTACTGATGAAGACTCACTTTCCGGGATCTACATCTGTCCAATCGGATATAAATCCTGGCTATAATGGCGACACAATATGCTCTCGAAGGCGTCTCATAGGACCCGAAAGTGCAAAGGATGTCGCAAGTATAGTTGCTGGATTAGCTTTCACGAGGGCCAGGGTAGTAAACGCGGTGAGATCCTTTCTACCTTACAAATCTGCAGGTGCAGATGGGATTTTTCCAGCCCTGATTCAAAATGGAGAATCAAAACTAATTCCATCTCTAATCGAGATCTTTAAGGCATGTCTGATACTAGAGCACATTCCTTCGATATGGAGACTTGTGAAAGTAGTTTTCATCCCAAAAGCGGGAAACGCGACAAATCACTTCCAAAGGCTTTCAGACCAATTTGTTTATCATCAATACTGTTGAAAACTATGGAAAAAGTATTATATGAATACATAAAGTCTGTATTCATGTCCAAACACCCACTATCCAAATACCAGTTTGCCTACCAATCAGGCAAATCCACAATCACAGCACTACACATGCTTGTGACAAAAATTGAAAAATCTCTCTTGTCAAAAGAAACCGCATTATGCGCGTTTCTTGACATCGAAGGTGCTTTTGCTCAATGCTTCTTGTCTATCAATGGCACAGGCAATGAGAAGAAGACACTTCGATAACTGTATAGTCGAATGGATCCATGGCATGCTCACACACAGACAAATCACCTCGGAGCTGGGCGGGTCGCCTAATTATGTGATTGCAACAATGAGTTGCCCACAAGGAGGCGTTCTATCACCTCTCCTTTGGTCACCAGTAGTTGACGACCTTCTGATAAGTTTAGAGGCAAAAGTTTTTGAAATTGTGGGCTTCGCCGATGATCTAGTCATAATGGTACGAGGCAAGTTCGACGACCTGATATCGAGCAGAATGCAGATGGCCTTAAACCTTACACAAACTTGGTGTACCACAGAAGGTCTGAGCATAAATCCCTCAAAAACAACAATTGTTACATTCACCAAAAAGAAAAAACAGCATCTGCAGTCTTTATATCTTGGGGGAGTGGAAATAAAATGCAGCGCTTCAGTGAAATATCTAGGTGCTATCCTAGATGCTAAACTCAACTGGAATGCGCACTTAGATGCAATAATCAGTAAGGCCAATACAGCCCTATGGGCATGTTCTAAAATGATAGGAAGAACATGGGGCCTTAAACCAAAAATGGTAATGTGGGTCTACACTGCCATTGTGCGGCCTAGGATAACCTATGCCTCATTAGTCTGGTGGCCAAAGACCAAGTAGGCTGTAGCTACAAAAAAGCTAAACAAACTCCAACGACTAGCATGCGTTGCAATTACTGGAGCAATGCGAAGCACACCCTCGAAGGCACTGGAGGCTATCTTTCACTTGCTACCTCTGAACCAACATGTTCAGCTAGAGGCTACGAAAAGCGCTCTAAAACTTAAACAATGGAAAAAAATACTAGACGGAGACCAAATTGGTCACTTGAGCATCCTGAATCTCTTACCCGTAAGACCATCCTCAGAGATGAACAGTGATTGGATGGAACCTAGGACTAACTACGACATTCCATACAGTGTAATCGAACCTTCTTGTTCAGTATGGGATGAAGGCGGTCCCAGTGTTCGTAATGGTTCAAAAATGGGAATCAGAACAGGTGTTGGAGTGTACGGTCCCAGAACAAAAATCTCTGTAGCTATGGGAAACTGGCCAACAGTTTTTCAGGCAGAAATAGCTGCGATAATAGAATGCTCAAATGTCTGCCTTAAAAGAAAATATAGACATGCTAACATCTGCATATTCCCAGACATTCAAGCGGCACTTAAAGCTCTAAATAAATGCTTTTAAATGCTTCTCAAAAATTGTCTGGTAATGCATTCTCCTCTTACGGTAGCTAAGTCGGATAAGTTCGGTACAACTGTACTGGATTCCTGGCCATTGCGGCCAGCTCACCTTTTACTGGTCCAGAACCATTCTGTGGAATATCTGACTGTGTGTTGAAAGCTGAAGAAATGGGAAGACCGGGAAGTGTTAGCCAACTGGTTGGCGGTACAACTCAACCAGTCAAAAAAATTTATCACTCCGAGTATTAAAATTACTCAAGAATTGCTGAGTCTTAATAAGAAAGACTTCAGCACAATCACGGGCCTTATAACAGGACACTGTCCGAGTAAATACCATCTCAAAAACATATGTTTAGTGCAAGATGATATTTGTCGCTTTTGTAACACCGAAAGCGAAACCTCGGAACATTTGCTCTGTAATTGTGGAGCTCTAACTAGACGCAGACTTCAATACCTTGATAAGGCTATTCTGGAGCCCATGGAAATTTGGTCTGCGTCGCCGATCAGGATTATAAAATGTATCAAACAGAGTATTCCTGATTGGCACCTATCTCGCTATAGCTTTCAGTCTACTTCTTCATCAATAAGCAGTAGGTAAGCTTGAAGTGGAGTATAAAAAAATGGGATATACCACAATAGTTCAGAATAATGGACGCAGTGGTTCACATCCAACAGGGAAAAAAAAAGTAGCGGGAAACTTGTAGTTTGCATCTTTCCCCAGGCTTCATGGTTTTGGAGTCTGTGTTAGGGAAACATTCCAATTTGCCAAACCGCAAACGAGTACGAAAGTTCCCACTGCTTGCATCTAAATTTCTATGCCGATTTCCACAGGCTCCATGGTTTTGAAGTCTATGTTAGAGAAACATTCCGATTTCCAGAAACGCAAGCAAGTACAAAAATACCCGCAGCTTGCATCAATTTTGCAATGTCGATTTCCTCAGGCTTCATGGTTTGAAATCTGTGTTAGGGAAACATTCCAATTTCCAGAAACCTAAGCGAGTACAAAGGCACCCGCAGCTTGCATCTAATTAGCTTTGCCGATTTCCACAGGCTCCATGGTTTTGGAGTCTATGTTAGGGAAATTTTCTAAGATTGGTGTGATATATTATACATTACAATCCCATAGTCTGTATATGGTTTATTTAAAGAGTCACAGGAGGGTTGTGTCTGAGACACGACCGCATAGTTGACGCAGGATTCCGTTAGGCTATCTGTTGATTTTGGATATGTTTGAAGAATTAAACTCTGATAATGATTTGGTGGCCCTGAAAGGGCCGTTTTGTTTGATTGTTGGGTATTGTTTGTTCGATGTTGACAGAAGAATGGTAATGAGTTGTTAAATGGTGCGTATCAGATAGAAGATGCCGAAGTGGAATGAAGGTAATTTTCTTTTATAATTGTTACTTTCTGAGTGATTATTCAACCAATGCGAATTTTAATTGGACTAACAACGCCTAATACTATATGTAGAGCATATGAGAAATCACTTTTTCCGAATATTTCTTCACTTTTCCAACTTTTATCGCCGTATGAACTTTTCTTGGGTGAAAATATACAAAACAAAACAGACAGCTTAAACCGACCCGTTCTCGTTCTCGAGTGGGAACACACCTTGGTTTTTATTCATGAAAATTGAAATAAACCGTTTTATATATCAAGACCTTTTTAACACAACTACTACCGTATACAATTTCATACTTACACTCGTGCTAATTTTTTCACAATACACGGTCGGTCATTGATTTGAAATTTCACGAAGCAACCAACATTAAAGTTCCAAATTTAAATTGCTAGGATTAATCGTTTCACCTTACATGCAATATAAAAATGCCCCTGACTTGCATATATTTGCAATGCCGATTTCCTCGAGCACCTTGGTTTTTAAGTCTCTGTTAGGGAACACATTTCGGTGGAAACAAAAGCTCCCCCTACTTTCATGTATTTGAATGTCGTTTTTCCCCAGGCAGCTTGGTTTTGATGTGTCTGTTAGGGAACACATTTCGGTGGGAGCAAAAGCTCCCCTTAATTTCATGTATTTGAAATGTTGATTTCCCCCAGGCTTGGTTTTGATGTCTCTGTTAGGGACTCGCCGCATGTGTCGTCAATTTCGACTAATCAGAAGTGGGTATTTCCGTTAGGATAGGGGCTGAGATTTTTCAATTGTTCGATGGTTAGTTTCATGACATATAGTTATGTACGGAAACCAGCCCAGCAGCACAACAATCCACACTACACATCAAGGTCAGAGAATCATCGAGCCACGCAGTCATCCTGTAATGATGCTCAAATTCCAGCGCTATCGCCATAGAAGACATCGTCAGCAGAATCCGGAGAACCAGATGCAACACGACACATCATGAACGGGAACCAACCAAGATTGAATTATGCTGACTTAGAAATTGATAGTTATAAAAGGCTTAGCGACAGGGAACTAGAGTTAGTATCTAAGTTGACTTTATAATCAAAAGTTCGGTAAATAAAAGTTTGTTTTTTTTACACCACCTATGGTGTATAAATCATAACTATATATTATTTTATTCAATATAAAAATTGTTATGAAGTGCCGAAATCGATTGACGCAGAAATTTCATCAATCCATCATGAAATGACTGAGCAGTAAGCGTTTGAAATTGGACAATTTTTACGATGTGCTCGATTTTCGATTTTCAATTTGTACCCCAATATGTTCCCGAAAGACGGTATCCTACGTAAAAAAAGACGGGTGGGTAATGTCGGGGACATAACCGGAGTGACGTAGGACTATGCAAAGGGGACAGCTTTTGTTAAATATATATTTTAAATATATTGTTTTATTTTCTTCACCTACGTGAATACCTACCTATCTACCTGAAAAATGGATTAGTTTACTGTTTACTCTTTATGAATATGTTAATGGTTCTGAAAAGAACCTTTGGTGTTGTGTTTTTGTTATCACTCGATATTCCCATCTTGTTCGGCTAAACCTTCCTGTTTAGCGATTTGTTGTCACTCGCCACAGCTTTCACAGTTGGAAAATTTCTTCCCATCCAGCTTGTGACATATTTTACAGTAAATTACATTCAATGGCACGTCGCATTACCACCACTCAGTGCCGGATTGGAGGTAATTTTAACCTGTAATTGAACATTTGCGATGACAGTGGTACAGTGTCGACTTTCAATGTGGGATCATAATTTGGATCTCTATGTTTACAAGAATGTCCAATTAAATAAGTCACATTACATGTCCGTCCAATTAGCTAAATGTCGAACTAATTGTAGATTACTGTACTTTCAATCTGGAAACAATTTAAGAATTGGTTAAAATTGAATAATCAGGAAAGTTCCCAACTATCAATAAGCTCAGAACAACTGCCAAATTCACATACTCATCAAATCCTGGCAAACAAATTATGAAAACATCAATTTGTGTTTTATTATTATTTTGGATAATGTTTTAGAAAGCATTGAACTTTATTTCCTAAACTCTTTTTTGGAAGGTTTAATGGCCCTGAAAAGCGTCTTGTTTTATGGAATGGTTCCAATTTAGAAAACTTAGTACTCGTGGTTTTGAAAAAAACCATTTCGAACGCCCTCGATGCCGCCTTGTTCTGGATTTGCCACCAAAGCAGTTTGTATAAAGAACAAACTTTTTTCTTCTGCTACCTGATGCCGTTTTGCGATTGCGTTTGCCACTCGCCATTCGCTGCAACTGCCTGTTGTCTTGATGTCCGCCGAACCGAATGTGTTATGTTCCGAATGCAGGTTTTCTTATCGTCGCGAGCAGCTTTGCCAGCTAACTCGATCACTCCGGCGGCCGAAACTATATAACGCCGGCTAGGTGGACTGGTACACAGGTACTAACGCGCTCGACCTAGCTACCTTTTCCGGTGCAATTGGCGGATACACCTACGGGAAATTGCAGACCACCACGGTTCGAGCGGGATTTTGCCTTTCCCTTCACTTTTCCTCCTTTGCCATATCCAACCATGGCTGCTTGTGTTGGTTTGTTGATGTGAGGTGATGCGAAACGATGTGGTGTACGGTTCGGATGAGAATGATCGTTACGGCAGCGGAGAGGGGATTTTTAAGCTGACTGGCTGGCTCGAGAATTACGCATGTGTGAGACTGCGACCAATGTTTCCCTCATTTTTTTCTTTTTCCTTTCCAATCGTGCTTCATTCTATTTCGCTGCTGCTCTGGTTGCCCGTTTTGGTCGGTACGATTTGAGGAGCACAAAATGGACCAATCAAAAATGGGCACATAGTGTATTTGGACAATGCTTGATATTTCACAATTATTCAATTATTTATCTCAAGAAAAATGAAATGTTATTCGTTATGATAGATGCGTAGATATATTTCCTATCAATTGATGCAAAAACCTTTGCGATCTATTGAGAAATGCTCGAGTTATAAGCGTTCCAAATCTTGCATTTTTTCCTACTTGTTCAGTGCCTAGATTTCCATTTCACCCCCTATATCTTCCGGTTAGACGTAGTCCTACGTCAAAATGGAAGCATTCCCATTCCCCCATACATTTGTTCTGTCCATTTGATTACTATCCCGAACAGAGTTGTCAATAACGAGCAACTTATGCAGCCGCCAGAAAAGGAACAGTTGGAGACGAATGAATCGTTGGATGTAATGCCTCCGTAAACAAAGGAAAAGAAGAAGAAGAATAAAAACAACGAAGGTGGATAGCGAAAAGAAAATATTTGCGAAGCAAGTGAGCTGTCGCTAGCGTATAAGTATTGCATCTCCTCTGAGGAAAAATCTCAGAATCTTTCTGCGCTCGAAATAACAAAGGCAAAATAATCGCTCGTTTTGTGTTTTATGTTTCCCCTCGAGCTGTGAACGCTAGCTGTACATGTGAATAGCACACCTTCGATACTTTTTAGTCGCCATTCGTATTTGATCTCGTGCGCATCGACTCTGTTCTGATGCAATACGGCTGTGTTGACGGTTTTGACCGAGAATCGAGAATCGATTTTTCATAAACGGTCATTCTCGCGTTTCATGTTTCATTTTTATCTCTGCAACTGTGTGCATCTGTGTGCTTGTTGAATGGCGATGAACGGAATATGCCTCTCGTGAAATACCCAGTGCAATGCGTGCATTGGTAAGAAAGAATCGTTGCTTTTAGAAATGATTCTACAAAACCACGCAAGCCATTAAACCTTTTCAGGGTTCCCTGAACTTTTTACTAAAGAGTTATTTTTGAACTTTCGTCGTATTCGCAAATAATATTCGAAATGAAAAACCAACAAATTAAAAAAAATATAAGAGGTTGTGTCCAAGACACGACCGCATTGTTGACGTAGAACTACGCTGTTATTTTATTCAAGTCGCTTGTTTATAACTTCGGATATTATTTTATAATACTGTGAATTTTAGACATAACTGTTTAGTAGAATGGTTTGATCGCCCTGAAATGGTATTTTAAATTGTAGAATCAGCTGTTGATAATTCATTGATGATTCATTATCGCCCTCGCAGAACAATACCCTAATCCTATCGTATGTCACAATTTGTTTCATGTCATTGCATTGAAAATTTACCTCGAACGCTATTCCGGTGGCCTTTTTCGTAATTGACATAGAATCGACTGCAGTCGATTATATACTTGTTGCACCAGTACCATTATTCCACATCATATAACTACATCCATATATCTTTGGCACCGTATGGAAACAACAACAAGAACAATATTCGCAAGTATCAAATATCATGCTACCTGTTATTTAGTATTGCCTCAGTGGAATCGTTCGTACAACGTAAATCAAGCGCCAAACAAGCGTTTGTTATAGCATGCATACAGAGCCATACATTGGTGGCTCAAAGCTACTAGAAATATAAATACTTCTCATTATTTTGCGCTATTCAAAAAAAACGCTTCTGTTAATATTGGCTGGGCTTGAAAAAAGTAGCATTACTTTCTCATATTTCCATTTCGCATATATTTTCCTCCCACTATCTTTCTTCCTTGTTTAAATTTATCATTACGGCTGCATAATTTGCACCACCAATGCACACGGGAGCAGATACAAATGGGGTTTCAGCGTAGCGAAGATGTACTATTTTTACGTACGGGTTATGAAGCACGCACGTACGCACACAAATATCCATATATCGATGGCTTGAAGCATCTAAATATACACATACTTATCTCCAATTTGCGCTCTTCTCAACAGCCTTTTCTATTAATATTGCCTGTCTAGATTAGCTGTTAGCTGTTTTAGCTTAGCTGTTAGCCTTGGTGGAAAGAGTTTTGCTACCGCCATGCGAAACCAAATCAGAGGCATAATTCCAGAACAATTATTTTCTTGGTGAGCCGACGATAGCCTAACTTGATGATTCCCCACACAATTGTATAGCTCAAAACATTAATGCAATGGTATCAGTTTGATGCAATGATTGCAATGCAATGCGAGTGAGTAACTTGGTCGCGTCCACCCCAATTGCTTTAAGAAAGGCACTCGATCCCTCGCCATCCAGCTCGCCCAGCAACGGTGTTGTCCAGTCGGTGTCTTTACAAAGAATGAACGTTTGCCTCAATTCAATTCTTTGTTTTTAAGAGGCTTTAAAGTTTATTCGCGTCTAAGCTTGCCTCAGCGAGATCCACTCTTTATAGGCACTGTAGGCAAATATTCCCCTTCGTTCTTCTTCTTTTCCTTTGTTAACGGAGATAGTGATCCCCGATAATCGTTCAATTAATCGAATACTTCCTACAGAAATCGATTATTAATCGAACGCATACTGCACAACCAATAATCGAAGCGAACGAATAATTTACGTCGATTAATCGATCCAAACTCAGAGAGAAAAAACGTACGGCCGCTGCAGTTTTATCCTGAAAACAAATCATTATCTTTGACGCTCCCCTAAGTTCGTAAACAAAGCTCAATGCCGTCAACGTGAATTGAGCTTCGTTTACGACTTTAGGGGTCAGTAAAAGATAATAATTGATTTTTAGGAGGAATGAACACTTTTTTGATTCCATATGGCTTTCAGCAAATGAGAAATAATAATCTAACTAACTATTTCTCTCAGTGTGGCGGTTAATCGATTATTTGGGCCGATTAATCGTATCGAATAACAAACTGCTGAAAACTATTCGATTAGCTGATGAACGATTAATTTCAAAAATCGGGTATCACTACACGGAGACTTTAAATCTTACGATTTCTCCTTCGTTGCTTGTTATTGACAGCTCTGTTTGGGAAATCACACAAATGGACAGAACAAATGTATGGGGAAATGAGATTGCTTCCAATTTTCGTCAATGTAAACCATATACAGACAATGGGTAGTAATGTATAGCATATCAAACAAATTTTAGAGAATTTCCGATTCGATTGGTATGTAAATCGTGAAAATCCGTTCACAGCAAAAATAGTTATTAACGTTAACTTTATTTCATAAAAACGTGACCTGTTTTCTGATTTGGCACCCTTAATGTAAGACGTAGTTCTACGTCAAAAAAAAGATTACGTAGTCCTACGTCCTAAGCAGTCGTGTCTCGTATACCACTCCTCGATTTTTTGTATACAGCCTTTACCCATACAAAAAAAAAGCTCATACCAAACCGAAATAGTGATTCTCAGATTTTCGTCGAAAGTGGTAATTTTGTTCTTTATCACAAAACATTAGACCCGTATTTTTTATGTTTTTCATTAGAGTGCCCATTTCCTAAAGTGGTCCGAAAAATCATTTTTTTCCATTTTTTACCAAAAATGACATTTTTCAATAATTTATAACTTTGGACCACTGAACCGATTTAGATAACCGACATATGGCTTTGGACTAGAGGGCGCTATATTTCTTTATATTTTCTCTTGAAAGTTGAAGATTTTCTACATGACATATCTCAATATCAAAGATGCTATTTTTTTCGTTTTTGAGATATGAATTTTCAAAGTTTCCCTTTTATCCAAAAATGACTAGCCAATAAGCTAGCCTACTTTGAAAAAATATCACACTTCGCTTAGATTGAATCAAGTCTAGACACATAGGAATATTGAACGAAGACTTAGAACATAAATTTGCAAAAAAAATCACTAAAAAACGAATAAAATAGCATCTCTGGTATCGAGATATATTATGTAAAAAATCCTTAGCTTTCAAAAAAAGACGGGTGGGTAATGTCGGGGACATAACCGGAGTGACGTAGGACTATACAAAGGGGACAGGTTTTGTTAAATATATATTTTATATTGTTAATATATTGTTTTATTTTCTTCTCCTACGTGAATACCTACCTATCTACCTGAAAAATGGATTAGTTTACTGTTTACTCTTTATGAATATGTTGATGGTTCTGAAAAGAACCTTTGGTGTTGTGTTTTTGTTGTCACTCGATATTCCCATCTTGTTCGGTTAAACCTTCCTGTTTAGCTATTGCGTTTGCCACTCGCCACAGCTTTCACAGTTGGAAAATTTCTTCCCATCCAGCTTGTGACATGTTGTTCAGTAAATTACATTTAATGCGACGTGCCGGAGAAACACTTTGCCACTCACTGAAACTAATTGTTGCCTTGATGAGCGCCGAACCGAAGCTGCTCTGTTCTTGATGCGGGTTTTCTGATTGTCGTGAGCAGCTTTGCAAGCCAACTTGAGCACTCCGACGGCCGAAACTCTATAATCCCTGTTAGGTATACTGGTGCTCCGGCACCAATCCGTTCGGCCTAGTTACCCTTGCGGAGCAATCAGTGAATGCGACCAACAGGGAACTGCACACTTGCACGGTTCGAGTGGGACTTTGCCTTTCCCTTAACTTGTCCTCCTTTGTTACGTCCACGATGCCGATGCCGTACAACCACACGGGTTTACGGTTTGAAAGAAAATAATATATTGTTTTGGGGTCCGCGTGTTTTATACTCTAGCGGTACACACTCACAGGATAGAGACAAATCGGCAGACTCAGCCAGAGGGGCGAGTCCAACGAGACGAACGAATGAGCGTTAAAAGGGAGCGATGGCAAAAAAATACATTCATTACGATTTGTTCGCTCGTTGGATTCACATGCAGGTTAAAAAGGGTCCTTTTCAGGATCACAAAATTATCTTTAACCTAAAGAGTTTATTGTTTTGTTATTACTCGATATCCCCATCTTGTTCGGCTAAACCTTTCTGTTTAGCGATTGCATTTGCCACTCGCCACAGCTTTCACAGTTGGAAAATTTCTTCCCATCCCGCTTTGTGACATGTTGTACAGTAAATTACATTCAATGCGACGTGCCGAAGCGCCACTCAGTGTCGCATTGGAGGCGATTTTAACCTGTAATTGAACATTTGCGATGACAGTGGTACAGTGTCGACTTTCAATGTGGGGTCATAATTTGGATCTCTATGTTTACAAAAATGTCCAACTAAATAAGTCGCATTACATGTCCGTCCAATTAGCTAAATGTCGAACTAATTGTAAATTACTTTACTTTCAATCTGGAAACAATTTAAGAATTGGTGAAAATTGAATAATCAGGAAAGTCCCCAACTATCAATAAACTCAGAACAACTGCCAAATTCACATACTCATCAGATCCTGGCAAACAAATTATGAAAAAAATCAATTTGTGTTTTATTATTATTTTGGATAATGTTTTAGAAAGCATTGAACTTTATTTCCTAAACTCTCTTTTGGAAGCTTTAATGGCCCTGAAAAGCGCCTTGTTTTATGGAATGGTTCCAATTTAGAAAACTTAGTACTCGTGGTTTTGAAAAAAACTATTTTGAACGCCCTCGATGCCGCCTTGTTCTGGATTTACCTCCAAAGCAGTTTGTATAAAGAACAAACTTTTTTCTTCTGCTACCTGATGCCGTTTTGCGATTGCGTTTGCCACTCGCCACTCGCTGCAACTGCCTGTTGTCTTGATGTCCACCGAACCGAATGTGTTCTGTTCCGAATGCGGGTTTTCTTATCGTCGCGAGCAGCTTTGCCAGCTAACTCGATCACTTCGGCGGCCGAAACTATATAACGCCGGCTAGGTGGACTGGTGCACTGGTACTGACGCGCTCGGCCTAGCTACCCTTGCGGGGAACTCCAGATCAACACGGTTCGAGCGGGATTTTTCCTTTCCCTTCATTTTCCTCCTTTACCATGTCCAGACATGGCTGCTTGGGTTGGTTTGTTGATGTGTTGTGATGCGAACCGATGTGGTGTACGGTTTGAATGAGAATGATCGTTACGGAAGGAAGGAAGGTCTTGTATTGTAGAGACTTTAAACTTTTGCAGTTCATTCGTCTCTAGCCTTGAGAAAGGCCCTTTGAAAACTCTACTCTACTTACTCCAGCGCTACCACCTCCACCCTCTTGCCTTGAGAAAGGCACTCGATCCCTCGCCGTCCAGCTCGTCCAGCAACGATGTTGTCCAGTCGGTGTCCACACAAAGAATGATCGTTACGGCAGCGGAGCGGGGATTTTTAAGCTGACTGGCTGGCTCGAGAATTACGCATGTGTGAGACTGCGACCAATGTTTCGTTCATTTTTTCTTTTTCCTTTCCAATCGTGCTTCATTCTATTTCGCTGCTGCTCTGGTTGCCCGTTTTGGTCGGTACGATTTGAGGAGCACAAAATGAACCAATCAAAAATGGGCACATAGTGCATTTTGACAATGCTTGATATTTCACAATTATTCAATTATTTATCTCAAGAAAAATGAAATGTTATTCGTTATGATAGATGCGTAGATATATTTCCTATCAATTGATGCAAAAACCTTTGCGATCTATTGAGAAATGCTCGAGTTATAAGCGTTCCAAATCTTGCATTTTTTCCTACTTGTTCAGTGCCTAGATTTCCATTTCACCCCCTATATCTTCCGGTTAGACGTAGTCCTACGTCAAAATTGTAAGGAGTTATATCTAGGACACAACCGCGTATTTTCGACGTAGAACTACGCAATTATATTATGCAATCCACTTGTTTACCACTTCGAATATTATTTTAGAAGCATCGAAATTTTTGTAATATATCATGTTCTTCGTTACAAATAAATTTCATGAACGTCCTTTTACGTTTGATACGATGCCTGGAACGACCAAAATATGTGAACGGAAAAATTGTCAAACGATCATTGTACTTTATATTTCTTTTTGAAATTATTGCACATCTCATGTTTACGTAGTTCTCGAACCGCGAAAGTTCATTCACCTCTAGTATCTAAAATGGCGATTTTCCCAGACTTCTCAGTTTAAAAGTACGTTTTACGGAAACATATTCCGGTCTGCACAACGACAAGCGGGTACAAAAGTACTCAACACCAAAAAATTCCCCTACATACATGTTTTGACATAGCGGATTCCCCCAGGCACATTGATTTTGAGATACGTGTAAGGGAAACACAGCTCGATGGGAACAAAAATATCCCCTACTTGCATGTATATTTGCAAAGGGGATTCCCACAGGTACATCGATTTTGAAGTCTGTGTTGGGGAAACCGTAAATCGGGCCAATCAACCCTTGGCAGTTAGAGCGTTTAGATAACGCTTGAAATTTTACAGTTATTTAATTGTTTATCTCATCAAAAATATCATTTTATTTATAGTGATAGACGCGTAGAAATATTTCCTATCAATTGATGCAAACGTCTTTCCGATCTGTTAAGAAATGTTCGAGTTATCAGCATTCGAAATACGGGTAGAGTGAGCGCACTGCACACAGCATCGGCAAAACAAATGTATGGGAAAAAGGAAATTCTTCCAGTTTTCATTAATTTAAACCATTTAGAGATTAGCGAATTGTAATGTACAGCATATCAAACAAATCTTAGAGAATTTCCGATTCGATTGGCATGCAAATCATGAGAATTCGATGAAATAGTGAAAATAACTATTAACGTTAACTTTATTTCATAAAAACGTGACCTGTTTTCTGATTTGGCACCGTTCCTGAAAGACGTAGTTCTACGCCAAAAAAAATCTTAAAAAATATAGCGCTCTTTAACCGAGAAAACTATGGAAAACTAGTTCAATTAATAATTACAGAAACAAAAATCCTTATTTTTAATTAAGCAATATTTTTCAATGAGAACTAAATCATAAGCTTCAATTTCATCATCTAAATCGGATCAGTGATTCAAAGTAATGAATTTTGAAATAATGTCATTTTTGGGAAAAAGCTGAAAAAATGATTTTTCGGACCACCCTAGAATGGAAATGGGCACCCTAATAAAAAGTATATATTTGGGAGTTACGTTGAAGAACATTATCGCTACGTTTTTTATTAACCCACATGTCTTAAAACGACCACGCTTTTCATGTAGTTACTAATGCTGTTGTATAAAAGCGTGATAAAATTACACCTCATTATGAAATGAAGTTGGAAAGTGCTTTCTAAGAGTAAAAAGAAGAGCATAAACGAGAGTACAGGGTATTTCAGATTAAACGCTCACGCAACAAATTTCAATAATGTCTACAAAAATGAACCGCTTTTTATTTTTAAAAAACCAAAATAAAGCTTATTCTAGGACATTTTCAATGTGACCACCCCTTTTGACGTAGAACTACGTCTTTCATTAAGGGTGTCAAATCAGAAAACAGGTCACGTTTTTATGAAATAAAGTTAACGTTAATAACTATGTCTGGAAATAACATTTAGAGGCAACCCTGTACAGGAGATAGTTGCTTTCCTTTTCGCATCGTTGCTTCGTAGAGTGTAAACAAGAGATCGCTATAAAAATTTAATTCCAACGAAGAGAAGAGAGATGACGTCATCCCCGTCGACGAAGAGCGAGGCAAACATGTTTTGAAACGAGCAGCTATCATTGTAGTTAGTTGGACCTAAGTATCCCAAATCCGCTGAGCTTCCCAGAGTTTTTGCCTAGCCGGTTTATGTTTTATATGTGTAGTTTTACGAGATAATGAATTGTAAATAAATTGTATATGTTGTGAAATGTTATATGAAGAACTTGAGCTGTGTAATATATTTATGGAGAAAAGTGCTATGTACTGAGTGTCATCTATATCTATGTTGGAAGAACCAAACGGTGTATGCAGCAGGAAATAGGAGAGTTGCCGTCCAAATTATTCAACCCAATTTATGATCCCCGACAATTGGTCCTTCGAACCGGATTGTGATATATTTGGAGTAATTCTCGATGTCGGCGAGCGCCATACCAGGAATGAAAAGGGTATTCATTGGATCGAATTAGCTGCTAACAAAACCATCTTCGTAAACAATTGCTATTTGTTCGGAGTATTGGCAACCATTGTTCATGCTGCAAGTGGATTTATGCTGACTGATTTTTCAAATTGAACGACGGACGATACACTGGACCAGCAAGGATTTTGCTTCGGCAGCTCGTGACGTCACGCAACATAACGTTTCCTACTGAAGGAGGTGGATTCTGTAGATGGATTACTGTTGGAAATAATCATTGAAGGACGAAGAGGAGGCGCATGCATACTTTTCCCAGGTTAGTGATAAGTATATGTCTACCGAAGCATCAGAAAATACACAAATTAAAACAAAATCATCCTCTTCGATTATTTGCCAACATCCCTGTATACCCTGGGTTTTGAGACTAAGAACATCAATTTCACTGGAACATATGCATGTTACATTGTTGCGGCCTATTACGTTTTATGCTTAGGATGATGCTGTAGGTTTCTCCAGGTGAGCTACCACAGTATATGCCCAGCCGAAGGTTATTATTGAATACTACATATATATATGTTTGTCCTCCACGCGACTCATATTCCCATACGAGTGATTCTGGAATTGTTTAAGCCGACGTTTTATTCTGAGCGAACATCGCAAGGTCAAATTGGAGCGAAATAAAATAGTTTGTCAGGTCAGTGAGGACAGTATATGTCCACCGAAGCAAGGAACGTTACCGAAATCTACACCATAATTTTTTTTACTGTTCCGGTTCACTGTGACAAGGATAATCATGCCTCCCACCGCAACCTCCTCCAAGAAGACACCATCCATTAAGATGTTAATTGCGAAGTTGAAGGACATCCAATCAACATTCGATGACATTTGGCGTTATGTACAGGAGTTCAAAGAGGATGCTACAGCTTCACAAGTGGAAGTGCGTCTGCAGAATATCGACGATTTATGGAAGGATTTCCGAAGTATTCTGATCGAAATTGTATCCCACGACGATTTCGAAGGAGATGATGACGCGTACGAAAAGGACAGACTGGAATTCAGTGATCGGTACTTCCAAGCTAAATCTTTCCTAATGGAAAAACTGAAGAAAAGGATGGAAAACGAACAACTAAATCAATCCAACAGAGGCGATACTACGATGATGGCTACTACTGAACATGTTCGTCTACCCCAGATTCAACTGCAGACCTTCAGCGGAGATATCGATGAGTGGTTGAGTTTCCGTGACCTTTTCACCTCACTTATCCATTGGAAGGAGGATTTACCGGAGGTGGAAAAGTTTCATTATTTGAAAGGATGTCTCCAAGGTGAACCGAAAACCCTGATTGATCCCTTACCAATAACAAAGGCCAACTATCAGGTAGCTTGGGAGTTATTGATGACTCGTTACAATGATAGCAAACAACTGAGAAAACGCCAGATACAGTCACTATTCAATTTGCCTGCGCTTTCGAGAGAGTCGTTGATTGATCTCCATAGTCTCCTGGAAGGATTCGAGAGAACTGTTTCCACTTTAGATCAGATAGTGAAGCCGAACGATTACAAGGATCTTCTCCTCATCCATATCTTAACCTCGCGTCTAGATCCGGTTACTCGCAGAGCCTGGGAGGAGTTTTCGTCAGCGTTGGAGCAGGATTCGTTGAAGGAACTAACAGATTTTCTCCAACGGCGAATACGAGTTCTGCAATCTCTGCCACCACTGACTGTAGACAGGAATGTAAATCAACAGTTGGGTCCACAAAAGTCAAAATCAGCGGTAGTTAGGACTAGCTTTGGTAGTTTTCAAGCAACTAAGGGTAGATGCATTGCATGTTCGTCAGACCACCTGTTATACCAATGTGATGTTTTCCAAGGCTTGTCTGTTGCTGATAGGGATTCGTTATTGCGAAAACACAATTTATGCAGAAACTGTTTTCGTCGGGGACACCAGGCGAAAGAGTGTTATTCCAATTTTTCTTGTCGGAACTGTAAGGAGCGTCACCATACGTTAGTATGTTTCAAAACAGAGCGGCCAGGTAGTCCAAAGGTTATACCGTCTTCCGTCGCATCAACGTCCAAGGATTCTCCAACTCCCATATCCAGCAAGTCCGCTACCAACCTCCAAGTGTCTGGTTCAGCTCAGCTGTGCACGTCTCAAATCCTACTTGCAACCGCTGTTGTCATCGTTGAGGATGACTGTGGTAATCGTTTTCACGCTCGTGCTCTTCTAGATTCAGGATCGGAGAGTAATTTTATTACTGAACGGTTGAGTCAGCGTCTGAAGGTGTCTCGAGAGAAGGTGGATTTCTCCATCATTGGAATTGGACAGGCATCGACAAGGGTCCATCAAAGAATAACCGCTGTGGTACGCTCACGGGTAGCCAAATTTTCACGAAGTATGAAGTTTCTGGTACTATCGAAGGTGACAGCAAATTTACCAACTAGCACCATAAATACAAACTGTTGGAAAATCCCAGATGGAGTAGAACTAGCGGACCCTTCATTCTGCATATCTCAAGGAGTAGACCTGGTTCTTGGGATCGAGTTGTTCTTCGAGTTCTTCGAAACTGGGAGGAAGATTTCTCTTGGAGACCAATTGCCCTTCCTGAAGGATTCCGTTTTCGGATGGATTGTGTGTGGTGGCCAATCAACCATGGATCAATCAACGAAGATCAACTGTAACGTGTCCGCATCCGAGAGGTTAGAAGATTTGATTGCCAAATTTTGGTCATGTGAGGAAATTGACTTAGTCAACTGCTATTCTCCCGAGGAAACTCGATGTGAATCCCAATTTATACAATCCGTACATCGAAAAGCAAACGGTCGTTACACTTTAGCGTTACCAATTAAGGTAGAAGCCGTACATAAATTAGGCAAATCCAAGGATATCACAATGCGGCGCCTGTTGGGAACGGAAAGGAGACTTGCAAAGGATACCGGTTTAAGAGAGCAATACGTGCATTTCATGGAGGAATACCTTCAACTCGGTCATATGCAAAACATAACCGGAATCGAATCTACTCACGATTCAACCGAACGATGCTACCTACCGCACCATCCAGTAGTAAAGGAAGCCAGTACTACTACCAAGGTTCGAGTGGTTTTCGACGCGTCCTGTAAAACATCCTCTGGAGTAGCTTTAAATGACGTGTTGTTGGTGGGGCCCGTTATTCAAGAGGATCTACGCTCGATAATTCTTCGTTGTAGGACCAAGCAATTTATGTTAGCTACTGATGTTGAAAAGATGTTCCGACAAATTCAAATTCGCCCAGAGGACCGGCACTACCAATCCATCCTTTGGCGCCCATCACCGAGTCATGAGATTAATACCTATCAACTGAACACAGTCACCTACGGTACCAAACCGGCCCCGTTCCTAGCAACTCGAACGCTCAAACAACTGGCTATGGATGAAGGGATCAATTTTCCGCTCGCAGCCAAGGTCGTGGAGGAAGATACGTACATGGACGACATCATAACTGGTACAAATTCCAAGGAAGAGGCGTTGCAGCTTCGAATCCAATTGAACGACATGTTAGACAGAGGAGGATTTAGACTTCGGAAATGGGCTTCAAATTGTCCGGAAATTCTAAACGGGATTCCTGAGGAGAATCTGGCAATACGGGACTCTATTGGAATCAATCTGAACCATGAGGCGATGGTGAAGACCTTAGGATTGAATTGGTTACCTAAAACCGATGAATTTATGGTATCGTTTAATATTTCTCCACTGGATAGAACCAAACCTATCACTAAACGACAAGTTTTATCAATCATCGCTATGTTGTTTGATCCATTAGGACTGATTGGAGCCGTCATAACAACAGCCAAAGTTTTCATGCAGCAAATATGGACGCTGCGCTGCAGTGATAATCAACGATTTGATTGGGATCAGTCACTTCCCGCAACGGTGGGTGAGAGCTGGCACAAATTTCATGATCAGCTTCCCTGTTTGAACCACATAAGGATAGAACGATGCGTTATTATTTCAGAAGCAGTTTCCGTTCAACTTCATTGTTTCTCAGATGCTTCAGAAAGAGCGTATGGGGGGTGCATATATGTCCGTAGCGAGAATTCGGAAGGGAAGATAAATGTGCGATTGCTGATGTCAAGGTCAAAGGTTGCTCCTCTAAAATGCCAGTCTATACCTCGATTGGAGCTGTGTGGAGCCCTATTAACCGCTCAATTATACGAGAAGGCCGTACAAGCAACTCGATTGAACGTGCCAACCTACTTTTGGACTGATTCAACGTGTGTGGTGCTCTGGATTCGAGCAGTTCCAACTACATGGACAACTTTTGTTGCCAACAGGGTAGCCAAGATTCAGAGAATTACAGAAGGGTGTGAATGGAGACATGTGTCAGGAAGTCAAAACCCGGCAGATATTATATCGAGAGGAATTTTCCCAAAGGACATTCAAGAGAACGAAATTTGGTGGTATGGTCCTCGTTGGTTATCAGTGTCATCAATTGAATGGCCTTTTTTGTCGGATAACACCCGGCGTGAAGAAGTGGATGAGGAACGTAGGAGTAAGGTCGTATCTATCCCTGCAACGAGTTCACCCATCATCGAATTCAACGAATGGTATTTCGAGAAATTTACTTCGTATTCAGATTTATTGCGATGTACGGTTATTTGGTTGCGCTTAATGGAATATTTAGCTAAATCGTATGATAAGCAAACAGGGTTCATTACGACGGCTGAGTTGAACCGAGCTGAACAAGTACTAGTACGATGCGTCCAGAAAGAAGTTTTTGATGAAGAATGGAAGGCGTTGCTCAAGGGAGATGTGGTTCCGCGAAGGTCACCTCTCCGGTGGTTCAATCCATATATCTCTAAGGATCAGCTATTAAGAGTTGGCGGACGGCTGAGTAATTCTTCGGAGTCGTATGATTATAAGCATCCTATGGTATTACCATCCCGGCATCGGTTTACGCGGATGTTATTCAAACATCACCATGAACGTCTACTTCACGCAGGGCCACAACTTCTGCTGGCTGCCGTTAGACTTCGTTTCTGGCCTCTAGGCGGACGGAGTGTTGCTAAACAGATTGTGCACCAGTGTATTAGATGCTTCCGATCCAAACCATCACTTGCTCAGCAGTTTATGGGTGATTTACCAACTCCACGAGTTACGATATCCAGACCATTTTCTAAAACAGGAATTGACTATTTTGGACCAGTTTATATCCGCCCCGGCCCCCGACGCACCGCGGTTAAGGCTTATGTTTCACTGTTTGTCTGTTTGTGCACCAAGGCTGTACATTTGGAGCTTGTGAGTGACTTATCAACGGATCGCTTTATACAAGCCTTACGCAGATTCATGGCGCGCAGAGGAAAATGCACCGATTTATATTCTAATAACGGCACGAATTTTGTCGGAGCTAGGAACAAACTCCAAGAGTTCATACGTTTACTGCAGAACAAACAACACAACGACAAGGTAGCTAAAATGACCGCAGATGAAGGTGTTCAGTGGCACTTCAATCCACCAAGCGCTCCGCACTTTGGAGGACTTTGGGAGGCAGCAGTTCGATCAGCAAAATATCATTTATTGAGGGTAATTGGAGAAAACCCCGTTTCTATAGAAGACATGACAACTTTGCTAGCCCAGGTGGAAGCTTGTCTGAATTCCAGACCTATTACTCCCCTTTCAAACGACCCATCCGATTTGCAGCCACTAACTCCTGCGCATTTCTGATCGGCTCGTCATTACAAGAATTGCCAGAACCAAATTTGCTAGAGATTCGAACCAATCGGCTGCGTCAATGGCAGCTCATTCAACAAAATTTGCAGAATTTTTGGAAAAGATGGCAGAGAGAGTATTTGTGCCAACTTCAAGGACGCTCAAAACGCTGGAAACCACCGATACCTGTTCAAGTTGGCAAACTTGTCATAATAAAGGATGATAATATGCCTCCAATGCGTTGGAAGATGGGAAGGATCGAAGAGGTACATCCGGGAAAGGATGGGATAGTGCGAGTTGTGACCTTGAAAACGGCAGCAGGTTCGTTACGTAGGCCGGTCGAAAAAGTTTGTTTTTTGCCAGAATCAACAGGAAGAATTGATTAGGAACAACCCAATTTAGGAACCATAACCAGTTACCAATCCGTCCCATTCCCGTTCCCATATGGTCGAAGAGGATATTCTATTTTTCAGAAATCGCCGCTATTTCTGGGTGGGTGAGAATGTCTGGAAATAACATTTAGAGGCAACCCTGTACAGGAGATAGTTGCTTTCCTTTTCGCATCGTTGTTTCGTAGAGTGTAAACAAGAGATCGCTATAAAAATTTAATTCCAACGAAGAGAAGAGAGATGACGTCATCCCCGTCGACGAAGAGCGAGACAAACATGTTTTGAAACGAGCAGCTATCATTGTAGTTAGTTGGACCTAAGTATCCCAAATCCGCTGAGCTTCCCAGAGTTTTTGCCTAGCCGGTTTATGTTTTATATGTGTAGTTTTACGAGATAATGAATTGTAAATAAATTGTATATGTTGTGAAATGTTATATGAAGAACTTGAGCTGTGTAATATATTTATGGAGAAAAGTGCTATGTACTGAGTGTCATCTATATCTATGTTGGAAGAACCAAACGGTGTATGCAGCAGGAAATAGGAGAGTTGCCGTCCAAATTATTCAACCCAATTTATGATCCCCGAGTTTTCTTTGACCTCTCATTATGCAAATGCGAAGCAAGCAAACTTTATCCATTATTATGATGTTGACATAATTGATTATGTTTATTGATAGGATGCGTTTGAATTACTTTTCTGGCTGGGTTGTGTTTGTCATCAAAAAGGTGATGATGGTGGAATAAAAAAATATGTTCGACTGTTGCATTTAGGAGACAATGGCAATTGTCTTCCCCCTTTCATTTGAAAATACAGTTCGGATTCGATAACACACTCACTCGATTATATATGATTCGATTGTACATCCATAGTTAATTTTTAGCGCATGTCTTGGTCTTGGTCTTGCATGTATTGGCTACCCTTTTGCAGAGAACGGATTTTGGCGATTTACATACTAAACGAATCGGAAATTCCGTAAGATTTGTTTAATATGCCATACAATAGAAACCCCTGGTTAGTAAATTAAAATTCATGAAAACTTTAAGTGGTTCTATTTTCCCATACATTTGTTCTGTCCAATAAAATTTCAAGGTAAGCGTCATCTAATGATGCACGCGGTGTTGGTGCAGTGAAAAGCGCTCGCACTGAACCAAGCCTTCGCAAATGTGATACCGCGCCGAACAACAGCGAAGTAGGCGATTTCGGCGCATCGGTCGAAAATGTAAACGCCGTTACCCAGGCAGCAACCAAAATCAAGCTCCGCCCACTGGTGGTGAAGGCGGTCGCTCTTGACAAACTCATCAGCGAATTCGCATCGATGGGTGTTACAGCAGAGTACAAGCTGTATGGTATAATTCATTCTTTTTCCAAGCAGTTAACATTGTTTATTTTCCGTCTTCATAAGGGCTCCGTTGGTGCCTTTGAGAATGCATCTATGCATTAAACTGACGTTATGGCGAAGCAGACGTTAAGGTTGTGCACCAAAAAATGATTTGGGAATACCAAGCATCTTGAATGTCTTACTGGAATGTTATAAGTTATTTGGGTTCGCGTGCCAGTCGTAAAACTGCCTTCAACCAGGATTGCATTTGCGCTAATATTGGTCATAATGAAACATTGCTACTGTTTTCGAGATTGTTATTAACAAAAAGAGTTTATTTCTCTTGTTTAGTCATCAAGAAAGTAAATGTTCTGGAATTTTGTATGTGATTAGGTTTTGCTTGTCAGTAGCAAAACTTCCTCCACTAAGGGTGACAGCTGCGCTTCTCTCGAGCATGAGAAAGTAATACAACTCTTTTCGAGGCCAGTAATATTAACAGAAGCGTTTGTTTTGAGAATAGCGCAAAATGATGAGAAATGTTTATATTGCTAGTAGTTTCAAGCCACCAATGTATGGCTCTGTATGCATGCTATGGTGAACGCTTGTTTGGCGCTTGGTTTACGCTTAGTTTGTATAAACGATATTTAGAGGTGCGATTCCTTTGAGGCAATACTAAATAACATGCAGATATTTGATATTTGATACTTGCAAGTGTTGTCATTGTTGTTGTTTACATGCGGCGCCAAAGATATATTGATGTAGTTATGAGATATGGAATAATGGTGCTGGTGCAACATGTATATAATCGACTGTAGCCGAGTCTATGTCAATTTAGAAAAAGGCCACCGGAATAGCCTTCGAGGTAAATTTTCAATACATTGACATGAAATAAATTGCGACATACGATTGTTTTGCGAGGGCAAGAATGAATCATCAATCAATTATCGTCAACTGATTGTACAATGAAAAAATAATTTCAGAGATTATTCTACTAAGCAGTTGTTTCTAAAATTTCACAGCATTATAGAATAATATCCGAAGGTATAAACAAGCGACTTATATAAAATAACAGCGTAGTTCTACGTCAACAATGCGGTCGTATCTTGGACACAACCTCCTATAATTTTTTTTTCGATAACGCGTTTTAAACGGTGTATAAAATTCTTCATGCATAACTCTAACATTACGACTTCGATGCTGTTGAAAATCCGAGTCATTTCTTCATTAAGTTCTTTCAAATTATGTGACTTATTAACTCTTTGTGGTCGTTTGTCTGCTCTCAGCCACCATAGCAAGAAACCATGCTAATCTTATATTATTCAACCAAGTATCAGTTTCTGTTTTTCCTAAACTTGATGTCTAGTGAACCTGTTCACGAAGCAATACGGTGCTCCTATGAGTAATAGATAATGGTATCAAACAGAGTAGTCACTCACACAAGACAGCGCACAGTGCGTTGAATGCATAGGAATGTGGGACAAAAATCATAACAGCAGAATTCAGCCATTGTAACACTTTGGTGTGATGGAAAAGATAGTTCATAAGTATCAGAACTACTGTTTGTATAAATGTCTTTCATAATCATAATCATAATCGCATAATTTTTCATACTCGCATAAGTGTCTTAAGTGACAAAATCTTTTTTATATAAACACATCACATTAAAAACATTGTTAAGTAACTTAACTTAACAGTAACTTATATGGTCCACGAAAAAAAAAATGAAAGAAAGATTATTTTTCATGGTCTTGCATGTATCACTGATTTTTCAAGGGAAAATAATTCCGACCAGTACGACACCTATGTCCAAATTTAATACGACCGCAAAGGTTTAACATAGCAACGGTCCTTCACGTATCCCCATCTTGACAGTTGACACTAAAAACCATCCGACCAGACTGAATGAGTAGCCGAATATTATCGTCCTGAAGTGGGGAATGCAGTGTTACCATCAACGGAGCGAAAAACAATTTTTTATAAGGAGCTATTCAATTTTTTTTTTGCGTGAGCGTTTAATCTGAAATACTTTGTATATATCTTTCTTTGTCTGGGACGTGTATTTGGCAAACTATACGAAAAGCTTTCATATGCTTTCTTTTCAATGTGTCTCCTATTTCGCTCGCTCATGTTGGCTCATTTTCGCTCTAGCATATATATTATACAAATGATATACACGTATTGGGGAGTAGAGCATTTTCTGTTGTTTTTCGGCTCATTTAATGGAATAAATCGGGATGCCAAAACATGCGCTAAAAATTAACTATGGATGTACAATCGAATCATATATAATCGAGTGAGTGTGTTATCGAATCCGAACTGTATTTTCAAATGAAAGGGGGAAGACAATTGCCATTGTCTCCTAAATGCAACAGTCGAACATATTTTTTTACTCCACCATCATCACCTTTTTGATGACAAACACAACCCAGCCAGAAAAGTAATTCAAACGCATCCTATCAATAAACATAATCAATTATGTCAACATCATAATAATGGATAAAGTTTGCTTGCTTCGCATTTGCATAATGAGAGGTCAAAGAAAACTCGGCTCAGATTCGTTCCCCACTAGAGTGAGAAGTGGAAGTTCTAAACTGCTACATATTCCGGGTACGAACGGACCACTTAACCTCTCCGAAACTTGCTTGGTAGTGGGAAATTGCCTCTCGTCGGATTATAGCAAATCCGTTTCCGCCGACTCCGATCCCGTTTCGCCTAAGGTGCACTTCTTGGAGCGAAACTTTTCCTCCGCCATTGTGTCATTTAATGTGGGTGTGCAAGTTTTGGGACGAAACTATCCGGGACAGGCCGCTGGCTCTGTAAGGATGTGTAAGCTATTTTAGCTGGGACCCTGCTAGAAAGCAAGCGTTCGCTCGGTTCTCAGACAAAGTGTGTATCGCAGCGTTTCCTGAATTAATTGGCTATTTTCCGATCCGGATGATAAATATGAGTGTGCAGAATAGTCTGCACACAGTACGAAATTTACTTCCCCCCAACAGAGTGGCAAAAGGAGCTGGGTGAGTTTCCGACCGCAAAAACTACCGACACAGTTCATTGGCCAACGCCAGTTTGCTAAAATTGCTGATGTTAATTGGCACAACAAGAAAAGTACAATCAACGGCACCGAAAATGTTTATTGATCATGAGCCAGAAACTAATTGTATGCTCGCTTCCTGTTTTCATCTATGTCAAGCAAACACACCAGCAGAGAATAACTATACGAATTTATTTGCGCTAATCGAAAATAGAGCATCATTCTATTTGAATTTTAAATCTATCCCATTCCCGCCAATTTTCGTCGCTCTTGTTTGATGCTTCTGATTTTCCAAATCAATCTTTGATCTGATAGCTAAAGGAAGTAGGTTAGCAGCAGAAATGGTGGAATTTAATGCAGTGGACGTGTTGTGAATAGTTGTGTCGTGAAATGCATTGCTTATTTTAGTGGTTTTGATATTATCTATTATTGCATTGCGATTCTATCTAGATCGAATTATCGCTAGCTCTTGAAGGTAATTTTATGTTTTATATGTTCATGATGTTGATAGCCTTCCATGGATCCAACCAGCTGGCTATTTGCTTTGAGAACATTTCTTTCCCCCCCCCCCACTGCAGCTAACGGGACGAAGCCCTCCACAAACTTTAGTCATTTTCCCATTCATAGCACTCGTAAGTTGCAGCAAGCGAAAAACCAAGACGTTATCATAAGACCACATTGCATAGCACTTTATTACATTGGTGCTTCTCAGAGGAGGGAATGATGTCATTCGATTTTGCGAGAACATACTTTCTCCAGCCAACAGAGCATCGCTCCACTCAAAGTTTTAGCTGTCCTGAAAGTAACGATGCACATCACCCCTCGAAAGGAGCGCATGAAAACTGCTGAAAGAATTCTGACGTCGCTTAGCGAATTTATTACAAATTTTTATTACCATCACCGCCGTAATGACATAATGGCGACAACGAGCGATGAGTGACTTCGATATGGAAGCGTGATTAATGACATACCCTAGCGGATAAAACACCGAAATGCTGGAAGATGCATATTCCACTATTGACATTGAATGGAATTTTGGAATTGATGCAGAACTTTTCTCGTTGTTTCATAAGTTGTTATGCTATACTATTACACCAACCAATACTGATACCTACCAACTGAAGTTTCATATTAAATTTTCTAATGTCTCTTCTGTGATTTCGACTCCTGGAACTCGTGACACTGATGCGCCCGCCGTACGATATTTTTCATCAGAGGTCTTATTCGTTGGTAATCTTTTTGACGTGAGACTACGTCTAACCGGAACATATAGGGGGTAAAATGAAAACCTAAACACAGAACATGCAGGAAAAAATGCAAGATTTCGAATGCTTATAACTCAAACATTTCTTACTGGATCGGAAAGATGTTTGCATCAATCGATAGAGAATATTTCTACGCATCTATCTCAGTTAGTAAAATGATATTTTTCATTAGATAAACAATTGAATAATTGTAAAATGTTAAGCGTTATCTGAACGCCCTAACTGCCTCATTTTGATTGGTCTGATCTACGGTTTCCCCAGCACAGCCATCAAAACCAAGCAACCTTGGGGAAATCGGCATTGCAAATACTTGGAAGTAGGGACACTTTTGTTCTCACCGATATATGTTCTCTAGCACAGACTTCAAAACCAAGTAGCGTTGGAGAAATCGACATTGCAAATACATGAAAGTAGGGAGAGCTTTTGTTCCCACCGAATTGTGTTCCCTAACAGATATTTCAAAACTAAGGTGCCTGGGGGAAATCGGCATTGCAAATTCATGCAAGTCGGGGGTATTTTTCCGACTGAAATGTGTTTCCTTAACACAGACTTCAAATCCATGGAGCGTGTGGAAATTGCCGTTGTAAATTCATGCAGGTCGGGGGTATTTTTGTTCCGTTTGAAATGTGTTTCCCTAACAAGACTTCAAATCCATGGAGCGTGTGGAAATTGGCAAGGTGCCTGGGGAAATCGGCTTTGCAAATAAATGCAAAATGCGAGCACTTTTATACTCGCTTGCCTTTGTACAGTATAGAATATGTTTCCTTAACACGGTCGTCTGAAACTTAAGAACCTGGGAAAATCGTGCAGACACTAGAGGCAAATGAACATTCAAGTTTAAAGCATCTGTAGTATAAAAAGTAGAAGTTGAAGTTGTTGATTCATGTAAGCCGGGGATACTTCTGCACCCGCGTGTTTTGTTTTGCACTCCAAAAAGCGAACTCCTAACACGGATTACAAAAGCGGTTACGAACACAACGCTTTGGCTCGGTTATTCAAGATTGCATTGAAGGTTATGCCCTCATATCCTCTACTCACTGAATTTCTACGCATACCATTTGATGATTAGGCAATATGTTAATAACCGTTTGCTGCGATAACGCCTATTGATTAAACAATATGCAATACATGTCAAAATCGAAACTGAGTGCCTGAAGTTCATCAAATCCGGCAAATTCGCTATTCGAGAAGAACGTACACTTGAGAGATGGGAACTTCAGAGGGAAATGTAAAATGAAATAATCGTTTGATAATTCTTCCGTTCATATATTTTGTCCTAGGAATCATACCAAACGTAAAAGGACTGTCATCAAATTTACTTGTAACGGAGAACATAATCTATCACAATGTATGAATTCACCATACACGGCATTTATTCAGTCT
Organism: Toxorhynchites rutilus septentrionalis; assembly: GCF_029784135.1. Taxonomy (NCBI): domain Eukaryota; kingdom Metazoa; phylum Arthropoda; class Insecta; order Diptera; family Culicidae; genus Toxorhynchites; species Toxorhynchites rutilus. Next base: position 100,435,062 of record NC_073746.1, read on the forward strand.
TTTTACTTACTCAGCAATTAAATTGAATTCATTTGAATTCGGAAATTGTTTCATTCAATCAAAAACTCAATCAATACAAACAAATGATTGCTAAGCTATGGTAGTTCCACGTCAACCATGCGGTTATATCATAGTTTTAACCCACCCATTTTTCAATTTTTACTATTTTATAAAAATCAGAAAACGTAAGAAAAAACATTTTAAACCGCATTTTCTTTTTCAAACGGCCGTCATTTTGTAAAAAAAGATGTTATTGACTTGTCCGAGATTCATGCGATAGCGGCATCTTCACTGATTCAGAATCTTTTCAGTACTATTCTAGTTACGAACATGTTTTCTTCGTTTAATTTTTGTTCTATTGTTAATAGGTAGATGAACAAATGATGATTTAATGGATAGTAGAAATATTCCTTGTTTTATTTTTACGGAACTCGAAAAAACGACCGAAATTCGTGTCTCTTCAGTAGAATAACCCCTTAAAGCCTCCATAGTATAAAAAAGTAAAAGTTGAAGTTGTTGATTCATGCAAGCCACATGTTCTTTCGCACTCCGGAATGTGTTTTCCTAACACGCACTACAAAAGCGGATACGGATACACAACGGTTATTCAAGACTGCATTGGAAGATTTACCTTCATATCTTCTGCACACTGAATTTCTACGCATACCGTTTGGTGATTGGGCCAAATTCTGATAACCATTCGCTGCGATTACGACGATTGATTCGATAATATGCGTTGAACTTGTATGTCAAAATCGAAATTGAGTGCGTGAAATTCATCAAATCAAACAAATTCGCGGTTCGAGAAGTTCGTACACATGAGAGATGCAATAATTTCAGAGGGAAATCTATCTATCTTCTATCTTCTATATATATAAAAATGGAGTGATGTCTGTCTGTCTGTCTGATTCTTATAGACTCGGAAACTACTGAACCGATCGACATGAAAATTGGCATGTAGGGGTTTTTGGGGCCGGGGAAGGTTTTCGTGATATTTTGAGACCCCTCCCCCCTCTCTAAGGGGGGGCTGCCATACAAATGAAACACAAACTTCTGCATTACTCGGAAATTGACCAAGCAAACGAAACCAAAGTTGGCATGTGAATGTTTTAGGGTGCAATAAATGTTTCTATGATGGTTAGACAGTCCTTCCCCCACTCAAAGGGGGGGGCTGCCATACAATTGAAACACAAATTTCTGCATTACTCGAGAATTAATCAAGCAAATGAAACCAAATTTGGCATGTGGAGGTTTTAGGATGCAATAAATGTTTCTATGGTGTTAAGATACTCCTTCCCCCTCTCTTAGAGGGGGCTGCCATACAAATGAAACACAATTTTTTGCATTACTCGGAAATTAATCAATAAAATTAAACCAAATTAGGCATATGGAAACTTTAGGGTGCAATGAATGTTTCTATGGTGGTTAGATACCCCTCCCCCCTCTCTTAGGGGTGGCTGCCATACAAATAAAACACAAATTTCTGCATTACTCGAGAATTAATCAAGTAAATGGGCGGGACGAAGTTTGCCGGGTTAGCTAGTGTAAAATATAATGACCGTCTGACAATTCATCCGTTCGGTCATTTTAGTGGTCCTGGACGTTATACCAAACGTAAGAGGAAGGACATCCATTTACTTGTAACGAAGAACATACAACCCGATATTGTATTTCAATCCTTTATTTCGTTCGAGTACTAATTTCGCGTTCCCTATTTCGAACGTTTTTCCCATTTAATGTTCGAAAAGAAGCAAATCGAACGAAATGTAAAAACAATCGAGTGGGATACAGAATGGAATTTTATCATGTCGATCGAAATATTTCGAGTCAATTGAAGTGTAGAATCATTTGTTCGTACTCTTTACTTACAAATCAAATTTGTTGAATTCAATTGAATTCGGAAATTGTTTCATTCAATCAATAATTTAATCAATACAAACAAATGATTACTAAGCTAACTATTGTCCCACGTCAACCTTGCGGTTATATCATAGAAATAACCCACAATTTTTTTTTGCAGTCAATATCACACTTAAAAATATCGACGAGGAAACGAAGAAATATTTTTTTAAATGAAATATTGTTCTGCAGGCTAATTGTTAATAGGCTAACTAGACTTAAGTTAATAAGTTACTAGTAATGTACTACTAGATAATGGTTCTTTATGCACTTGAGCCTATTCAAATAAATAAAGAAAAAAAATCACCTTTCAATCACATTTTTTACATATTAGTTTGAAGGAAACGAGATTCTTTATTTTCAAAACTTCATTTATCAGATGCATGCATAGTAAAACCATTTTTTCGCTTCTATCGTTCTTGAATGATTTGAAAAACACTCTGTCCAACTTCTATAAGACCACCCTGATTCTATTTCGTTGCAACACAAACAGTTAGAATTTCAACAAGATACATTCATACATTGTTGGATGCTTAGAATGAAGTATATTTAACGTCAATTTCGTTCAAAAGAGTTGTTTGTTTATTTATTGTGCTTAAATATGATAATTTCAGCTGTCCAGTTTCTATAAGACCACTTCGAAATTCATAAGTATTATCAATTAAAAATTCCAAACGATCGGCTGAATTACATGTCAATAAATAGTAACCTTGCCATCTAGACTCATAACCTTGAAAGTTCGTGTTGGAATACTATTTACCAAATTCTACTGAACGGATTTCTCGATATTTTTTTATTTTTCCGAAATTGGGACCTTGACCTCTTCAATCGTGGTGTACCGTTTTCCCTTAGTGTAGATTCAGCGTACAAGGATCCCCCCTAGGATTTTCAACAGGATTCAAGTCTGGAGAGCGAGCCGGCCAGTCCAAAAAATTAAGTTTTTGGTCCTTAATCCATTGCTTAGATTACTTGCTAGTATGAACAGTAGCATTGTTTTGCTGGAATGTGAATTTTTTGTGACGATATCCCCGCAAAAACGGTAGGAGAGAGGATTCCAGAACATGTGTGTAATTCTTGAATGATGTGAAAGCTATCTTGAGCATTCTGGTTGCACAGAATCTCGCCCAAATAATGCACGAGTCTCCACCAAAATTCCTGGTTGAAAAATACTGTTCCTTCTTCCGTAAATCAGTACTGTCTCCATCCAGAGAGGTATCTGAGCAGAGTTCCGAAGAAGAGTAGACTGGTTACCCGATGTAGTAGAGAAATGATAAGATCGAATATAGACAAGAAGGCAGATCTATACTGATCGATGAGTTTATTGCGATTGACTCTGCTCTTACTTCTTCTTCTTCTTTGTTTTTAAGAGGCTTCAAACTTTGCAGTTCATTCGCCTCTAACTCTGCTCTTAACATTCCGTGTCCTATTTATACGATTGGCCCGTAGTCATTTGAATAGACTATAATTGCGATTGATTCTTTTGGTCGGGTTCCTTCTCGAATGTTCGCTATAAACAACAACCGGGTTGTTTTTCATGCGTTCCCTATTCCATGACAATTCTCATGTTATTGTTTGTTATTGTTATGATTGTTCAGATGTTGTTTTGCTGTGCTGTCGTGTTATGTTCAGTGATCGGTAAGTAGCATTTGTTGTGATTGATATAACTGTTAATTCTGTTGCAGGTAATTGTTGTTGGATGAAAAGGTAAGTGAATAATATTCTCTTATGTATCTTCTCTAATTGTCCTGTTTCACAGGTGCGGATTCAGATCCTGGATGTGTTTTTAGTGTATAATAAACTGTTTTTTTTTGTAATGTGTGGAGTGTTAAATATTTTTGAATAATTAGTGTTGGAATTAATGTGTTTTTTCTTTTGTGTATTCTCCGCCTGGGCCGCAACAAGTACCCAGTAACAGTACCCGTTGAAACCATGAGGACCATCCGAATTTTACTTTTTTTCGTCAGTGAAGATAATTTATACATTGAATAACTTTTCGTTATGGTATACAGCGCGGACTCGATAATATACAGTTTTTTATTTCTATTCACTGTAAATAATCGAATCCTGTATATAATCGAGTAAATATTTTTTTCTTTAATTGTTTTTTTGCATGTGTTTTTCGTTTTTTGAAAATAAAAGAGGAATTTGATTTTTGATTTATCTCCTTAACCGTTTGAGTGCGGAGCAAATTTTGTTGACATATGCCAAAAATGCGGATGAGTTTAGGTATATTTAAAAAAATACTAAAGAGCTTAGATAGCTGATTAGGTCACGAAAGTTGTATTAATAGGAATAAATAAACACATAAAAAGTGAGGTTTATGAAATTTACTAACACAAACTCCCTTATCTGTACATAAATAATTTTTTTTAAATAATGAAAAATAATATATAAACAATTTAATTCAAAATTATGGTTTGTGCACAAAGCTCGTGAAGTCCTCTTTAAAAAATGTCCCCGAAAGACGAAAGCCTACGTTAAGAGGTGCTAAGTCAAAAATAAAAACACAGAACAAGAAGAGCGCTATCGCGCTCCCTTGAAGCGCTATCGCGTTAAAGTCAGAAAACACCTTTCTCACATGAAAAAAATAAATTTATCCAGATTCTCTCAGGAGGTGATAGACGATCATATTTGATGAAAAAAAAAATCCTCCTACGCATATGTTCGAATTTCAACAATGACAGCGTTTATAGAACTTTTTTTTGTTCAGACTCTGTTGCCTCAAACTGGCTCTACATAAAAAGTACGCTACGGAAGACGATTCTGATGCTTTCATTTGAAAGATAAGAAAATTTAGTACAGGATATAGTAATGGAACAACTAAATAAGTGGATTTTAATAACATTTTGAAAATGAAACACTTAAAAGTTAATAATTTGTAATGTGTTATTATTAATTTTATCCTAAAAATTTATATTACACTAGATTGTTTCTACCAATTTAATTGTGTTCTTTAATCGCTCTACAATTCGTTCTTTGACGTACAACTTCTATCTCTCTTAATTCGGCTGCAATATCGGTATAAACAATTCCTGGTGAAAATTCAGACAAAATCTTCAAAAATCACGATTTTTACCCCACTGTACATGTAATAGCTGTGATATCCGGGATTTGCACTATTCAAAAACACCTTTGTTCTCTGTCCTGTATACCAAGCAACTGGCTTTATTTATTCTCCCTTTTGGACTCGCTTTCTTACACACCCATATACTCTCATCTAGGGATGCCACATCCTCCCTTTTTCGAAGTTGAAAACAATATATAAACTATTCCAAAAACTAATTATGTTCATCACACTGGTTGAGATAACGTTGTGTAGGCTCCATGCTTTGGACATCCAATGGTAGCTGCGGCGATGTAGTTGGTTCATCATCCAGGGTCAGCGATACTTCCTCAGACAAATGATCTTCCTCGTAAGCATCATCGTTTCTTTCAATATATTTTTTTAAACTCTTGACGTTCCGTTCATATATTTTGTTATTCGTCAAGTCCATAACCGTTGCTCTCCCAGCTCCTGTCATCTTCACCACTTTATGAAAAGCATTTTTATATACCGTGTCAGCTTTATCCCGCTTCTGTTGCATAACCAACACCGTATCCCCCGCTTTAATGTCGGTATTCTTAGCTCTACGCCTAACATCCTCTCTGGTATTACGCACAAATTTGGCGGTCTTATCACGATCACGTAACTCTTCGTCCAGGATCTGCATTGAGTCAACCTTCATGTTCGGTAACAAACTCCTAACAGCTCGTCCAAACATCAGCTCAGCTGGCGGTATTTTCGTAACGTGATGTGGCCATGAATTATATGCTGCCACATAATCAGCCAGGGCGTCCTTCCAGCTTTGTTTGCCTAACCTTGCTACAGCAGAAATTTTATTGATTCCTTGCATGCTACGTTCGACGAGGCCATATGTATTAGTTTGATGCCCCAGGTGTCTCTCAACCAAGTTTGAAGATCTGTGCTATTGAATGGAGACCCATTGTCAGCCTTGAGTGTTTTAGGTACATAGTACGTATTGAAAATTCTTCGAAGGGTCTTTTTCACCGCCTCAGTATCCGTCTTTTCCATTGGAATTGCAACCAGAAATCTAGAGTAATTGTCGGTGAGTACCAATGCTTTCCAATTGAAAACGTCGGACGATGAAGAAAAATCCATGGAAACATAATCCCAACTTTTTACAAAATCCTCTACTTCCCGATCCATATTAGGCTACCATAAACCTTGCCGTAAAATGTTCTTCATTGTAGACATACCTGGATGACTGCGATGAGCTAGACTCAATGCTCGTTTACGTAATGTCGATGGAAGCACCAATTTTTCTTGTTTCATCAAAGTCCTGTCTTGAACGTATATATCCCGTTGGAACGCCTGGAACTTTGTAATTTGTAACGGCCATTGTTCTGTTTTGTCAAGCCATTGGATGACCAATTGTAAATCATTATCCTTCAGTTGTTCTTCTTTGACCTGAAACATAGAATTTGTTATTTGATTGGAACTAAAAAAAAAAACTGAACCTTTAAACCTAATGTTATCATACTTTGATTTCAAGTTGATTTACCTGTATATTTATTTATGCAATTTTACCTGTTCATAAGTTAACGCTAGCAACTGTTCACTAATACTGTTGATGTTAGCTTCAACCCACCACAGCTCATGCGGCTCCTTTTCCAAACCAAACTGGAGATCATTCCGCTTACCACCGATCCTGGAAGCTGCATCTGCAATATTATCCTTGCCTGCCACATGTTCGAAGTCGTAATGGAAATGTTCCATTCTCAAAAACCAACCTTCCGCCCGCGACATTATACGTTTTCCGATATCCTTGCGCTGTTTGCTCTTAAGCATGAACATCAGTGCTTCGCTATCCGAACGTAGTATGAATTTCCTCCCCAGCAGGTAGTACGCAAAACGTTCCATGTCCCACACAATGGCCAATGCCTCGCGATGTAAGTGTGGATATCTGCTTTCCACCACAGTTAAGCTCTTAGACACACATGCAATAACACGATGTTCTCTGTTACTAACGTTCTCTTGTGTCAAAACAGCCCCCAATCCCCAAGGAGAGGCATCGGTATAGAAAATCGTTTTATCGCTTTCCTTAAAATATCCTCTTTTAATCAAGTCTTTCTCAGCTGCACTTTTCAGATCTTCGAAAGCTATCTGTTGTTCGTCCGTCCATTTGAATTTGGAATTACAGGAAAGCAAATCTCGCAATGGTTTCGTTTTATGGGAAAAGTTCTTTATAAACGGGCTTATGAAAGTAACCATGCCTAAAAAACTGCGTACTTCGGATGCATCCTAGGGTTTTTGGAAAAGCATGATATCGGAAATTTTCTTCTGTGTCGGTAGTATGCCGTTACCGTCCAATGTAAATCCAAGAAAATCAACCCTACTTTGATTATAAGTTGATTTACTTTCATTAATTGTCAACTTACTGCTTTCAATAATCCTTTTCACGTCTCTCACATAAACGTTTAACTCTTCCAACGTCCGACCGTATACGAGAATATCATCAAGATATACAACAATATTTTTGCAGTTGACAAAAATCCTTTCCATCGCACGTTGGAATATCTCTGGAGCACATGAAAGCCCAAAAGGTAATCTCTTGAAACGCATCAAAACTTCCTCGGGATGCATTACTAAATCATGAATGACCGTGTGACACTTCTTTTTGATCATATTCCACCCATGATTCGTGATCGTATTAACAGAAGCACCAGAATCTATCAGGAATTGGAAATTCTCAGATCCAATCACGCAATTCACTAGTCGTGGATCACCTCTGCTGTCATGATATGTTGGGCTACCGGTAATCAACTAAAATGAAATAAAACAGTGAAACTAGAAAATGGTATTATGAAATTTATTTGTCTGAAATTTTAATATTTTCTCCCATTTCTGATCAAACTACAAATCAATTACACTCGTGTCTACCTGATTTATCTTCCCTGCTTCTCGTTTCATTTCATCGTAGCCATATGATCTGCCATGATTTGAAGTTCCCGGTTTCTTATTTGATGAACGACAGAATTCAGCGAAATGTCCGACTTTATCGCAAGCGTAACATCTCGCCAGGAATGCTTTACACTGCTTAGGTCCATGTACACGGCCACACCTAGCGCAGTTTGAATTTCCGATATTCCGTTCCCCCTTTCTTCCGTTCCAGCTCTGGGTATACCTTGCTCCAGTATTGTCCGGCCTACGACGGTATGGTTCGTCACGATTTCTCTTGAACACTTTTCCCATCGGATAAACGGCGTTAACAACTCTCGATGTATCCTGTTGTGAATCATCCTGCTGAGATACTGCCACCTCCTTCAAACTAAGCTTCACCTCCTCCGCTTCTGATTTCATATAGTCCAGATGTTTCTCGTGATTGATGATACGCTCAAGGTTGTTTTCGAAAAAGTCAGACATCTCGTACAGCTTACTAGCGATCTCAGGAATCGAGCGCCTCATCAAAGCCTGATTGAGTTCCTCCTTGCATTGCTCTTTCGAAAATTCACAGAATTTGGTCTGGGATTCTAAACGAAGCACCCATTCAGAAAAGGGCTCACCAATTCGCATTCTCATTTCTCTAAACTTCATTCGTTCCTTGGTGGCATCGCACATTCCGTTAAAATATTTATTTAGTCCCGAAATCGTATATTTGTAAACATCTTCCGATCCACCAATTGGTAAAAGCCGTTCTTGCATCTCGACAATGCTGAGTAAATAGTTACCAGCGAAAATCTTAAGTCCCGTTAGCTTGGCCGCGGCATCAATTGGCGCTTTACATGAAACGATGCGCTCGAACTGATCCCGAAAGCGAATCCATTCTGCTTTTCGCTTATTTGTTGGTAGAGACTCATCAAATTGTCGTAGTGGCCATGAACCCGAGAGCCACTCAGTCTGAGGACTGTTTCTGTTGCCATGTTGACTATTCTTCATTGACGGCACGATACCACCATCAGCAGCCGAAAAATCATCACCGGAGTCCTCCGCCCCACAGATATCGCTTTCATGCCAATTTCCACTCATGTTTCCGCTTCACGATTCTCAATAAACTAATTTCCCTTTTTTTTTTTTTTTTTTTTCAAAACAGTCTCGTCACAACCAGCAAAATGTCCGATATGTACCGTACGATAGAGAAAAACAAAACGCTATTCTGCACACGCGCTCGAAATAATATCTACAGAATGACTATGCTAATACAATCAGTTTCATTTACTCAGAGTCACTACTGATAGTCTAGTGTTGGTGTCATCATGACCAACTGAATTCAGAAAAACACATACTCTGCATTCCTAGAGTCATATACGTAAATAAATCAAGTTCATTACTGTGTCTGTGTGCGTGTTTCCGAAACAAGGTATCTCGAATATAGCGATTCAATATGCAGTGCTGCCATTTTTCTTCCTTGTTATTCATTTTCAAACATTTGCTATAAGTTGTTTTTGTTACGTTCATTATTTGTTCTATTTCATCTTTTTTTTTTTGGCAAATATTCTGGCCATGAGCTGCACTCGGCGCAGATATTTACACAGGTTGGTCATGGGCCTTACCCGACTCAACTATTCAAATATGTGCGCATACCACACCCATTAAATTTCAAGATGTATCCTGACCATGAGCTTTACTCGGTTCAGGGAATAATTTTATGCTGGTCATGGGCTAAACCCGACTCAACTATTTTTTTTTTTTTTTGCACAAATATTCTGGCCATGAGCTTAACTCGGCGCTGTGATACTTACACATGTTGGTCATAGGCCTCACCCGACTCAACTATTTACATATGTGTGCATACCACACCAATTACATTAAATTTTAATATGCATCCTGACCATGAGCTTTACTCGGTTCAGGAAATATTAATATGTTGGTCATGGGCTAGACCCGATTCAACAGCCAAATAGATTTGATATTTGATATCTTACCATATATGCTTGGCAATGAGCTGAAACTCTACTCAAACATTTTATTACACAAATCTATTTTCTTCAGAAAAAAAAAATTCACTCCAGTTTAAAAAAAAAACATTCTACAACATTACTGGCAACCTTACCTGTATTTAACCAATTTTATCGCGATTTATCCGCCATTCGCTGCTATAACCAGAAGAGCTTTTCGAACCAAACATTTTTCTTTCAGATTCCTAATCTACTCTTGATATTTTCATAAATTGACGGCTCAACTATTATGGCAGGATCGCCAATGTGATATCCGGGATTTGCACTATTCAAAAACACCTTTGTTCTCTGTCCTGTATACCAAGCAACTGGCTTTATTTATTCCCCCTTTTGGGCTCGCTTTCTTACACACCCATATACTCTCATCTAGGGATGCCACAATAGCCACTTAAACTTCACCTTGATGTTGAAAGGTTACATTTCTTCATGAAATAAGCAATATTTGAAATAGAAAAAACATTTTTTTTCCATACTGTCCAAAATTGTATATAATCGAATCAAATATAATCGAGTTTGCGTATAATCGAGTCTGTATATAATCGAGTCCGGCCTGTATAGCAAAATGTATTCTTTCGGAAAAATTATTTGTCACAACATACCATGTCCCACTGTCGGTTCATGTGAACTTTGGCAAAACTCAGACGTCTTCCGATGTGAGATGGTGTAGGATGAGGAGTTTTAACCTTTATGTGAGGATTTTTAACCAAAATTTGACGAATTGTCACCCGAGCAGTTGAGTAGTATTCGAACCTGTTCTAGCTATTTCTCGCTTATCCCGGTCAGAAAGCTTCGATTTACGTGGAGCTCTCTCCTTCTTACCGTATCCTTGAGGATTCGCCGAAGAATTGAGCACTACTTGATGGGATCCAATCCGACGAGAAATTTCTCTGATACCAACATTTTCTTGTATTTCATCGATTTGTCTTTCTTCTCTCTCCGTGAGAACTTTTCCCTTCGGCATTTGCCAGATTTAATTGATCAAAACAATGGAAAATGTAACTGGTCTTATAGAAACTTGACAGTTGAAAATACAAAAACATTCGTTTACGCTCAGCGCTTGCACACACACATATGAAAATCATGCAGTGTATGGTAGACACCAATACCTACACAATAGAATATAAATTGAAGCATTGTTTGTTTACAATGACACAAAACAGCAAGATCATCACTTGGTCTTATAGATGTTGGACAGAGTGTAGATATCGCCCGTAATACCCATTTTAATGCAGCAGACATTTTTCGGAGTTCAAAGCCCTCTGCAAGCGAGTCGGTTCCAACCCTCGTCGTGTTCAAAGACCACCCTCAATTGGGAACTCCATATCTTTTATGGCACATTTGAATTTAAATCGATTTTTTTTCTTTTCTTTTTTCTTAACTTATTTTTTTCCCAACGTTACAATGTACACAGAAAAACAAAACAAAAATATCTCAAAAACTGAAAAAGTTAACCCTTTCGCTACGAGCGTCGACATCAGGGTGATACTGCACTGCACCGTAGTGAAAGGGTTAATTCATGTTTTATTACCAGCATCATTTTTATTCTTGTGTATGTTCCTATCTTTGGAAGTGTCCAGTTCATTTTTGATTTTTCCCAAAAGTTTCATTAAAGTTTCCAATAATACTAACAATGTACTTTTTCATAAAAAGTATAGCAACTAAATGTATGTCATGAACCAAAATGAGTCATAGAATAACCAGTCGCGGCCCATTTATTGTCGCATATCTGAGTACATTTGTCTGGAATACAAATTGAATGTCCCCGAGTCTCCAGTCAGAAAGTAAAGAATGAAATGAATTCTCTGTCTCTCCCAATTACCAGATATCAGAAAGAATGAACCAACTTATTACCTAACGAAAGTTGTGGTAGTGCAAATCATGAACGAAAACTCAATCTCCCCACAACGCTCTCATGAACCTTCTCTTCATCTCAGCCGATTTTCCTCTCTCACACATTTTCCGGGATGCTGTCAGTTTATGTGCACCTTTGTTGGACGATACAAATCCACCAGTTCCAGCCCAGACTCAGACGTGAGCGAATCGTGCACGGGAGTATGTCTTCTCATCTGCCACCTCCTCACAGGGATAGGACTACCTTAACGTCTAGCATCGTGGAGGTATCACCAACGTTCTCCCACTCATGCCCCTGTAGCTAGGATTTACTTGTAGCCGCAGCCAGGATAGCGCGGCGAATGGAGAGCACAAGATAATAAAATGTTGATAGTTGTTCGATACCACGTTCGATGGCAGCCCCCGCCAATGCAGCGGTTGTATCCTTAAAGCTGAAAGCGAGAGTGCTCAGGAGGAGATGCTTTCAGGACGGTAGCAGTAAAAAAGTTACCTACATTTGCAATGATACAAGAGCACCAGCAGCCGAGCAGCTGGGAGGACTTTTGTAAAACGATAAATTTCGGTTGGTTTATGGAGCGACGCAAATTATTCTTCGGTAAAGTTATGCACAACAGATGCTAAGTGAGAGTTTACGAGTGGTTAAGGTTCATAAAACCGTGGTGTTTCACATGGTGAAGGATGAAGTTGGACTTTTGTTTTTCTCTACTCATCCTTTGGTTGATATTTAGTAGAACGTTAATCTGTTAATCATAATCCCAAGCAAAACAATAGCAACGCAATCGAAGGCATTTTTTCAATCTCAAACTGTCACGGGAAGTTTTTTCTTTGGACTGCTTGTTCATGTTCTGTTAAATTTGCTCATCAGTGAATTTGCGTGAAATAAAATGTTTTAATGAGTCATTGTGATATTGTGGACGCTATATTCCGCAACTAGCACTGCTTCGTGTAGCTTCAATTATTGTGACATTGAAAAAATAAAAATGGGTAGACTACTTTTTCACGTACTTCGTTCAACATGATAGTAAGGGATGTAAATTTAAATCTTAACATAGAGCGCTGATGATTTGATCATTTCCTAATAGATCGTAATCGATTGGAAATATATTTGAGCAACCAGAACAATACATATAATTATATTTTTTCGAGCAAACTGTTAAACAATTGAGAATTGTCAAGCATTATCTAATCAAGAATCTCATGTTTTGTTTCTGCATGAGAAATCTGTGCACCTTTAACAGAGCCGAAGCGCGTCGAAACCGAAACGAGCACTGAGACAATTTTTCTAGACCAATTAGAAGCGAATGATGTTTCAAGTTTATAGCCTCTATAACAGTGGTACTCAACCTTTTTTTCATAGGGGCCACAAACACGTGTTGGTAATGATGCCGCGAGCCGCAAAGAAAAAAAAAGCTAAATGAAGAAGGGTGATGTTTAAGACACAACCGCTCTGTTAACATAGAATTACGAAAATATTGCCGTCGAGCACAAACATTGAAGAAATTTAATAATAGAGCTCTTTAATAGATTTGATAGATTTGATAGCAAAGACAAGGATTGACAAATGAATGCTTTCACTGAGTGAGGAGTGAGGAGCAATTTTAGTAGATTGTCAAATTAATTCTAAGTATCAACATGTACTGTTGATTGCGCGCTATCTAGAGCACTGAAACTGGAATACTGAACTTCTTGTACTTGTACTCAGTACTTTTTCAGTATCTTCTAGCAAAATCACATCTTCAACACAGAACGAACGAAACATCTCAGCAGACACAGAACGGTAACAGAAAATCCGAACCGACACTATTATGTGGTGGCTGCGGAGGCGTAAGCAATATCATCGAAACAAAATTTCAACTTAAGTTTTTCACCGAAGAACACAACTCTTTGTACAACTGACAAAGAGGTGTCAACGCTTGAATCTTTGTACCCCAAATGTAACGCTTTTGTTTCAGAAATTTTAAACATACACCCCAGTACAGGTTCAAATATGATCTGATTCAAAAATACAGAGGCAATCTTCACCATACGGCACGCAAAACGACGCGGTGCCCCCACCGAACAAAATTGTACCATACAAAAACATTTACATAGAATCGAGCAAAACCATTGTGTGATATCAGCATTGAGAAAGACTGCTGTTTGATTGTTGGAGCGAGACGACTTGAATGATGATGATGATGTTGATGTTTTCAATTATAGAGGCTTTCAAATTCATCAGTTCATTCGCCTCTAGCCTTGAAAAAGACATATTTTCAACTAAACACTCGGCCTTGAGAAAGACTGAAAGACTCGCTGCCGTCTGTTACTAGCTAGATGACTGATGAATTGTGAATACTGTGTTTTAAAATCGCGAATGACTTGTTTATACTCAATGAATAGAATACGGGGAAGCTAAGATTGTAATATTATCTCTATCCACATTGTCCGTTGAACGAATTCTGCAATTGTATTTCGAGCGACCAATTTACGTATGTCTAATTAACACTAATATTTAAATATTGTACCTCCCTCAAACATACTCGGCCACAAGAACACGATAGGAAAATATGTATTCTTCCAGTTTTCCTTAACTAAAATCATTTACGGATTGGAGAACCGTAATGTATAATTTATCGAAAAAATTAAAAAAATTGCGAAAATAATGCTAACATAACAGCTTAACGGTAAAACTGTTTCATAGAAAAACCAGTTTTCTGATTTGGTACTGGAAAACGTAGTCTTATGTCAAAAAAAGGTCATGATTTTCATATCGATTTTTTCTTTTTTATTCCCTAATATCGACGGGTTTAGTGCTAATGATCGAATTAAATATATTTAATAGATATTTAATCTACTAATACCACCTAACTAGACAACTAACTAATGTGTAAATGTGAAATGTGTAGTGTGTTAAACTCCGTTATTCTCATCTCATGTCTCCTAAATGAATTCTTAAGTTTTCGTGATTGTTGCACATACAAAATGATAACGGGCCAGGCGGGCCAACCAAAACAGCCTGTTGAGCCGCATGTGGCCCGCGGGCCGCAGGTTGAGTATAGCTGCTCTATAACATAAAAAGGTTGAAGTTGAAGCTATACCGATACCATTGCAAAGTCAATTTTAGTTAAACTAATCGTTCACCAAATGATAATATAATAAATATTTCTTGAGAGCATATTTGTTGAGCTCAATGAGTTTGAGCAAATTTACAAAAAAAAAAAACTGATTATCCTTGAAGATGCAAAAAATTGCATTGAAATAGCGCTTCTCACCAGGAATTTTTGAGCTTTCGTGCTCATAAGAAAACTGGCTTTTTTTGGATTTCGCTATCGTTATGATGAATTCGAATGTTTTTGTTTGCAAACAAAACAATTGTTAAGTCTAGGTTCCTAAAATTCTGCCTCTAAATATAGTCTGTAACTTACAATATCTGCAAAATTATCTAGTTAAACAGCCGAGTTTCAAATTCGATCCGATATGTTTGTAGTTTGTAAAGTCTACCCGGATATGAAACAATCAGCTCCGAGTGATGAGATAAATGTTCTCACATTGACTCCGAACTTTAAACCAAATTGATTTGCCGTCTCATCCACAATCACAACCCTTCCGAAAGTGCGAAACATTTTCCACCGATCGATAATTCTCTTTTCCAGAGCAGAAAATCAATGAAGTGGAGTCCCGTCGTGTTCCAGAAAACTAACGGTCATCACCTTCCCGATAGTAAAAGTTTTACCTTCTTGGAATTGGCCCATGTTGCCCCATGCCCCCTTTTTCAACCGTGTTTTTGTGTCCGGTGAGAAATTCATTATTCATTTGGGACCTGTTGAGATTCTGGCGACACATTCGCACATATTTACTTTGCGGGAAAGATTTTCTGTATAGGATGCTTATACAGGTGGTTGGTTGGCTCATGGCTTCGCATACAATGTGGTAAGGGATGTAAATAAATATGAGTAGTCTGTGAAGGCACAGTGTATTTTATTTTTCATTTGACTTATTCCTACTCAAATCGAAGACCACCTAATATTGACAGGAACTTAAAGTGTTTTCAAATATCTTAGACCAGGGGTTTTCAAATGATGCTTCGCGGGAAACTTGTGCTCCGCGAAGTTATAGCAAATGCTCCCACTTGAAAACCCAGTTTGAAAAAAAAATCTTTAATTCGATTTCACTGGGCATAAAGTGATTTACCTTGTTTACTACGGGTCAGATGTCCTTCATTTACGAGGAGTTGATGAAAAAAAAAGAGTTGTTCATAGTTGGGTAATGTCATTGCAAACAGGATTTGTTTTATTGATTAAAAAACGCAGGTGCTCCGTCAAATATTTTTGCTAAAAAAAGTACTCTGCCATAAAAAAAAATCTGAAAACCCCTGTCTTAGACGGTTTCGAAAATAGGCTGAAAATAAGCTACTGAATGATATCAACCTCTGCCGAGTGGAGAAACACTCACTTCATCGATTCATAGTTGATACTATGCTAATACTTTGCTGAATTATAATACTTTGAAATACTAAGAAAGCAAGAATGTATTTGAAAATAATATAATGTAAAGAAACAAAAGGAAAAGATTGGCATAACAACTAAAATCAATCACGTAAAATTTCATTTCTTCGAAACAGCGGTGGGAAAAGATGGCAGGTACGGTTGACAATATCATCGTGCAGAAAGTTATGGAAGGTATTCAGCAAAAAGTTCAAAAGTTTATCAGGAAAGCATATTTTTCTCATATTTTTTCCTTAACTTCTCTGTACTCGCGAGCATCGAAATTCTTATAATCACATAATCGAAATTCTTATAATCACAAACTGTGCGTGTCGCTGTAATATTGATATTGATGAATTTCATGCCAACTCGTCTTAGGAGTTGTCAGCAACATCTCAGATAGCAGTGAAACGATGTGGGTGTAAAGACATGGGTGATTTAAGTAACTTTGCATACTTGAAATATTCGAAAAAGAATTAGACTACTTTTTGGAAATAGCCAAATTATTTTTTCTTAATTTTCTACAAAAATTTACAACTTAAAAACTATGATACCTACAAAATTTATTTCAAAGGATGAAATGTAGGAAATTGTTTAAATTTTTACAAAAAAATACCAAAAAATTTTTAGAAACAAATGTCACTGACAAAAAAGTTATTTAAAAAATGAAAATTCATTTTTCTCAAAAATGTATATTTTTAAAATTCTCAAAAATTTATATTTGAATAGCCCTAGAAAAAAAGTAAATTACACAGTAGTTAGTAGTAGCCATTTAGGCGTTAAGTTTTCTGTTCCATTACATTATGGTAAATTACACAGTAGTAGCCATTTAGGCGTAAGGGTATCCTTTTTGTTCTTCCATTGTTCAGCAGACCGGACAGCGGAGACAGTTGATATTGATCATTGTTGAGTTATTTATAGAACAGCAGCCCGATGTTTCTTGCAGAGCAGAGCAGTTGCATGGCTGAATCGATCTAATTTCGACCGTGGATCGATCTCCATCGTTGATGATGTTTGCGTGGACGTAGTTATTCTATAGCAACACAAAGATGGTCAATTGAGGGTCCTGAGTTTGAACTCACGACCGATCGCTTAGTAAGCGAACGCGTAACCAACTGGCTACGAAGACCCCCTAGTAGGTAGGATTTGCAGGTTTCTTTTTAAATTTTGAGTTTTTCCAATTTTTTTTTCGAAACATCTTAATTTTAAAAGTATAAGATCTACAAAAAGTTGGTCAGAGAATGAAATGTAGGAAAATACTTAGGTTTTCATTAAAAATTATCAAAGAATTTTTTGGAAAAAATTTCATTGTAAAATAAATGAAAATTAAAATTCATTTTTCTCGAAAAAATATGCTGAAAAAATTCAGAAAAAAAATATATAAATAGCCCTTAAAATTTTCAACAAGTTTTCCATACATCGGACGATGGGCACATTTACACGGAAAAAGTTTTTCGGACATCATAGCATTTTTTCCTTTGAAAAAATGCTATGATGTTCTATTCGTTACATATTTATGTATAAATTATCGCAATTTGCATGATCAGCTAACTTTCCTCTATTTAGAAACATGTCAAGAACATGTCAAACGTGAGAATTTACACAGCAAAATGTTATGAGCAAAACATTATTTTTTTCAGGAGTCTTCATACAAAAATGATGTATATTCCATAAACTATAACAGATAGAATGTTGACATCTTCGACAAAAGTTCATATTTTCATAAGATCTAAAACTTTGTCAAATACACTATATCGCTATCTTGACTTTAAACAACATTAGGATTGGTTGTATTTTTTTCAAAGAAAACATGAATAAGTTATTGTTCGAAAAACTTTTTCCCAGTAAAAGTGCCCATCTTCCGATGTACGGACGACTTGTTGAAAATTGTAAAGGCTACTCATAAATATATTTTTGCAAATTTAAAAAAAATACGTTTTTGAGAAAAATGAATTTTAATTTTTTAAATAATTTTTTTGTCAGCGAAATTTTTTTCCTTAATATTTTTGGTATTTTTTTGTGAAAATTTGAACAATTTCCTACATTTTCCTACATTTCCATTGACATAAATTTTGTTGGTATCATAGTTTTTATGTTATAAATTTTTGTAAAAAATTAAGTAAAAAAAATTGGCTTTTTCCAAAAATAAGTCTAATTATTATTCGAATATATCAAGTTTTCAGAATTGCTTAAATGTCCCATGTCTTTATACTCACAACGTTTCACTGCTATCTGAAATGCTGCTGCCAACGGCTAGTCGAGTTGGCATGAAATTCGTCTATTATGTACTTTTAGGCGTTGTTGGTATTTATTAGACAGAAATATATAAGAAGATAGAAAAATATATAATTGAATGAAAAACTCCAAAAATATCTTTTCTTTAGTTTTTTTTCAGTTTTAATAGTTTAATAGTTTTAAAAGTAATTCAACAACCTCATTTATTATCGGTTTTCTAGATCTATGCACGAGTATAGGGAGCTTAAAGCTTAAAAAAACCTGCAGACATATATTTTTGCCGATTTTGTACTTCATTCCTTCATGGGGAAACTGGAATTTTTTTCTTCATCCAAAATCTAAATGGAACAGACTTTACTTTTCCAAAAGCGTATTTTTTTATCCCTTTTGTTTATTTTAGGCTCATTAGCATTTTAGCTGTAGCAGGGAAGAATTTTTAATCGTGTACATGTCACATGTTCATCATATCTATAATTAGCACATTACACAGTTGCCATTTTTCGGCGTTAGAGTATTTCCTTCTATACCATTGCATATAGCACACATTTACAAAGTAGCCATTTAGGCGTAAGAGTTTTCCTTCTGTTCTTCCATTATCCAGTTAGACCGGACAGCGGAGACAGTTGATTGATCATTGTTGAGTTATTTATAGAACAGCAGTCCGATGTTTCTTGCAGAGCAGAGCAGTTGTATGGATGAATCGATCTTATTTCGTCCGTGGATCGATCTCCATCGTTGATGATTGTTGCGTGGACGTAGTTATTCTGTAATAACACAAAGATGGTCTATGAGGGTCCTGAGTTTTGAACTCACGATCCATCGCTTACTAAGCGAATGCGCAACCAATGTGGCTACGGAGACCCCCATTCCGTAGGATTGTGACAAATGTTTTTACATCCTTAATGTTTCACTGCAATCTAAAATGCTGCAGCCAATCATCAGTGGAGTTGGCATGAAAGGGCCTGGCCGGGTATGGAAGTAAGAAGTGCCCCCAAACGTACTTTTCAATGTTTTTCACGCCATTCTCGACAGCTTCAAGTTAAAAATTAAAAAAAATACTGAAAGTGCATCTTACTATGGTATATCGAGAAATATTATTGAAAAAAAAGATCATGAATTGTATTTGTGGTTTTCAGTTGTTAGATTGAAATAAAAAAAATTATAATAATTTGGACTTTCTAGTGTTCTTCTCATTAATCCGAATGTTCTTTCCACTAGGACTTTATTTTTTCTCACAGAGCATTATTGTACTGCTGACTTCTATGAATTTAGTAAACCATCTGAATCCAATGTAAAGATAATCACATACATCTTAAGATACGAGAAAAAAAATCTCCGCTTTGCTCTAAATATACCGACAAAATTTAGATATATGAAAAACTAAATTTTAATAAATATTAAAGCAGTACTGGGTCTCTAAATTCAAAAAAAGGCCACAATTTTTTTTTATTTTACGCAATCCTCTTAAAAAATCAAGAAAAAAAATTCGCTACATGCGGAAAAAACAACACATACGAACACATTTAAATAAAAATTAGAGCCAAAGTGAGTCTCAAAGTAATTTTTTATTTAAAATTTCGAAATGCCTGAAAATATTTTTTTTGTACCGCGATTTTGTACCGCGACTCTAAAAATTCTGAAATAAAAATCACATATACCTAAAATAGACGTAGGAAGAAATTTAAATACAAACTAACGTAGTACTGAATCTAAAAATAAAAAAATCAACTTAAAATAAAAATAAAAATTTATTTAATTTTTTTTGACGTAGGACTACGTCTAACCGGAAGATATAGGGGGTGAAATGAAAATCTAGGCACTGAACAAGTAGGAAAAAATGCAAGATTTGGAACGCTTATAACTCGAGCATTTCTCAATAGATCGCAAAGGTTTTTGCATCAATTGATATGAAATATATCTACGCATCTATCATAACGAATAACATTTCATTTTTCTTGAGATAAATAATTGAATAATTGTGAAATATCAAGCATTGTCCAAATGCACTATGTGCCCATTTTTGATTGGTCCATTTTGTGCTCCTCAAATCGTATCGACCAAAACGGGCAACCAGAGCAGCAGCGAAATAGAATGAAACACGATTGGAAAAGAAAAAGAAAAAAAAATGAACTAAACATTGGTCGCAGTCTCACACATGCGTAATTCTCGAGCCAGCCAGTCAGCTTAAAAATCCCCGCTCCGCTGCCGTAACGATCATTCTTTGTGTGGACACCGACTGGACAACATCGTTGCTGGACGAGCTGGACGGCGAGGGATCGAGTGCCTTTCTCAAGGCAAGAGGGTGGAGGTGGTAGCGCTGGAGTAGAGTAGAGTAGAGTTTTCAAAGGGCCTTTCTCAAGGCTAGAGACGAATGAACTGAAAAAGTTTAAAGTCTCTATAATACAATACCTTCCTTCCTTCCTTCCTTCCGTAACGTAACCGAAACCGTACACCACATCGTTTCGCATCACATCACATCAACACACCAACACAAGCAGCCATGTCAGGACATGACAAAGGAGGAAAAGTGAAGGGAAAAGCAAAATCCCGCTCGAACCGTGTTGGCCTGCGATTCCCCGTAGGTGAATTCGCCAATTGCTCCGCAAGGGTAGCTAGGCCGAGCGCGTTAGTATCAGTGCACCAGTCCACCTAGCCGGCGTTATAAAGTTTCGGCCGCCGAAGTGATCGAGTTGGCTGGCAAAGCTGCTCGCGACGATAAGAAAACCCGCATTCAGAACAGAACACATTCGGTTCGGTGGACATCAAGACAACAGGCAGTTGCAGCGAGTGGCGAGTGGCAAACGCAATCGCAAAACAACAACAGGTAGCAGAAGAAAAAAGTTTGTTCTTTATACAAACTGCTTTGGTGGCAAAACCAAAACAAATGCCGCGAGGGTGTTCGAAATGGTTTTTTTTAAAACCACGAGTACTAAGTTTTCTAAATTGGAACCATTCCATAAAACACGGCGCTTATCAGGGCCATTAAACCTTTCAAAAAAGAGTTTACGAAATACAGTTCAATGCATTCTAAAATAATATCCAAAATAATAATAAAACACAAATTGATTTTTTTATAATTTGTTTGCCAGGATATGATGAGTATGTGAATTTGGCAGTTGTTCTGAGCTTATTGATGGTTGGGGACTTTCCCGATTATTCAATTTTCACCAATTCTTAAATTGCTTCTAGATTGAAAGTACAGTAATTTATATTTAGCTCGACATTGAGCTAATTGGATGGATCTGTAATGCGACATTTTTGTCGCAACATAGAGTTCGGGGTCCAAATTATGACCCCACATTGAAAGTCGACACTGTACCACTGTCATCGGAAATGTTCAATTACAGGTTTAAATCGCCTCAAATGCGACACGGAGTGTTTCTCCGGCACGTCGCATTAAATGTAATTTACTGAACAACATGTCACAAGCTGGATGGGAAGAAATTTTCCAACTGTGAAAGTTGTGGCGAGTGGCAAACGCAATAGCTAAACAGGAAGGTTTAACCGAACAAGATGGGGATATCGAGTGATTAAACAGTAAACTAATCCATTTTTCAGGTAGATAGGTAGGTATTCACGTAGGAGAAGAAAATAAAACAATATATTTAAAATATATATTTAACAAAAGCTGTCCCCTTTGTATAGTCCTACGTCACTCCGGTTATGTCCCCGACATTACCCACCCGTCTTTTTACTCTTAGAAAACACTTCCCAACTTCATTTTATAATCAGGTGCAATATTATCACATATTTGCTGAACAACTGCTGAAGCACCATTAGCCATGTGAATAGCATGGTCGTGTAAAATAGCCTTGAATTCCAGCCGGCCTTAGTTCGATTCCCGTCGTATCGTACGTCGTACGTCGTATGGACTTTTTTTTGGCACAATCCCAAATGAAATGAGAAAAGAAAACAGAAAAAGATGTCTGCACGCATACATACAAACCATTTTTAAGCTTTTAAAACAGCTCATCATTTGCGCATTTGACTCTTCAGCACACTAAATGGCATCATTTCTGCCAAAGATGAAATGTTTTCTGCCAACACTAGTTTGGGTGTGGCAGTTCTCGAAATATTCTGAAAAAAGATCACCAATATTCACACATATAACAAATACACAAACAAAAAAATATACATATTTAACCCTCAAAGACCCAATTTTTTATTTGTCTAAAAAACCCATTCCACTTATGTCTGAATAATTTGAAAAGAAAATCCGTGAAGCCCGTCTAAAGGTTGTTGGGTTGTAGAGGGTTCAACATAAACTAAACCTGTTACGGGTCTCAAAATTCTAATAAAAATCAAAATTTAGATTTTTTTTTGTACCGCGCAACACTGTTAAAATTCGTAAAAAAAACCCACATATCTAGAATAGATGCAGAATCAGATTTAAATACGGATGAGAGAAGTAGTAAATCTCTAAATCCAAAAAAAAAATCAATATTTTAGCATTTTTTTTAGTACTTAAATTTTTGATGAAAATTTATTGTAATAATATTTCTTGATACACCATTATAAGATGCACTTTCAGAATTTTTTTGAAATTTTCTATCTCGAAGCTATCGAGAATGGCGTGCAAATAATTGAAAATTACGTTTTTACCACAGTTCTTTTGCTGAACCTTTTATGTGTTCAATAAAATAGTCAAAATTTCTTATTTAGTATACCCTATACAGTATTTTCCATAGAGCGGGTGATTTGTTTTGGGGGCACTTTTCGTTTCCAAACCCGGCCAGGCCCTTTGTCAATAGTTGGAATTTGAAAAATGTATAAAAATGTGTCGAAAGTAGACCTAAAAGAAAAATAGTTTCCTGGAATGGATGCATCCAGCAAATGTGATAAAAATTTCGGCCATGACTCATGTTTAGTTTCGATACATCAAATACGATGGAAAAAAAGAATGTATGTATTTGGAGTTGTTAAAAATGTTCTGTCAATTTAATTTTTTTACAATTTTTTCCTCAGTGATTTTTTCCAAAGCCTTACTAATTTCTTGCACCATATCTTTGAACAATTCTCCATACAATTAATAGTTTCCGGGCTACAATTATTAAAATATAGTCCATTCTAAAATGCATACGCTCTTCTAAAACATTTCCTTACATCTGTGAAATACACCCAGTTTCCTAAGGTAATTGCATGTACAATGTGATTAAAAAAATGTAGATTGGTGTCGTATCGCGTGTTCAGTTTCTTATTAGGTTTAATGTAAAAGGGAGTAACTTGCCTTTTCGCAATACGCAATGCCAAACCATGAGCTTCGATATGTTCTGAAGGCGTTCTGCAGCAAGTTCTTCTCTCGGAATAGACTTTTGGCCCTAAGGGAGAAAAAGTTTTCCACTGAACATAGAATGTCACATTCCATATCAGAAGGCTTTTGCTTATTGAGAATTTAGCTTGATTTTGACGCACCATTAACCATGCTTTGTTTCTTACTCCAAGGCCCTCAAACTTTTAGATACTTGTTATAGTTTGCGTAGATTTTACCAAATATTGTCGGGCTTCGTCTAATTTGCTTACACGTTTAATCACGTTTTCGTCTTGGCAGTACATCGGCAGAATTCTTCGTTTCGCGTATTGACATTTTCATATTCCATGAAGGTTTTCAAGGTATGTAAGACAATGCGCTGATTCAGTTAGAATTCTTGTACATTTTAAAAATGCCATGTGGTTTGAACTTTTGCGAAAGCAATTCCAAAATTAGCTTCCGCGTGGGTTACATGCTTGACGCGTAATCAAATGGAACCGCATGCTTGTTCCAGCTATAAACTATCAAAAGGATGCACACAAAACTGATAACACACACTATTGGTGTAGCATAACAAAAAGGGCTTTATTACCTGTATTTCGATCAATAAAAGTTTCAAGTATCGAAAACGGTTATTTTGCTGCTTTTCGCAATACTCCACTATAATTTGCTAAGAAAGAATCACATTCCTTTCCATCGCATCGAAAACCTAGCAAATATGCTTCTCAAATAAGATTTCACTGCAGAATACCCTCCATTTCCGCATAAAATCCTTCAGTTTGAACATCTAGGACAGTAAGCGGTTCCAGTTAACTAAATCACATTACCCAATCACGCCCGCTTGTCCGCCACGCATGGAAGCATCGACATCGAGGCACTGATGCCAACGTATTGAAGAATGTAATCGAGTTGCACCAAAGTTTCCCATCATGGCCGGAATATATCACACCGCGTTCCGGATGATGCTCAACCGGTGAAAGGGTTTTTTTGTTTAGCATGCCACTACAAAATTGAGTGCGCTATGGCGCCCGTTTGGGTTGAGCATCCATGATGAAAATACAGAGGGAGAAAGTTTTTCCTCATGCTTTCCCTAGCTCGTGGTGCACCGGAATTGATTAAATTTTAAACAGTTCGCACCGTCAAGTTGTTCAATAAAAGGTGCATAGTATTTGTTATTCGATTTCTTTTTTTTCTGCCTGGTGGTTTTGCTTGTTAGTAAAGTTTCGTTCATTTCCTTCCCCATAAGGATGAACAAAATAGGGCGAATGTTTTTCAATTTCCAATTTTAATAGTTGGTAGAAGCTGGAGAGTGAACTCAGAGCGCGTCCAGAGAGCATGTGTACTGATGCACCAAGCTCGGAATAAAGCAGCTTACTTCAGTTCCAATATAAGCTTTGTTTCTATTTTACGGTTGCTATCGTTTGCAGAAGTTTCACGTTTATTGCATCCTTCCTCCTCATAACTTTGAAGAGGGGTGCATTGAATTGATTGCTTTATACCAGGAGGGAAAATTGTAACGATTACTTCGTTTTATGATATAGCTGTAAAATATTGAGGCTTTCGGGATTTCATAACAAAAATCCCATCAGACGCATAGACATTATATTTAGGTGTCTGAGTATCATTAGGTTACCAAATGAACTACGAATAATATGCTAAGCTTCTGGAATAGCGAAAAGCAAAATCTGATCAACTTCACCGGCAAAATGAAAATAGAAAAAAGTCACAGGAGGGTTGTGTCCAAGACACGACCACATAGTTGACGTAGGATTCCGTTAGTCTATCTGCTGCATGCTGATTTTGGATATGTTTGAAGAATTACATTGTTAAACTCTTCGATAATGATTTAGGTCCGTTTTGTCTGGTTGTTAAGTACTATTTGTTCACTCCACCAGTGTCCATAACCGAGTGATAATGATAGAAGGATGGTGATTAGTCATTAGATGGTGCGTATCACGTACCAAAGCCGCCCTCTGTGGTCCTGGACGAGATTTTTTTTTATCTGTATTATAGTGACTTTCAACTCATTTGGCTGGTTCGTTACTTTTACTTCCATTTTTTTAAGAATGTCGAGAGTGCGAATTGAACTCGTGACCTTTAGCGTGAGAGGCATGGATGTTACCACTATGCCAGATCGCCTCCCCTCCTGGACGAGATGGCTCCTGTGTTATGTATGGATGAAATAAAGTAATATAAGATAATTATCATTATCGAACACAAGTTTTCTCACCAGAAAAAAGTATTACAGGGTGGGCCATTTAAAGTGGAAGCATATGGCAACCCCATAACTTTTGACAGAGATGTCAGATTAACAAATGTCATACCGCGTTGGAAGCGTCATTTCAGTACAATTTTAACCATGGAACAATACACACCTAAACAACGCGCTGAAATTGTTCAGCTGTACATTCAAAATAACTTCTCATTTGTGTTAACTAAACGTGCGTGGAAAAATAAAAATAAAGTTAAAACATCGCCTGGAGACAACACTATACGTCGATTATATGCCAAATTTATATCGTCTGGTAGTGTTGGTAATGCCAGTCATCTGTCCAGACAACGACCAAGACGTTTCGACGAGAATATTGATGCCGTTCGAGCCAGTGTTGCAAAGACTCCATCGACATCAGGTCGCCATCGTTCGCAAGAGTTAGGCATCGCTCGAACCACTCTCCGACTTAACCCATCTGACTTACCACGTCGACTTGATTTTGCGAAATGGACCATCGAAATGGGCAAAAATGAACGTGGCTTTTGGCAAAAAATCATAATGTCTGATGAGGCGCATTTCAACTTGAATGGAGGAGTGAATAAACAAAATTTTCGGTTTTATGCTACTGAAAACCCTCAATTCATCGAAACGCAACCTCTTTACGACCAAAAAGTTACTGTGTGGTGTGGCATTTATGCCGATAAAGTCATCGGCCCGTACTTCTTTGAAAACGAAAATGGAGCAACGGTAACCGTGAATGGGGAGCGTTATCGGACAATGATAACCGATTTTTTATTGCCATTTGTTCGTGAAAATGAATTGGACAATTACTGGTTCCAACAGGACGGCGCTACATGCCATACAGCGGCTGCCACGACCAAATTATTGCGCGAAATGTTCCCCGGAAGATTAATATCGAAAAACGGCGATTATGACTGGCCACCGAGATCACCTGATTTGACGCCTCCTGACTTTTTTTTATGGGGATATTTAAAATCCAAGGTATACACTGGTAAACCAAGGACCCTGGCTTCGCTGAAAGACAATATCCGACAAGAAATGGCTGCCATATCGGCCGAAACATTGGGCAAAGTGATGGAAAATGCCGAAAAAAGGGCACATTTTGCGGTCAAGGCCAGAGGCGGTCATTTACGAGATATCATAATCAAAAAGTAGTTAGAACAAATCTCCTTGGACGAAAATAAATGAATTTCAAAAAAAAAATTTTAAAATTCCACTTCTTTACTTTGCTATTGCAAAAACAAATCCTTCCACTTTAAATGGCCCACCCTGTACTTTAGTATAGAGAAAATATATTTGAAATGGAAAAGGTAATTTCATTCATAATTTTTTATTTCCTGAGTGTTTATTCAACCCATTTCCTTTTCGCTTTAAACCCAACGGAACACGATGCTACATGCCTCAATGCGAATTTCAATTGGGCTAACAGCACCCAATACGATATGTAGAGCATATGTGAAATCACTTTTTCGAATATTCCTCCATTTTGACGTAGGACTACGTCTTTCATTTCTATACCGGGGTGTAAAATCAAAGTTTCGAAAACGAAAGCGTTACGCCGGAGACCGAGATTTTGAGCGTTAATAACTCCTAAACAACTGAACGAAATGGGTGTTTATCATACGCATTTCATTCGAAAGATAAAATGTCTACGCGTTCTATAATTGTTACTTTCTGATCCAAAAACTTGTTTCAATTGTCTTAAAATTGCTTTTAAAACAGGCTATTGAAATCACCAATCGGTATATAAGCGAGCGCCGCTCGGAAATCCACTCAGTTATGATTGAACAGCGATTGGTGCACGTTGTCGCTGTTGTGGTGAAGTTCTTCGTTTATCATGAAAGCGCGAATGAACGGTGTCACCAAGAGCCTGTTTGGGCACCTTAAGGCCAGAAGGGAATCCATCAGGAGGAGAGTGATGCCACGGTTCCGCTTGAAACATCGGAGCAGCCGCCACACACATACACTCGCGGAACCCTCGTTGCTATCATCGTTGCTGAAAAATAATCTACCAGTTCCCCTGGGAATTGAAAAATACATTCATGCGAAAGAGTTTATTTTAATGTTTTCTATCCATACAACACTGCAACCAAATACAAATGGTTTTGTGATTTTTCAATCAATCGAAATTAACAGGAAAGCTTCTGAATATTATTTTTCCCCATCAGTAGAAAATTTTCGTATCCAATATATATATAATTTCGTATCCCTTATTATATCCGTAGCTTACTCTGAGAGAGAAACGAATAACATCGAAGTAAGTATACAGTAAGTTTATATAATAAAGAGGGTGGGGTCTACTTTCTATACTTTTATGGTTTATAAAATGACGCTTCCTTTGCTTTCTTGCATTCTTTACCCTACTCCAGGGTTGCCAATAATATTTTTCAAAAAACTGGAAGATTGCTCTCAAAAAAACTGGAATAAAACTGGATCCTGAAGAACCGTTTTATTTAAAGAAGATTGGCTATGATTTATATAAAATTATTTTTTTATCCATTCCAATGCTAAAGAAATAAAAAAAATTCTTTGAACATTCGTGTAGTAATTGTATGGAGTTCATAAAACTGTAATTGTAATTACTGTAAAACGATATTTGAAGGATTGTTCTATTTAGGCAAAACTTGAAGAGTCTCGCATTTATCGCTTCATATCCATAAAATCGCTGATAGAAGATCGTCGCAAAACTGCGAATAGTTCGATACCTCAAAAAGGTACGGATTAGCATAAGATACGAGGTAAAATGCCATAAACAACTTCCCATAATTTTATTTCAATAATCAAATGAGCACATTCAATGTCAAAACAACACTGCTCAAGTACTACTTTGATATTGAAATTATCAAGTTTTGGTTTTAAGAAGTTATTTCTCTCATTTTTTAGGTATTTCTCATTGGTAATTTATTTCTTATATAAGTCTTGTCCAACCGAATTTTTGTATGAAGATCAAAATGAGGTATCCTTAAATAGTACCTCTTATGATAGATCAATTGGTCTGAACTTCAGAATGGTTTGGAGGACCTACAACATCTGGAATTTATATAAATTGAATCAAAGTGTAGCACATTGGGTAGGCTGTTAAATAAGATAGAAATTGAGTGATAGCCTGTTTTTGAAGTAGTTTGATAAGTTTCCAGCATTTGGTTTGCTCTTCATTTTAGCATTTTCGACAAAACACCGACGAATTGAACGAAATGAGAAGAACCAAATAACAACCTCGCCTGTCGCAAAAGTCCATGAGGTACATAAAACACGACTGAAAAACAGTATATTTTCACTACACGCACTGCGCGCTAACCGTATTGAATTCGGAAATGTAAGCAATACTGAGTTAACTATGTAAGAAAAGAGAGATCGATCCAAGGTCGAACGATAAAGGTCAAAAATATTGCTCAAGGAATAGGTAGGTGGTGGGATATATAATATTTATCATTGTATCAAAATTAAAATATTTAAAATCTTAAAATATTTGTTATCAAAAATTTTTTTTACATAAAATGGATAAAACTAGAGCACACATATAGAAACTGGATAAAACTGGACGATATTCCAAAAAAACTGGAAGATTTTAGGGTTCAACTGGATGACTGGATCGAGGAAAAAAAACTGGAAGAATCCAGTTTAAACTGGAACATTGGCAACGCTGCTCTACTCTCGCACCGTGATGACTCGTTTGTTTGGGACCAAGCAGACAGCTCGTTAGTCTTTCGGTGGCAAGGCACCACGAAGTCAGCTCGGATAAGCGCACCAGCCGCAGGAAGTGTGAAGAAGCCACATCGCTATCTACCGGGACTTTGTGGAACTTTGCGTGAAATTCGACGCTATCAGAAGTCCACCGAATTGCTGATCCGCAAGCTACCTTTGCTGCATTTGGTTCGTGGAATTGCTCAGGACTTCAAAACCAACTTGCGCTTCCAAAGTTCCGCGGTTATGACGCTGCAGGAGGCCTATTCGAAGATACAAATTTGTGTGCTATCCATGCAAAACGCGTCACATCATGCCCAAGGACATTCAGCTGGCCGGTCGAATTCAAGGAGAGCGTGCTATATTAGCTTAGCATATAATGAACGGCCCTTTTCAAGGCTCCAAATTTGATGGATTAGAGTTCATAAAAGTTTTTTGCAGGCCAAACTGAAAGGAGTATTTTCGTTTGGATGCCATTCAGCATCGAGAAAATTCCGGATAGATCTAATCGTTGCTGAGAAATAATCTGACAGTTCCCCGGGAATTGAAAAATACATTCATGCCAGAGAGTTTATTTTAATGTTTTCTAACCATATAACACAGCGACCAAATACATTTGATTTTGTAATTTTTCAATAAAGTGTAATTAGCAGGAAAGCTTCTGAACTTTATCCTTCCCCATCAGTATATTTTCGTATCCAATACTGTATGCGCGCGCAACGGAAAATGTTTCCCATCGCGAAAACTATATAATTTTCAATCGATTATTCCTCAGTCGCCGAAAGTTTCAAACTCAGAGAGTTCATTCCCCTCTAGTTTGCCTTCCAAATTGACATAGTAAACCACACCTTCTCTCGATTCAATCACGGACAAAAGCATACTTAAGTGATATCCTGGTGGTGAAACGCATTCATTTTTCGTGAGGACATCGACAAGACAACATCGTTACTGAACGTGCTGGACGAGCTGGACGGCGAGGGATCGAGGGATTCATTACCTGGCCTGACCTGACCTGAAATGCAATCAGTTTGTGTTAGCTGTGAGGGAGCGCAGAAAAGCCGACCGATCATAAAAAGATGTGAAGGTGACCAAGAGAGTACCAGCATCGAAACACGGTTCCCCGGAAAGACATCAAAGCAGCCGCCACACACACACATACACACGCGCAACTCTTTTCGTTTGCTGGTTATCGATAAGAAACCTGGAAAGAAGTGATCGTTGCTGAAAAATAATCTGCCAGTTCCCCTTGGAATAGAAAATTACATTCAAGCGAGTTTATTTTAATATTTTCTATCTATATAATACTGCGACCACATACATTTGGTTTTGTTATTTGTCAATCAAGTGCAGTTAGCAGGAACGCTTCTGAAGATTATTCTTCAGAACAAGGTTTTTTGTATCCAATATTGGATGCATAAAACCTTGAGCCTCCAATATAACGCTCTCGTTTTCGAAGTCCCACAAATATTCATTTAAATATTTCTTTAAGAATGGATTTAGATTCAACTTCAAACAAATGATTTCTAAATCAACGATAGTCCTACGTCACCCTTGCGGTTATACCATAGATATAACCCACTTCCTGTGTTTTTCTGATCGGTCGGCTTTTCTGCGCTCCCTCACAGCTAAAACAAACTGATTGCATTTCAGGTCAGGTCAGGCCAGGTAATGAATCCCTCGATCCCTCGCCGTCCAGCTCGTCCAGCACGTTCAGTAACGATGTTGTCTTGTCGATGTCCTCACGAAAAATGAATGCGTTTCACCACCAGGATATCACTTAAGTATGCTTTTGTCCGTGATTGAATCGAGAGAAGGCGTGGTTTACTATGTCAATTTGGAAGGCAAACTAGAGGGGAATGAACTCTCTGAGTTTGAAACTTTCGGCGACTGAGGAATAATCGATTGAAAATTATATAGTTTTCGCGATGGGAAACATTTTCCGTTGCACGCGCATACAGTATTGGATACGAAAATATACTGATGGGGAAGGATAAAGTTCAGAAACTTTCCTGCTAATTACACTTTATTGAAAAATTACAAAATCAAATGTATTTGGTCGCTGTGTTATATGGTTAGAAAACATTAAAATAAACTCTCTGGCATGAATGTATTTTTCAATTCCCGGGGAACTGGCAGATTATTTCTCAGCAACGATTAGATCTATCCGGAATTTTCTCGATGCTGAATGGCATCCAAACGAAAATACTCCTTTCAGTTTGGCCTGCAAAAAACTTTTCTGAACTCTAATCCATCAAATTTGGAGCCTTGAAAAGGGCCGTTCATTATATGCTAAGCTAATATAGCACGCTCTCCTTGAATTCGACCGGCCAGCTGAATGTCCTTGGGCATGATGTGACGCGTTTTGCATGGATAGCACACAAATTTGTATCTTCGAATAGGCCTCCTGCAGCGTCATAACCGCGGAACTTTGGAAGCGCAAGTTGGTTTTGAAGTCCTGAGCAATTCCACGAACCAAATGCAGCAAAGGTAGCTTGCGGATCAGCAATTCGGTGGACTTCTGATAGCGTCGAATTTCACGCAAAGTTCCACAAAGTCCCGGTAGATAGCGATGTGGCTTCTTCACACTTCCTGCGGCTGGTGCGCTTATCCGAGCTGACTTCGTGGTGCCTTGCCACCGAAAGACTAACGAGCTGTCTGCTTGGTCCCAAACAAACGAGTCATCACGGTGCGAGAGTAGAGCAGCGTTGCCAATGTTCCAGTTTAAACTGGATTCTTCCAGTTTTTTTTCCTCGATCCAGTCATCCAGTTGAACCCTAAAATCTTTCAGTTTTTTTGGAATATCGTCCAGTTTTATCCAGTTTCTATATGTGTGCTCTAGTTTTATCCATTTTATGTAAAAAAAATTTTTGATAACAAATATTTTAAGATTTTAAATATTTTAATTTTGATACAATGATAAATATTATATATCCCACCACCTACCTATTCCTTGAGCAATATTTTTGACATTTATCGTTCGACCTTGGATCGATCTCTCTTTTCTTACATAGTCAACTCAGTATTGCTTACATTTCCGAATTCAATACGGTACGAATTCAATACAATATGCGCAGTGCGTGTAGTGAAAATATACTGTTTTTCAGTCGTGTTTCATGTACCTCATGGACTTTTGCGACAGGCGAGGTTGTTATTTGGTTCTTCTCATTTCGTTCAATTCGTCGGTGTTTTGTCGAAAATGCTAAAATGAAGAGCAAACCAAATGCTGGAAACTTATCAAACTACTTCAAAAACAGGCTATCACTCAATTTCTATCTTATTTAACAGCCTACCCAATGTGCTACACTTTGATTCAATTTATATAAATTCCAGATGTTGTAGGTCCTCCAAACCATTCTGAAGTTCAGACCAATTGATCTATCATAAGAGGTACTATTTAAGGATACCTCATTTTGATCTTCATACAAAAATTCGGTTGGACAAGACTTATATAAGAAATAAATTACCAATGAGTAATACCTAAAAAATGAGAGAAATTACTTCTTAAAACCAAAACTTGATTATTTCAATATCAAAGTAGTACTCGAGCAGTGTTGTTTTGACATTGAATGTGCTCATTTGATTATTGAAATAAAATTATGGGAAGTTGTTTATGGTATTTTTCTTCGGCATTTTACCTCGTATCTTATGCTAATCCGTACCTTTTTGAGGTATCGAACTATTCGCAGTTTTGCGACGATCTTCTATCAGCGATTTTATGGATATGAAGCGATAAATGCGAGACTCTTCAAGTTTTGCCCAAATAGAACAATCCCTCAAATATCGTTTTACAGTAATTACAATTACAGTTTTATGAACTCCATACAATTACTACACGAATGTTCAAAGAATTTTTTTTATTTCTTTAGCATTGGAATGGATAAAAAAATAATTTTATATAAATCATAGCCAATCTTCTTTAAATAAAACGGTTCTTCAGGATCCAGTTTTATTCCAGTTTTTTTGAGAGCAATCTTCCAGTTTTTTGAAAAATATTATTGGCAACCCTGGAGTAGGGTAAAGGATGCAAGAAAGCAAAGGAAGCGTCATTTTATAAACCATAAAAGTATAGAAAGTAGACCCCACCCTCTTTATTATATAAACTTACTGTATACTTACTTCGATGTTATTCGTTTCTCTCTCAGAGTAAGCTACGGATATAATAAGGGATACGAAATTATATATATAATGGATACGAAAATTTTCTACTGATGGGGAAAAATAATATTCAGAAGCTTTCCTGTTAATTTCGATTGATTGAAAAATCACAAAACCATTTGTATTTGGTTGCAGTGTTGTATGGATAGAAAACATTAAAATAAACTCTTTCGCATGAATGTATTTTTCAATTCCCAGGGGAACTGGTAGATTATTTTTCAGCAACGATGATAGCAACGAGGGTTCCGCGAGTGTATGTATGTGGCGGCTGCTCCGATGTTTCAAGCGGAACCGTGGCATCACTCTCCTCCTGATGGATTCCCTTCTGGCCTAAGGTGCCCAAACAGGCTCTTGGTGACACTGTTCATCAGCGATTTCAAGATAATCGAAGTTAGCTTCACCACAACAGCGACAACGTGCACCAATCGCTGTTCAATCATAACTGAGTGGATTTCCGAGCGGTGCTCGCTTATATACCGATTGGTGATTTCAATAGCCTGTTTTGAAAGCAATTTTAAGGCTATTGAAACAAGTTTTTGGATGAAAAAGTAACAAATATATAACGCGTAGACATTTTATCTTTCGAATGAAGTGTTCATCATACCATTTCGTTCAGTTGTTTAAGAGCTATTAACGCTAAAAATCTCGGTGTCCGGCGTAACGCTTTCGTTTTCGAAACTTTGATTTTACACCCCGGTATAGAAATGAAAGACGTGGTCCTACGTCAAAAATAGTTTCATATTTCAAGTCATTTTAACACAATATCTACCATATACAATTTTACACTTACAGTTGTGCTAATAGTTTTACAATACATGATCGGTCATTGATATTAAATTTCACAAAGCAACCAACATGAAAGTTCCAAATTTAAATATTATTTATATTCTATCAAGCATAAGTTCTATTCAGTTCATTGAAAGATCACTCTTCAATCAACCCATCGAAAGATCCTTATTGGAACGAAAAAACACTTATTCATCGCTCCCAACTTATTCGCCAGCACGTATGCAATCAGCAATGCCCACGCTAGTTACAATGAGCACTATCCATTTGTGCGCGTCGTTAGTTAAACTATTGACCACGAGGGTATTTACATGCTGATTTCCCCCAGACACCTTGGATTTGAGATCTCTGTTAGGGAATACATGTCAGTGGGAAAGAAGCTCCCCCTACTTTCATGTGTTTGCAATGCACGATTTCCCCCAGGCAGCTTGGTTTTGATTTCTCTGTGAGGGAACACATTTCGGTAGGAACAAAAGTCCCCCCTACTTTCATGTGCTTGCAATGCCGATTTCCCCAGGCAGCTTGGTTTTGTGTCTCTGTTAGGGACTCGCCGCATGTGTCGTCAATTTCGACCAATCAGAAGTGAGTATTTCCGTTAGGATAGGGGTTGAGATTTTTCAACTGTTCGATAGTTAGTTTCATGATATATATTATTTTATTCAATGTAAAAAATTGTTATGGAGTGCCGAAATTGATTGACGCAAAAATCTCATCAATCCATCATGAAATGACTGAGCAATAAGAATTTGAAATTGGACAATTTTCAAGGTGCGCTCGATTTTCGATTTTCAATTTGTACCCCAATATGTTCCCGAAAGACGTAATCCTACGTCAAAAAACGACGGGAGGGTAATGTCGGTTACATAACCGGAGTGACGTAGGACTATACAAAGGGGACAGCTTTTGTTAAATATATATTTTAAATATATTGTTTTATTTTCTTCTCCTACGTGAATACCTACCTATCTACCTGAAAAATGGATTAGTTTACTGTTTAATCACTCGATATCCCCATCTTGTTCGGTTAAACCTTCCTGTTTAGCTATTGCGTTTGCCACTCGCCACAGCTTTCACAGTTGGAAAATTTCTTCCCATCCAGCTTGTGACATGTTGTTCAGTAAATTACATTTAATGCGACGTGCCGGAGAAACACTCCGTGTCGCATTTGAGGCGATTTAAACCTGTAATTGAACATTTCCGATGACAGTGGTACAGTGTCGACTTTCAATGTGGGGTCATAATTTGGACCCCGAACTCTATGTTGCGACAAAAATGTCGCATTACAGATCCATCCAATTAGCTCAATGTCGAGCTAAATATAAATTACTGTACTTTCAATCTAGAAGCAATTTAAGAATTGGTGAAAATTGAATAATCGGGAAAGTCCCCAACCATCAATAAGCTCAGAACAACTGCCAAATTCACATACTCATCATATCCTGGCAAACAAATTATAAAAAAATCAATTTGTGTTTTATTATTATTTTGGATATTATTTTAGAATGCATTGAACTGTATTTCGTAAACTCTTTTTTGAAAGGTTTAATGGCCCTGATAAGCGCCGTGTTTTATGGAATGGTTCCAATTTAGAAAACTTAGTACTCGTGGTTTTAAAAAAACCATTTCGAACGCCCTCGATGCCGCCTTGTTTTGGTTTTGCTACCAAAGCAGTTTGTATAAAGAACAAACTTTTTTCTTCTGCTACCTGCTGTCGTTTTGCGATTGCGTTTGCCACTCGCCACTCGCTGCAACTGCCTGTTGTCTTGATGTCCACCGAACCGAATGTGTTCTGTTCTGAATGCGGGTTTTCTTATCGTCGCGAGCAGCTTTGCCAGCCAACTCGATCACTTCGGCGGCCGAAACTTTATAACGCCGGCTAGGTGGACTGGTGCACTGATACTAACGCGCTCGGCCTAGCTACCCTTGCGGAGCAATTGGCGAATTCACCTACGGGGAATCGCAGGCCAACACGGTTCGAGCGGGATTTTGCTTTTCCCTTCACTTTTCCTCCTTTGTCATGTCCTGACATGGCTGCTTGTGTTGGTGTGTTGATGTGATGTGATGCGAAACGATGTGGTGTACGGTTTCGTTGAGAATGATCGTTACGGAAGGAAGGAAGGAAGGAAGGTATTGTATTATAGAGACTTTAAACTTTTTCAGTTCATTCGTCTCTAGCCTTGAGAAAGGCCCTTTGAAAACTCTACTCTACTCTACTCCAGCGCTACCACCTCCACCCTCTTGCCTTGAGAAAGGCACTCGATCCCTCGCCGTCCAGCTCGTCCAGCAACGATGTTGTCCAGTCGGTGTCCACACAAAGAATGATCGTTACGGCAGCGGAGCGGGGATTTTTAAGCTGACTGGCTGGCTCGAGAATTACGCATGTGTGAGACTGCGACCAATGTTTAGTTCATTTTTTTTTCTTTTTCTTTTCCAATCGTGTTTCATTCTATTTCGCTGCTGCTCTGGTTGCCCGTTTTGGTCGGTACGATTTGAGGAGCACAAAATGGACCAATCAAAAATGGGCACATAGTTCATTTGGACAATGCTTGATATTTCACAATTATTCAATTATTTATCTCAAGAAAAATGAAATGTTATTCGTTATGATAGATGCGTAGATATATTTCATATCAATTGATGCAAAAACCTTTGCGATCTATTGAGAAATGCTCGAGTTATAAGCGTTCCAAATCTTGCATTTTTTCCTACTTGTTCAGTGCCTAGATTTTCATTTCACCCCCTATATCTTCCGGTTAGACGTAGTCCTACGTCAAAATATTTCCGCCTTATTTCTATTCATGAGTCAAGCGTCTGGGCGATTTCCCCGTAGGTTTTTCGCTATCCGATTTGGCCGTAAACATTCAGCCGAAATCAAACGGCACACCAGTCGAACATCTTGGCACGGGTTCAATCCCCTCTAGGTTTGAAAATGACTGTTTAACCCGAGCAGCCGGCATCCGAGCGAGGTGTCTTCCCACTGGGATCAACGTCCGGCTGACACAAAAACAGATTCCTACCGGTATGTATGGGGAAGACATCCATTCTGCAAGCTGAAAACCCATTGCGACTGAGCTATAAGCGAGGAATATTAGATTAACCTTTCTTTGCTCAATTGTGTCGGGCGGAACGGTCGCAGGATTCGAGGACTCTTTCTCATAAAAATCGACAAAAAATAAGAAAAATAAACAAAGCATAATGGTAATTCTCAGCCGTCATTTAAGTCACCCCTCGTTGACTTCTTTACTCGACAGAACACAAAAATTGATAGTCATCTAATTGGAAAACATCCCAAATTGATCCCACCGAGAGGGAGTATTTTACGATCGATGCTGCACGAACGGAATGAACGAAATTTTCCAATTCACCCGACTGCTATTTGGCCATGATTTAGATTCAATTAAAATCCATTGACCGAATTTTCCAATTCTAGCGCAAAAAGTTGCAAACTAGTGCGGGGGTGGCACGGGGGAGGTTAACAAAGTGGGGGAGGTTAACAAACTAGTGCGGTGCAGTCCTCCTCTGGCTGAGCTGGGAGAATCCTGTCAGGATACGGACGTTAGGCGGACGGAAAGGGTGGCCAGCCAGATGCGTATACTCGGAAATTTTATTTTCGAACTCGGGAACTATCGGAAAGGTACCAAACGGGGTCGCCAGAGAAGCGAAGTAGAAAGAGAAAATAGATTAAATCATTGTGGAAACTTTGGCTTCCGCCCCGTTGACCAAGTAAGCGATGAACCGTAAAAAGTTTGGATACCAGATTCACCTCTTTTTTCCGTCACCGAATCGCAGCGGAGCGAGTGAGCAAGCTATGCGGAATTAATTGATGAAATTTTAGAATAATCTTTTTTTTCGGGTAATTATCGAAAGGGGAGCCATTTCAATGATGACTCGATCCATGCTCGAGACTATGTGGGTGGGGTGGGCGTGAAGCAGTCTCGGTCGGTTATTTAATTCTATTTTCATTTGGGATTTACACTCAGCGAATACTAATTATGTTGTCGTCTCCGCTGCTCGCTTCATTTGGAACCTGTAGGAACATTTGCGGTGACCCTCACAGAATAGCAATGAAATAATCTGATTATTTAGAGACATAATAATAAAAAAAATATGGATTTGTATAGATTACTGGTGCGAGTGGTGCTTTGAAAATAAACAATCACTGCTGATCACACGCAGCGTTCTTTCAGGCAAATCATCATCATTTGGCTTCATATTTCTGTGAGTTGTTATCGAAATGTAAACATTTATGTATATAAAAATGGAGTGATGTCTGTCTGTCTGTCTGATTCTTATAGACTCGGAAACTACTGAACCGATCGACATAAAAATTGGTATGTAGGGGTTTTTGGGGCCGGGGAAGGTTTTCGTGATATTTTGATACCCCTCCCCCCTCTCTAAGGGGGGGCTGCCATACAAATGAAACACAAATTTCTGCATTACTCGGAAATTAACCAAGCAAACGAAACCAAAGTTGGCATGTGAAAGTTTTAGGGTGCAATAAATGTTTCTATGATGGTTAGACAGTCCTTCCCCCACTCAAAGGGGGGGCTGCCATACAAATGAAACACAAATTTCTGCATTGCTCGAGAATTAATCAAGCAAATGAAACCAAATTTGGCATGTGGAGGTTTTAGGATGCAATAAATGTTTCTATGGTGTTAAGATACTCCTTCCCCCTCTCTTAGAGGGGGCTGCCGTACAAATGAAACACAAATTTTTGCATTACCCGAGAATTAATCAAGCAAATTAAACCAAATTTGGCATATGGAAACTTTAGGGTGCAATGAATGTTTCTATGGTGGTTAGATACCCCTCCCCCCTCTCTTAGGGGTAGCTGCCATTCAAATAAAACACAAATTTCTGCATTACTCGAGAATTAATCAAGTAAATGGGCGGGACGAAGTTTGCCGGG
Organism: Toxorhynchites rutilus septentrionalis; assembly: GCF_029784135.1. NCBI lineage: Eukaryota > Metazoa > Arthropoda > Insecta > Diptera > Culicidae > Toxorhynchites > Toxorhynchites rutilus. The sequence goes on from NC_073746.1 coordinate 100,474,484, forward strand.
TTAGCTAGTAAAAATATAAAAATGAAATGTTACTATGGAAAGCTGCATTTCAGCAGATCACAATAAACGGGATGTTCAACACCAGACACGTAGAATAAAATAAAAACTGGGAAGCATTTTGCTGGCATGTGCAGAACTAAATACCTATTTATCAATTTTTCTATATTCAAATCAATCTTTGTTATACCAAAGTTTTGTATAGAGCATTTTTGTCTATTTGATTAGCGTTGTTTAGTTTCTAGTTAATAATTAAATTATGTGTAAGACTCTTCGAAGTTTTCATTTTCAACAAAAAAGTGACTAAAGGGTGTGTCACATCAAATTGCATCACGGAAAAACGCTGTAGAAATTCGCCCAGTAGACCGATCCTTTTGAAAATTTTAGACAGTAAAATAAAAACTATTAAACAACTTTTGGCATTTTCTTTTTATTCATACTTCGAGCCCAAGCCCGTATGCTCGCACCTTCCTCTTTACCCCGTCCATAAGGTTCTGTACAACGTCAGGTTGTAGTTTTTTTTTGAACAGAAATCCATTTTCTCTTGAAGTCCGCCTCCGATTTGACAACTTTTGGGTTCTTCCGGAGGGCCTGCTTCATAATCGCCCAATATTTCTCTATTGGGCGAAGCTCCGGCGCGTTGGGCGGGTTCATTTCCTTTGGCACGAAGGTGACCCCGTTGGCTTCGTACCACTCCAACACGTCCTTTGAATAGTGGCACGAAGCGAGATCCGGCCAGAAGGTGGTCGGGTCCTCGTGCTGCTTCAATAGTGGTAGTAAGCGCTTCTGTAGGCACTCCTTAAGGTAAACCTGCCCGTTTACCGTGCCGGTCATCACGAAGGGGGCGCTCCGCTTTCCGCAAGAGCAGATCGCTTGCCACACCATGTACTTTTTGGCAAACTTGGATAGTTTCTGCTTGCGAATCTCCTCCGGAACGCTGAATTTGTCCTCTGCGGAGAAGAACAACAGGCCCGGCAGCTGACGAAAGTCCGCTTTGATGTAGGTTTCGTCGTCCATTACCAGGCAATGCGGCTTCGTCAGCATTTCGGTGTACAGCTTCCGGGCTCGCGTCTTCCCCACCATATTTTGCCTTTCGTCGCGGTTAGGAACCTTCTGAACCTTGTATGTACGCAGGCCCTCCCGCTGCTTGGTCCGCTGGACGAATGAACTTGACAAATTCAGCTTATTGGCGACATTCCGGACCGAACTTCTCGGATCACGTCTAAACTGCTTAACTACGCGCTTGTGATCTTTTTCACTGACGGAGCATCCATTTTTGCCGTTCTTCACCTTCCGGTCGATGGTTAGGTTCTCGAAGTATCGTTTTAGTACTCTGCTGACCGTGGATTGGACGATTCCCAGCATCTTACCGATGTCCCGATGTGACAACTCCGGATTCTCGAAATAAGTGCACAGGATTAATTCACGACTCTCTTTTTCGTTCGACGACATTTTTCCAAATTTGATGCAATTTGATGTGACACACCCTTTATCCAACCTATCCGTTCCATTAAATGTCATGGCGAGCGGTGCTCGCTCTACTTTTACTATCCTTCTTTACCTGAGCGAATGATCACTCCGGTTAGATGTTCTAGCCCATTTTGGCATGCTCCGAGAAAACACTTAAAGTTGAAAGAAGCTCCTCATTTTTGTTACGTTGAAAAGTATCATTTCCTGACAGGAATATAATAGAACCATCAGCAACAATATGAGACGACATTGGGGGAGGCCAAAACTCTACCCCAACTGCCACAAAAATGTTTCAGATAGTGGTATGCTGACGAAATGAAATAATCAACTTGTCCTGTCTTCGCATCATCCCGACTGAGTGAATTTGTTTGCCGTGGAAAGCCCCCTGACCCGGAAACTGGGATTTATGATTTTCTTTTTAAACGACGAAAAGCTAGACTAATAAACCACACTGTTTTCAATTAGATGTTATCTGCTTGCCAACAAATTGAACCCAATGCGACACATTATGATTTCATTTTTAATTAACTGTAGCTTCCTTCCCTCTCAAAATGTCCCGTAACTGAAGTGGCAGTAATGTGGCAACCGAATCGCTCTTATCGGGAGACACACAGAAATTCCCTTCCTTCCCAACTCTGCAATCAGCTACAGCGAGACAGGCGTCGCCGCAGGATGGGAAATAGATAAAGAAAACAAACACAGCCACCAAACCACATTGAGTCCTTGTGATGTGACAATAACATCCCGAAGTCCCGAAAGCAAACGGACGGGAAACTCTCATCCAGAAAAAAAGCACAATCACCAACACACAAAAGACCAAAGTGCTGCACATCAAATCAAATCATTTAGAAACGATCGGCTTTAATTCTTAGTATCATTCTTCGGAAGCGGCAGCTTCCTTTCGTCGTCTGCACGCGACACTTGTCTCCGTGCTTCGTGTCATCGGTTGTCGTCCCTAATGTCGCTTGTCACGTTATTTCCGCCTGACGAGAACTGCTGTCCCTTGGGCGCTCTTTATCCCACTTTTCGTCGTAGATACTGACGGGCCGCTGACCAACACACGAAGGTAACAACGCCAGGCGACGATTTCTTACACGAGATAATTCCACGCGCCGTGCTATGACGTCTTTTCTTTTGGTGACCCTTCCCCTTTTAGCGGCACTAGCTTCTGAGGTGACGGAGAATGAAATAAGGTTTCATTAGGGGTTTTCAGTCGGGAACACAACATGATGATTATATGAAGCCTCCCTGGAGTATTGGAATTTAAAGAGGAAGAAAATAGGTAGCTCGAGTCGGAATCGGAGAAAAATTTTCGGCTCCCCACAATTATTAATGCCGACTCCTACTCCGACTCCGACTCCGACTCCGACTTCGACTCCGACTCCAACTCCGACTCAGACTCAGACTCCGACTCAGACTCCGACTCCGACTCCGACTCCGACTCCAATTCCGACTCCTGCTGAAAAAATTAAATAATTCGAAAGCAGATTTCCAATAGATTTACGATTTCCTCTGATTACACAATAAAAATAAATATCAAAATTTAGAATTCCTGTTCCTAGATAAAGTATGCCACCCTTCTAAACTCGAGTCGACTGCGAGTAATCGGTTTCCTACCTTATTTACGAGAGAGTTAAGGAAAAATGCAGATATATACTAGTAAAAATATAGTTAAAAGTTATGCTCCTTTTAACTTATGTTACAGAGCCTTTGAAATAAACGAATTTTCGTAAAACATATAGCTTCAGTCAAATATTCCTTCATTGAGGCTCGAAGATCTGACTTCACAATTTTCAAAGCATACAAAAGCAAATGGTTCGAACGTGAAAACAAAAAAAATGAAAAAAAATTAAATTAACAAGATCATAAAATATAACTTTGTTTAACCCGTTGACTGCCACGTCAGTCACCGGTGACTGACTGAATAACATATGATACAAAAGGTAACTAATGTAAGAATACATATTTCCCTTCCGAACAAAAATAACTTTCACTATGATAAGAAACATTGGCCCTTATATGTTTAAAAATGTATATAGTATTCCGTCTGCTGGGAACTGTGGGGTGGACTGTCTTTTGTTATGTTGCTCCACTCATGGAGGCAACGGGTGCATGGAAGGAACCCTCGTGTTCCTCACGCTTTATTTGACGGGTGGGAGCCCCTATGGCTCCGCTCCGTGGTGTGAAAGGCCCAACATTTTGGGATGTGCTTTGGAAAGGGTTTGAGCAGTGCAGAATGAAAACATGGCGGTGGAATACTATTCACACTTTGTACATCGTTTAATCTATACTAAATTTTCCTATGTACATTATTCACACGATGCGCATGTGAATGCGCCACTAGTATGCTGTTGATAATATTTGTATACTTCCAATTGGCGATCTAACGTACAAATATACACCTAGGCGGCGCTGCGGTGAAAGTGATGATGGTTTTAAATTTTGCCATGTGAGCTTATGGAAGGTTTGTAGTTCTTTCCATAAATTACAATGTTATAATCATAAAAGATTATTTGATTGCGATGAGTTTTTAAGAAATTTAATTCTGCGCATTTTTATATATAACATGTTATTTTCTTATCTCTTTCAGTAGTGAAAATTGTATAAATATTGACAATGGTTGAATCAAAGACGGAAATTCGAGAGCACCATCAAAAACAAGTAGAAAAATGCATGGTTCTTGCATGTGAGAACTACCTTGGAAAGTCCGGAAGTAAAACATACGTGATTTGTTTTTCAATTTTAGGTTACCTTATCATCATTTTCTTAGTTCAAAAACAGAATCCAGATGTCTCACCGATCGTTTACGTTTTGCGTTAGATCGCCAATATTGTTGCTATTCTTATGACTACTTTTACCCTTGCTGATGAGATCGCACTCTTGCGATGATGTCTCCTGCTGCTTGTGTTGTCGCACTTGCTCTGGATTTGCACTTTTGCACTTGATGATAGCCGAATGAAGACTAATCTTCGCGCGTTCGGGTGGCTTCTTTTACTCTACCTCGCTTCGTGTAAAATGAGAATGGGTGTTACTTGCGATTGGATGCGTTTTCCCCTTCCGTACGTTTCTCGGATGAAACACAAAGGGCGATTACACATTATCCGGTTTTTGCCGGACCGGTCTGAAACCCAAATGGCAAATTTCGACCGTACCAACCTCTTTACGGCGCCGTGATGCAGCCGTCTACTGCGACTGCAATGTCCGGTGACCGGACAAGCATTACACGCGATGACAATAGTATTGTGCCGACGTCTGGTGGAGACATCAGTTTGGGAAAGCAAATCATTCTCTATAAGATTATCAGACCTTTTAAGTTTCAAGTTGTTTAAATTTTGAATGAAAATTTTTACTTCATGTTATTTGATTACTTAGAACCCGTGAACTGATTATCATTTAATCATTTTTGTATAATTTTCTTCATATTTTCACTGAAACTCATAATTGTAATACAAAATCATCATCAAATATAATTATTGATCAGGGGGTTTTCTCCACTTGCAAAAGAACGTGTTACTCCATTACGAAAATAACATATTTTATAAGAAGAAGTTAATTTTCATTCATAACTTTTATTTTCAAACATGTGTTTATTGCACCTGAAAATCTATTATCACTATCATTCCCCAAAAGCAGAGCAAGAAGTTCCATGCCATCAACGCGGATTGACAGTTGTTTGTCATGTCTGTTAGTATTAGTACAATTCAGGCAGTTTTTCGTCCCATGTATTAGTATGTGTGTGCTATTGACGTTTGTTTGTTGTTTTTGAAATTCAGAATTTGCAAGTGATATGGATGGATTTACATTTACTCCTTTATTTCGCTACTGTGGAAAAAGTTTAGTGATGCAGGTTTCTGCTCAAAGCAAAGCAATGGTGAGCGATTTTATCGAGCTGAATGTGAAGGTCAGTTTTTGTTAATTTGAACACACCAAAAATAGCACTCTAGTAATATTCTTATTGGGCATTCCACACAGTTCGACCTGACCCGGAAAGCGATCGATGACAAGGCTCGGCTCGAGGAGCTCAAGACCAAACTGTCTGTCATGTGACCGGTGATCAAGATGTTCTCCTGCCCGATGCAGAAGCATCCGCTCTGTCAGAGCGAAATCATCCAGCTGGCATATCTGATTCGGTCATTTTTCGCCTAGGATCCGCGTATTGATAACTATGTGTTGATGCGAAATACGCTCGAGAAGCCGTCCCTGCCCCGGGAGTACGCGCTCGAGGAATCTGCGGAAGCAGTGATGAAATAGTTTCTGAAGGAAAATTATGTTGCTCTAATCGTAAAGATTCATACTGCAATGGTGGAATAAAAAGACACTCTAGAATAGATGGATTATCTCGTAGGCTAATTCTAAGAAAATCACAGGAAGTGAACAAATAATTGAGTAGTGCCCTTAGCTTACGAAATGTTTTTTATTGGTTCATTCAAATTCTATTGGAAATATGTGGCAACAGAGTGTATGGATTGAATAATACTGTTTGTGTAAGTTTGGAAATAAAACAATTTATATATATGGATATGGATAAATACACCGCAACTGGACTTTTAAATTTATTTGTCATTGAATTGTATTTTGAAATGGGGCGAGAAGATTCACACCTTCGACCGCTGGATCGCACCTATCGGTAATAATACCGTCCTGATGCAGGATGCGCGTAATTTTCGCAAGATCTGGTGTGCCACATTTTAACACGGCCGTATATACTCTCCAAAGGAACGCAAATTTGAGAAGACTCGTAATTGCTGCAGCAGCTGTGGTTTCAAGGTTTTCCGTATACAAACGGCTGCATGTAGCAGGAGTATTTGCAGCAATGTTTACCTGTCAATCCACTATATAAATAAATGCACGTATGTGTATGTGAGAGATGCACGGTTTTGTGTAGCGCGAGGTCTTTTTCACATTGTTATCCGGTTATCCGTCCAAACCCAGCGGCGCTTTTTGAAACCGGTCCGGCTGAAACCGGATAATGTGTAATCGCCCAAAGGGTCGCCATAAAACCGTGGCACGGTTGAGCGTTCATGAACTAAATATTTTATTGGATCATTTAAGGTGAAGGTGGAAGCTAGCCACAAATGGCTGCCACAATGGCGCTTATTTCTTTCATCTCCCTCCCTCACCCCTCGCCCGAAAATCAATAATTTTGCGAAACAGTGTGAAGAAAATGATCGTTTTCGCACACTTCCCATCGAGTAATATCAACCAAACTCTAATCGATTACTCACAAGATATTAAATTTTCATCAGCTGTCGCACTGTATAGTGAAAAACGTCGGAAAACTCGAGCAAGTGCTCTGAAAGTTAGATTTTCATTTTTCAATCTTCGGCCATGGTTTTGTTTGTATAGGTGAAAGCATCGTTATATTTTCAACACTGGTGCCAGACAACATCATCGAAACAGCTATCAAAACCACTCAATAAAATGTTATTCCTGAGTCATAGCGTTTCATGTCATGAGAATCAATAGCATAAAATTGTGTTGAAATCAATACAATAATTATTTTTACGTTTAATGGGTCTATAATGTAAGTTTTAGCAACTTTAACATTGGGTAAGAAAATTGTATTGCAAAGCTCGGAACACTGCCACGGCTGCCTATGCTTTCAAAAACAATAAACGGAAAAGTATTACATTCAAATTACGTGTGCTTTGCTCTTCTCTCACAAACACTATTACCCCATTTTTACACGTGGGTTTACCTATACTACTACAATGGCTAGCTTCCACCTTCACCTTAACTGGAAGTCGACTCCAACTGCGACTCCATAGCCCGCACGTTCACAGGTCCAATCGCAGAAATGTTCATTGATTGATCTTCTAATCTAATCTAAATTATTTTTACTATAAAAAGTCAGTACTCCTACCAAAACTCGACATTATAATATCAGAATATTTTCAGACACAATTCTCGTGCAAGATTTTTCATCCACTTACAAATAACATGTTTCTCCGTTACATGGAATAAATGTTTGATACAGAAAATATGATAGATTAAAGACAGCCCTAAATCAGACAATTCCTTTCTCCAGTTTTGCTCTTATCAACACATTCGGCGATCCATTTTTATTTATTTAGATAGAAGACGATATAGGAGTGCGTTTCATCACATTAAAATCCATTTTCACTTTCGAACGAAGATCAATTTCGTTACTGCAAACATCAAATGGACTATCAACGTTTGTCAATATGTAGTTGTAGAACACATGCGTGTTGAATTTTTCGAATTTTCCCATATTCCTTGAGAGTTTTCCGAAAATTTTCATTTGTTTGGTTGGAATATGTTTGGTTGAAACATGTGCATTATTTTCATGGGACCCCCTCTCCTTTCCAAATTTGGTTCCGTTTGCTTGAAAACTTTTTGGAACATCATAGAAACATTTATTGCATCCTAAAACATGCACATGCCAAATTTCGTTCCATTTGCTTGATTAATTCCCGAGTAATGTAGAAATTTGTGTCTCATTTGTATGGTAGCCCCCTAATAAAGGAGGGAGGAGTCTCTAACCACCATAGAATCATTTATTGCACCCTAAAACATTAATTTTTTTTTTATTTTTTTTATCTGTATTATAGTGATCTTCAACTCATTTTGGCTGGTTCGTCACTTTTAATTCCATTTTTGGAAGAATGTCGGGAGTGAGAATTGAACTCGTGACCTTTAGCGTGAGAGGCATGGATGTTACCACTACGCCAGATCGGCTCCCACCCTAAAATATGCACATGCCAAATTTCGTTCCATTTGCTTTATTAATTCTCGAGTAATGCAGAAATTTGTGTTTCAATTGTATGGCAGATGTAATTTGTATTTTCATATGCGAAAAATTCCTAGGCCTTCAACTTTATATCCTTTATATCAGTGCCACACGCGCGGCGCTCAACTTTTGTAGACTATTTTTATTTTTTTAAACTAATACAAAACAAAAACAACAGAAAATAAAAAAAATCCATCTTCACCAAGATCATGATAGACATAATAGCGACGAACACAACAACAAAAAATATAACATGAATGAAAAATTGTTCAAAATTGTCTAAACAATATAATCCGTTTAAAAAAACTTCGTCAGGTCGTACATTGATTATCTGGAATGTACTGCCTGATGATATTTTTTTAAACAAGAAAAAAAGAAAAAAAAAATCTTCACATTAAGATATCTGTTCGTATAAAACTTCGTGAGTCAATAAAAACAAGCTTCCGGCTGTTAGGAAAATACAGCCTTAACGTGTGAAATACAGTTTTTATTAAATTCTGCTAGTGTTGTTGCACGTTTAATATGTGTTGCCATCGAGTTGAAAACATTTACTCCTTTAAAATACAGCGAATTTTGTGAGACACATGTTAAGAAATGTGATGTAACACCCCCTTTTGTACAACTTCTATGTAAGCGATATTGACAATTGCCTCACACAAAATTGCAACCTAAGACAACTTGCAGATGATGGAGTGGTGTATGTCGTAGGATCAAAAGAATCCGATCTGCAAGAACCCTTACAAGATACTTTGAACAAATTTTCAACCTGGTGCAATGGGCTAGGGATCTAATTCTACACGGAGAAAACAGAGATGGTGGTTTTTTCTAGGAAGCATAGACCAGCAAAACCAAAGCTTCAACTTTTGGGTAAACCGATCACTCATGCTATTTCATTCAAGTATCTTGGGGTCTGGTTCGACTCCAAATGTACTTGGGGGACCCATATTAGGTATCTGAGTAAAAAATGCCAACAAAGAATAAACTTTTTCCGTACAATTACCGACACCTGGTGGGGAGCCCATCCAGAAGATCTTATTGTGTTGTATCGAACAACTATTCTCTCAGTGATGGAGTATGGCAGTTTCTGTTTTCAATCAGCTACAAAACACACCTCATTAAACTCGAGCGAATTCAGTATCTTTGTCTCCGTATTGCGTTGGGATGTATGCCCTCAACGCATACCATGAGTCTCGAGGTTTTGGCAGGCGTACTCCCACTAAAAGATCGCTTCAATTTTTTATCTCTTCGGTTCTTCATCCGGTGTAAGGTCATGAACCCATTGGTGATCGGAAATTTTAGGCAGCTGATCGAGCTAAATTTTCACTCCGGATTCATGAGTTCATATCATGAATTCATCTCCATGCAGGTTGATCCTTCTCCGTATATTTCCAACTGTGTTTGTTTTCCTAACTACATCAATTCGTCTGTACATTTTGATCTATTCATGAAGGAGAAAATCCATGGAATTCCAGATTATCATCGATCGGGGATCGATCCTACGATCTTCAATGCAAAATATGGGCGTATCAATTGTGATTATATATACTTTACTGATGGGTCCTCTATCAATGAGTCCACAGGATTTGGAGTGTTCAACGTGTTTTCAGCACCTCCCACAGTTTTCAGTTTCCTTGCTCATTGGCAGCAATTCATTGGGCGGCACTGGACAGCGTCGCCTCACGACCTGTTGAACACTATTACATTGTAACGGACAGGGATGGTAAAAAATCACATTCAACGATCAATGAATAAGTATATCCCTCTAGTCGGATGTTTTTAAATCACCCCCAGCAGGCGAGGCTCTTTTATTCTTCATATGTACACAGAGAGAATACTTGGAACGGTGAGCTACCAAGATCTCAAAAAAGCAATATGAGAGCGGAATCCCCACTGCTTGCACTCACGAAGCATTACTTCTACTACTCAAGTTTTATCGTGAGTGCAAGCCACAAACGATTAATCCCATTCCATAGAGCGGATGATGAGTTCTTGATCGGAAAGTGTAACAAGAGACGATCAACTGAAATCTTACGACACTCATCGAAGGATTTTTAATTCTCTATTGCACAGACCGCAGTGAGTGGCTGACTCAGTCTCGTGTCGTGACTATTGGAAAAATTATTTCTCTCCAAATAATTTTTCCAATAGTAATTCAATTAGTGACTTCACGAAACACCTTTCGAATTCGATTGAATTTCAGACCCTTTTTTATTTTGTAGATAAAACGGATCACATATTTGATTAATTCAATTCTGTGTGGTTACGTTCTTCGTTGCGAATAAATGTAATGAAATAGTATGGGCGTATGATATTCATGTATCGTGGACTTCCGACATATGTGGCAGTAGATTTATCGAACGACTAATGTTTTTTTTATATCCCTTCAAACTTGTTGCATCTCTCAAGTGAACATACTGCTTTGACCGCAGATTTGCATGGTTGAATCTGGTTAATTTCAGGTATTCAGTCTTCATATTGTCGAGTGAATACTGTTGGAACAATAGGTATCGCAGCAAATGATTATCAACATCCTACTTTATCATCAAACGGTATGCGAATAATTTCAGTGAATTGACGGCATTGGAATATATGCTTTGTGAGGACCACACAATTACTATCAGAGCGAACAAACGTCCGACTGGAAGTCATGAACATCAATTCAATGTGTCCAAGATAAATTTGAAGGTCATTAACCTTTCTAAAGATGGTCAGATGGAATATATTCCAATGTCGTCTGGAATAACCTGTCCAACACCTTATGATCGTAATATTGTTTTTGCTATTATTCTGATGTTTCATAACACGGCACTCTATTGATTATTCGCCGAAAATGAATAAAAAATATCCTTGAAGTTAGCCTACGGTTTTAGTAGCAGTGCAATATGGTGAGCCAGTCTCAGGATAAGAAAACATTTAAAAATAAAGCTTTTTTTTTAATGAATCAATAGTAAAACAAAACGTCAAAAAATTTATCAGCTTTGTGATAGCAGATAATCATTATCCATTTGAGTTGTATGAGTATTCCATCCCCCCACAAACTGTGGATAGTCTATCTGCATACAAATTATGTAGAGTGCCACAATCCGAAAAAATTATGAGCAAATATTTACGTGCTTAAACAGAAAAACACATGTTGACATATTTGCGCTAATGTATGTTTTTTGATTAATTCAAGGTAATCAAGGTCTTTTCTAGACACCAGTTTACTCGGCCCCGAAAAAAGTGGTCTGTATTTGGGCAGGTGGAAAAATATATCTCGCAAGACCACGTGTTCGATGTCGTAATAGCCTTGGCCAATAACGCAATTACATTAACTCATAAAATTAGTGATTTGAGGGGGATTATTGTTTGTAATCTCTTGATTAATTTAAACACCATCTGAGAAATCCTCTGTGAAACATGAAACATTAAAGTCGTCCTATCTGCTGTAGCGCATTTTTTATTTTACCCAGTTTCATCGAAGTAAACGCGCTCGGAATGGAAAATTGAACGCCCGGACGAGAGAGCGAGAATCGTACGTCATAGAGACACTCATTCCCATGGAGCAAATTCTTGTTAGGAGTTGAAAACAAAACGAGGGAGGAGAGTAACTCAATTATTCGAACTAGTTTCAGTCTAGCAATGCTTTGGTCAACTCAGAGTTACCAAGGGAAAATCATTTGGTTATGATGGGTGAGGATTAATAGTTAGTCGCAGTTTGCACAGATTGCGATCTGTGCAGTTTGCGATTAATCGTAAATCACATCATGCTCCCTTGTTTTCCATCCTTGGTAACGGATAGTCTTAGCTCTGTCGAGCCGTTCAGTGAGGCCGGAAAAGCACTCGCCGTACTTCCTTGAGAGAATACGAGAAATTTTGAGTGCTTTATCCAGACGCTGTTATGTCATCACTTTTGTATGGGTCCCTTCACACTGCTCAATTCCGGGTAATGAGAGGGCTGACTCATTAGCAAAGGTGGGTGCGATTGAAGGCGATATTTATCAGCGTCGAATCGCCTTCAATGAATTTTATTCTTTAGTTCGTAAAAATACCATCGCTAACTGGCAACGTAAGTGGAACGAAGATGAATTGGGCCGGTGGCTTCACATGCCCAGTTATCAATGAAAAGAATACTATAAATCCTATAAAAATTCAGATATTTTTACTACTTATGTAGCAACACTATTTTATTTTGTCCTGTAATCGATATAACAATTTCGTACGCTGACAACCGTTTTTTAGAGGTCAGTTACGCTATAACAAAACATGTGTTATATGAAGATATCATTTCGTGCTATTTGAAGACGTTGAAAAATCTAACTGGCATCCCTGAATATCAGAGATCATCCGACGCACGCATACACACATATAGTCTATACGATTGAGAAGATACAAAATAAACAATCAAAACCGCATACCCAAACACACACTCGATCAAAATAAAATTATGAATCGTATGGTGTATGTGAGAGATGAAATAAAAAGTAAACTTAGCGGTGCCGCCGGCCCATTCCAGTAATACCAACAACTCCCTTCACAGTGATATTACCGCTGCGCTCTCAATTACAACAAATATATCCATTCTCCACGGAATAAAAAAGCACTGCGCAATACAAACACGCGTCGAATAGGAGAGCATAATATAGAGCGCGCCGACGATCATGAACATAACCGAAATACACAGCTTTCACCAACCCAAGCATAGACGACTTCACAAAACTATCCTATCATCTTTCAATTATTTAACTCATCGCTTTTTCGTTGATTAACATGGGAATTTAAGCAAGCTTCATCAATTTCAATGTTACTTGGACCGAACGCACTTTTCTTCACTCATCTTACAAATCGGCAAATTCAAACAGGAAAACAATACAGACATTTAGAGGTATTAACACGGAGCGAAAATGCATACATCCGCTCCCCTCCGTAGCTCAACCCGAACTCCAGTAATGTAGTAACAAAAGTCAGATGCCAAAAACCCAAAATATCTGTGTTTAAAAAAAAAATTCAAGTTTTGTTGTTTTTGAAAACTCGAAAAATTTTTATGTGCGTCTTTTGAAAAATCATTCAAAATCGAATAGTGAGCCGATTTTAAATATTAAAGCTGATTTGGATCAAGAAATTGATGTTCTTCAAAGAATTCGAGTAAGTGTATCGAGATTTTAATCACAATGTAAACATAGTGTTGATGATACACTATGCTATTCCGCCTGCACCGATTGCGAGACTGATTACTACGCTTGCGACTTTTGTAAAGACTTTTGATTCGTTTTACTTTTTAGTTAGAAATAAATTGAGATGAAATTTGTTTACTTTTTCTTAAAAATATTTTTTTTGTTCCTCTTTGTTTCATTAAATTGCATACTTTTTCGTCAAAGTTGAGTTAATTTACGTAAGATAGTGTACTTCACTTCTATTTTGTATGAAAATGTAAAAAAAAAACATTTTTCAGTGATTTTTTAACTTGAAAAAATTAAAATAATGGGGTGCCAAATTTATACCCAGGCATCTCGGGTACTCGAATTTGAGTTGTTTCACTTCTATGCTCAAAGCTCCGAGCCAAATCAAGATTTTTGAAATTGGTTTGCGGGGAAATGTCCACAATAGATGAAGGGTCATAAGCTGACGTAATATGAAGAAATTCCGAGCATTGGTCAAGAACTAAGTCCAATAAAACAAAATGGTGTACCGAATATGTACCAGTTCCTCTACTATCAAAATTGGAATACTTATAGTCAATTAAAGTTTTACTGTGCCGGGAAATACGCGTAAAGTCATTCACTGTTTGTTTTAAATTAAAGAAACTTAAAGGATCAAATGATTCGAATTATTGCTATCACATCAATTAATGTTAATTCAGTTTGCTAGGATGAATGAACAGTTCGAGTCAGTTCTCTAAATTTTCAACAACACGCTGGTCTCTGGAGCTGGGAGAGTGATATAAAACACCATAATTACCCACCTTCATGCCTCTTTCAACTGTAATGGCTAAGAACCAGTTGCCATCAACTACTTCGTTTAATCGAACATTGAATTGAATTGATTCTTTCAAATCTCTAAATTTGGTTCTATTTGCTTGATTAGTTCTCTAGTTATGTAGAAATTTGTGTTTCATTTGTATGGCAGGACCTTCTTGGAGAGGGGGGAGCAGTTTAGAATCACCATAGTTTAGAATATGGACATGCTCTAAAATGATAGGAAGAACATGGGGCCTTAAACCAAAAATGGTTATGTGGGTTTACACTGCAATTGTGAGGCCTAGGATAACCTATGCCTCACTTGTATGGTGGCCAAAGACAAAGGAGACTGTAACTACAAAAAAGCTAAACAAACTCCAATGACTAGCATGCGTTGCAATTACTGGAGCAATGCGAAGTACACCCTCAAAGGCATTGGAGGCTATCCTTTCACCTGGTACCTTTGAACCAATATGTTCAGCTAGAGGCTAAAAAATGCTCTAAAGCTCAAAAGATGGAAAAAAAATACTAGATGAGGACAAAACTGGTCACTTGAGCATCTTGAATCTTTTACCCATTGGACCAGCCTCAGAGATGAACAATGATTGGATGAAACCTAGGACCAATTATGACATTCCATACAGAGTGATCGAACATGCTTAGTATGGGATGAAGGTGGACCAACGATCGTAATGGTTCAAACATGTTCTACACTGATGGGTCGAAAATGGGAATCAGAACAGGTGCTGGAGTGTATGGTCCCAGAACAAAAATCTCTGTGGCTATGGGAAACTGGCCAACAGTTTTTCAGGCAGAAATAGCTGCAAAAATAGAATGTCTAAATGTCTGCCTCAAAAGAAAGTATAGACATGCTAACATCTGCATATTCTCTGACAGTCAAGCGGCACTTAAAGCAGATAAACTTGCCAGGAACGGCTCAAACTCACATTCACTGGTCCAGAACTATTCTGTGGATTCTCCGACTGTGTGTTGAAAAGCGAGCTGAAAAAATGGGAAGACCGGGAAGTGACAGCCAATTGGATGGTTGCAAAACTTAAACAGGCGAAAAAATTTATTACGTCGAGTATTAAAATTACTCAACAGCTGCTATGCCTTAATAAGGAAGACTTAAGCACATTCACTGGTCTTGTAACAGGACACTACCCGAGTAAATCCATCTTAAGAACATAGGTTTAGCACAAGATGATATTTGTCGCTTTTGTAATGCCGAAAGCGAAACCTCGGAACAATTGCTCTGTAACTGCGGAGCTCCAACTAGACGCAGACTTCAACACATTGATAAAGCTATTCTGGAGCCCAAGGAAATTTGGTCTGCGTCGCCGATCAGGATTATAAATTTTATCAAACAGATTATTCCTGATTGGCACCTATCACGCTATAGCTTTCAGTCTGCTCCTTCATCCTTCATCAATAAGTAGTAGATAAGATTGAAGTGTAGTATAAAAAAGGAGTATATTAAAATTACTCAACAGCTGCTATGCCTTAATAAGGAAGACTTAAGCACATTCACTGGTCTTGTAACAGGACACTACCCGAGTAAATCCATCTTAAGAACATAGGTTTAGCACAAGATGATATTTGTCGCTTTTGTAATGCCGAAAGCGAAACCTCGGAACAATTGCTCTGTAACTGCGGAGCTCCAACTAGACGCAGACTTCAACACATTGATAAAGCTATTCTGGAGCCCAAGGAAATTTGGTCTGCGTCGCCGATCAGGATTATAAATTTTATCAAACAGATTATTCCTGATTGGCACCTATCACGCTATAGCTTTCAGTCTGCTCCTTCATCCTTCATCAATAAGTAGTAGATAAGATTGAAGTGTAGTATAAAAAAGGAGTATACCATAATAGTTCAAAATAATGAACGCAGTGGTTCAAACCCAACAGGGGGAAAAATCACCATAGAAACCTTTTTTGCCTCCTAAAACCTCCACATGCCAAATTTGATTCCATTTGTTTGATTAGTTCTCGAGTTTTGCAGAAATTTGTGTCTCTTTTGTATGGCTAAGGTCTCGACGAGTGCATGGTTCAAGGGATTGAATGTAGGTCGCGATTTCATTCGCGTGATATCTCGGCTTGTGTCCAATCACTACAACCTAAACGCTCATCTTTATCGCATTGGGCTCGCAACAGACAATTTTTGTGATTGTGGCGCTGGCTACCACGACATCGAGCACATTGTCTGGTCGTGTATCCGGTTCCATGCTGCTCGCTCTCAGCTCTCTAGAGCACTGAGAGCAAAAGGCAGACAATCGGATATCCCCGTCCGGGATATCTTAGGTAGCCGGGATCCTGATCTTCTGCTTCATCTATACCTGTTCCTCAGAAACGCCGATGTCAACGTGTAATGATGTTTCCTTCGTTGTGCCTCTGTTTCATATCACTCCTATACGATCTATAAACTTTTACTTTGTCGCGGCAATACATACACACACTCTTTACAGATACACGGGTCGGAGGCTGTGCAGTCCACTGATCATTCAACAAGAGCCAAAGGTTGTACCGCTCATAACAACTCTTCACGAGCAGATGATTGTACCGGCTAGTGACCATTCAACACTGGATTCCTCGAGTCGAGAGAGACGCACCATGCTAGATATGTGGGACAGACTAGGGGGCGTTGCTGATTTATGGTCAGCCGCATCCCAATAGGAATTATCCCGTGTCGGGCACATGTACAAAACATTGTAGACTACAACATCCCCATTACGACAACAAATTGTAATACTAACCTCGAGCCAACCGCGAGTAATCGGTTAAATATTACTAACATAGCTTATAAGAAATATTGTTAAAATAGCGCCAAAATATAATATCGTATAGTATAATATATATATATATATATATATATATATATATATATATATATATATATATATATATATATATATATATATATATATATATATATATATATATATATATATATATATATATATATATATATATATATATTAGGGTTGCAGCGATGGTCATGTCAAATTTCAAAAACCGACCATGTACATTTTGTTGGTTCAAAAAACTGACCTGTGCAAAGTTTCAGCTCGATCGGATATAATTTAGGGGTGCCTCAAAACGCTCAAAGTTTTGATTTTCAAAAAATTTTCAAAGTTTTGAATCTTCCAAGGGAGGAGTAAAGAAAATTTGGAAATTTTATGGAACGTCGAGATCTGATGTCATCTCGAAAAAAAATTGTTGGCCGAAAATCGACGTTTTGGGAGCCTGAGATGCAATGAAGGTATGGGAGAAAAAAATTATCGAATTTCAAAAACCGACCATGTACAATTTGGTCGAGATGACATTTTTTCGAGATGACATCAGATCTCGACGTTCCCTGCATTTTAAGTCATTTAGCATCGAAAATAAAATTTCGTTTTTCCGAATTTCCTCTCAACATACCCCCTCCCCCCCACATTGCAAGATTGTCGAGGATCAAAAAATCAAAATATTGAACGCTCTGAGGCACCCCTAAATCATACCCGATCGAGCTGAAACTTTGCACAGGTCATTTTTTTGGGCCAACAAACAAAATGTAAATTTTGAAATTCGATGATGATTATTTTTCCATACATACATATATTATTTTTCCATATATATATATTTTGGAAACAAAAGCATTTTTGTGCGCAATTTGAGCAAACACTGGAGCATGGCAATTAAATAAATACGACGTAAACACTTGTTGGGGTATTAAATGAGATTAATTGGCACACAACAGTTGATTTATCTCTCATTATACTCCGATGATGAGTCAATACTTCCCTGCAGCATTAATACACCACTCTTCGTATCTCATCGGCAACGAGTCTGTGCTTTATGGCAATCTTTATTAACGGATCTCTTAATGAAGCGCACCCATCGTTTGGATCGAATATAAATATGAATAAGTTTCCATGAAGAAAGAATATCCGTCCTGTTGTCTGTAAGGTAGCAAAAGAGCCGCGAAATACCACAATCAAAGGATAATCAATCGCGATGAAAAGTGACGAAATATTATTTAATTTTCTTCCCTCTCCCTGGATCATAACGATAGTATAAAACAGTGCCACAAAAATATTGGATATATCAAAATCAAACGGATTCTTCCGAACGCTTATCCGAGCCGAAAGGCAATCAACGTAATCATCGTTTGGAGAGCTGTGAAAGGGACCGCGAAAAAGATGAATTCACGCAACATCTGTTATTTTCATCGCATTCACTCCCGTCCAATCTCACCTGACTCATAGATTACACTTTCAAGCCCCAAATTCCAAGACACGTCTGGTCTAATTAGATGCCGCAGTTTGTCATGACCCGGAAAAGTTGTTAAGCGGAATCCATCCCTAGGCTTGTTAAAACCGTTGCCGGCGAGTGTTTTCTATCCCCTTTTTTTCGATTTCGCTCTCTTCTCCTCTAACACTCCCTCCCTCCCAAGCTGAGCTATGGATAACGGAAGTGGAAGTGGCGGAGTGAGGAGCGGGGCTAAATAAATAAAGAAACAGAATCCCAGGAAGCAAATATTTCAATTTCTCCCCGCCATCATCGTCGTATCATCGGCCCCGGGGATGTCGTCAACAATACACCAGAACGTGGGGGAACATGCAGTCGAGGGCCTATTTGGGGCCGACCGGCCGCATCCGCCTAGTAGATTGTCTTGAGAGAAATGGCGACACGTTATTACATGGCATGGTTGACTTCAAATTCTGCGGTTTGGGCGCCAGGCCTGGGAAGTTTTCTAATTTGGAAAATTTGTCAACATGTCTGAGGAGTGTGTGTTTCGTGTTTTTGTTGGCACTTATTGGGCATCGATCGTCTTAACGAGTGTTCAGTTATGGTCGCTTATAAGCTTTGAAAAATATTGAATTTAATGAAAAATCTATTTAAAATCTGATTTTAAATTTTAATTGAATTTTAAAAAAATCGAATGACGGCCTTGTTTCATTTATAATTAGTTCCAGAATACATTTTTCGAACGATATTCGATAATCGTTAGGAACAAGTTCAGTGTAGCTTAATCATTGTCGTGGAAAGGCTTGAAAGATATATTTTTATACAGTCTCCGATTTATTTTCACCTCATATAATCGTCAAACATATGTTTTATTTGTTTTCTACACATATATTTTTGGTTTTTTCAATATAAAAGAAGAATTTATTTTTGATTCATCACCTTAGAGTCAGAAAACACCTTTCTCACATGAAAAACATAAGTTTATCCAGATGCTCTCAGGAGGATGATAATATTTGATGGAAAAAATCCTTCTGCGCATATGGTCGAATTTCAACAATGACAGAGTTATTGAATTTCTTCATTGTTCCGGGATCCGTTTGCCTTTAACTAGCTCTACTTTAAAAAGTACGCTACGTAGGGCGATTCTGTTGTTTTCATTTGAAATAATGGAAAAATAAGAACAGAATATAGTTGTGAAACATCTGAATTAGTTGATCTAAATAACATTTAGGAAGTGAAAAACTTAAAAGATAGTGGTTTTGTAGTTGTTATTATTAATTTTAACCCAATTTTTTTTATTGTTTCTATCAACCAAATTAAAGCTCTCAAACTGTGCTACAATTTGTTCTTGGATATTTTTCTTAGTTTCGCTGTAATATCGTTATAAACAATTCCTGGCGAGAACTCAATCAAAGGTTCATAATTCCCGATTTTTATCCCGCTGTACTTATTTTAATTACAATTTAATTGCAACTGACTCTAAACAGTCTAAAATTGTATATAAAAGAGTCCGACCTGTACCAGAGAGTCTCCGTTGGACAGTGAACGAATACGGACGCGTTTTCTCTTGCTCCTCGCATATTTTCGTTTAAAGCAATTGGAAGCCGACAGGGCAGAATATATTCTAGTTTCGTCCATAATTTGTGAAATGTTATATGGGTATACCGATCATTAACGTGTTATTGCCGCATTTTGAGAAGGTGCCTTTTTTTATTCCTTTGATGAGCATCGTGAGCATACTTCACAGCAGCAATCGCAATAGTAGTAGCGATGAAAAGAAAATAAAGTGCAAAAAAGAGTATTTGTGTGTGAGAGCGAGCGGAAGGGACTAAGTGATACATCATCATTCTATGGCTGTGTCTTCATATGCTGTTTGTGATGTGGGCAATGTTGCCGAAAATATTTATGGCTAGGATGAAAAGTGTTAAAAAGACGCCGAACAAAAATGTTTCTTCGAGTGTTTGTATGCTTTGCCTGTTTACGAGGGCCAAGTGCGTAGTTTATTTGTCGTCTAAGATTTTCTCTCTTCCACAAAGTAATGTATTAGTAGAGAGCTTTCTCTTCTTTCCGATGTATATGTATTGTGTGAAGTTTGTGCGCAGCGTGTTTATCACCCAGTAGAGGGAAGTATTGTATTCGTCAAAATAAAATCCTTAAATTGTTATTAAAATATTGACGTAGGACTACGTCTAACCGGAAGATATAGGGGGTGAAATGGAAATCTAGGCACTGAACAAGTAGGAAAAAATGCAAGATTTGGAACGCTTATAACTCGAGCATTTCTCAATAGATCGCAAAGGTTTTTGCATCAATTGATAGGAAATATATCTATGCATCTATCATAACGAATAACATTTAATTTTTCTTGAGATAAATAATTGAATAATTGTGAAATATCAAGCATTGTCAAAATGCACTATGTGCCCATTTTTGATTGGTCCATTTTGTGCTCCTCAAATCGTACCGACCAAAACGGGCAACCAGAGCAGCAGCGAAATAGAACGATTCGAAAGGAAAAAGAAAAAAATGAACGAAACATTGGCCGCAGTCTCACACATGCGTAATTCTCGAGCCAGCCAGTCAGCTTAAAAATCCCCGCTCCGCTGCCGTAACGATCCATTCTTTGTGTGGACACCGACTGGACAACATCGTTGCTGGACGAGCTGGACGGCGAGGGATCGAGTGCCTTTCTCAAGCCAAGAGGACGGAGGTGGTAGCGCTGGAGTAGAGTAGAGTAGAGTTTTCAAAGGGCCTTTCTCAAGGCTAGAGACGAATGAACTGCAAAAGTTTAAAGTCTCTATAATACAATACCTTCCTTCCTTCCTTCCGTAACGATCATTCTCATTCAAACCGTACACCACATCAGTTCCCATCATAACACATCAACAAACCAACCCAAGCAGCCATGTCTGGACATGGTAAAGGAGGAAAAGTGAAGGGAAAGGCAAAATCCCGCTCGAATCGTGTTGATCTGGAGCTCCCCGCAAGGGTATCTAGGCCGAGCGCGTTAGTACCAGTGCACCAGTCCACCTAGCCGGCGTTATATAGTTTCGGCCGCCGAAGTGATCGAGTTGGTTGGTAAAGCAGCTCGCGACGATAAGAAAAACCGCATTCAGAACAGAACACATCTAGACAACAACAGGCAGTTGCAGCGAGTGGCGAGTGGCAATCGCAATCGCGAAAAGGCATCAGGTAGCAGAAGAAAAAAAGTTTGTTCTTTATACAAACTGCTTTGGTGACAAATCCAGAACAAGGCGGCATCGAGGGCGTTCGAAATGGTTTTTTTTCAAAACCAAGATTACTAAGTTTTCTAAATTGGAACCATTCCATAAAACAAGGCGCTTTTCCGGGCCATTAAACCTTCCAAAAAAGAGTTTAGGAAATACAGTTCAATGCTTTCTAAAACAATATCCAAAATAATAATAAAACACAAATTGATTTTTTCATAATTTGTTTGCCAGGATATGATGAGTATGTGAATTTGGCAATTGTTCTGAGCTTATTGATTTTCACTAATTCTTAAATTGCTTCTAGATTGAAAGTACAGTTATTTACACTTATCTCGACATTTAGCCAATTGGACATATTTAGTTGGACATTTTTGTAAACATAGAGTTCGGGGTCCAAATTATGACCCCACATGGAAAGTCGACACTGTACCACTGTCATCGCAAATGTTCAATTACAGGTTAAAATTACCTCCAATCCGATACTGAGTGGTAGTAATGCGACGTGCCATTGAATGTAATTTACTGTAAAATATGTAATAAGCTGGATGGGAAGAAATTTTCCAACTGTGAAAGCTGTGGCGAGTGGCAAATGCAATCGCTAAACAGAAAGGTTTAGCCGAACAAGATGGGGATATCGAGTGATAACAAAACAATAAACTCTTTAGATTGAAGATAATTTTGTGATCTCGAAAAGGACCCTTTTTAGCCTGCATGTGAATCCAACGAGCGAACAAATCGTAATGAATGTATTTTTTTGCCATCGCTCCCTTTTAACGCTCAATTCGTTCGTCTCGTTGGATTCCCCCTCTCTGGCTGAGTCTGCCGATTTGTCTCTATCCTGTGAGTGTGTACCGCTAGAGTATGAAACACGCGGACCCCAAAAAAATATCTTATTTTTTTTCAAACCGTAAACCCGTGTGGTTGTACGGCATCGGCATCGTGGACGTAACAAAGGAGGACAAGTTAAGGGAAAGACAAAGTCTCACTCGAACCGTGCAGGTCTCCAGTTCCCTGTTGGTCGCATTCACTGATTGCTCCGCAAGGGTAACTAGGCCGAACGGATTGGTGCCGGAGCACCAGTATACCTAACAGCGATTATAGAGTTTCGGCCGTCGGAGTGCTCGAGTTGGCTTGCAAAGCTGCTCACGACAATCAGAAAACCCGCATCAAGAACAGAGCAGCTTCGGTTCGGCGCTCATCAAGGCAACAATTAGTTTCAGTGAGTGGCAAAGTGTTTCTCCGGCACGTCGCATTAAATGTAATTTACTGAACAACATGTCACAAGCTGGATGGGAAGAAATTTTTCAACTGTGAAAGCTGTGGCGAGTGGCAAACGCAATAGCTAAACAGGAAGGTTTAACCGAACAAGATGGGAATATCGAGTGATAACAAAAACACAACACCAAAGGTTCTTTTCAGAACCATCAACATATTCATAAAGAGTAAACAGTAAACTAATCCATTTTTCAGGTAGATAGGTAGGTATTCACGTAGGAGAAGAAAATAAAATAATATTTTTAAAATATATATTTAACAAAAGCTGTCCCCTTTGTATAGTCCTACGTCACTCCGGTTATGTCCCCGACATTACCCACCCGTCTTTTTTTTTATAAATATTTACATCAGAAAATAATGAATTCAATGATACAGTGGCACCAGTGGCATTATTATAGTGTTCAATCGTGTTCGGGTGCAGAACTAAATGAGGAGCGGTTCTGAATTAGTAATATATTGGACTGAGCTTACAGTGGCGACAGATTAGTTTTATTCACTTTCAAATAAATTCTTTAGTTGTGTTTAGAAAGGTGTGCTAGTGTGTTTGGGATAGAAACCCTAATATTCAAGACTTTTTCTCAGGGAAAATGCACAAGATAGAAGAAAATAAATACACTGACGGTGAAATCGTGTTTGTGTATTCCCCCACATTACATTTTATTTAGAAGTTTAAATATACGTTTTCACGCAGGATATAAGCAGTGCGATTTGCGCAGTGTTGTTATCACAACATCATCATTGTTAGCACACTCAGGATTACATGTGAAAATGTTCGTTTCTTGCCATGAGTTTCAGCTCGCAAGTATGTATTGTGTGATGCGGTGCTATATGCAGGTGTTGGTGTGTATCAATTCAGAGCAGGAGAATTAAATATTCGAAAGTGTTAGGACGAACAAAATTCAGCAGTCTGGCCATTATTGCTTTGAATCTCAGGAGTGCCCAGACCATAGTTCAGTATTACATGTTGTGTGTTTGTTTCAAGGAAAAATCTTAAATGATTAGAATATCGAGAAATACAGGATTTCTCTAGATGACTTTGTTAGGTCATCTAAAGATGTTTCCCACGCACATTCATGAGATATCTGATTATACAGATGTTTTCAAGATAGCGAAATTATAGGAGCTGTGGATTACCTTTTCAGGTTTCCGTCATATGGCTGAGACTCCGCGTTTAAGAAATCACATCACTTACGGCAGTGAATCCTGATTTTTCTTAACCATTCCCACTAACAACTATCCCTTCCATGATAAACGCTAGGGAACCACGCTATAGAGGCGACCCTTCTGGCCTTTGGGCGGCGAATATCATACTAACATTCCTTCCCTTCCCCTGGTGTCTGTGAGGACGTGGCCGGCGTCGTTATTGACCATTTGAAGCTCGAATCACCGAGAATTGCACAACGAGAATGATTTGCTAGTACCAAGTTTCATTCTGTGTGTTCTTTGTGCAATTTGGTTGGTTCAGGTCAATCACGGAGAGCAACTACGAATTGTACAGTCTACCCAAGCTCAAGCTCATAAAAGAGTCCGACCTGTACCAATATACCAGAAATTAGTTAGCCATTCTCTGTTTCATTCATCCCCACTCTGAAAGATGTCCCGGGATGCCTTCAAGATACCCATCCTACCTTGATCTCAGTTTCCCTCTCCAGCTTCTGCGGCACTTTACGGTTGCTTAGCACTGTCGAACGGTCAGCATGGCTCAGGCTCAGGAAAAAGGATGTTGTAAATGCCGGGTCAGCTATATCCGGCAGAATAAATTTTAGTCGATTTACTCGTATGTTTATAGGTTGTTCATCATAGCCGTGTCACTGAAATTTTAGCGATGGAAACTAGAGTATAACGCAATGATAAAGTTCATATTTTTGGAAGGTGTGGCAACAAAGCTAATTCTCGGACAATTGTTCAAACAGTATAACTGCCGTTCTACGCATAGTTGTCCCATGTTCCAAAATCAGCAACTGAGAAAAACGCAATCAAAGTTTTCTCGCATATCTGCTACCAAAAGCTTTAAGCATTTCACTATACCAGTGGTTTTCAACCTTTTTTGCTCCATTCTCCCTTTACGAAAATTAATCCCAGTGCTTTCCCCTCCTATCAGTACTTCGGAAGAATGTCTGTACCATATTAGTGAAACAATAAAAGAATACAAACGGTTTTCGAGCAACAAATTTGAGCACAACTCATGTCATCTTCGATGTCCACTCTGTTCCCATCAGCAGCAGTGTAGGAAATCCATATCACATAAATACTAGGCAAAAGACAACAACACTCGTAACGTTATTCCGCATATCAGGATAAGAATCGATCATTTGAAAATGGATGAGGTTGTTCTGAAATCGATCCGAAAGTTTCGTCTCTACCAGTCGGAGAGGTTATCAAACCCTGTCTTGATCTAAGGAAAATATGTTTCAAGTTTAACTTGTTCTAAAAAGTTTTGACAAATGCTGTACAATTACCTTTTCTATGGTCCTCTGTTCTGTTTCGTCGTCTGTTCAATCATCATTCACTGACGAAAGTCTTTTGAACATTGCGAAGTTGTTCAATTAAATATTACATTTCAGATTTGGATAAGTTTTCGAGGACCGCAAATAGAGTATCCAATATAGTAACTGTGGCTATTTCTGCTAATCATTGCCATCATCAAACCGAAGAAAATGTGTAATATTCCCTTGCACAATTCCCCTCTTTTGATGATCAAATTCCTCACTAGGGGGGAATTCCCCACCGGTTTGAAATCACTGCACTATACTACACTGCATTTCACAACTATAGAACCTCTCATTTGAACTTTATTGTTGTGTTCAGGCGCAAAACATTCAAAGAACTAAAATTCCACTCTCACTCCTTCACGAAATTAACGTCAATTTAACATGAATTACAATGAAATCCGGAAAGTCAAGGCATGTTTTAATGAATAGGGGCTTCAGATTCTGGCATGGTCAGCTTGTTTACCAGATCAAACCCCTATCAAGAATTTATGAGGAGTGATCGTACGAATAGTAGATGCAGCTTACAAGCTGTATGAGTGATTTGGTGAGATTGAACGAACATTATCCTATGCGTAGAACGAAATACACACTACAACATGGTGCAGCTTGGACGAAACCACTCCGAATGGGTTATTTGAATTTATTGAGAACTAAGAATGACCTACAAATTATAAACTTATTTTAATTCATGTGAAATTGACGTTAATTTCGTGAAGGAGTGAGAGTTTTTCCATCTGTTTCTATAGTTATGAAATACTGGAATTTTAGTTTTTTTTATTGTTTCGCGCTCGAACACAACAATAAAATTCAAATGGCCAGTCTTATAAATGAAGATATTTATTATGTCCTACACTGT
Organism: Toxorhynchites rutilus septentrionalis; assembly: GCF_029784135.1. Classification (NCBI taxonomy): domain Eukaryota; kingdom Metazoa; phylum Arthropoda; class Insecta; order Diptera; family Culicidae; genus Toxorhynchites; species Toxorhynchites rutilus. Next base: position 100,500,723 of record NC_073746.1, read on the forward strand.
ATACTTCAATTCAACCGACTTCTTTCATATCTCTGGAAACTCAGAAAACATGAGTGGTTCTATAGTTGTAAAACGCAGTGTATTGTTTGATGAAATGTGATGAGTTCCCTTCACTGAATCAATCAAGCTTGATTACTGGTTTAAAAATTCATGGTGGGACTGTTATGCCTAGAATATCAACATTGGACAATTGAACTTAATGTTGTTTTTTGATATACTGGAAACAAACAATATTTTTTTTGTGTTTTTTCGAAAGACTATGCAGAGGAACATCGTTTTATGAAGACATGAGTGATCTGCAACACCTTCGCAGAATATAAATCTAATTGTTATCAGGCATTCGCTAACAGGGTGTACCGTGTTCTGTTAAACTTTTTCTTATTTGTTTGAGAATTAGTTCGTTCTTCCAAACCAGAAAAGAGTGCATTAGACCTGCTGAAAGTGTAACATGAAATTCTTGTACTTGAACCGACTTATTCGATATGGATCTACAAAAAATACATGGTGGGACAGTTATGAATAGAATATCAACATGGGACAACTGAGCTTGATATTGTTTTTTTTAAAAGTTGGGAATAAACTATTTTTTTTTGTGTTTTCCTTAAGATTATGCATAAAAATAACGTTTTATGAAGAAAAGTGAAAATCGTAAAAAAGTAACATGGGACAACTATGCGTAGAACGGTAGATAAGGATTTCAACATAAAAACTAAAAAATAAAGGATTGTAGAATTAATACGTGGTCGTATTTACAAGTCTTGAAGATGATCCGGGTAAAAACGGACAAAAAATCAACACCAGATTTTTAACAAAAATATTAGATATGGTTTTGAAAAATAGAATTTTATTGGGTAGGTTAAGCAAAATTTTCAGTTGCATTTTGAGTTTTGGTGTCAGAATCAATTTATGGGATCAAAAGTAACGTTCGTAGATACGTTTCTTGTTGTTACTTTATTGTGTAGATTCTTGTAAAAAATTGTTAGAAAAAAAAAACTGCGGCAACGTAGCCTCTCACATAGCTCAAGAAGCCATCGCAATGAGCACCAGAATTAAATTACTATGAATTGCACAGATCGCAACGGTGGATCTGTATTCCGACACTCGTCTTGATACTCTGGAAATACATCAACAAATTGCAAGATTAGATTAGTGATTTTAGAATTTAAACGCAATTATTTTTACAAGTTTCACTGGAACAATCAATACGCTTGTTCAGGTATTTCAGGCATTGTGTCGAATGCTTAAATGCATTTCAAACCATAACATCGCAGTTTATTCATAAAACGACAACTTTTTTTCATACTTCCTACTAGCAGTATCATTGGAAGTATTTCACAAATCCCAGAAAAAAAATCCACATCACGATTAGTCATGTTTGGTGGATAGAATTCACTAGAAGTCACAGCGATGCTGTTTGCTCACGTGTACGCATCAACAGCGGTTATAGATGCTCATGCACGCTTGTAGAACTTCGTTTCATGTTTACTCATCCAACGTGAAGTTGTGTAAACCAACGTGGATACCAACTTTCGCTATGTTCTAAAATTGGACGGAAATGTATGATAATTATAATTACTTGCTGTCTCAAACAACAGTTAAAGTTCATTCTCGTTTCGGATTTTCTGAGCCAGAAATTCTAAAGTTTAAATTAAACAAATGATGATTAAATTTCCTATAGATATGTTTAACATCCAATCTTCTACTCTTGCATAAAGAGAACAGTTCAAACTTAAAGACAGTCGAAAATCTCATTCGCAGCAGTAGTTGATATCATAAATTCAATTGGATTTGCCTCATAAGTGAATTTATTCAGTAGACAATGCACTGTTTTTTTTTGCAGCATAAAGTTCGTCTTCCCGGAGCACTGTTGCTCTCGTTTTACAATTCAACTCAGCTTCGCTGCAGCTTTAGCGCATCACTCGCACTCAAAATGCCATCGTCAGGACTGAGACTGATGAAACAAATTTCGCCAATGGCACAATGACAACTGTACATCCTTAGCTAGCTAGCTCCTTTCGCTTCTGTGGAATGACTGTGAACGGGACAAGGATTTATTTTCTGTTGTCCGTTTTGCTCATACCTCCACTAAACTACTATGAAACTCGTAACTAACTTCCTCGAGACCTATATATGTGTGAGGGTAGATACTGAAGCAACGCCGAACTCATTTCCCGGATGTGGTGTCCTTGAAAGATCCTTCATTTTTTAATCATTGTTTACTATGCAGGAAGTCTGCAATGTCACTAGGATTACGAGATTTTTGACAAATAACAGCGTACACTCAATTCGAGTTGGTCTGGCAACATCCCAGCAATAGATGGCATACAGCAGATGAAAACTTCGTGAACTATTTTGTTTAATAATATTTCCTTCAAATAAAGGGTGTGTCACATCAAATTGCATCACGGAAAAAACGCTGTAGAAATTTAATTTTTTAGGAATTATATCTTCAGCTTTCGCTTATAATCAGATAAGAGTGTATAGATTACGTTGGCCATGCTTCACTGTCAATTTTTCGTAAATTTGGAAAAATGTCGTCGAATGAAAAAGAGCGTCGTGAATTAATCCTGTGCAGTCATTTCGAGAATCCGGAGTTGTCACATCGGGACATCGGTAAGATGCTGGGAATCGTCGTCCAATCCTCGGTCAGCAGAGTACTAAAACGATACTTCGAGAACCTAACCATCGACCGGAAGGTGAAGAACGGCAAAAATGGATGCTCCGTCAGTGAAAAGATCACAAGCGCGTAGTTAAGCAGTTTAGACGTGATCCGAGAAGTTCGGTCCGGGATGTCGCCAATAAGCTGAATTTGTCAAGTTCATTCGTCCAGCGGACCAAGCAGCGGGAGGGCCTGCGTACATACAAGGTTCAGAAGGCTCCTAACCGCGACGAAAGGCAATACATGGTGGGGAAGACGCGAGCCCGGAAGCTGTACACCGAAATGCTGACGAAGCCGCATTGCCTGGTAATGGACGACGAAACCTACGTCAAAGCGGACTTTCGTCAGCTGCCTGGCCTGTTGTTCTTCTCCGCAGAGGACAAATTCAGCATTCCGGAGGAGATTCGCAAGCAGAAACTATCCAAGTTTGCCAAAAAGTACATGGTGTGGCAAGCGATCTGCTCTTGCGGAAAGCGGAGCGCCCCCTTCGTGATGACCGGCATGGTAAACGGGCAGGTTTACCTTAAGGAGTGCCTACAGAAGCGCTTACTACCACTATCGAAGCAGCACGAGGGCCCGACCATCTTCTGGTCGGATCTCGCTTCGTGACACTATTCAAAGGACGTGTTGGAATGGTACGAAGCCAACGGGGTCACCTTCGTGCCAAAGGAAATGAACCCGCCCAACGCGCCGGAGCTTCGCCCAATAGAGAAATATTGGCGATTATGAAGCAGGCCCTCCGGAAGAACCCAAAAGTTGTCAAATCGGAGGCGGACTTCAAGAGAAAATGGATTTCTGTTAAAAAAAAACTACAACCTGACGTTGTACAGAACCTTATGGACGGGGTAAAGAGGAAGGTGCGAGCATACGGGCTTGGGCTCGAAGTATGAATAAAAAGAAAATGCCAAAAGTTGTTTAATAGTTTTTATTTTACTGTCTAATATTTTCAATAGGATCGGTCTACTGGGCGAATTTCTACAGCGTTTTTTCCGTGATGCAATTTGATGTGACACACCCTTTACGATAGCAATAAAGACTCAGGATCTGCTATCATCGGTAACGCACAGCGCTTCCTGTTCACTTCGATCTTCGCAGTTTCCAGGAATGTTATCGTAGTAGAAGCAATCAACAAGTTGCTCGATGCAGTCTAGCAACAAGTGGAACTATTTTCGTATTGTCAGTTCCTCATTTGCTGAATATGGTTTTGATTACGCCTCGAGAAGACACGCATATGATGAAACAAACATGATATCAAACATACATTTCAGACAATGGAACAGCAGGACTGTGTTTAACGGTGCTGAGACAATGAACCATCCAAACTAGTACAAGCAGGATCAAAACATACACACACTGCTTCTAGTAAAACATTCGTATAACATTGCTCCCAACACCCCACGCATCTGGCGAGAGCGCCTGGTTTCGAGGATTCCCGCAATGATAAACGAGCACACCCACTCACATACTTTGTTCATGGCACTGGAATAAAATCCGACCAGCGCGCCAGTGCCACTTTATGTAAACTCGCTTGCGGACGATATAATGCTAATGTTGTGACTGCTAATGAGGTGGCACGAAAAGCGGTTGTGAAAACATCGGTAAGAGTATAGTTTTAATGAATTAAGTTGATTTATTGTTACACATATGTTTGTATTTTATTACCGCCAAGTCAACGATAAACAGCTAATAAATTCATAATAGAGGCAAGTTGTGTTGTCCCAACCTGGAGCTGATGCTGCTGTTTCAGCTGAAAGCTATTTCGGTTCGCTCTACCTGACATATACAGGACCCCGAGAACGGACCCTCATTTAACGACTTTCATAAATTTTACTCGCTTGGATTAAATGATTCATTCGGGCAGGTCCAGCGGCCACTCTTTCGCTCGGCGACCGTCTCAATAAGGCTAATTTCACGCCAAGTTCATCATGTCATCATTCTGTCCAGCTTCAAGCTGGCTCCCGACTGTTTTTCGGTGTCATTACAGATAAGCTCGGTTGTTTTGCCGCTCCGGTTCGTCGTTCTTATCTTGCTCGTTGACTTTAGAATGGTTCCGAGGATTTACTCGGTGACGGGTAAAACTTTCCAACGATTCGCGTATCGAAATATAAACCGAAGCTTTGAAATTGTAATTCTTCACTATGAAGTGCTAGCTGGAGTACCTGGTTCGAGATTGTACTACATCCGAAAGAGCTCACAGGTTCTATATTTCAAGGAGTTTTAAGGAGTGATAGAGGGTCATATTTGACAAAAAAAAATCGTTCTGTGCATATGGTCAAATATCCACTTTCATAGAGATATGCTCCCGAAAATGAAATCGAGTTGATTTCTTCAATCAACCAAAATAACACTAGAACTACCGATAGTTGTTATATACATATATCTACCTACCGGTCATTTTGACCGGTTGATATTTGGTTGACAAAATATTAAAATTTGTTTTTTTTCATAAGGAAAATTAAATATATTTCGTTCTAATATTACAAGTACGTAGCATATACGTCTATTAGCCTAACAGGTAGTATTTTTATTTGATTTTTGACGTAGGACTACGTCTAACCGGAAGATATAGGGGGTGAAATGAAAATCTAGGCACTGAACAAGTAGGAAAAAATGCAAGATTTGGAACGCTTATAACTCGAGCATTTCTCAATAGATCGCAAAGGTTTTTGCATCAATTGATAGGAAATATATCTACGCATCTATCATAGTTATTTCATTTTTCTTGAGATAAATAATTGAATAATTGTGAAATATCAAGCATTGTCCAAATGCACTATGTGCCCATTTTTGATTGGTCCATTTTGTGCTCCTCAAATCGTACCGACCAAAACGGACAACCAGAGCAGCAGCGAAATAGAATGAAACACGATTGGAAAAGAAAAAGAAAAAAAAATGAACTAAACATTGGTCGCAGTCTCACACATGCGTAATTCTCGAGCCAGCCAGTCAGCTTAAAAATCCCCGCTCCGCTGCCGTAACGATCATTCTTTGTGTGGACACCGACTGGACAACATCGTTGCTGGACGAGCTGGACGGCGAGGGATCGAGTGCCTTTCTCAAGGCAAGAGGGTGGAGGTGGTAGCGCTGGAGTAGAGTAGAGTAGAGTTTTCAAAGGGCCTTTCTCAAGGCTAGAGACGAATGAACTGAAAAAGTTTAAAGTCTCTATAATACAATACCTTCCTTCCTTCCTTCCTTCCGTAACGATCATTCTCAACGAAACCGTACACCACATCGTTTCGCATCACATCACATCAACACACCAACACAAGCCTCCATGTCTGGATATGACAAAGGAGGAAAAGTGAAGGGAAAAGCAAAATCCCGCTCGAACCGTGTTGGCCTGCGATTCCCCGTAGGTGAATTCGCCAATTGCTCCGCAAGGGTAGCTAGGCCGATCGCGTTAGTACCAGTGCACCAGTCCACCTAGCCGGCGTTATAAAGTTTCGGCCGCCGAAGTGATCGAGTTGGCTGGCAAAGCTGCTCGCGACGATAAGAAAACCCGCATTCAGAACAGAACACATTCGGTTCGGTGGACATCAAGACAACAGGCAGTTGCAGCGAGTGGCGAGTGGCAAACGCAATCGCAAAACGGCAGCAGGTAGCAGAAGAAAAAAGTTGGTTCTTTATACAAACTGCTTTGGTGGCAAATCCAGAACAAGGCGGCATCGAGGGCGTTCGAAATGGTTTTTTTCAAAACCACGAGTACTAAGTTTTCTAAATTGAAACCATTCCATAAAACAAGGCGCTTTTCAGGCCCATTAACCCTTCCAAAAAAAAGTTTAGGAAATACAGTTCAATGTTTTCTAAAACAATATCCAAAATAATAATAAAACACAAATTGATTTTTTCATAATTTGTTTGCCAGGATATGATGAGTATGTGAATTTGGCAGTTGTTCTGAGCTTATTGATGGTTGGGGAGTTTCCTGATTATTCAATTTTCACCAATTCTTAAATTGTTTCCAGATTGAAAGTACAGTAATTTACAATTAGCTCGACACTTAGCTAATTGGACGGACATGTAATGCGACTTATTTAGTTGGACATTTTTGTAAACATAGAGATCCAAATTATGACCCCACATTGAAAGTCGACACTGTACAACTGTCATCGCAAATGTTCAATTACAGGTTAAAATCGCCTCCAATGCGATTGAGTGGCGCTGAGTGGCGCTTCGGCACGTCGCATTGAATGTAATTTACTGTACAACATGTCACAAAGCTGGATGGGAAGAAATTTTCCAACTGTGAAAGCTGTGGCGAGTGACAAACGCAATCGCTAAACAGAAAGGTTTAGCCGAACAAAATGGGGATATCGAGTGATAACAAAACAATAAACTCTTTAGATTGAAGATAATTTTGTGATCCTGAAAAGGACCCTTTTTAGCCTGCATGTGAATCCAACGAGAGAACAAATCGTAATGAATGTATTTTTTTGCCATCGCTCCCTTTTAACGCTCATTCGTTCGTCTCGTTGGACTCGCCCCTCTGGCTGAGTCTACCGATTTGTCTCTATCCTGTGAGTGTGTACCGCTAGAGTACAAAACGCGCGGACCCCAAAAAAATATCTCATTTTCTTTCAAATCGTAAATCAGTGTGGTTGTATGGCATCGTTTCGCATCACATCGCATCAACGGATTGGTGCCGGAGCACCAGTATACCTAACAGCGATTATAGAGTTTCGGCCGTCGGAGTGCTCGAGTTGGCTTGCAAAGCTGCTCACGACAATCAGAAAACCCGCATCAAGAACAGAGCAGCTTCGGTTCGGCGCTCATCAAGGCAACAAGTGAGTGGCAAAGTGTTTCTCCGGAACGTCGCATTAAATGTAATTTACTGAACAACATGTCACAAGCTGGATGGGAAGAAATTTTCCAACTGTGAAAGCTGTGGCGAGTGGCAAACGCAATAGCTAAACAGGAAGGTTTAACCGAACAAGATGGGAATATCGAGTGATAACAAAAACACAACACCAAAGGTTCTTTTCAGAACCATCAACATATTCATAAAGAGTAAACAGTAAACTAATCCATTTTTCAGGTAGATAGGTAGGTATTCACGTAGGAGAAGAAAATAAAACAATATATTTAAAATATATTTAACAAAAGCTGTCCCCTTTGTATAGTCCTACGTCACTCCGGTTACGTCCCCGACATTACCCACCCGTCTTTTTTTAAAATTACAGAGAAGTTAAACGTTCGGTCTGTGTACCGTACGCGAGTATACGAGCTATGATCGCGAGTACAGGAGAGTTAAAAAGTAGTCTAACTCTTTTTTGAATATTCCAAGCATGCAAAGTCGCTTAAATGACCAATGTCTTTACACCCACAACGTTTCTCCATAATCTGAAATGTTGCTGCCAATGGCTAGTCGATTTAGCGTGAAATTCATCGTATGTAACTGTGGAATTTATAGCTCTAGCTTTTAAAATGTGCTGTACATTTTCAAATATTTTAAGGCGTAAGATGTATATTCTCGTGTCACGCACTCGTAAGTGCGAATTGAAGTTTCAGCTAAGAACTACCCTACGTTGCATTTTCTATCGAATTAGAAAGTTAACTTAGGACAGAAACCACCCGGAGATACGTGTCCCATTAGCTGTAGCGATGGTGGTTTCAACGGATTTGTGCCCTCGGAATTATTTATTATTCGTGCTCGTCAGCACTGCAGATGCAGCCGAACGGGTTCATATCAGAGTTACCGAGCAACAGTGCAGGGCACTGGCCTAAAGATATATAGACAAACTAACAGCTGACAGTAATGAAAATTATTATCTCAGCGGAGCTGAAATCGTTGTTTCTATTATTGTCCTCAAAGATAAAACAGTTTCATTCAAACGAAATCTGGATTCAAGAATGATTAGTAATAATCTTGGATTACAGTATTACATTTTTGTAGCTTTGAATTTGTGTCATGATCATTTCAAGCCTAGTGGAAAATTTTCGTACTATACTTCGTGTTCGAGCGCCCGCCGTGTTATCTGTCCGCTCCATTAAATTTAATAACATTCACCAACCTGCGTCCACGCCGTCCATATCCTCGTATCGTATGTCGCTCGTCAGGACGAACGGACGGACACTCGGATTTGCTGTCCGGCGTGTTGCTAGCGAACGCGAACGCGAGTGACACTCCACCGACCTCCCACAGAGCCTAACCTTGTCGTGAATAATGGATGAATATTTAACGCGATATATCACATTTGCTAATGAGCTTACATTACGAGCCACTGCACAAAGGCTTCCGACTTAATCAGGTACCCGGACAATATGTTTCCTCCCCTATTCGCATAGTTGAATACACGCATTAGTGAAGCCATAGTTTCATGGTTTGACTATGATTCCATTCACCGAAAAAGCACAGATTTGGAGAAATTTTCGGTACCAAACATAAAAATAAAACGATGGGGGTAAAACGCAACAGAGGGAGGGACAAGAAATTAATATCAGTCTTCAGTCTATTCTTGCTTTGGCTTCCGGTTTCCGGTTTCCGGTAGGCAGAGTATTGTGTGAAAGTGTGAAGATGGTGATTTTTCAAAGGTTGTTTCCCGAGAGTTCAACAGAATTCTGCGAAGCGAACCAGAAAAAAAAATTCAAAGATAACAATGCGAAATCAAACCAGAAGTGAGTTTCCAGTTGTTTTGTTTGCTTTGTGCAGATATTTTGTAGGGGACTTTTGGACAGCAGTATCTAGATTGAAACTATGATGGGGGGAGATTTATGTTTCATTTTCTATTCAAAAGTCATAAATAATAATCTGGAAGCGTTATGATGTATCTTTTGTACATCGTGTCCTTCAACAATAGTAAAATAATGCTATATCTCGCTGGAAATATCAATATTTCTTTGCGTTCTCTCTCATTTTTGAAATATAGATAAGTTTTTTTTGTTTGATATACATTTTTGATACAATTTTTAGGTAGTTTTCGCTATTTGATTTTATAACTTGGTTTCGAAGATCCGTCCTTTTTCATCATTTTTTTTATTAATTCGTTTATTTTTACAGGCTCAGTTACTTAAGTTTAAAGGAACCGAATTCTTAAATATAATTTTAAAACTATATATATACACAATTTTCTTACATCTATGGTTAATAAGGTGGAAAACCGATTACTCGCGGTGTACTCGAGTTTAGGAGGGTGATATATTTTTAGGAGAAGGATGGGATATAAGGAAATTGTAACAATGTTGATGAACACTCATTTCATAAATCTATTCGTATATCTATAGTGTATTTACATTTCAACTTATTCTACTATTTATAGCAAGGGGACGAATTACCCGCAAAGGAAGGAAAGGAGGGTATAAGGATGTAGGGACAATCACACATGAAGATCTATAGCTTTAAGGAAAACATATATATGGGACATGTAATCAAGGTCTAACCGAGCCAACACATCTCTCACCGGCACATTGGGCTGTCTTCCTCGGGCCCGAAGGGAGTTTTCTAAATTCGATCTGGCGACCAGATACACCTCGCACGACCAAACAATGTGCTCGATGTCGTGATAACCTTGGCCACAAACGCAGAGATTGTTGCTGGCAAGATTGAAACGAAAGAGTAGTGCATCTAACGAACAGTTAGACTTTTGAACCACGGTTTGAGGCTAACCTTAGGGATAATGGAGTGAAACCACCGGCCCAATTCATCTTCATTCCACTTGCGTTGCCAGTTAGCGATGGTATTTTTGCGGACTAAAGAATAAAATTCATTGAAGGCGATTTGACGCTGATAAATATCGCCTTCAATTGCACCTACCTTTGCTAATGAGTAAACCCTCTCATTACCCGGAATGGAGCAATGTGAAGGGACCCAGATAAAGGTAATGACATAACAGCGTCTGGATAAAGCACTCAAAATTTCTCGTATTCTCTCAAGGAAGTACGGTGAGTGCTTTTCCGGCCTCACTGAACGGATAGCTTCGACAGAGCTAAGACTATCCGTTACAATGTAATAGTGTTCAACAGGTCGTGAGGCGACGCTGTCCAGCGCCCAATGAATTGCTGCCAATTCAGCAATATTCACTGAGCAAGGATTCTGAAAACTGTGTAAGGTGCTAAAAAATTCGTTGAACACTCCAAATCCTGTGGACTCGTTTATAGTGGACCCATCAGTAAAGTACATAAAGGGTGTGTCACATCAAATTGCATCACGGAAAAAAAACTGCAGAAATTCGCCCAGTAGACCGATCCTTTTGAAAATTTTAGACAGTAAATAAAAACTATTAAACAACTTTTGGCATTTTCTTTTTATTCATACTTCGAGCCCAAGCCCGTATGCTCGCACCTTCCTCTTTACCCCGTCCATAAGGTTCTGTACAACGTCAGGTTGTAGTTTTTTTTTGAACAGAAATCCATTTTCTCTTGAAGTCCGCCTCCGATTTGACAACTTTTGGGTTTTTCCGGAGGGCCTGCTTCATAATCGCCCAATATTTCTCTATGGGCGAAGCTCCGGCGCGTTGGGCGGGTTCATTTCCTTTGGCACGAAGGTGACCCCGTTGGCTTCGTACCACTCCAACACGTCCTTTGAATAGTGGCACGAAGCGAGATCCGGCCAGAAGATGGTCGGGCCCTCGTGCTGCTTCAATAGTGGTAGTAAGCGCTTCTGTAGGCACTCCTTAAGGTAAACCTGCCCGTTTACCGTGCCGGTCATCACGAAGGGGGCGCTCCGCTTTCCGCAAGAGCAGATCGCTTGCCACACCATGTACTTTTTGGCAAACTTGGATAGTTTCTGCTTGGGAATCTCCTCCGAAACGCTGAATTTGTCCTCTGCGGAGAAGAACAACAGGCCCGGCAGCTGACGAAAGTCCGCTTTGACGTAGGTTTCGTCGTCCATTACCAGGCAATGCGGCTTCGTCAGCATTTCGGTGTACAGCTTCCGGGCTCGCGTCTTCCCCACCATGTTTTGCCTTTCGTCGCGGTTAGGAGCCTTCTGAACCTTGTATGTACGCAGGCCCTCCCGCTGCTTGGTCCGCTGGACGAATGAACTTGACAAATTCAGCGCTTGTGATCTTTTTCACTGACGGAGCATCCGTTTTTGCCGTTCTTCACCTTCCGGTCGATGGTTAGGTTCTCGAAGTATCGTTTTAGTACTCTGCTGACCGTGGATTCTCGAAATGAGTGCGCAGGATTAATGCACGACGCTTTTTTTCGTTCAACGACATTTTTCCAAATTTACGAAAAATTGACAGTGAAGCATGGCCAACGTGATCTATACACTCTTATCTGATTATAAGCGAAAGCTGCAGATATAATTCCTAAAAATTAAATTTCTACAGCGTTTTTTCCGTGATGCAATTTGATGTGACACACCCTTTATTATCACAATTGATACCCCCATACTTTTCATCGAAGATCGTTGGAGCGATCCTCGATCGTTGGTAATCTGAATATCCATGGATATCTTGCTTCATGGACAGATCAAAATGCACAGAGGAATTGATGTAGTCAGGGAAACAAACACGGTTGGGAACCTGCATCGAGATAAATTCATGATATGAACTCATGAAACCGGAGTGAAAATTTAGCTAGATCAGCTGCTCAAAATTTCCGATCACCAATGGGTTCATATTTAACCTTATACCGGATGAGGAACCGAAGAGATAATAAATTGAAGCGATCTTTTAGTGGGAGTAGGCCTGCCAAAACCTCGAGACTCATGGTATGCGTTGAGGGCATACATCCCAACGCAATACGGAGACAAAGATGCTGAATTCGCTCGAGTTTAATGAGGTGTGTTTTGGCAGCTGATTGAAAACAGAATCTGCCATACTCCATCACTGAGAGAATAGTTGTTCGATACAACATTATAAGATCTTCTGGGTGGGCTCCCCACCAGGTGCCGGTAATTGTACGGAGAAACTTTATTCTTTGTTGGCATTTTTTACTCAGATACCTAATATGGGCCCCCAAGTACATTTGGAGTCGAACCAGACCCCAAGATATTTGAATGACATAGCATGAGTGATCGGTTTACCCAAAAGTTGAAGCTTTGGTTTTGCTGGTCTATGCTTCCTAGAAAAAACCACCATCTCTGTTTTCTCCGTGGGAATTCGATCCCTAGCCCAATGGCCCGGGTTGAAAAATTGTTCAAAGTATCTTGTAAGGGTCCTTGCTGGTCGGATTCGTTTGATCCTACGACAGACACCACTCCATCATCTGCAAGTTGTCTTAGGCTGCAATTTTGTGTAAGGCAATTGTCGATGTCGCTTACATAGAAGTTGTACAAAAGGGGGCTTAAACATGAGCCCTGGGGGAGGCCCATGTAAGAGACCCGACTTACTGCCGAATCTCCGTGAGAAAAGTTCAAATGTTTCTCACAAAGCAAGTTATATAACATATTATTCAATAGAGGCGGCAGACCCCGAGAGTGTAATTTGTCCGAAAAAACCTCTATTGAAACAGAATCGAAGGCCCCCTTTATGTCCAAGAATACTGAAGCCATTTGTTTTTTTTCGGCGTAAGCCATTTGAATTTCTGAAGAAAGCAACGCAAGACAATCATTCGTTCCCTTGCCCCTGCGGAACCCGTATTTTGTATCTGAGAGAAGGCCATTCGTTTCAACCCATCGATCAAGGCTAAACAAGATCATTTTCTCCAACAATTTCCGTATACAAGACAGCATTGCTATTGGGCGGTACGAATTGAAGTCGAACGCGGGTTTTCCGGGTTTTTGAATAGCTATAACTCGTACTTGTCTCCAATCATCTGGAACAATATTATTCTCCAGAAACCGATTGAATAAGTTCAACAAGCGATGTTTCGCCACATCAGGGAGATTTTTCAGCAAGTTGAACTTAATTCTATCCGATCCCGGAGCAGAATTGTTTTGGGGTTCTGGATTACATTCCACTTGCAATCTAACGATAGTGAATTCGATCAAAGCGAGAGGTCAAGAGCACTTGGGTTAGCAGGAGGTTTAGGTACACGTGTTGTTTCCCCAGTGTTCAAAACGGTCATATTGAAGCTGTTACAAAGGTCATATATCAACAATGATCGATTGTCGTCGTACTGTTCCCCCCAGGCAGTTCCGTGAGAGTTGAAGTCTCCCAAGATCAATCGTGGCTCAGGAAGGAGTGAGCACATGTCAACAAGTTCCTTGCGGCTAACCGCAGCTCTCGGAGGCCAATACAAGCTGACAATACAGAGGTCTTTGCCTCTGATGTTTGCATGACAAGCAAAAGCTTCGATCCCTCCAATAGGTGGAAGGTAAATTCTAAAAAATGAGTGGCACTTATTGATCCCCAAAAGCACCCCTCCATATCTATCATCACGGTCCAAGCGTATAATATTAAAATCGTGGAAAGAGATATCATCTCGCGAAGAAAGCCAAGTTTCGGACAGAGCAAAAACATCACAATTGAATGAATTAAAAATTTGAATGTATCCAATTTAGGGATAAGACTACGACAATTCCACTGTAAAACAGTGATATCTCCGACCTCTCTATTTGAATTAGACATCAAGAGAGATAATCATTGCAAGGAGGGGCCATGTTTGCATCAATTGTTGCAAACTTGTCTTTAATACTGGAAGCATTGAGATGACAATGGTTCTGATGGAGTCGGAAACATTAAAACACTTGAAGATTTGATCCAAAAGGTCAGACAACTTTATAAATCCCGATTGGGAAGTTGAACTGGACGGAAAAATAGGGACAGTTGGGGTTTTTGATGTCCCCTCGAGTGCTGGGTCGTTCGAAGATGAAATATTCCCACGGAAGCCAGGAGGAACCTGCTTTTGCTTGTCCGCTGCACTCGATTTTTTAGGCAAGCTAACAGAGGATATAACCGTGGGGACTTGTTCTTGAACTTTGGGAGTGGTCACATTTTTGCGCCGGGGATTCCCTTTGAAAATAAACGGTGTGCCCCCGCTAGGTGTGTCCGCTTCCATTTCATCAACTGGCAACGTAAAAAGGTATTGTGTGTTGAGATTGGTTGTTCTTGTTGTTGGGTCAGTGGCGAAGCGCCCTTTAAAATTTCCGCAAATGTGCGCTTCGAGCGTTCCTTTAAAGAGCGCTTCTTTTTCTCCCAGCGACTCTTGTAAGTTTCACAAACTGAGAGCTCGTGTGGGGATCCCCCGCAATATGGACATTTATGCTCAGTCGCACTGCAGGATTTCTCCTCATGTTGCTCTCCGCAAGTGGCACAGCGCTCCTTGTTGGCACAATAATCCGAAGTGTGACCAACTGACTTGCATTTGTTGCAAGTCATGGGCTTTGGCACGAAGAGTCGCACAGGTAGTCTCAATTTGTCCACCATAACGTAGTCAGGGAGGGCGGCACCAGCAAAGGTGACTCGAAACGAGTCGGACGGCGTAAATTTAGTTTGGTCCCCATCATGGGAAAGTTTCCCGAATTGGCGACAGTCCAAGATTTTCACTTCCATTGAGGGGAGCTTCTTGAACTTGCCTTTTCCTTCTGCTTTTATTTGTTCGCTCGTCAGACCCGTTTCAGTTATCAACCCCTCAATTTCTACGTTATGGGAGGGTATAAATGTTCGATATTCGAGAGTGAAATGTTGATCAGCAACAATCTCGTTTGCGTGTTTAAGGTCATTCACGACAACTCGCAATTTGTTCGGTCTAGCCTTGCGAATTTCAGATACAGAAGTGTATCTGGCCAGATCTTTCATGATCTGAATCACGTTAAGGTTTTTTCCTTTCGGTTTTGGCCGGAGGAAAACAACCCACGGGCCAGTTCCAGGTGCATCTTCTGGATAAACTCTGACACGTGGAGCGAAGACAACAGAGGGGGAAGACGAGGACGAGGACGAGGACGAGAACGAGGATGAGGATGAGGACGAGGACGAGGACTGGGTTGGATCGGAAGCATCAGAAGGGGGAAGCGAAATCGATGATGGGAGAGGGGGAGTGGAAGTAACAGTGGGTTGAGAAGGGAGGCTTGCAATTTTCTTAGAGGGGGGCTTGGTAGGATGAGCGGATTTGTCCACAGAAGAATTATCTTCCTTATGAGGGACTCGTTTATGTTTTTTCCCAGATCTTGTATGAGATTCATTATCGGAGATCCTCCACTATTCTCCATTTTACAAAAAATTCTGACTTATTTCTAATTTATTATTGATTTTAACAATAATCTCAAAAATAGCAAAAAAAAAAAATGATAATAATATTATACAATGAACAAATGAAATGAATAATAATATTAATAATAAATATGTGTACCTTAATATAAAAGTAGTTCCAATAATGCGCTCTACTGCCCTAATCAGGGAGAGACAGAGACTACGCGCTACGGAGACAACACAATAGGCCGTATGAATAAAAACAAAATTCACCTTTACTTTACTTCATTCGAGCAGTCGAGCAGTGAGATTAAGTTTTTACTACGTTTGGTATGAATAAAAGAAACAACAAAGTATTTACTTTTCGAAAATGGATGTTTAGCTGATTTCGTATGAATAAAACAGCATTCACCAAGTATTTACTTCGTTATTATGCTCATGAGCATACTTTGGGTCTGAAAACACTATCATTCGTTTTGATGTCATATCCGATTTATGTTTAATGCTGCTATCTTGCGCTTGAAGCTAAACAAGTTAACGATCCGCATTGATAGTATTGAGCTTCGTTTACTAGTTTAGGGGAGCGTAAAAAAATTGATTGATTTTCAGGCGAAATGAACACGGTTTTAAAATTTAAATTATGAATGAAAAATAACCTTTCCGTACCAATTTGGCATTCTGTTTAAATGAAAAACACTTTTGTTTGCGGGTGGTGAAAAAATCTTGTACGAATATTGTTTTTGAAGACAACTTTATATTATAGTGAAAAGTTTCAGTAATGATGTTGGAAATGTATAGACAAAGGGTTAAATAAAAGTCGGAAAAAAGTGTTTTAAGTGATTAAATAACATGATGTGAACATTTTCATTCAAATTTGAAAACTGGCTTCGTGTCTTCTAATATGATAGGTATTACACTAACGAGATAGGGACCCAAACTATGGCCCCTAATTGAAAGTCGCCACCAGACGTCGACACTATTCCTTTTTCATCGCGAATTCACGCTTTGTCCAAAAAAAAACGTTTTGAAACGAAACCTAAACAATCAGTTGATATATGTTTGACAAAGTAAAAACTATGTTCGAATTCGAAAATCAAATTTGTAAAGTAAACTTTTATTCATACGGATTCAAGTATATCAATACTAGGAAGGTTTACTTTACTTGGAAACGGGCAGAATAAGTAAAAACTTTTTTGACGTAGGACTACGTCTTTCATTTCTATACCGGGATGTAAAACCAAAGTTTCGAGAACGAAAGCGTTACGCTGGAGACCGAGATTTTGAGCGTTAATAGCTCTTAAACAACTGAACGAAATGGTATAATAAACAGTTCATTTGAAAGATAAAATGTCTACGCCCACTCAGTTATGATTGAACAGCGATTGGAGCATGTTGTCGCTGTTGTTGTGAAGCTAATTTCGTTTATCATGAAAACGCTGATGAACGGTGTCACCAAGAGCCTGTTTGTGCACCTAAGGCCAAAAGGGAATCCATCAGGAGGAGAGTGATGCCACGGTTCCGCTTGAAACATCGGAGCAGCAGCACACACATACACACACACACACACACACACACACACACGCGCGGAATTCTCGTTGCTATCATCGTTGCTGAAAAATAATCTGCCAGTTCCCCTGGGAATTGAAAAATACATTCATGCGAAAGAGTTTATTTTAATGTTTTCTATCCATATAACACTGCAACCAAATACATTTGGTTTTGTTATTTTTCAATCAATCGCAATTAACAGGAAAGCTTCTGAATATTTTTTTTCCCCATCAGTGGAAATTTTCGTATCCAATATTGGATGCATAACATGAAAAACGGAAAATGTTGCACATCGCGAAAATCAAGTCATTTTCGAGCGATTATTTGCTTTCTACTCATATAATGCTGCGACCAAATACATTTCGTTTTGGATTTTTTCAATCAAGTGCGATCAACGTAAAACCACGTCTTTCGGCAATTTATTAGAGGTGCAATGAATCTTTAGGAATTCCCGCTCTACGCGCACTGGCAAACAATGTTTACTCAACAATTTCTCAAACTAGAAATGGGTGTTGTGAGAAAGGATTAGCGAACGCGAAAACGACAAATGGGAGAAAGATACGTTTGGAGGTTGAAGGAAATTGGCAGAAAACTTCTTCATTCTATCATTCAAATAATGTGATTCATATCACATCGTTTTGCCAGAAAGAGATTATTAATGTTCAAAGGAGGAATCGATCCTCCGAGGAAATTACCCAGCGCAAATTAGAGTCGACTATCGATTGCGGCATTCGTACACAAATAATTTTATAATGCAGTTTCACCAAAGTGATTTCTTCGGATATATTCACTACATCATGTCATGTATTTCATATTGTATCATTAAGAAATCCATATCCATGGCACCTTTCGGTAACGAATTATTATCGAAACCACGATTTTCGCTAAATGCTCCTTTCAGTTCGGCCTGTAAAAAACTTTTCTGTACTCTAATCCATCAAATTTGGAGCCCTGAAAAGGGCCGTTGATTATATGCTAAGCTAATATAGCACCCTCTCCTTGGATTCGACGGGCCAGCTGAATGTCCTTGGGCATGATGTGACGCGTTTCACGTGGATAGCACACAAATTTGTATCTTCGAATAAGCCTCCTGCAGCGTCATAACCGCGGAACTTTGGAAGCGCAAGTCGGTTTTGAAGTCCTGAGCAATTCCACGAACCAAATGCTGCAAAGGTAGCTGCGGATCAGCAATTCGGTCGATATCTGATAGCGACGAATTTCATGCGAAGTTCCCGGTCGATAGCGATGTGGCTTCTCCACCTATCCTGCTACTGGTGCGCTTATCCGAGCTGACTTCGTGTGCCTTACCACCGAATGACTAACGAGCTGTCTGCGAAAGACTAACGAGCTGGAGTCCTCACGGTGCGAGAGTAGAGTAAGAAATGAACGAAAGCAAAGGAAGCGTCATTTTATAAACCATAAAAGTATAGAATCTAAATCCCACCCTTATTATATTCGTGAGTATACAGTAAGCTTATATAATAAAGAGGGTGGGGTTTACATTCGATTCTTTTATGTTTTATAAAATGACACTTCCCTTGCTTTCGTTCATTTCTTACTCTACTCTCGCACCGTGAGGACTCGTTTCATCGGGACTAAGCAGACAGCTCGTTAGTCTTTCGGTGGTAAGGCACCACGAAAGCAGCTCGGATAAGCGCATCAGCCGCAGGAAGCGTGAAGAAGCCACATCGCTATCGACCGGGAACTTCGCATGAAATTCGTCGCTATCAGAAGTCGACCGAATTGCTGATCCGCAAGCTACCTTTGCAGCATTTGGTTCGTGGAATTGCTCAGGACTTCAAAACCGACTTGCGCTTCCAAAGTTCCGCGGTTATGACGCTGCAGGAGGCTTATTCGAAGATACAAATTTGTGTGCTATCCACGTGAAACGCGTCACATCATGCCCAAGGACATTCAGCTGGCCCGTCGAATCCAAGGAGAGGGTGCTATATTAGCTTAGCATATAATCAACGGCCCTTTTCAGGGCTCCAAATTTGATGGATTAGAGTTCAGAAAAGTTTTTTGCAGGCCAAACTGAAACGAGAATTTTCGTTTGGATGCCATACAGCATCGAGAAAATTCCGGAAAGATCTAATCGTTGCTGAAAAATAATCTTCCAGTTCCCTGGGAATTGAAGAATACATCCATGCGAAAGAGTTTTTTTAATGTTTTCTAATTATATGGCGAACACAGCGACCAAATACATTTGATTTCGTAATTTTTCAATCAAGTGTAATTAGCTGGAAAGCTTCTGAAGATTATTCTTTCCCATCAGTATGATATTTTCGTATCCAATAATGGATGCATAACATGAAAAACGGAAAATGTTTCGTATCGCCAAAATTATATAATTTTCAATCGATTATTGCTCAGTCGTCGAAATTTTCATACTCAGAGAGTTCATTCTCCTCTAGTTTGCCTTCCAAATTGCCATCGTAAACCACACCTTCTCTCGATTCAATCACGCACGAAAAGCATACTGAAATGATATTCTGGTGGTGAAACCCATTCATTTTTCGTGAGGCGTCGTGCACAAATTACGTAACGCGATAAGGGGGGAGGGGTTAGATGTTGCGTTACTTTCTGTTTATTAGAGATAGGAAATTGCGTTACGAAAGGGGGGTAGGTTCAAAATCCGGATTTTTGCGTTACGTAATTTGTGCACGACGCCTGAGGACATCGACAAGACAACATCGTTACTGAACGAGCTGAACGGCGAGGGATCGAGGTATTCATTACCTGGCTTGACCTGACCTGAAATGCAATCAGTTTGTTTTAACTGTGAGGGAGCGCAGAAAAGCCGATCGATCAGAAGGAGAAGAGAAGGTGACCAAGAGAGTATCAGCATCGAAATACGATTCCTCGGGAAGACATAGAAGCAGCCGCCACACACACACATACACGCGCGCAACTCTTTTCGTTTGCTGGTTATCGAGAGGATACCTGGAAAGAAATTATCGTTGCTGAAAAATAATCTGCCAGTTCCCCTTGGAATTGAAAATTACATTCAAGCGAGTTTATTTTAATGTTTTCTATCCATATAATACTGCGACCACATACATTTGGTTTTGTGATTTGTCAATCAAGTGCAGTTAACAGGAAAGCTTCTGAAGATTATTCTTCAGAACAAGGATTTTTGTATCCAATATTGGATGCATAAAACCTTGAGTCTTCAAAGTAACACTCTCGTTTTTGAAGTCACCCAAATATTTATTTATTCATTCATTCAGGATGGATTTAGATTCAACTTCAAACAAATGATCTCTAAATCAACGATAGTCCTACGTCACCCTTGCGGTTATACCATAGATATAACCCACTTCCTGTTTTTATTCATACGACCTAATAGCGCAAGAATAGCTTACGGAGCCACGTGATGAATCCCGTTTGCGACAGTCACGCGATGGCGATCCCGTTATGCCGAATCAGTTCAACAGCCGCAATCCGGCTCGCTGCAAGAGCGCTGCTTCCTTTGTTTCTTCGTTCCACTTCACAAAAGGTCAGGTCGAAAGCGGACAGCAATGACCTTCACTCGTACACGATTCACTCGTAGTGATCCCCGATTTTTGAAATTAATTGTTCATCCACTAATCGAATACTTGTCAACAGTTTGTTCTTCGATACGATTAATTGCGCCAAATAATCGATTAATCGATTAATCGCCACACTGAGAGAAATAATTAGTTAGACTAATATTTCTCATTTGTTAGAAAGCCATCTGGAATCAAAAAAGTTTTCATACCGCCTGAAAATCAACTATTATCTTTTACGCTCCCCTAAACTCGTAAACGAAGCTCATTTCGAATCGACGGCATTGAGCTTCTTTTAGAAGTTTAGGAGAGCGTCAAAGATAATGATTGATTTTCAGGATAAAACTGCAGCGGCCGTACGTTTTTTTTTGCTCTGGGTTTGGATCGATTAATCGACGTAAATTATTCGTTCGCTTCGATTATTGGTTGTGCAGTATTCGTTCGATTAATAATCGATTTCTGTAGGAAGTATTGGATTAATCGATTAATCGAACGATTATCGGGGATCACTATTCACTCGTACCAATAGCACAATAGCAAAAGTGGCAACGCACAATACCGACACTGAACTTTACTCGTCAAGAGTTGGATAGCGAATGATTTTTCATCATATTGAGATTATTTATTTTTTAACATTTGAAACTTTTAGCCATTCGAGGGAAGAGTTTTAAAATGGATCATCAGTATTCGACCAAACCCAGCGGTAAGTCGCATAAATTTGTATAAGTATGTTCTGAACAAAAAACATACAAGCAGAGCAAATGTGAAGCTGAGCAGGAACATTGGCTCTGCATTTCATTCTGAAGGGTTTCTATTTGTTCCACCGAGAACCCATTTCGATTTGAAATGCAAACGCAAGCAGAAAAAAAAATAGAAACGCAATCTTCACTCACTCACACACGTCTTTGAACAGGGAGAAAATAAATATTTAAATTGCTACGCTAGCTCCATTCCCGTTGACATGTTCATGACATTTCCATCTCGAGACCACAGCGCGCAAACCGTCTGAAAACGCGGTGGATGGTGATGAAACTTGATTTGACACCGCCTGGTTGAAATTGGATCAGATTATATATTGCGACGTTTACATGGTGTTCACACACACGGGAGGATGGATAAAAGTTCGAGGTTATTTACCACATATATTGACGGTTCGACAAATGATACTTGAGCAGACATCAAACGATCTGGAAATTGGAAACATGTCAATTGCTACTCGAATTGATTGATGTATCGACAGACTAACTAGTTTGTTCGCATGAAAAGTATGCTGATGAAGTACAGCAACCCACCGACGAGTGATACTAGATCTAGTATTTGCTTTGCTTGTATTTGCTATTAGTAGCTTTCAGCGAATTATCTTAGAACTCTTACCAACTGACTTTTAAAAAATCCTTATCAGATTTCAAACCCCCATTGCACATCTTTCGCAACATTTCACCCTCCGTGAACCCGAATCTCGGATCAACTCCATCAAACAATAACAACATCTTCTTCGGGGAAAAATTTGTTTAAAGCAAACATGCGTTCATCCGAAAACGGAAAGTTAGAAGATTAATGTTTGCAAAGGATCTTGAAGGCGGTCTCGAATTAAGCCTAACAATTTTACCGCCCACTCTTGCATAGCCATGAGAGACAGCTTCGAAGCCCCTTTTCAATAATCCAACACAGGGGCAACCCTTTTTTGTGCAATGGTTGAGCGCCCACCTGACTGTCCGGATTGATGCGTATGGAGGAGGTGTTTTTTTTCTCGTTTTGTTTCACCCAGGTCTTCCTTCTTGGTTCTTCACCTAATAAAATCTTCATACCAATCGCTTCCTGCAAGTCCGATAAAGCCGAAAATTTTTTGACGTGGGACTACGTCTAACCGGAATATATGGAGGGTAAAATGAAAACCTAAACACAGAACATGCAGGAAAAAATGAAAGATTTCGAATGCTTATATCTCGAACATTTCGTACTGGATAGGAGAGATGTTTGCATCACTTGATAGGGAATATTTCTACGCAACTAACAAAATGTTGTTTTTCATTAGATAAACAATTGAATAACTGTAAAATATTAGGCGTTATCTAAACGCCCTAACTGCATCGTTTTGATTGACCCGATTTACGGTTTCCCTAACACAGCCTTTAAAACCAAGCAGCCTTGGGGAAATCGGCATTGCAAATACATGAAAGTAGGGGGACTTTTGTTCTCATCGAAAAATGTTCCCTAACACAGACTTTAAAACCAAGCAGCGAAATCGGCATTGCAAACACAAGAAAGAGCCTAGAGGCGAGTGAACTGAAAAGTTTAAACCCTCTTAAAGCCAAAAAGAAGAAGAAGAACACACGAAAGTAGGGGGAGCTTTTGTTCCCACCGAAATGTGTTCCCTAATAGAGATTTCTAAACCAAGGTGCCTGGAGAAATCGGTATTTCAAATTCATGCAAGTCGGGGGTATTTTTGTTCCGACTGGAATGTGTTTCCCTAACACAGACTTCAAATCCATGAAGCGTGGGGAAATCGGCATTGCGAATTAATACAAATCGGGGGTATTTTTGTTCCGATTGAAATGTGTTTCCCTAACACAGACTTCAAAACCGAGGTTTCTGGGGAAATCGGCTCTGCAAATAAATGCAAACTGCGAGTACTTTTGTCCTCGCTTGCCTTTGTGCAGAGTGGAATATGTCTGTCCTAACATGATCTTCTAAACTTAGGAACCTGGGAAAATCGTGCAGCCACTAGAAGCGAATGAACTTCCCAGTTTCAAGCAAATTCGAGATTCGAGAAGTATGTACACTTTTGGGATGTAAACTTCAGAGGGAAATGTAAAATAAAATAATCGTTTGATAATTTTTTTTTTGTCTTTATTGGAAAGATTTTCAGCCTTAGGCTGGTTCATCAAACGTTTGATAATTCTTCCGTACATATATTTTGTTCTAGTCATCATACCAAACGTAAAAGGTCCGTCATTAAATTTACTTGTAACGAAGAACAATCAAACACAATAAATGAATTGACTTTACACGGCATTTGTTAATTTTTTTCACTCACAGAGCAAATATATTGAACTCAATTGAATTTGGAAACTGTTTCATTCAATCAAGAAATTAATCAATACAAACGAATGATTGCTAAGCTAAGGTAGTTCCACGTCAACCTTGCGGTTATATCATAGATATAACCCACTCATTTTTTCCATTCCATATATATTTTGTTCACGGTACACGGTCGGGATTCAACGAAGAACCCCCAGGGCGCAAAAATTGCTGCTCGTAAGAAGGATTCAAAGCTGCCAAAGCTCTCCCCTTTCGTTCGGTCAAAAATAACATCAAAGTGTTTCAAGAGCACAAAGTGAGAAATTAGGTGATACCCACGCACAAATAAAAAAATATATTGTGAAAAATAAGAATGTCAATCTGTTAAACATGATGTAAAAGAAATGATAATCTTAGAAATTTGTTCGAAAAAAAACTTCGAAAACTTTTTTTTAAAATCAATGTTTAGAAAGTGTAAATACAATCTTGAATGAACATCGATTTACAGAATTATTTATAAACGTAACTGAGAACTCATCATCTTCATTATTTATAGGTCAGTATTTTGTCGTGGTATTTCAACGAAATTAAGAATGTGAGAAAGCTCAGACATGGAGTAAATCGGCGCTCAACTTCGAAAAAAGATACAAGAAATCGTAAAAATATTATACAAAATATAAAGACATTGGCGAAACGGCGTGGGCGATCCATATTATCAGCTCAATCGGCCTTGATTGAGAGTGGCGCCAAGCGGTCAAAGTTTGAGTTTTATCCAAGGGGGGAGTGAAGGAAATCGGGGTTGTCGAAATATTTTTGTTGTTGCCAAATGTTCTAAAATTGCATAAAACGTCGAGATCTAGTGTCATCTCAAAAAAATTACTTGTGACAAAAATCGGCACTCTGGAACATAGTTTTTTTGGAATACGAAAAAGTATGGCTTTGGATGCCAATAAAAATAGTTATCTCGATTTTTCATTTGGAACTTGCTACGAAATGTTGATTTGTACGATAATATACCCTATGCAAAATATTAGCGCATTTGGACTTCATTTACTGGTGTCAAAAACGTTAAAATTTGAGTGTTTTCGAAAAACGAAAAATCACCGAAAATCATGGTTTAAAAAAAAATTTTGATGCCAAATGTCTTAAAATGGCATTACTCGTCGAGATTTACAGTTATCTCGAATTTCTGTTTGTTTTAATGTGTTTTTGGCCCTTGGTTGTTTTTTCGCCTTATACATTTTTTTTGACAACATTTGTTTTTAGATAACTGTAAATATCAACGTGTCACGAATTTTAAGTCATTTGGCATCAACATTTTTTTTTAATAATTTCGATTCCCGGTGATTTTTCGGTTTTCAAAAAAACTAAAATTTTAACGTTTTTGACACCAGTAAATGCAGTGCAAATGAGTCAATATTTTGCATAGGGTATATTATAGTGCAAATCAACATTTCGTAGCAAGTTCCGAATGAAAAATCGAAATAAATATTTTTTATTGGCACCCTAAACCATACTTTTCGTTTCGTATTCCAAAAAAAAAAAACTATGTCCCAGAGTGCCGATTTTTGACAAAAAAAATTTCGAGATGATGATCTCGGCCTTTCGTGCCATTTTAAGACATCTGACATCAATTTTTTTTTCGAAAACCCCGATTTCCTTTACTCACCCCTTGGGTGACTTTTCGATTTTCAAAAAACTCAAACTTTGACCGCTTTGCGCCACTCTCCGTTAAGTCCGATTGAGCTGAAATTTGGCATAGGGTGTTTTTTCGAGATGGTGAACATTTTGTATAGGGTATCTTTTTGAAATTCGATTTTTTGGGTAGATTTTTTTTGCCAAACATTCATTGGCATCCTAACGTACACATTGGAAAATTTAACACGAACAAACACAAATTCAGAACCATGGACACTGAATTGTTGAACCATCTGTAGCATTATTCAATAACATTGTATATTTTGTTCTTTCTTGAACTGAAAAACAACTTTACTTCACACGAGAAAATTAGCGAAGTAGAATCATTCCAAGGAGTTCTTCATGTCCTTTCCATTGAAAAACAAACCAAAAACGATCATGATGTGGGGAATCCAAGAAATAATAGGAAACGAATAGGAAACATTTAGACAAAACAGAATCCAACCTCGAATGGTAATGGTCTTGTAGGAATGACGTCCAATCCTCAACTGTATTGATCATTATTCTATTTTCAATATATTATCATCTGAAGGAGATCAAGGAAAACCAAACGCCAAAAGTTGATAAGGCTTGAGCTCAGCAACATCCTGCCAGGAACTCAAAATAACCAACCAAGTGCCAGGAACGACACTTTTTCTTTTTGAGCATGAGAAAAGTCCCAGCACGACAAGTTTTGTTTGAACATGTTTGAACGATCAAATTCTGATCCCACGTTCATTCGACATCTAATTACAGGCGGAAAGATATGTGTGACTTTTTCCTATTTCTAAAACTCAAATCACCACTTCTTGGGACCCGTTTCGACAGCATTGAAGACATGTCTAATTCTTTTTTACCTTTTGGTACATTATCTGTACTATTATTAAGTATAACTAGCTGACCCGCCAAACTTCGTCCCGCCTAAAGTTTGTTTTTTGTTATCAACACCTTCAAACATTCACGTTTTCTTACTATGAGCAAGTTCATGGGTCCAATCGCAGAATTGTTCATTGTTTGAACTTTTAATCGACCCCATTGAGTTTACCTTTTGCTATAAAATTCCTAGTATTTCTAATAAACTCATTATTATAATATCATATTATTTTCAGATACAATTCTCGTTCAAGATTTTTCAACCACTTGTAAATAACACTTTTCTCCGTTACATAAAATAAATGTTTATACAGAAAATATGACAGAATAAACACAGCCTTAAATCGGACAATTCCTTCCTCGAGTTCTGCTCTTATCAACACATCCGACGATCCTTAAAAGAAGATAAAGGAGTGCGTTTCATCACATTAAAATCCATTTCCAGTTTCGAGCAAAGATCAATTTCGCTAGCGCAAACATCAAATGGACTAACAGCACTTGTCACTATGTAATTGTAGAACATATGGGAATTAAATTTTCCGAATTTTCCCTTTTTCTTTCAGAGTTTTCCGAAAATTTTCAATTGTCAATTGACCATCATAGAAACATTTCTCATACCCAAAAACCCTCACATACCAAATTGTGCTTGATTAGTTCTCGAGTTATGCAGGAATTTGTGTTTCATTAGTATGGCATACACCAATTCCCCCCCCCCCTTTAAAGTGGGGGATGGAGAGTCTAACCATCGTAGAAACATTTATTGCACCTTAAAACCTTCACATGCAAAATTTGGTGTCATTTTCTTGATTAGTTCTCGAGTTACGCAGAAATTTGTGTTTCATTTCTATGGCATCCCCCCTACCCGAAAAGTGGGAGGAGTGTTGTATCATCCTCAGAGAGAGAGGGGAGCAATGTCAATTCACCATGGAAACGTTTCGTGTCCCTTAAAACATTCACATGACAAATTTGGCTCCATTTGCTTGATTGGTTTTCGAATTATGCAGAAATTTGTTTTTCATTTGTATGGCAGTTCCCCCTTAGAAAGGGGGGTTGAGTGTCTCACCACCGTAAAAACATTTATTGCATTCCAAAACCTTCACATGCACAATTTGGTTCCATTTGCTTGATTAATTCTCAAGTAATGCAGAAATTTGAGTTTCATTTGTATGGCAGCCCCCCTTAGAGAGGAGGGGGTGGAGGGTCTGACCATCATAAAAACATTTATTGCATCTTAAAACCTCCACATGCCAAATTTGGTTTCATTTGCTTGACTAATTCTCGAGTAATGCAGAAATTTGTGTTTCATTTGTATGGCAGCCGCCCCTAAGAGAGGGGGAGGAGTATCTAACCACCATAAAAACATTTATTGCACCCTAAAATTTCAATATGCCTAATTTTGTTTCATTTGTTTGATTAATTCTCGAGTAATGTAGAAATTTGTGTTTCATTTGTATGGCAGCCCTCCCTTAGAGAGGGGGCTGGAGAGTCTAACCACCATAGAATCATTTATTGCACCCTAAAACCTCCATATGCCAAATTTCGTTCCATCTGCTTGGTTAATTCCCGAGTAATGTAGAATTTTGTGTTTAATTTGTATGGCAGCCCCCACTTAGAGAGGGGGAGGTGTCAAAAAAGTCCTGCGGTATTTCCGCGAGGTGTCGTAGTAAGCGCGTAGTTCTAGTTGTATTCATTGTATCGAGTCATACTATAGCTTGTTGGAGAGGTATTTTTGCGCTATAATATAGTCCTTGACAGTGTTTTGTTTGGTTAAGTCGTTCGTGAGTTATAGTGTCGCAAATATGGAGCAAAATAAAGGGAAAATCCGACATATTTTACAGTACTACTATGACAAAGGCAAAAATGCATCTCAAGCTGCCAATAAAATTTGTGCAGTTTATGGACCCAATACAGTTTTCATTTCCACCGCACAACGATGGTTTCAACGTTTTCGTTCTGGTGTAGAGGTCGTCGAAGATGCGCCACGCTCCGGAAGGCCTGTCGTCGAAAATTGCGACAAAGTCGCTGAATTAGCCGAGAAAGACCGGCATAGTAGCAGCCGTAGCATCGGCCAAGAGCTGGGGATAAGTTATCAAACCGTTATTAACCATTTGAAGAAGCTTGGATTCGAGCTTCTTCGATATATGGGTGCCACACACGTTGATGCAAAAAAAAAACATCTTTGACCGTATCGACGCATGTGAATCGCTGCTGAATCGCAACAAAATCGACCCGTTTCTGAAGCGGATGGTGACTGGCGATGAAAAGTGGGTCACTTACGACAACGTGAAGCGCAAACGGTCGTGGTCGAAGCCCGCTGAAGCAGCTCAGACGGTGGCCAAGCCCTCATTAACGGCCAGGAAGGTTCTGCTGTGTGTTTGGTGGGATTGTCGAGGAATAATTTGTTATGAGCTGCTTCCCTATGGCCAAACGCTCAATTCGGACCTGTACTGCCAACAACTGGACCGCTTGAAGGTAGTACTCATGAAGAAGAGGCCATCTTTGATAAACAGAGGCCGCATTGTCTTCCATCAGGACAACGCCTGGCCACACACTTCTTTGGTGACGCGCCAGAAGCTCCGGGAGCTCGGATGGGAGGTTCTTTTGCATCCGCCGTATAGTCCGGACCTTGCACCAAGTGACTACCACCTAAATATATATATATATATATATATATATATATATATATATATATATATATATATATATATATATATATATATATATATATAGATAGATAGATAGATAGATAGATAGATAGATCGATTACAATGAAACCGTTTAACTTTAACAAATTGTTTTACTTATGCAAGAAGCGGGTCAATTTTATATTGATGTGGGACAGCGCTACAGACATACAAACAAAGAAACGTTCAAACTATCAAACGGAATGAAAGCGTTTATTAAAGCATTTTCTTTAGAAAACACAAATTCCCGGTATATATTTGACAGAATGTGTAATATAAGTTTCTGCTTGATCAACAGAAAACGCACATATTGGAAGCCGATTGTTCGTTCATTGAATTACGTGTTATCTGGTGGGAGCCACTACACATCCAAACCCCCATAAGACCCCACAAGAAGAATGAGCTTCAGGGATAATGATGTGAAATATTACATAAAATATTGTTCCCGGTGGCCGACTCACTCACTATCCCTTTCCCCCCCTCCCCCTCCTCCTTTGTTTGACTTCTTCCAATCCCGTGATGGGAAAATTTAGCTGCCAGGATAAGTTATCTGCTGCTGAATGGGAGACCCAACTACTACTACTACTAGTGCCCGACGAAATGAAACTGCTGCTCTTCCAATGGCATCGTTGTAAACATGTTTCTTGCACGAGCAGTACTTTGATTCGAAGCAGAAAACACAATTTATGGTAGCATCTCTTCCCCGGTTGTTGTCCTGAGGCTGGATATTCTCGGATACCATAGTCTTTGGTGAAGAATGAAGCGGCAGTGGTAATTGAATTAAAACACTTCAGAGGAAAAAGTTTATCTTTCTAATAATAAATATATGATTGCAAACTGCAAAGTTCAGCTACCTCGTTCAGCTACTCAAATTCGCATTCATAGTGCTACATTTCTACCTACCTAGCATAGTGTTGCTAAACATCGAAAGAGGGAGGGCTGCATTAAATAAGCTTAACAGCACCATTTGATGCACTTTACGGACGCTCTCAGGGAAAACAACGTAAAGCCAAACTGGCAAGCAATCTCGTGCATCGTAAAACTTCAAAAGATTGGACAAACATCAACGCCCCGGCAAGCGAGAGTGTCTTGTGTACCTACAGGTGGAAAATGAGGGAAGTCGCTACTACCCCGCATTCATGGCATGTAGCTACGAGACAATATTATGCACAGACGCTGTTGTCGACATTGTCGACGCTGGCAATTTTAAAGAGTCCTTCCGTCTGAGCGAGCATCCATCTTAGAGAGCACGACGGTGCGCTGCCAGTTTCAAACGTAGCTTCCAGCAACGGTCGAAGCAACAAAGTGCAAGTTTATACGAGACACGGAACCGATGCAGCCAATAGATTTACTTACCTTAACAGAGCTATTCTCTTTCCAGCGACTAGCGGGAAATGGAGGGGGAGGAAAACAATTCGTTCCATCGAATAGCTTGTAACGTGACGGTATAACACAGTAACATGATTATATACCCACAATTGGACATTGTTGCATGGCTTTAGAATTTGTTCGCTTCTGAAGACTCAATATACGGGGCGAAGTGTGCAGCTTTCAACATAATTGAACGTAACGAGTTTCTAAAGAAGACTCTTGAAAACAGACACGGATTAGCGCTCCCAAAACCCCTAATTTGAAATGAACCTCAGTATCTGAGTACCTACATCCTCTTAAACTGGTCCAATTTAATTAGCCTCCGGTGAGCGGCGCTTCCCCACGTGCCGCTGAAAACATACGTGTCTGAAAAGGCACGGAAATCAACGATTCTTCACAGCGCACAATGAGATGGGGGAAAGTTGAGAATGCAAGCCACACACCACTTTCACCTCAAGGAAACCGAAGGAGCGAGTTTCACTCGAGGATGCTCTCATGAAGCGCTGTGGCGCGGTTATTATCGCATTGTCTCCTGTTCGCGCGCGCTCAAGGTGCACTACTTTCCTGAACGGTGGCGGGATGGCACGAGCTCGAGACCTTACACCTTTTCGAGCTTTCTTGGCTGTTTTCTTACTTGCGGCTCGCGTCCTAACTAGCTCGTGTGAAGTGCACTTGGTGTCATTGTTGTTGTGATTACAGCTCGCTGAATTGTCTTTTGAACAATAATTCATCCCGGGAGATGATTCTTCAAGTCACATATATAATCAATGATGAGGGGGCTCGGATTCAGGATGTAAGCTGAAACACGTGGATGATTGTGAAAACAAAAGAAAGATCAAGTTCCATCCTTATGTCAACGGAACGGAACGGAATGGGGAACCCTTCCTCCTGAACGTCGCTGCCAGCAATATTTGTAGGGATGAATTTTTGATGATGACAGTAATGGTAAAACGTCAACAAATTAGCGATATGCTGACAACGTTGATTTTCCGCTACCGATCTGTTGAGTAAAATTATACCGGTAAAGCTCAATTTACTCCATGTCTAGGAGAGCTCGTGGTGATCGGTTCTAGGATAGTTTCTAAGCAGATTGCTTAGCAAGCCTCTTTCAATTAAGGTAATTTTGTTAGAATTCATTTAGTTTTGAAAAAAAAAAGTAGAAGGGTCTGTGGCTAGGGGCACGGACGAAAACTTGACGAAGGATTTTGAACAAAAATTGTTTTTGAATTGAGTTCTTGTAACTATTCAGAAATACGTAGATTTAACTCATTCAATACAATATTCAATGCATAGATGGTGACCCAAGAAAAGCCGTTCGTTATATGAACTGAACTGAGCTTCAAACGGGAAGTAAGATTTGTAGTGGTCGAAAGAATCCGGAACCATCAAGTGTTAATACTTTTTATTTCCAATTGTGAACCGTTTAAGGAAAAATCAGATAGATATTCCAACATTGACACATTCGACATTCTCTGATTTTCTTGAATCGATATTCACAAACGTACATAAAAATTCTCACTAATAGAACTCCCTAAATAAATGTCACTTCTTCCTCACGTTTACTTCATTTAACTGAATACGATAAGATGTCACCAGTGCATTTTTAAAATTAAGTTTAAATAGCTAGCTTGCCTCGGCGATATTATCCTTGTCTGAAACATTGACAGTGGTGGTTCGTAATAATTATATCGCCAGGTGACACAGATCAGATTTCTAATAACCGTGAGTGCAAAATTTTCGACATTATCAACGCAATAAGAATCATATACTACATTACAGAGACGTGCAATGAACACGATATGATTGTACAACAACATTTCTAACAAAATCTCTATCAACGCTTAACCCCTTATACAGTGGTAGACAATCGTTTAGCCGCACACTACTTTTCCTCAATATTTTTAAAAATAAGTCAATTATTTGTACAGTTGCTCATAAAAGACGATTATTGTTTATTTTCATCGAATTCATTCTAAAAAAAAGTATAAATTCACTTTTTGTTTTCTAAGTAATTCAAATATGTGGAATTAGGGTGGACATTTAGCCGCATCCTAAAATTTCAATAAAAGAAAATTTGTGCGGCTAATTTCGAGTCCATTCGGTAGCTAATATTTAGTATGTCCACCTCCATTTCGGATCACTTTGAAAACTCGATTTGGCATCGAGTCAGACAGCTTTTAAAGTGTTACCATATTGATTATAGCCCAACATTCCTGAATTACTGCCTTGAGACTTGAAATGTTGTCAAATTATCATCCGTTTGCATAGACCATCTCGGCCAAGATCCTCCATAGGTTCTCTATGGGATGGCAATCGACTGCCAGCAGGTAATTCAAGAAGCGGAATGTCCTTCTCGGCAAATCATACCTTCGATTGCTTGGAAACGTGGATCTATGCATAATCCTGCTGAAAAAACGACATCCTCGGTAGCGTTATTCTCAATATGGCCAATCAAAACGTCCTCCAGTAATTGAAGATACTTTTCGGAGTTCATCCGGGTGAAAATGAAGCAAATGAGAAGCTTGCTGTGATAGGAAACGGTTCCCCACACTGTCAAACTTCCGCCCCCAAAGTTTCGCTTCGGCATGCCGTTGACTTAAATTGTACCAATAGCAACTGTAACAGTCCGGACCATCCAAATTGTACTTTTTTCGCCGGAAAATACAACATTTCTCCATTCTAGTTTCCATTCCATGTATTGCAGGGCGAAAATGAGATGGTTCTGCTTATGGGTGGCGGTCAGTTTCGGCTTCCCTTGAGGATTCTTCCACATGATGTTTGGTGACTCATTCAAGATGCGCACAATATGCCTCTTCGTTACTGGAACAACCGATTCTGCCTTAATGTATGAGCAGGACATCGTTTCCTGGTTGCTTCGTGTCTTATTCGACCTTTAAGACGCAAAGTAACTTTGGTGTTCCCATTTGTTGGTCGTTATATCCCATATTTCTGGCACTATTTAAAGAAATTCCGTACCACTTTCTCAGATAGACCAATTTTTGTTACGATCGAGCGATTAGAAACTTTTGTTCACTGAATATTTTTATTATTTTCCGCCCCTCTTCCGTCAATAGAATACCTTTCGCCATGCTTTCAAATTCTTCGTAAATCACTAATCTGACCAACTTCTTACGTTGCACATCTTATGTTTATCTTGTAAATTGAACATTCCCAAGTATTTTTTCAAAAACCACAGATAAAGGCTTGGTGATTATGCGAAAACTCGATTTTTATGCCCTGCGGTTAAACGTATGTCTCGGGAAAAAACGACGTTTGAATGTTTATATCCACCGATGCCGCCTTGTGTGTATGTGATTGTGACGCACGTCCTTTCAATAAAAGTGACTTAAATATACTATCACTACAGCAAATAAGTATCCCGAAAAAAGAACATTCCTAGTTGTTTTGTTAGTATTTCAGTTTTTTTTTCAAGTGCGGCTAAACGAATGTCTAACACTGTATTAGGCTCTGGTCAAAACTTTCGGATTCATAGTGTCACAATTTTTTTTATCCAAAATATATATTTTTTTTATTAAGGCTCATATGGCGTCAGTTCAATATTTCGACAATGTTTGCTTACAACTATGTTAGTAATATGTAACCGATTACTCGTGGTTGGCTCGAGGTTAGTATTACAAGTGTTCTCATAATTGGGATGTTGCTGTCCTCAATGCTCTGTACGTGTGTCCGACACGAGATACTTCCTATTGGAATGCAGTTGACCATTAATCAGCAACGCCCCCCTAGTCTGTACCCCATATCTAGCGTGGTGCGTCCTCCGACTGGAGGAATCCAGGATAGAATGGTCACTAGCTGGCAGAATCATCAGTTCGTGTTGAGTTGCCATGAGCGGTACAATCCTCAACTCATGGTGAATGATTAGTGGGCTGCACAACCTTCGGCCCGTGTATCTGTAAAGAGTATGTGTATGTATTGCCACGACTAAGTAAAAGTTTATTGATCGGATAGGAGGGATATGATACAGGAATATAACGGAGGAAACATCATTAAACGTTGACATCGGCGTTTCTGACGAACAGGTATAGATCGAGCAGAAGATCAGGAACACGGCTACCCAAGATATCCCGGACGGGGATATCCGATTATCTGCCTTGTGCCCTCAATGTTCTGGTGAGCTGAGAGCGGGTAGCATGGAACCGGATACACGACCAGAGAACATTCTCGATGTCGTGGTAGCCATCGCCACAGTCACAAAGATTGTTTGCTGCGAGCCCAATGTGATTATGATGCGCGTTTAGGTTGTAGTTATTGGACAAGAGCCGAGATATCAGATATTAGTTCTTGCTTAGGAATTATTCTACATCGGCAAATGTACAAATCTTAATACGCATCGACTCACCTTCTCTGTCACGGTAAAACATGTAAGAACGAATAAGGAAATCAGACCATGGAATAGAGATTAGCAATGATGGTCACTTTAATGAACGGTTTAGACGTTCACTTGATTAACCAGTCATTTTGAACCATCAATATCGGTATCAAGAAAAACATCGAATATTAGCTGGGACCAAAACAAACATAGGCAGCTTCATGTACTTCATGTACTATTTATGTACTGGCATTGATATCGGTCAATATAATAAGATATTTTCTCATTCGTGTGGAATTTGTTTGTGTTTTGTCCACCACCAGTACAAGGTGTATTTTTCAAAGTAGCAAATTGTATATAAAATTATGCTTCTCATCCGACAATGTTGTATGAAATAATTTGCAATGATTCAAATTTTTAACCTAGTTTACTTCATAGATCATGTTTAATGATGATTCATTATCTCGTAACGACATTTTTCAATTTTCACACACAATCCGTTAATGGTTATCACGATAATACATACACGCAATATGCCAAGCAATGGATTGAAAGCAACAAAAAAAAACATTTTTTTCAGTTTGCTCCCGCACTAGAAGATTATATGTTTACTAAATTAATTATATTCTTTCGGTCCGTCGAGCACAATCTGCTTTTCACATGTGTTGCGTTCAGCAGCATCTCTTCGTTTCCAAACATATCGCGAACAACTCGATCATTTCATAATAGATCGAGATGATATATGCATCAATTGATAACAAATATTTGTACGCATCTATCACAATGATCACGAAAAAGGCGGAATAAAATTTGAATATTGAAATGAAAATTTGAATGAATACAGCGAAAACGAACGAAGCTATCCACCGTGCACAACATTTTATACAATGGGAATATGAAATACGAAGCCAACACATGTATAAACTTGTGTGCTGTTGCTTGCTTTCCTTTTCTCTCTCCTAAGGATGCTGACAGATATAATTGTTCTGCTCGATACAATGGAAGGCTGACCCCCTATATATTTATTTTTTACATAAATATATATTTATTTCATTTGATTTTGTTTTATACAAAGTT
This sequence comes from Toxorhynchites rutilus septentrionalis, assembly GCF_029784135.1. NCBI lineage: Eukaryota > Metazoa > Arthropoda > Insecta > Diptera > Culicidae > Toxorhynchites > Toxorhynchites rutilus. Next base: position 100,536,506 of record NC_073746.1, read on the forward strand.
TTTACAAGTTAAGTGAACAGCTTAATTCTAGATAAAGAAATTGCATTATGAAATGCATGTTTTATATGATATTTTTAAAATTATTAAAGAAAATTACCTACATAACCAACCATTAACCTATATGTTTTTATAGGCATTTAATACGGATATATTTCACTTTTCGCTCCGAATCGATCATTCAATACCTAAACGAGAAGCAGTTCACAAAGAGGACCAGCAGCAAAAAAAAAATTTAATGCACAATCTAATCCGTCAACTTTGCTCCAACTTTGCTCCATTATCACGATTTTGGCGATTTTTCTTTTAGATTCCGAAATATTCCAAGGCTAGTTAAGAAATTTTGGTTTTTTACGCGTTTTTTTTGCGCGGTTTTTATGAGGTTTTTTATACGCGGATTTTCCAATAAACGCGGTTTTTTACGGCGTTAAAAAATACCAGTGCAATTTCACGTCTCTCCCTCAGGTCACATGGTGACATGGTTTTTTTACGCGGATTTTCCAATTAACGTGGTTTTTTTACGAGATATGTATCCCCCGAAATACGAGATACGTATTCGAGGGAAATTATTTCTGACCGGAAAGGGTTAAACCTCTCTTTCATTATACTATAACCCGTTTCGGCCTAGCATTAAGTCAACCAAAATTTTTATTCAAAACATAGGTGAATTGGACGTTCCTGGTTACTTTGTTCACGACTATTCCGTAATAAATAATATCGAACATGAAGAAAACTTTCTTGAGGAATATTTTAATCAAACATAATATACAAATTATAGAGCAATGCCACGCCAAATCAACCAGCTGATGCTCCAACTCTCTCTGGTTTTATTAAAGTTTTGTGCAATGAGCTTTGTGATACACCCAGGTTTTTTTACGCGCGGGATACGTACCTCGTAAAAAAATGCGTGAATTGTAAAATCCGCGTGAAAAAACCGTGTTAAAATCGAATTTAATGATAATAATTTTTGTGTGTAAAAAGAACCTCTTTCGATATTTTTTAATATATTTTTATTAGAAAACTCCTTCAATTCAATGAAATTCGACTTATAGTGATGCAAATGTATGAAATTTCAATACTTTACGAAATCGTAGCCAAAGTTATATGAAAAAATCGAAAGAAAAGAAATATGAGAAAATGGAATTCGATTCTACACCCAAACTATCATTGCTAGAAAGCATTTAAATTTTGGCAGAAACCATGTCTTTTCAAAACTTGTAGCGTCAAATGAGCAAATAATGTCATCTGTCTCTCAGCGCTTTAAAATGTTTGTATGTATGGATGCACACATCTCTTTCTTTTTTATTTTTTCAACTTTTTTTTGGGATTGCACCCAAAACAAAAAGTCCAAACGACAAACACAAAACACAAACACAGCATAAAGGAGATCTATATCCATCTCGGTCTGGGCCGTGTACATATGTGGCAATATGTGGCGTGCTTATTTGAAACGTGTCTCTCGTTTCGCTCGCTCGTGTTAATCTTATATTGCCGTACCATATATATTATACAAGTGCTTACCAGTATTTGAGAGTCATGACATTTTCTATTATCTTTACGCTAATTTAAGGTGAAGGTGGAAGCTAGCCATTGTAGTAGTATAGGTAAACCCACGTGTAAAAATGGGGTAATAGTGTTTGTGAGAAAAGAGCAAAGCACACGTAAATAGATCAATTCACTTATCAGACTGTGTGGCGCTACATTGACACGAGTCTTTGAATAAATTTGAGAAAAATAACAATTCAATACTAAAGTAAAATGTATGAACGACATGTTCCGATGAACAACTGCAAATATAAATATATATAGAAGGTGCATTTGCATATGAAGTAAAATTCTGATTATACGCGAGCGTAACATGAGCAAATTTATAACACATGCGAATTGGGGCCCTTTGGTATTAACAAGTTCTTCCGCATAGTAACTCGATGTTGATAATTCCTTAATGTTTTCCTTCGTTGATCGTATTGTTTTCACATATTCACGTTGGAGAGCCTTAACGCTCTTCGTTGGCTGAAGCATTTTGATTGAATGTAATACTTTTCCGTTTACTGTTTTTGAAAGCATAGGCAGCCGTGGCAGTGTTCCGAGCTCTGCAATACAATTTTCTTACCCAATGTTAAAGTTGCTGAAACTTACATTAAAAACCCATTGAACGTAGAAATAATGATTGTATTGATATCAACACAATTTTATTCTATTGATTTTAATGACATGAAACGCTATGACTCGGAAATAACATTTTATTGAGTGGTTTTTATATCTTTCTCAATGATGTTGTCTGGCTTCAGTGTCGAAAAAATAAAGATGTTTTCACCAATACAAACAAAACCATTGCGGAAAATTGAAAAATGAAAAGTTTACTTTCAGAGCACTAGCTCGAGTTTTACGACGTTTTCACATTGCGACGGCAGATGAAAATTTAATATTTGGTGAGTAATCGATTAGATTTGGGCTGTGTTTTTAATACTATGTACCGATACTTTCGATATAGCCGAAAGCAACGCTAACAAATAACGAAGTATTTTCATTGCGCTTCCTTTTACGCGTTAAAAATAATACAAATTCTGCCCCTGGAAGTGTAAATCATGCCAAAAGTAAATTGAACAATTCATCATATTTCCGCAATCTAGATATATGAATGAGAAATGAAAAGCAAAAAAAAAGCAACTAGGTTCAATTATAGGAAACAGTGGCAAATATCCACTTTGAACACATTCGCATAATTCCTAATCACGTTCCACCATCATCAGCTCGACATGAAGTAGGGAACTAATTTCAAAATCCAATTTAAAAGAAAAATCAACGTTTGTATTTCACCTGTTTTCCGCATTTTTGTCTTTTACTTCTCTCTCTCTACCCTGAAAGGCAGCGCCGCGAAAGGCTACCTGCCTGAGACCGAACACTGAAATGTCATCGTTTGCTTATTTTATGGCTGTACAAAAATTGAAATTGAATCTCCTCTCGCTGGAGGAATGGAGCTCCGATAAACAGCCTCCTGCTCCTCCTAGAAACTCGGCCCGGTCGGAATGGTAAAAAATAATACGGAAATACTTGCGAGTGAACAAATATAATATGGTTTTTTTTCCTGCTTCCACCGTACGGATTGCGAAATTGGCGAGTGCTGTCTTGGCTGAAGTAAATCTTCCGGCAGTACTTCGGTTGAGGGTTGTGGAAAATGGTTATTCCGGAGCGGATCTGTGTCGGTTTGAGATTGAAAGCGAAGGTATATAGCCGACCGGTGAAGTCACAGAGATTTCCCCCCCGCCGGTATTGGCTTTCTCGTGTCCCACGGGGTATGATGCAGAAATGAGCAAAGACCTTGTGGGGAGCTGGAGCCCGAGATGAGCTCCTTTGTGCATGATTCAGTATTTGACAGCTTGTTGTTTGCGCCGGCTGCTTGGTACCTATTGCCTTCTGTGGATTCCACTTTTGATTGAAACTTCAAAAGTTATTTGATTAGCTTTTCAAAACAGCGGAACGGTATTCGGATTGGGAGCGGGGAGCGGCTAAACTAGGAGAATTGTATCCGTGTGGTTGGAATTTCATCCGATGTCGTGTAACAGAGCCACCCACGACAGATTGTTGTACAGATGTTAACCGAAGTAATTGAATCTTTTGCTGGGCAATACTAGGGACAAATAAAAGAATTTATTGAGCATAGTTTAGTAAAAGTTTTAATTCGCTTCTCAAAAAATGAATTTGCAACGAACTGTTTCAGGGAAGTAACATTCATAATCATTCAATTTAAAATCTGGATAGGTGTTGATGTAATAGACGAAGTTAACCGATTATTTAAAAAAATGTATTTTCCGAGTATAGTGTATACTGTTGAGTACAACAAGCCAATACCTTCAAATTGATTTTAAGATTCCTTCTCACTAAAACTCTTGCCTTTTTTTAAGTTCGCCATCATCCGCAGGTGGTTAACAATTACCGCCATAAACGCGCAATCAAATTCTCGCACCGAGAAGCAAACCAAAAAGCCACAAAAAATCACCTTCGATCAAGCATTATTTCATCCGGATTCAATGTTTTCGGTTGATTTGCTGTGAGATACAACGAGGCAATACATAAAAAGTGCCGTAACGTGACCGAAAAACATAAATAAATATTGACGAACTGTGGTTTGTGGACCTGGCTTCCCATTTATGATCGTGCCGATAGCGCATATATTAAACATGATTTCCGCGGCCGCAAACTTACAAGCATTTGGGGTGGGGAAAATTGCTCTGCTCAAAAATGATTTTGTATCATCAGGCAGCGATTGTTATAATAGCAATTGCCATACATTCCAACCAATTCCAATTGAAGCACTTCACAAAGTTTGTTCGTTAGAACCGAGATGAAGCAAACAAACACTTTGAATTGGAGGCTGACCAGTCATGAGAAATTATCTCATTTTGTTTCCAAACACAAATGTGCGGCATGACTTCCCATTACGCTTTAATATTGAGTTCAATTACCAGCAGCTGTCGAATGTTGAACTTTCCGGTTGTTTCCTAACCCTTCTAGGAATTTCTGGACCGATATGATTCCTTCGCAGCATGAAACATAATACCGAGCCGTACCAGTTGGCATCGGTATGATAATTGAATTCAACCCACTAACACCATATGCTTATCCACCACAGAATTAAATTATACGGAAGACCGGTTATGGTCGAGCTTGGATAAAACTTTTTAAAGCTTTAAATCGATCCTCAAAATACGAAAATCACTTATTGATCGCATTGACTCCGGAAAATGAATGCTTCAGACTCCTTCCTCTCTCTCTCACATTGATGGATCCGCTTCAATTGAAACTTCTGTGTTCGCACAGTTCAGACTGTTCCCTGCAAAAACAAATAAATTATTTTTAGATCACTCCAGACTGCGACAAACGGCAACGGAACATGGGACAATCGAGTGGGGAACGAAAAAAAAATTAAAACTCCCACGTAAATCCCATTGGAAGAAACAACAAAGCCAATGACGAAAAATCAACATCTCCTGGGAAGCGAAACCCATCCGATCGAGTGCGAGGGAGGGAGCGGGTGAACGAGAGCCGTTCGCCCCCTTCGAAGGCTATCTTCGAACAATCATCAGATTTAATTTTCCCTCTGGAGATTGGGTCGACCCTCCCTGGGAAGCATACGATTTTCGCGGAAAAACAAAGCCTCGGTGTGGTTAGGGGAAGCCAAAATCGATAATTTTAGTATCTGGAAAAATAAGCTAGCGTCCGGATCGATCGATGATTTGCAGCGAAGGGAGGGGGAGCACTGGGGGACATGTTTGATTTGTTTTGCTGGAGTGCGGATTGGAAATGGCAGTTACGGGCAGCAATCTTGATTCCGGCCATTTTTATTGTTTTCTTTTTGTTTCATTAACGATATAGAGCAATTCCCCGCCAAATCAACGGGCCGCTGACCCGATCCTCTCCGATTTTTTTGAGACTTGGAATATCTCCATTTTGGTGAGACCGACAGGGCACCACTATACACTCTGTCCAACTTCTATAAGACCACCCTGAAATTATTTCGTTGCAACACAAACAGCTAGAATTTCAACAATATACATTCATACATTGTAGAATGCATAGAATAAAGTATATTCAACTTAAATTTCGTTCAAAAGAGTTGTTTGTTTATTTATTGTGCTTGAATATGATAATTTCAGCTGTCCAGTTTCTATAAGACCACTCCAAAATTCATAAGTATTATCAATGAAAAAATAAAAACTATTGCCTGATTCACACCTCAATAATTGGCAACCTTGTCATTTCGGCTAATAACCTGGAAAATTCATGTTGGAATACTATTTATCAAATTCTGCTGAACGGATTTCTTGATATTTTTCCATTTTTCTGAAATTGCTTGAGCACTTCAATCGTGGTATACCGCCTTCCTTCAGTGTAGATTATGCGTACAAGGATCCCCCTAAGATTTTCAACAGGGTTCAAGTCTGGAAAGCGAGCCAGTCAGTCCAAAAAATTAAGATTTTGGTCCCTAATCCATTGCTTAGTTTCCTCGCTGGTATGAATAGTAGCTTTATTTTGCTGGAATGTGACGATATCCACGCAAAAACGGTAGGAGAGAGGATTTCAGAACATATATGTAATCCTTGAATGATATGAAAGCTATCTTGAGCTTTTCAGTTGCACAGAATCCCACCCAAACCATGCACGAGCCTCCACCAAAATTCATGGTTGAAAAATACTGTCCCTTCTTCCGTAAATCATGCCAATACCCGTTGAAACCATCAGGACCATCCAAATTAAACTTTGTTTTATCACTGAAGATAACCTAGCGAAGTTAAAAGTAAAACAAAATTGAGGAACTTTTCGTTATGGTATATAGCAAAATGTATTCTTTTGAAAACGTTCTTTGTCATGACATACCATGTTCAACTGGTGATTCATGCGAGCTTTGGCAAAACTCAGACGTCTTTCGATGTGAGATGGTGTAAGATTAGAAGCTTTGACCTTTTTAGCCCTCTTTATGTAAGGACTCTTTACCAAAATTTGACGAATTGTCTCCCATGAAACATTTAAATTCAAAGATTGCTTTATTTGCATAAGCGATGTTGAATTATTCGAAGCTGTTCTAATTATTTCCCGCTTATCCCGATCAGAGAGTTTCTATTCACGCGGAGCTTCCTTCTTTTTACGGTATCCTTGAGGGTTTGTGAAATAATTGAGAACTACTTAATGGGATCGTTCAATCCGACGAACAACTTCTATAAACCCAACATTTTCTTAGTGAAATGCATCGATTTGTCCTTTTTCTCTGTCCGTGAGCATTTTTCCTTTCGGCATTTTCTAGATTTATTAATAAAACTAACTAAAAATAATGGATAACGTAACTGGTCTTATAGAATCTTGACACTCGAAAAATACAAAAACGTTTGTCTACGCTCAACGCTTGCACACACACATATATAAAAACATGCAGTGTATGATAGTTACCAATACAAATACACTAGAACATAAATTGAAGCGTAGTTTTTTTACAACGACACAAAGCAGCAAGATCATACCCTGGTCTTATAGAAGTTGGACAGAGTGTACGTCAAACATTGCTGAATTAATAAAATATAAAATATTATAAAATACTAGCTGACCCGGCAAACTTCGTCCCACCCAAAATTTGTTTTTTGTTATAAAGTTGTTTTGTTGGACTCATGAGCACCCATGAATCCAATCGCAGAAATGTTCATTGATTGATTTTCTATTCGACCCCGTTGAATTTACCTTTTACTATAAAATTCCTAGTATTTCTAACAAAACTCATCATTATAATATCAGATTATTTTCAGACACAATTCTCGTTAAAGATTTTTCTACCACTTGCAAGTAACATGTTTCTCCGTTACATGGAATAGATGTTTTATACATGGAATAAATGAAATTTGATACCCTTCCTGTTGACCGATTGATCTGAAATTTTGGAACACACCTTTATCTCTGTAGTCATTATGAAACTGCGTATTTCATGATCTTGAAAATCCAAGATGGCGGCCGCTACAAAATGGCGGATTAATTATTTTCTCCAGACCTTATCAATATGAGTTTTTCCAAAACCCCATCAATATGGGTATCAAATGAAAGGGCTTGACTAGTAGAACACAGTTATTTATGAAAAATGCAAACCCATGATGGCTGCCACTATAAAATGGCGAACTATATGTTTTCTCAAAACTTCATTAATATGGGTAACAAATAAAAGGGCTTGACTAATAGAATACGGTTATTTATGAAAAATGTAAATCCAAGATGGCTGCCACTACAAAATGGCAGACTACATATAATATTTTCTCAAAACTTCATTAATATTAATATATTTTTCAAAACTCTATCAATATGGGTATCAAATAAAAGGGCTTGAATAGTAGAATACGGTTATTTATGCAAAATGCAAATCAAAGATGGCTGCCACTACCAAATGGTGGGCTACATATTTTCTCAAAACCCGATTAATATGGGTATCAAATGAAAGGGCTTGACTAGTAGAATACGGTTATTTATGCAAAATGCAAATCAAAGATGGCTGCCACTACCAAATGGTGGGCTACATATTTTCTCAAAACCCGATTAATATGGGTATCAAATGAAAGGGCTTGAATAGTAGATCACAGCAGATCATGAAAAATCCAAATCCAAGATGGCCGCAATCACAAAATAGCAAATTACTTTATTAAACGTTTTTATTTAGCTTGAACTGTTTGTATGTCTGTAGGGTTGTCCCACGTTAATAGAAATTTGACCAATTGGAACTGACCGAATTTATTAAACACCTTTATCTCTGCTGTCATTTTAAATCTGCTTATCTTGAGAAATCCAATTTGGCCGCCGCTACAAAATAGCTGATTCCATATCATCTCAAAAAAAATGGTTGATTGAGATTTGTGTATCAAACGAACGAACTTGACTTGGAGAACAAACTATGTATTTTCTGCAATCCACTCATTATCGGTATTAAATGAAAATATTTGACTGATAAAATACACTACAATGGTTTTATTGTGGAGAAATATTCTAATAAAATAGATAATGTACTAAAAACTAGAAAATAAAATAACTAAAAAAAACTTTTTAAGTTAAACGATTTAATTGTGATTAAACATAATAATGTACTAAAAGCTAGAAAATAATTAGGCAAGTAGCAGTTAGCAGTTATCACACCTCTCCTTCATTAGTCTAGGGCATTGATACGACTAAAATAAAATCGTGGGGTACGTTGGATTCACATTATTCACAATTAGTGACTTCCTCATATGTCCCACGATTGTATTTTAGTCTTATCAATGCCCTAGACTAATGAAGGAGAGGTGTGATAACTGCTAACTGCTACTTGCCTAATTATTTTCTAGCTTTTAGTACATTATTATGTTTAATCACAATTAAACCGTTCAAATTAAAAAGTTTTTTTTCTTACTTATTTCATTTTGGTATAGATAGAAAAAGATATAGGAGTGTGTTTCATCACATTAAAATCCATTTCCAGTTCCGACCAAGAACAATTTCGCTAGCGCAAACATCAAGTGGACTAACAGCACTTGTCACTATGTTATTGTAGAACATATGGGAATTTAATTTTCCGAATTTTCTCTTTTTCCTTCAGAGTTTGCCGAAAATTTTCAATTGTCATGTTTGGTTGGAATATTTTTGATTGAAATATGTGTAATATTTCCCCCTTTCCATTCCATAGGAGAGAGGGGTGTCATACCATTATAGAAACATTTCTCATACCCAAAAACTCTCACATCCCAAATTGTGCTTGATTAGTTCTCGATTTATGCAGAAGTTTGTGTTTCGTTTGTATGGCAGCCCCCCTTAGAGAGGGGGAGGAGTGTATTCACCATAGAAACGTTTCGTGCCCCATGAAACCTTCAAAAGCCAAATTTGGCTCCATTTGCTTGATTAGTTTTCGAGTTATGCAGAAATTTGTGTTTCATTTGCATGACAGCCCATTCTTAGAGAGCAGGAGGAGTGTCTAACCACCATAGAAATACTTATTGCATCCTAAAACCTCCACATACCGAATTTAGTTTCGTTTGCTTGGTTAATTCTCGAGTAACTCAGAAATTTGTGTTTCATTTGTATGACAGCCCCCCTTTGAAGAGGCGGTGGAGAGTCTAACCATCATAGAAACATTTATTGCACCCTAAAACCTCAATATGCCCAATTTGGTTTTATTTGCATGATTAGTTCTCGAGTAATGCAGAAATTTATGTTTCATTTGTATGGCAGCCCCCTCAATAGAGAGGGGAGGAGTATCTGTCCACCGTAAAAAACATTTATTGCATCCTGAAACTTCCACATGCCATTGGGTTGCATTTGCTTGACTAATTCTCGAATAATGCAGAAATTTGTGTTTCATTTGTATGGCAGCCCTTCCCTTAGAGAGGGGGTGGAGAGTCTAACCATCATAGAAACATTTATTGCAACCTGAAACCTCAATATGCCTAATTTGGTTTCATTTTCTTGATCAATTCCCGAGTAATGTAGAAATTTGTGTTTAATTTGTATGGAGAGACCCCTCCGCCTTAGAGAGGGGGAGGGGTCTTAAACTATCACAGAAACCTTCTCCGGTCCCAAAAACTCCTACATACCAATTTTCCTGTTGATCGGTTCAGTAGTTTCTGAGTCCATAAGAATCAGACAGACAGACAGACAGACAGACAGACAGACAGACAGACAGAAATCCATTTATATATATATATATATATATATATATATATATATATATATATATATATATATATATATATATATATATATATATATATATATATATATATATATATATATATATATATATATATATATATATATATATATATATATATATATATATATATATATATATATATATATATATATATATATATATATATATATATATATATATATATATATATATATATATATATATATATATATATATATATATATATATATATATATATATATATATATAGATGGTCGAACAACTGGATTTGTTTATATTAAAAGAAAAACTCAAAATCTGAACGAAAATATTAAAACGGAAACTTTAATGGAAAAATATCTACTGTTTCAGCTAATATGTTTTATTGAGGTTGGCATAAACACCTTATAAAATGATCACGGAAGGAATGGAAGGCTATCCAATCCATTGCGTTTGGAGGTGACACTATCCAAGACCAGCTGGCGGGCGCCTAGGAATACCTACGCGGGCGACCTGTAGACCGCGGACTACCGTTTGGCCATCCCTGCTATATACTATGGAACTCGCTTTCGCGATGAACCGCTCGGGATTCCACTGTATTAACTGTATAAAAAAAAAGTGCTGAATTCACGAACATATTACCCGATTAATGTCTCACTACAAACCAAAGTTCGTTTTACATATTAGGGACCTCGTACCTCTTTGAATTAAATAAAACTTCGTGGGTGTAGAGTTTTTAGCTAATAAACCATTTCTGCATGCTTATTTTTTCCAAAATTGATCTACAGTAATGCTCTCTAGTGTATAATAGACAATGGTCTGTTTCTATGATCTGCCAACAGCAGCAAAACAGGAACCTAATACAATATCAAAATTGATGTAATATAATATCGAACCAATTTAGAAACAATTCTAAATCCGAGAATGTTCGAATAAAACATACCTAACCGGGGGGCTCTTAACTCGATTGCCACGAATTCGATAGCGACGGATGGAATCAGGTGCCTCCTTCCAACCCTGCAGCATGACTCATTTCAAGAAGATAACTTTTATTAAAAATGTGCTCGTTAATGTAGTAGAGCCCGTTCGCCAGATACCATCATCGTATTATCGAATAATGTTCGCTCTCTCCGATCCATTGAATTTAACGAGTTTAACATTGAGTTCAGTAACGAAGCTGCAAAATTAGCTTTCTGGAAGCGAAAAGTTTCGAAATTCGCGAGTGGAACACATGGTTTGCGTGGGAGGAGTGCGAGAGAGAGAGAGTTTATGTAAGTTCCAAACAAGTGAGGCAGACGATCATAATCCGTTCGATGAACGATGTACTTCAACCGAACAGTGAAAGCCATTTCACGCGGCTCTGTTTTGGGGAAAAAGATGCGGCCTCCTGATAATGTGTTTACTTTTTGCGTTGAAATGTTGAATGAGGTGTTGAACGAGGGGTACTTACGAACTTTCGTCGGCCGTTGAGCCTCAACCCGGTGCGTTTTTCGAAAGTTGTTTCTTATCGCTCTCGTATCGCGCAATGAGATGAAGCTTCAAAATAAACTTCCCCAGCGATTTAGCTAATCCGGCGGAAAAATAGTCCATAAACGGTCGCTAGGAGTTAGAAGACAAGTGGAGTCCACTTCGTGAGTGTCCTGCTGATTCAGCAAAGAACCGCAATTCACAACAGTAATGTGAAGCCATAAATCAGATTGGTTGTGGTGACGCCCACAGAACACCGTCTCCTAGTATAGGGACAAAGACGTGTTCTTAGAAGCTGTACACTCTCTTTGCGGTTGATGATACTTGCACAACAAGAACGGTATTTTCTCAACAATCTTCTTTCTACACAGATGAGAGAAAAAATACGAGAAGGGGTTGCGAAGCAATCGCAAGTAGACAGTATTGGTTGCTTTCCGACTAAAGCCGATGGATGTTTTTCCATCTTTTGCAGATTGAATGCGGAGGATAAGCGCTACGGTATAGAAAACAAACAGTCTATTAGAATAGGAAAAAGCTCAATCGAAATCAAATACACAACTAGTGGTGAGGTTTTTCTTATCGAGGTTTAAGGGTAATCTCGTTTTCAAAATATATGGAAGAAGGGCTTTGAAATATGAAACCAAATAATCAAATAATTTATTTAACAATTGCTGCTGAGAAATGCCAATTTCCCAATTTCTTCCTATAATGTCATTTTCCCGTCAAAGCTCACCCATTTGTGTTTTCTGTTTTCTGAAGTGGGGGAAATCTCGTTATTTACTTTGCTCCATTCATCATCAACCTCAACAGGGTCAATAAGCGGCAAACCCAAATGGGTTGGTTAAGAGGCAGCATGTGTGTATGTGTATAAACAGGAAACCGGACATTGATTGGGTCTGATACAATCCTTCAATTTCGACTCGGTCTATTTCGTGGCAAAGAGTGACAACTGTAATCCCCACTTCATCATTCTCTCGTTCGCTAACGATAGGTGACGATTTGATTTATGCCACTTGTCACCATTAATTCACTACCGGGAAAATTTATCCTAACAATGTTATCGCAAAAAAAGGCTATTAATAATCGAAATCATGCGTTTTTTTCTCACGAATATTGTACATATGAAATGAGCTAAACAATGCATTGTTATTTGAAAGCGAACCCTATTCGCCAATTTCTCTACACTCCATTAAACAACCCATTTCTCGCCCGTTTTCCCGTTTGCGCTTTTCTAAGCCAAGAAATTTCTCGATCCATTAGTCCATTAGATCCATGGTTATTATTACTTCCTTCTAGAAAGGCTATCCGAAGCGGTTCGACCAGACCAAGCTAGCTTCGTCGTTCCTTCCCAGTGCAAATGAAATGGAGCGAAGCGGTGTTATGACCACTGGAGCGACCAGCGCGGGCCCTGTTTGTTGCGATATCTGGGTACAGGAATTCTGTATGCTGTTATTGTGTTGTGAAATGGTCGGTTATGTTGTGAACTATACAACAAATTTTAAGCGCAATGCAAGTTTGATCTTTCATCGTTGAGTTTCCTTGTTTCCTGTTGGCGTAACAGCTTATATTGTTGTAGTTATCGCGATTTTTATATAAATTTATGATATTTTTTCATATTCCAATCTCGAATGTCGTTCGTGTGTGTTAGTACATTTTTTATTTACTGTTATTTTATTTGAAACTAGCTAACCCGACGAACTTCATCCCGCCCAAAATAGGTTTTTGATTTGAATACTTTCAAACATCCACGTTTTCTTACTAAGTGAACGTTAGTGAGTCCAATCACTGAACTCTTCATTGATTGATTACCCTTTGACCCTTTACAATTTCCTTTTACTATAAATTGTCTAGTACTTCTACAAAAATTCGTCCTTATAATATAAAATTATTTGCAGACACAATTCTCGTTCAAGATTCTTCAAGCATTTAGAAATAACATGTTTCTCCTTTGCATGGAATACATGTTTGATACAGAGAATATTACAAAATAAAGACAGCTCAAATCGGACCATTTTTTTCTCGGGTTTAGGGCACACCAACACATTTGGCCTTCCATTATTGTTTATACAGATCAGTGGTTTTCAACCTTTTTTTCTCCATTCCCCCCTTTACGAAAATTAATCCCAGTGCTCCCCCCTATCAGTATTTTGTAAGAAGGTCGGTGGCATATCAGTCAAATAATGAAAGAATACGAACGAGTTTCAAGTTATACCTTGAGAACGTTGTCGAAAAACACACCTAATGTGATCTTCGATATGCACTCTGTTACGGTGTTTTGTTTCCATCAGCAGCATCGTAGGAAATCCTGATTAACATAAATGCTACGCAAAAAACAACAACACTCGTAACGCTTATTCCGCGAGTTAACGATCGAGCATCGCATGGAATTTGCAGACCAGGCGGATATTATGCTGCTTGGCTGATAAACAAAACATCGAATCCGCTAGCGAAGGAATTGGAAGCGTGATCATAAAATAAACATCATCCGAGGCCCGCCCGCATGGAGCTGAGTTGTCATATTTAGGGTTTAGCTGATAAACGATCATGTTAGCATTAAGAGAAGAATAAAGTTAGTCTTAGTTTGACCGTCAAATGGAATACATCATTTTTTTAAAAGTAATCCCGTACCCGTTTATTTTAAGTGGCGCCCGAATAGGGACCCTTGTAGTGGAAAACGGATAACGTCGTGAGTGTTGTGAAAATTTCCTCAATCCGAAAAAAGTGAATATCCGATAGGAACATCATATCCGGTCCCAGGAGCCGGCTCCACACCCGACTGAGCGAGATTGCAGACACCGAGGGACACTCCCCGATCGGTACTACGGACCGTAGTAGCTAAAAGCAAAACGGAACATCCGGAACTACCTGCTGCAGCCTCCTCCACATCGAGGGTCAACCTACTACAAGTCCAGATTTGCAAATGCTGGCCGTACTAAGGACACGGTCCTTCATGTAAGTTAATTATCCTCATTAATAATAATTTTTGAATCGAAATAAAAACCAGTGTGATTAGAAACGTGCGTGTGAACAACGTGTGAAGTGAGATATATTTTTTTTTGTGAAAATTTTGATTTATTTTCTTTATAAAACTGAAGAACGTTAAAAAATCCAGGTTAGATTTCTATTTTTCAAAGATAATTAATCCTGCCTTCGTTTCACCACAACTGCCAGTAGCAGGACAAGTGGAGATGATGGAAAATTTCACAGAATTAGGGAGAATTCCCGATTTTGTAAAAGGACTCAATAGTTTTACCGGGAAAGCCAATGAATTGATGAACTGGCTTATGGACGTTCATCGTTATTTTCGCGATATATAGAGATTTATCTCAAACATCGTTTCAATACAAAATTATTGAAAAAACAATTCGTAGGAAAATTTCCGGCGAGGCTGCCGATGTTTTAAATACCAATAATATTTCTTCCAATTGGAGAGATATCAAAAGCACCCTTCTGATGTATTATAGTGATAAGAGGGAATTAAAAACCCTTGATCACGAAATTACAACCATAAAAAAGCTTCCTAATGAAACTCTGAGTATTTATTACGGCAGAGTGAACGAACTGCTATCATCGATTATTGCACAAACACAAACTGACAAAAAATACAGAGGGAATGCGACAGTCCATATTCGATATTTTAGAGAAAAGGCATTAGACTCCTTTATCCGTGGTCTGGAACGTCCACTTTCAATGCTTCTTAAAACTGCAGAGCCTGGTTCATTGAGCAAGGCTTATCAATTTTGTTTAGAATATTATAATCTAGATTTCAGGAATGAAAGTAATTCGCACTCTCCTCCAAAACCAAAAGAGCTTGATTATTTAAAAATTGCACATAAACAGCCACCACAAATTCTCCCAAGGAGGCAACAATTTGTTCAACAGCAGCAAGCATTCATTCCTCGGCCACAATAATTTATTCCACAGCAGCAACCTTTCAGGGGAAACAATTTTTATTCTCCTCGCTTTCCCCCAGCGAATGTTTTTAGGCCTGGACCTTCACAAAAATTACCACGTCCCGAACCGATGGAAGTAGATCAAAGTTTGAGGACAAGAAATATTAATTACGGCAATCGACCAAATTTCAAATTCAAAAGACCAAGGGAACTATCAGGACAATTTCAAAATTTCAAAAGACAGGTACATCCTTTAGAAGGATCGCCAGAAGAGTATTACCAAAATTATGACGAATACTATGATGAATACTATGATCAAGAAGATCAATATTACGACCAACAAGGAGAAATCGAAGATTCTCCTAGTGCTTCAATAATAACGTTGTCTCCGAAAATAATGAAACAATCAAAGATACAACTACTTCTCCTGAAAGTAATGTTTTAGGGTGGTGCCCCCAATGGTAAGACCAGCCTTGCCATATATTAATCTGAGAACCACAATCGGAACCTTTCCTTTTCTAGTTGATACTGGTGCGAACATTAGTATCATCGACCCTAAGCTAGCTTATTCATACAGAATTTCGAAACCATACAATTTTATAGCAAATTCTATCTCAAGTGCGAATGGTAAATTCAACGCAACTTCGGCTATTGACATAAATTTCTTCTATCCAAAAATTAATCATTCTGCACGATTTCTTTTACACAAATTTCACGATTTTTTGTACGGAATAATAGATACAGATATTTCAGAACACCTTAATGCACACATTGATCTTGGAAATAAAATTTTGTATTTACAAAAGGAATTCGAAACATTGACAATTCCGCTTCTTCAATATTGCCCAACAGAAAATTCTTCTAACAGCCTAATCAGAACTTCACATTTATCTTCAAATGAAAAAGACAAACTGCATAAAGTGCTTGAAGCCAACAAATCAGTTTTCCACGAAATCAACTCAAAATTAACTTGTTCAACAAAAGTTGAATGTTCTATAAATACAACCGACGATATTCCGGTACACCAGCGAGTTTACCCATATCCGGCTGCCTACACTGAAGAGGTCAACAAACAAATCAGTAAACTACTTGCTGATGGTATTATTAGACCTTCACGTTCCGCTTGGACAGCTCCTGTTTGGATAGTTCCAAAGAAAACGGATGCATCTGGTGAGAAAAAAATCAGGATGGTCATTGATTATAGAAAAATCAATGAAAAGACAATTGCCGACAAGTATCCAATGCCCGAAATTAAATATGTTATAGACCAGTTGAAAGGTCAAAAATATTTTTCTACTCTTAATTTGGCATCTGGCTTTCACCAGATCAGGATGAAAGAAAGCGACATTGATAAAACAGCTTTCTCCATAAATAATGGGAAATTCGAATTTACTAGAATGCCGTTTGGGCTAAAAAATGCTCCAGCAAATTTCCAGCGAGCCATTGACGATTTGCTCAGGGATCAAATTGGGAAAATTTGTTACGTCTACATAGATGACGTAATAATTTTCGGTAAAAATTTAGATGAACATTTGAAAAATTTGAATACAGTTTTGACGCTTTTGAATGAAGCCAATTTGAAAGTTCAACTTGATAAATCCGAGTTTTTGCGGGCTGAAACAGAATTTTTGGTTTATATAATTTCATCCGATGGAATAAAACCTAACAGTAAAAAATTGAAGTTATTAATAAATATCCCGAACCTAAGACAATGAAGGAACTTCGCGGATTTTTAGGTATGATCGGATACTACCGGAGATTTGTGAAAGATTTTGCTAAAATAGCAAAACCCCTCACAAACCTTCTTCGAGGGGAGAGAAATCCCGCCTCTGCCAAAAAAATTTCAATTACTGAACCTGAGAAGCAATGTTTTTTGAAAATGAAAAAAATACTATCTTCAGATGATATTCTTATCTACCCCGATTATAATAAACCGTTTACTTTGACGACTGATGCCTCAGATTATGCCATAGGAGCAGTATTATCTCAAGGTGACGTCGGAAAAGATTTGCCAATACATTTTGCTTCGCGATCTTTATCCAGAACAGAAGAAAAATATTCAGTTCCGGAGAAAGAGATGCTAGCAATATTTTGGGCTCTTCAAACGTTTAGGAATTACTTATATGGTGCTAAATTCAAAATTTTAACTGATCACCAACCGCTTACATTTGCTTTGTCCCCGAAAAACACCAATGCCAAGTTAAAGCGTTGGAAAGCTAATCTCGAAGAACATGACTACCAAATCGTCTATACACCTGGAAAATCGAACGTGGTAGCGGACGCTTTGAGTCGTGTTGTATTTTCAATGACCGGTACTCAGCATTCGGCTGAAAATACCGATGACTTTTACATATTATCTACGGAAGCCCCATTGAATGTATATCGCCACCAGGTAATAATCAAAAAAGGACCTGATAAAATTGAAACAAAAAAATTATATGCAAATTTTACTAGAATAACAATATTTGTAAACGAAATAACTAATCAGTCTTTATTACAGATTCTGAAGAATAATTTCGATTATACAAAACTGAACGGACTGTTCACCACAGAATACATAATGGGACAATTACAAGAGATCTATCGAGAACATTTCGGTCAACAGAGATTATTGAAAATTAGGTACACCCAGAATCTATTGGAAGACATCGAGGAAGAAGACCAGCAATGGAACATCGTCCGGAATGAGCACCATAGAGCTCACAGGTGTGCTGAAGAAAACGTGTTACAAATTCTTCGCAAATTTTATTTCCCTAAACTTCGTCAAAAATGCAAATTTGCCATGAATGCAAATATGACAGGCGTCCTATCAAATTCCCGATTCAAGAAACTCCTATACCTAAAAGCCCTTTCCAAATCGTACATATAGATATACTATTCCTGGAAAATCATCACTTCCTTACCTATATCGATAAATTTTCAAAGTTCGCTCAAGTGACACACATAGAATCCAGATCTGCAGTTGATCTGACACCAATTATAAAAGATATACTTTTAAAATATAAAACGCCTGAAATTCTTGTAATGGATGGTGAAAAATCCTTTATGACTGGTGAATTAGTCAACTTTTACAATTTGAATAAAATAACTCCATACGTCACAGCAACTGGTCGAAGTGAAATGAACGGTATAATAGAACGTCTTCATTCGACTATATTGGAACTTTATCGAATCAACAAAACCGAAAATCCAGATAGATCTATCCTTGAATTAATCCAACTTTCTGTCCAAAAGTACAATGCGACTATCCACAGTACAACACAATTTACACCTTATGAAATAATACTTCCTTCTCCTCGGACTACTGAAATAATTGAAACTGCATACAAAAACCTTCGAAAAAAACAGAAAAAGGACATACAATACCATAATAAAAAAAAACTTGTAGACATCGAGCAAAATCAAGACGCATACGAGACAACAAGACAAAGACTTAAACACAAAAATAGATATGAAAAAATCAAAATAGCACAAGTTCACAGAAGCACGATTACTACTGACAAGGGACGAAAAATACATAAAGACGACATAAAAATCAGGAAAATTTAACTGGACATTTGACTTTCTTCTTTTACAGACTGACGTTTTGCCTTCTACTATACAACTGCACAATAGACGCAAACGAAAAACAAATTTCAATAAGAAGCTTAAATCAATAACCGCTATTTGTATATGACCAAGGAATAGGAAGAATTCGCATTATATACATCACTTCAACATCACATCTCTGCGAGTTAATATTGACATATTGCAATCACAATATAATAAAGAAAAAACGAATCAGTTCAGCCATCTAATCCAGGATAAATTCCATAAAATTAATGATGGATTGAAAAAACTATCTCTCACTAGAAGACATAAAAGATGGGATACTTTAGGATCAATTTGGAAATTCATTGCAGGCAGTCCCGATGCAAATGATTTAAGAATGATTAATTCAACTATCAATAATATAATCGATGAAAATAATAAGCAGGTCAAAATAAATAGAAAAATTACCTCACAAATGAAAGAATACATATGTAAAACAAGTGAAGCAATATCCCTCTTTAATTCAAAGGCTTTGGAAATTCATTCCATTAATATTTACCTAAACTTAAAATATCTTTCTGAAAAACTAGAAAATATATTAGACAGTATGACATTAGCAAAGTTAGGACTTATCAGTGAAAAAATTCTAAGCACTGATGAATTAGACGTAATAATACAGGATCTAAGAAGCCAGAATTTGACAATTCACACTAATCTCGAGGCGCTGAACTACATCGAAACATCCGTGGCCACCAACGATAAAGAGATGGTACTTCTTATCAAAACCCCCGTTTTGGACAACCGGATCTTCAGGAACATCCATGTTTACCCAACCATACAGGATAACAAGCAAATATACCTTACAAACAGGCTATTTCTAGCACACTCCAGTGGGAATTACATTACGAAGAATCTGAATCAAACAATTTTCGACAGAAATGAAATCAAAAGAGATGTATCTGAATGTGTACCAAAACTACTAAACGGTGATCAAGCCAAATGCAATTTTACATCCTACATTCCTAAACAAGAGGTTCTACACCTGGATAATCTACATATTTTGATGAACTCAATAGATAACATCCATGTGGAAACCACGTGTGGAATAACTAACAAAACCCTGAACGGATCATTCTTGATCACGTTCCACAATTGCACTGCCATACTCAATAATGTAACCTACAACGCAAACAGGATAAACCTAGGTGGAAACCCGACTTATCTACCATTAGACAGTATCGTTGTCGAACAACAACACGAAATAGTCAACATCAGTTTGGAACATTTACATAATCTGCATTTAGAAACAAGACAAATATTGGACCATATACAGTTGGAGAATAAAGACTTACACTGGAAAACAACTTCAATTCTGGGTTCATTCCCTATTGTAGTTTTTGGTATCATTATTCTGTTCTTCCGTTTTCACAGATCTGAAGTTAAAATCACAACCCAAACAAATCAACCCACAATTACTGAGAACAGCAGATACAGGGGGCCGACCATTGACGATGTGATGGATACGGAGCATCATCACTAAGGAGGGAGGAGTTAACGATCGAGTATCGCAAGGAATTTACAGACCAGGCGGATATTATGCTGCTTGGCTGATAAACAAAACATCGGATCCGCTAGCGAAGGAATTGGAAGCGTGATCATAAAATAAACATCATCCGAGGCCCGCCCGCATGGAGCTGAGTTGTCATATTTAGGGTTTAGCTGATAAATGATCATGTTAGCATTAAGAGAAGAATAAAGTTAGTCTTAGTTTGACCGTCAAATGGAATACATCATTTTTTAAAAAGTAATCCCGTACCCGTTTATTTTAAGTCGCGTATCAGGATAAGTATCGTTCTATTGTAGATCGATGAGTTTGTTCTGAAATTGATCCGAAACTTTCATCGCCGTCAGTCGGAAGGCCTTTCAAACCATGTCCAAATCTTGTTCTCTGATATAAGGAAAATATGTTTCAAGATCAATTTGTTGTAAAAAGTCTTAACAAATGCTGCACAACTTCCTTTTTTATGGTCTTCTGTATTGTTTTTTCGTCTGTTCCATCATCATTCACTGGTGAAAGTCTTTCAAACATTGCGAAGTTGTTCAATTGAACATTACATTTCAAATTTGAAAATGTTTGCCGAGGATGGCAAATTTTAGCGTATCCAATTAAGTTTTTGTGGCAAGTTTTGCTAATCATTGTGATCTTGAAAGTGAAGTAAATGTGCAATATTCCTTTATACAATTCCCCCCTTTTTATGACCAAACTCCCCACTTGAGGGGGAATTCCCCACCGGTTGAAAATCACTGATATAGATAGAAGATATAGGATTGTGTTATTCCGTCTGAAAATCCTTTTCCACTTTCGAATAAAGGTCAATTTCCTTAGCACCAATACCGAATGGACCAACAACGCTTAGCTAATTGTAGAACATATGGGAATTCAATTTTCCGAATTTTCCGATTTTTCTCTCCGCTATATTGATTTACGGGAAGAGATGAATACAACGAAATATAGATGACTCAAATTGAACTATCCTTTCTTCGGGTTTTCCGCTTACCAACAGATTTTGCCTTACATTTTTATTTATATAGATATAAGATATAAAAATGCGTTATTTCGCCTGAAAATCCATTTCCACTTACGAACAAAGATCAATTTCGATAGCGCAAATATCGAATGGACTAACAACGCTCATTATGATGTAATTTTCAAACATGTGGGAATTCAATTTTCCAAATTTTCCGACCTTCCTTCAGGATTTTCCGAAAATTTTCCGATTTTTCTCTCCACTATACCTACGGGAAGAGACGAATACAATAAAATACAGGAGGCTAAAATCGGACTATCCCTTTTTCGGGTTTTCCGCTTACCAACAGATTTTGCCTTACTTTTTTATTTATATAGAGTAGCTTTACCCTGCCAGGCTTTGCTGTGGCACATTGTGGTTGTATGGTTGGGTTGAATTTTTCATTTTTTTATGTTGTAACAACAGTCCTAGATGTGTTTGGTTGTTTTGTTTATTGTATCATAGTTTGAGCACAATCAGTTCCGTACTTTTCGAGTTTTTGACACGTACACAAACGAACAGAACATTCTAAATCATTTCGAAACACAATTTCAGTTCACGATTTTGTCAAACATGTGAAAAAAGACGGGTGGGTAATGTCGGGCACATAACCGGAGTGACGTAGGACTAAGGACCGTATCGTTAATTATGGGTACGCTCAAAACACAGCTTTATTTCAAATATTGCATTTATTTTTCAGTTCTGATATCAAAATATTGTATCTTATGAATGAAAGAAAGGAGTAACAGTAAAAAATAATCAAGATTCTGATTTTCGCGCCAATGATCGCACCTGCTTCTTGATGTCCCTCATTAGGTTCTGGACAACCGTCTCATCGACTTGTTTGCTCACATTTATCCAATCCTTTTTGAACTGCTCAAGGTCATCGGCTGCCTTGTCCTTCTTCCGCAGTCGTCCCTTCATCAAAGCCCAAAATTTTTCAATAGGTCTTATTTGCGGACAATTTGGAGGATTCATCTCCTTTTCCACAAAATCGACATTATTCTCGCGATACCAATCCAAGGTCAAACGTGCATAGTGGCATGATGCCAAATCAGGCCAAAATAGTGTCGGACCAGTGTGCTTTCGGATGAGCGGTAACACACGCTTTTGGAGACATTCTTTCCGGTAAATTTCACCATTCATATTCCCGAGAGTGAAGAAAGGAGATGATTTCATGCCACATTGACAAACAGCTTGCCAAACCAGCACTTTCTTACCGAATTTTTCGCAAAAAATTGACTTCTCCGCGTTCGGGACATCTGTTCCTTGCTTTACAGTGTAAAACTGTGCCCCAGGAAGAGTTTTGTAGTCCAGTTTGACGTAGGTTTCATCATCCATGACGATGCACAGTTCGCGTTTGCTTAAAATCCCATCGTAAAGCTTACGGGCACGGGTTTTCACGGAACTTGCCTGAATTTGGCTGCGTTTGGGACATTTTTGCTTTCTATATGCCTTCAGTGAGTTACGTTCTTTGGCACGTTGAACCATACCGATTGATGTTCCACACTTTTTTGCGCAATCCCGTATCGATAATTCCTTTTTTCTTTCAAATTGCCTGCAAATCTTTTTATCCAAGTTTGGCTTGGATGGCCCAGGTTTTCTGCCGCGACCGGGTAGATCCTTCAATGTATTATACATACCAAATCGCTTGATAGCGTTTTGGACCGCATGGACGCTTACTCCTTCCGCCTTCGCCAATTTTCTCATTGATATTCCTGTTTCGGAGCAGTATCTGGTCACAATGGATTTTCGTTTTTCTTCTGTTAGCCCTCTCATGATTGCACTTTTAGGAAAAAACGATCTTTTAACAATGCTAACTGAACGCTAACTGTGTCAACAACAGGAGAAAAATAAACAGCTGTCAAAACAAGCTATAGTCTTTTTCAGACGGAGACTCTAAGGCGTACCCATAAATAACGATACGGTCCTTATACAAAGGGGACAGCTTTTGTTAAATATTTATTTTAAATATATTGTTTTATTTTCTTCTCCTACGTGAATACCTACCTATCTACCTGAAAACTGGATTAGTTTACTGTTTACTCTTTATGAATATGTTGATGGTTCTGAAAAAAAACCTTTGGTGTTGTGTTTTTGTTATCACTCGATATCCCCATCTTGTTCGGCTAAACCTTTCTGTTTAGCGATTGCATTTGCCACTCGCCACAGCTTTCACAGTTGGAAAATATCTTCCCATCCAGCTTGTGACATATTGTTTAACCTGTAATTGAACATTTGCGATGACAGTGGTACAGTGTCGACTTTCAATGTGGGGTCATAATTTGGACCCCGCACTCTATGTTTACAAGAATGTCCAAATAAATATGTCGCATTACAGGTCAGTCCAATTAGCTAAGTGTCGAACTAATTGTAAATTACTGTACTTTCAATTTGGAAACAATTTAAGAATTGGTGAAAATTGAATAATCAGGAAACTCCCCAACCATCAATAAGCTCAGAACAACTGCCAAATTCACATACTCATCATATCCTGGCAAACAAATTATGAAAATATCAATTTGTGTTTTATTATTATTTTGGATATTGTTTTAGAAAGCATTGAACTGTATTTCCTAAACTCTTTTTTGGACGGTTTAATGGCCCTGAAAAGCGCCTTGTTTTATGGAATGGTTTCAATTTAGAAAACTTAATACTCGTGGTTTTGAAAAAAAAAACATTTCGAATGCCCTCGATGCCGCCATGTTCTGGATTTGCCACCAAAGCAGTTTGTATAAAGAACAAACTTTTTTCTTCTGCTACCAGCTGTCGTTTTGCGATTGCGTTTGCCACTCGCCACTCGCTGCAACTGCCTGTTGTCTTGATGTCCACCGAACCGAATGTGTAGTGTTCCGAATGCGGGTTTTCTTATCGTCGCGAGCAGCTTTACCAGCCAACTCGATCACTTCGGCGGCCGAAACTATATAACGCCGGCTGGGTGGACTGGTGCACTAAAGGGTGTGTCACATCAAATTGCATCACGGAAAAAACGCTGTAGAAATTCGCCCAGTAGACCGATCCTTTTGAAAATTTTAGACAGTAAAATAAAAACTATTAAACAACTTTTGGCATTTTCTTTTTATTCATACTTCGAGCCCAAGCCCGTATGCTCGCACCTTCCTCTTTACCCCGTCCATAAGGTTCTGTACAACGTCAGGTTGTAGTTTTTTTTGAACAGAAATCCATTTTCTCTTGAAGTCCGCCTCCGATTTGACAACTTTTGGGTTCTTCCGGAGGGCCTGCTTCATAATCGCCCAATATTTCTCTATTGGGCGAAGCTCCGGCGCGTTGGGCGGGTTTATTTACTTTGGCACGAAGGTAACCCCGTTGGCTTCGTACCACTCCAACACGTCCTTTGAATAGTGGCACGAAGCGAGATCCGGCCAGAAGATGGTCGGGTCCTCGTGCTGCTTCAATAGTGGTAGTAAGCGCTTCTGTAGGCACTCCTTAAGGTAAACCTGCCCGTTTACCGTGCCGGTCATCACGAAGGGGGCGCTCCGCTTTCCGCAAGAGCAGATCGCTGGCCACACCATGTACTTTTTGGCAAACTTGGTTGTTTCTGCTTGCGAATCTCCTCCGGAACGCTGAATTTGTCCTCTGCGGAGAAGAACAACAGGCCCGGCAGCTGACGAAAGTTCGCTTTGACGTAGGTTTCGTCGTCCATTACCAGGCAATGCGGCTTCGTCAGCATTTCGGTGTACAGCTTCCGGGCTCGCGTCTTCCCCACCATGTTTTGCCTTTCGTCGCGGTTAGGAGCCTTCTGAACCTTGTATGTACGCAGGCCCTCCCGCTGCTTGGTCCGCTGGTCGAATGAACTTTACAAATTCAGCTTATTGGCGACATCCCGGACCGAACTTCTCGGATCACGTCTAAATTGCTTAACTACGCGCTTGTGATCTTTTTCACTGACGGAGCATCCATTTTTGCCGTTCTTCACCTTCCGGTCGATGGTTAGATTCTCGAAGTATCGTTTTAGTACTCTGCTGACCGTGGATTGGACGATTCCCAGCATCTTACCGATGCCCCGATGTGACAACTCCGGATTCTCGAAATGAGTGCACAGGATTAATTCACGACGCTCTTTTTCGTTCGACGACATTTTTCCAAATTTACGAAAAATTTACAGTGAAGCATGGCCAACGTGATCTATACACTCTTATCTGATTATAAGCGAAAGCTGAAGATATAATTCCTAAAAATTAAATTTCTACAGCGTTTTTTCCGTGATGCAATTTGATGTGACACACCCTTTAGTACTAACGCGCTCGGCCTAGCTACCCTTGCGGGGAACTCCTGATCAACACGGTTCGAGCGGGATTTTGCCTTTCCTTCACTTTTCCTCCTTTACCATGTCCAGACATGGCTGCTTGGGTTGGTTTGTTGATGTGTTGTGATGCGAACCGATGTGGTGTACGGTTTGAATGAGAATGATCGTTACGGCAGCGGGCGGGGATTTTTAAGCTGACTGGCTGGCTCGAGAATTACGCATGTGTGAGACTGCGACCAATGTTTAGTTCATTTTTTTTTCTTTTTCTTTTCCAATCGTGTTTCATTCTATTTCGCTGCTGCTCTGGTTGCCCGTTTTGGTCGGTACGATTTGAGGAGCACAAAATGGACCAATCAAAAATGGGCACATAGTGCATTTTGACAATGCTTGATATTTCACAATTATTCAATTATTTATCTCAAGAAAAATGAAATGTTATTCGTTATGATAGATGCGTAGATATATTCAATTGATGCAAAAACCTTTGCGATCTATTGAGAAATGCTCGAGTTATAAGCGTTCCAAATCTTGCATTTTTTGCTACTTGTTCAGTGCCTAGATTTCCATTTCACCCCCTATATCTTCCGGTTAGACGTAGTCCTACGTCAAAAAAGATGTTTCCATCACATAGAACACATAGTCATTACTGAATAGTCGATTTTCATTAGAAGCCCAATTTCAGAAACGCACTCTAGTCATATATAAAATCATTTTTCTTTCATTTTTCCAATTTTTTATGCCGTAACAACCCTCCTTGAAGTGGATTGTATATTGTGTCCAACTTTGAGCTCAATCGGTTCCGTACTTTTCGAGTTTTTGACGCGTACACAAACGAACAGAACATTTTTATATATATAGAGATTTGTAGATGGCGTTTTTTAGTTGTATAAAATTTGGATTTTCATCAGCAAACATTATTACTGAAAGCTCATGGCGGCTATATACGCTAATCAGATTGTAATGCATGCATAATATTGGCAACTTTTGGCTGTCAAAAAAGTCCTGCGGTATTTCCGCGAGGTGTCGTTGTAAGCGCGTAGTTCTAGTTGTATTCATTGTATCGAGTCATACTATAGGCGCGCTATAATATAGCCCTTGACAGTGTTTTGTTTGGTTAAGTCGTTCGTGAGTTATAGTGTCGCAAATATGGAGCAAAATAAAGAGAAAATCCGACATATTTTACAGTACTACTATGACAAAGGCAAAAATGCATCTCAAGCTGCCAATAAAATTTGTGCAATTAATGGACCCGATACAGTTTCCATTTCCACCACACAACGATGGTTTCAACGTTTTCGTTCTGGTGTAGAGGTCGTCGAAGATGCGCCACGCTCCGGAAGGCCTGTCGTCGAAAATTGCGACAAAATCGCTGAATTAGCCGAGAAAGACCGGCATAGTAGCAGCCGTAGCATCGGCCAAGAACTGGGGATAAGTCATCAAACCGTTATTAAGCATTTGAAGAAGCTTGGATTCACAAAGAAGCTCGATGTATGGGTGCCACACACGTTGATGCAAAAAAACATCTATGACCGTATCGACGCATGTGAATCGCTGCTGAATCGCAACAAAATCGACCCGTTTCTGAAGCGGATGGTGACTGGCGATGAGAAGTGGGTCACTTACGACAACGTGAAGCGCAAACGGTCGTAGTCGAAGCCCGCTGAAGCGGCTCAGACGGTGGCCAAGCCCTCATTAACGGCCAGGAAGGTTCTGCTGTGTGTTTGGTGGGATTGTCAAGGAATAATCTATTATGAGCTGCTTCCCTATGGCCAAACGCTCAATTTGGACCTGTACTGCCAACAACTACTTGAAGGAAGTACTCATGAAGAAGAGGCCATCTTTGATAAACAGAGGCCGCATTGTCTTCCATCAGGACAACGCCAGGCCACAAACTTCTTTGGTGACGCGCCAGAAGCTCCGGGAGCTCGGATGGGAGGTTCTTTTGCATCCGCCGTATAGTCCGGACCTTGCACCAAGTGACTACCACCTGTTTTTGTCCATGGCGAACGAGCTAGGTAGTCAGAAGTTAGCCACAAAAGAGGCCTGTGAAAATTGGCTATCCGAGTTTTTTGCCAATAAGGAAGCGAGCTTCTATAACAGGGGTATTATGAAGTTGGCATCTCGTTGGGAACAAGTCATCGAACAAAACGGTACATATTTGACTTAAAACAGATGATTGTAACTAATTTTATGAACAAATGAAAATTCAAAAAAAATACCGCAGGACTTTTTTGACAGCCTAATAATACAACTCGGTTGGCTCGATTCATCCATCATAAGTTGCTACATAAACCTTCCTTATAACCCAATATAATTAAGAAAAAAACCAGTTGAAACAGTTTTTTGTCAAAAATTCATAACTTTCAAACTACTGGCCTGATTCTGATGATCAATATACCTATTTGAAGTGAAATCTTTGAAAAAATACACACTTGCGTAAATATTGGATTTTAGTCGCATAAATGTATTCCAGTCGCATAGGAATATTGAACAAAAACTGAAAACAAGTATATTTTGAAAATTCATTACTAAAAAACTAAAACAAACACCTCTCTTATATACGTATATGTTATGTGAGAAAACCTTGAACCTTAGATGCTTCTGTGGCCGAGTGGTTAGCGTCACACATTATCATGCCGGGGGTTCGGGTTTGATTCCCGTTCTGGCCGGGAGATTTTTCGTCAAGAAAAATTTCTTATGACTCGCACTGAGGTCACGGGTACTCTAGAACTTGCCACTTCAGGATACGTTCAAGGCGTGTTATTTGGCATAGCAATCTCAACTAAGCACTACCAATGAAAATGCCGCAAGTAATATCTACGTTGAGAAGGCAAAAGTTCCACTTGGAACGTTAGTGTACCATCCAAAAAGATGTGAAAAAACCTCAACTTTCAAGAAAATAATAATATGGCACCCTCGCTCCCGAAACCATGGAAACCATGAAAAACAATTACAATCAATAGTTACGGAAACGAAATCCGATATTTTTTTAAAGTTATTTTCCCAAACAAGACTAGCTCATTGGCTTTAATGTGATATATCGATAATCTGAATCGGTCCAGTAGTTCAAAAGTTATGTTTTTTTTTGTGGTGGAAAAAAGTGGTAAAAATTATAACTCAAGAACAAAAAAATAACACCTCTCTGATCTTTGGAAATTTCATGTAAAATTCTGTAAAAAATATAAAAAATATAACGCCCATGATCCCAAGACCGTGTAAACTAGAAAATTCAAATACAGTCAACTCTCCCTAACTCGACAGCCAAAGGGACCATCGAGTTAGGGTGGTATCGAGATACAGAACATTTTTTCCTATTTTTTTTATGTCTTAAATTGTCATATATTAGAGTAAGTGTCCCAATTATGGTATGAATTTGAATTTTTGATTCATTCCCTTAAAGTGAAAAAACACCTTTCTCATATAAAAAAAATAGATTTTTCCAGAATCTTTCAGGAGGTGATAGATGTTATATTTGACGAAAAAAAATCCTTCTACGCATATGTTAGAATTTCAACGATGACAGAGTTATAGAACTTTTTCTTCGCTTCGGATTCTGTTGGCTCAAACTGACTCTACATTGAAAAGTATGCTACTTAATCCGATTTTGTTGCTTTCATTTGAAAGATGAGAAAATTTAGTACAGGATATAGTTGTGGAACATCTAAATTAGTGGATTAAAATAACATCTTTGAAGTAGAAAATTTAAAAGTTTTTTTTTAATTGTAATTATTAATTTTATCCTAAAAATTCATACTAAACTTGATTGTTTCTATCAATTAAATTAAAGCTCTCTAACCTCTCTACAATTTGTTCTTTGACGCCCAACTTCTATCTCTCTTAATTTCGCTGCAAAACCGATATAAACAATTCCTGATGAAGATTCAATCAAAATCTTCAAAAATCGCGATTTTTAATCCACTGTACTTATAAAAGCCACTTAAATTTCACCTTAATGCTGAAAGGTTAATTTTTTTTCTTGAAATTATTCATATTTGAATTATAAAAAAAACTTTTTTTTTCAAACTGTATACAATCGAGTCCTAAATTTTACATAATCGAATCATATATAATCGAGTTTGTATATAATCGAGTCCGACTTGCACGAGGCACTAGGTTAACAAAGAAAATATTGATTAAGTATGTTACTCAAACTGAATTGTAACGATCACGCAGGAACTGTTCAATCACAAAGAAATGTTCGAATAGTTTCACAGGAACATTTTCAGTTGATTTCAATATTCCGGACATATTCTTCAGGTTTGATTTAACGTTCGAATTAACATCTCAATAGAACTACTATCTTCAGCGTTTTTCTCAGGTTTTTAACACTTTCTAGTATATCGGTATCTGGCATCAGATCACAGCAAATCACGTTTTGGTCCTTTTTGCACTAATTATTAAAAGACATTGAGCAATCGAACGGTATTGTACCGTCGACATCGCTCACGACACATTAATTATGCCAGCGGAATATCACTCCCGTCCATGTTGGTTGTGCTTTAAAGTTAGGATTTCCCAGTTTGTGGACAAATTCTCAAGCCATATCCCGAAGAATAGAAGAGGGGTAAATTATTTTGTCTAGCTTGACAAGACAAAAATTCATTAACCGCTCCAGCTTTTCGATTCTGACCAACCTTATATGCTTTTGGTCTAGATACAATTTTCCATTCCGATTCCATTTTTACTTTAGTGTGAGTAGTGTTGATACCGCACTTTGTGCAATACTGAAATTATTTGCAGCTTCAGACCCCTTCCGTCCATATTTTTCGACCTGCTCGATGATGCTCAAACCTTACGCAATGGTTAGCGTTTTGATTGTTCGCTTGAAAGGTTTCTCGTGGTTTTCCATACTTGAAAAGAAATTGTTTGATGACACGAACACTCCGTCTTCACTTTCAAGGGCAATTGAAATCTGAGGTAATAACGCACAAAAACATGTACGCGAAAATCAATCGAGTTAGGGAGGTGAAAATCCATGGAAAAATGAATCAAAACACATCGAGTAAGAGAGGCATCGAGTTAGGGAGGTATCGTGTTATGGAGAGAAGAATGCTTGTAAAATCGAAGGTGCCATGAAATCCATCGAGTTAGGGAAAATATCGAGATACAGAACATTTAGTTAGGGAGAGTTGACTGTACAATCAACAGTTATGGAAAAAAAATCATATTTTTTTCCGAGAATGTAGAAGACTTATTCATTGACTTCAATTTAATACGTTGATCGTCTAATCGGTCCAGTTGTTCAAAAGTTATGAATAAAAAAAAGCATTTTAAAAAAAGGGGGAAATTTGATTTTTCGGACCTAAAATGTAAATGAACACCCTAATAAAGATATGATGAAAACCCTCTGTGATCCTAGGCGAGATGCCTTCTGTGTTATGTATGGATAAAATAAAGAAAAACTAAACTCACCAATAGACAACTACCAATACCGAACACAATTATCATTTTTTCTCATCAGTGAAAACATGTGACTTTAATATAGAGAAAACATATTTGAAATGAAAAAGGTATTTTTTTTATAATTTCTACTTTCTGTCCGCCATTTTGTAGTTGAATCCATCTTGGATTTGCATTTTTCATAAATTACTGTGTTACTGTGTTACCCAAATGAGAGGGCTTGACAAGTAGAACACAATAATTTATGAAAAATGCAAATCCAAGATGGATTCAATTACAAAATGGCGGACTGCATATTTTCTCTAAACCCTATTATTATAGGTATCAAAGGAAAGGGCTTGACTAGTAGAATACGGTAATGGTAATTTCCAGATGCAAGTGCAGCGCGAATGCATTAATGGGCCATTAAACGGGGGTAACACTGAACGCAACATTAATTTATATCTCAAAAACCATGATTCGTACCGAAATAGTGCCTTAGAAAAAGTTATAGAGTATTGATGTTAAAATGTGAAAAAATAGACACTGAGAAAAAATAGTACTCTTTTTTTTTATTTACAAAAAAAAACTTTAATCTGCAATATCTAAAATATATATATTTTAATGTTTTGACGTAGGACTACGTCTTTCATTTCTATACCGGGGTGTAAAATCAAAGTTTCGAAAACGAAAGCGTTACGCCGGAGACCGAGATTTTGAGTGTTAATAGCTCCTAAACAACTGAACGAAATGGTATGATAAACACTTCATTCGAAAGATAAAATGTCTACGCGTTCTATACTTGTTACTTTCTGATCCAAAAACTTGTTTCAATAGTCTTAAATTTGCTTTCAAAATAGGCTATTGAAATCACCAATCGGTATATAAGCGAGCGCCGCTCGGAAATCCACTCAGTTCTAATTGAACAGCGATTGGAGCATGTTGTCGCTGTTGTGGTGAAGCTATTCATTTATCATGAAAGCGCGGATGAACGGTGTCACCAAGAGCCTGTTTGTGCACCTTAGGCCAGAAGGGAATCCATCAGGAGGAGAGTGATGCTACAAACGGTTCCCCGGGAAGATCTCGAAGCAGCCGCTACACACACACACATACACGCACGGAATTCTTTCCGTTTGGATCGAGAAAGATCCGGAAAATAATCTGCCAGTTCCTCTAGGAATTTAAAAATACATTCATGTGAAAGAGTTTTTTTGAATGTTTTCTATCCATGTAACACTGTGACCAAATATGTTTCAATCAAGTGCTATTAACAGATGGTTATCGAGTTAGCATTAACCACTGGTGGGCTTCCAGTATCGAGGAAAATGTGGAAATATCTAATCGTTACTGAAAATAATCTGCCAGTTCCTCTGGAAATTTAAAATTACATTCATATGAAAGAGTTTATTTTAATGTTTTCTGTCCATGTAACACTGTGACCAAATACATTAGGTTTTGTGATTTTTCAATCAATCGCAATCAACAGGATAGCTTCTGAAGATTATTCTTCCCCATCAGTAGGATATTTCCGTATCCAATATTGGATGCATAAAACCTTGTGCCTCCAACGTAACGCTCTCGTTTTCGAAGTTCTCCAAATATTCATTCATTCAGAATGAATTCAGATTCAACTTCATACAAATGATCTCTAAATCAACGATAGTCCTACGTCACTCTTGCGGTTATACCATAGATATAACACTTCCTGTTTTTTTCATGTGAAATAGAAAGAAAATTTTTAAAAAATCTAGAAATTTTTCTCCACAGCCCTGCTCTAAATGCAGTTGTAGTGATTACTGAAGTATTTGGATGTATGCCGTTCACAAAGGCTATGCATTAAAAAAGCTAATTCACAGTAAAAAGTATTTGGAATGCAAACATATGATTTGTTTACTACAAATTTGAACGCTTACGTTTTATCTGCTTAGTTCCTACATTCCAAGCATCGCACGATGTCAACTTACCTAATGAAAAACATCCACCGTCGGATTAAATTTGAAATAAATCACTAAATAGCCTTGTTTTCAAAACTACAATAATATTTTCTTTGATATCATGATATCACGTTTTTACTCAAAACCTCACCACGCATAATCGGAAATCTAATCCGTTTTCGTATTGTTTGAGAAACGAAAAAAAATCGAAATCCGTCGAATATTGTGCAAATTCTATTAGCATTGAATTTTACTAAATATGAGCAAAATCAAGGGGGAAGAAGATGTCCACCTACATGCGCAACAGCCGGATGCGGTCCAGACGCGCGCGCTGCTAATCGAATGATCGAAGCGGTTCTTTTTCAATTTATCACGAACGGTTCTGGCAACCGCTTGTCGCGCTGGTATGATAATTTTCACCATTTATTGCTAGAACTGGAAAATAATTTATTATCCGTCCGTTCGCTCGAATAGCTGCCCCTACTCAGTGTTCGATAAATCATCACGAAACGCTCCGCTAGAGAGCGCTTATGGGTTGAATCGAAGCGTTAGGTTAAGGGACGAGGGGGCGGTGGAAAGTATGAGAAGCACGTCCGCCGATAGAATCTGACCACCGCTATTGGGACTGTGGTTGGCCGCTGGCTATGGCCGCCAGTAGTTCCGTGGCGGCACGTAGAAATGCGATGAATGATTTGTTGGGCGTATTCTGTTCCGTGTCGATCGCCGTAAACAATGCATGAAATGTGTGGTTACGACATTCGACTAAATTATGTTTGACGACGCTTAGATGATGCCGGTGGTGGAGATTCGTGTGCGAGCATAGTGGTTGATTGTCCAATAGTTGTCAAAATGTGATCATGACCAACGTTGTTGTTCCTATTCTTTTCAGTGGAGCAGCAGGGTGTTTTGAAGATAATAACATTTTTGCAGCTTCATAAATTTCACTTAAATATATAAAATAGTTCATTAAAATAATAATGAGCTAACTAACATACACAACAATACATGATACGAATCAGGATCGGATCCCGTCATAAGTAACCCACGGGTAGTCACAAAATTTCTCATCGATTGTGAACTCCAGAACTCGAAATCGTGTCTGCAAAAAGCAATCACACATCCGATTATCTCATTTTTTTCTTATGGAAGACCACCATCCCGATGAATCAGCGAAATACGTGCATCAAACAAGAGGGGGATGGGCACTGATGCCATCCAGATGGAGAAGGTCGGATTTCATTCCCGGTTGCGCTGCGTTCCGCAGACGGCAGACGGTGTGCAATACGTATGCAAATTATACATTCGAAACCATCAATAAATGTTCAGGAGTTTTACTACACATTCAGGGGCTGCCTTGCAGTAACGAATTTTCTTCTCCGTGGTTGCTGCCTCCGTTCCATCCTTCCGTCATTACACTGCTATTTCTGGCTGAGTCCTCGCCTCGATGGCATATTTTCATGGTTTTACCATAACAATAAATGTTTTAAACGATTGTACACGGAAAAGATGGAACATTGGTCGTAGTACAAACAATGGTGCTGCAATGTGACGGTAGTTGACTACAATTTCTAGAACGAATATATGAACATTATTGAAACTCTCTGTAAAATTGCCAAAATTTATAAACATTATGAATATTTATATAGCCATTCCAAGGCAAACCGATATAGTGGTTCTCAGATTTTTACGAAAAGTGGAAGTTTTGTTCCTTATCATAAAATATGAGACCATTTCCATTTTAAGGTGGTTCGAAAAATATTTTTTTCCCTTTTTCCAAAAATGTTTTTTTCAATTCGTAACTTTTGAACCTCTGAACGGAATCAGACATAAAATTGAAGTCAATTAGCTAATCTTCTTCGGAAAAATATCAAAATGCGAAAAAAGTGAATTTTCCTTTCGTCATTATTGATTGTATTTGTTTTTTTTTTCTAGTTTTCATGGTTACAGGACAAAGAGCGCTATAATTTTTTTTTCTTGAAAGCTGCTGAGATTTTTACATACCATATCCAAAATCCGAGAGACGTTCTGTTTTGAGTTATGATTTTTCAAAATTAACCGACTGTCCGAAAAATAATTTTTTCCTCTTTTTTCCAAAAACGACTTATTTTAAAAGTTCATAACTTTTTTTGCTAGTGAACTGATTTAGATGTTCGATATATCAAATTAAAGCCAATGAGATAGTCTTCTTTAATAAAATATCACAATTGTGAAAAAAAATTGGACTATGTTTTTGAGATTGTTGATTGTATTTGTTTTTTATGGTTTACATGGTCTAGGGACCAGGGGCGCTATATTTTTTTGTTGAAAGCCGAAAGTTTGTTTTTTTATATAAGGCTGTCAAAAAAAGTCCTGCGGTATTTCCGCGAGGTGTGGTTGTAAGCGCGTAATTCTAGTTGTATTCATTGTATCGAGGCATACTATAGCTTGTTGGAAAGGTATTTTTGCGCGCTATAATATAGTCCTTGACAGTGTTTTGTTTGGTTAAGTCGTTCGTGAGTTATAGTGTCGCAAATATGGAGCAAAATAAAGAGAAAATCCGACATATTTTACAGTACTACTATGACAAAGGCAATAATGCATCTCAAGCTGCCAATAAAATTTGTGCAGTTTATGGACCCGATACAGTTTCCATTTCCACCGCACAACGATGGTTTCAACGTTTTCGTTCTGGTGTAGAGGTCGTCGAAGATGCGCCACGCTCCGGAAGGCCTGTCGTTGAAAATTGCGACAAAATCGCTGAATTAGCCGAGAAAGACCGGCATAGTAGCAGCCGTAGCATCGGCCAAGAGCTGGGGATAAGTCATCAAACCGTTATTAACCATTTGAAGAAGCTTGGATTCACAAAGAAGCTCGATGTATGGGTGCCACACACGTTGATGCAAAAAAACATCTTTGACCGTATCGACGCATGTGAATCGCTGCTGAATCGCAACAAAATCGACCCGTTTCTGAAGCGGATGGTGACTGGCAATGAAAAGTGGGTCACTTACGACAACGTGAAGCGCAAACGGTCGTGGTCGAAGCCGGTTGAAGCGGCTCAGACGGTGGCCAAGCCCTCATTAACGGCCAGGAAGGTTCTGCTGTGTGTTTGGTAGGATTGTCAAGGAATAATCTATTATGAGCTGCTTCCCTATGGCCAAACGCTCAATTTGGACCTGTACTGCCAATAACTGGACCGCTTGAAGGTAGCACTCACGAAGAAGAGGCCATCTTTGATAAACAGAGGCCGCATTGTCTTCCATCAGGACAACGCCTGGCCACACACTTCTTTGGTGACGCGCCAGAAGCTCCGGGAGCTCGGATGGGAGGTTCTTTTATATCCGCCGTATAGTCCGGACCTTGCACCAAGTGACTACCACCTGTTTTTGTCCATGGCGAACGAGCTAGGTAGTCAGAAGTTAGCCACAAAAGATGCCTGTGAAAATTGGCTATCCGAGTATTTTGCCAATAAGGAAGCGAGCTTCTATAACAGGGGTATTATGAAGTTGGCATCTCGTTGGGAACAAGTCATCGAACAAAACGGCGCATATTTGACTTAAAACAGATGATTGTAACTAATTTTATGAACAAATGAAAATTCAAAAAAAATACCGCAGGACTTTTTTGACAGCCTAATATAATGTATCCAAAAATCATGAAGGTGATGTTTTTGGTTTTTGAGTTATGATTTTTCAAAGTTAACTTGTTACACAAAATTCAACGGAGTCGATTAGAAGATCAATCGATGAACAGTTCTGCGATTGGACCCATGAACTTGCTCATAGTAAGAAAACGTGAATGTTTAAAGGTATTGATAACAAAAAACAAATTTTG
The DNA here is from genome assembly GCF_029784135.1 of Toxorhynchites rutilus septentrionalis. Classification (NCBI taxonomy): domain Eukaryota; kingdom Metazoa; phylum Arthropoda; class Insecta; order Diptera; family Culicidae; genus Toxorhynchites; species Toxorhynchites rutilus. The sequence continues at coordinate 100,573,543 of NC_073746.1, forward strand.
GGCGGGACAAAGTTTGCCGGGTCAGTTAGTACATAATAAATATATTTATCAATTCTTTCATGTGATTTGAAGTTATGATAAATGGACGACCAGTTTATATATAGATATATTTATCTCGAGCTGTGCATCATCTTGCCATTTAAAGGAAGAGAAGTAAAGGGCCATTTTGGATCAGGTAAATGATTTCGACTCTCATAGATTCAAATTTTTGAGTATTAATCTCATTTTTCCGAGTAATCTAAGAAACCTGTGTTTTTTTACGCCCCATTCTTCATAGATTCTATTGTCGATGAGAGTTCTTTCATCGTTGTCTTTGCATAAATACTTATTCAAATTATTGTGAGGTTACTTGCGTATACAAGGATTTTATTTTTATATTTACGAGAATCATTGCAAAATAATGACTGTATACTATAATTGAGAGGGTTGGTGGGATGACTAAGCCTTGAGAAATACCAGATTGTTGGATTCTAATTAGAGATTTGATAGTAATTATTGTTGTTTTGAGGGTCCTATTTTCAATTAAATTTTCGATGAAAAAAGTCTAGATAATCACGAATTTCTCAGTTCAAAAGACTTCTCAGTTCTGGGTACCTTCATGCTCGATCGGAATCCAAGTGCTGAATGACGCAGCTGTATCAGATGATTCTTTTTGATAGTTCTGCTTCAGAAGCACAGTAAATAAAAGATCAAATGTATGGGGAATTAGGCATGTTTTATCAACTTAAACCATTTATTTAAACTATTTACTGACTGGGAAATCGTCATGTTCGTCGCTTCGTCGCTTAGGATTTTGTACTTCTGGTACGATTTGCGATCGAATGCTCCTCTAATTTACTCCAAACTTTGCGAAATCGGCAAGAAAAAATGGCTGAACTTATCAATATGGAACGTTCACAGATCTTAAGGTAAGTTGAGATTTCTTCTTTCAAATAACACGCCTTGAATGTATTCCGAGGGGCAAGCTCCTGAATACGCGTGACCCCAGTGCAAGTTGAAGGAAATTTCCGAAAAATCCCCCGGCCAGAACGGGAATCGAACCCAAACACCCGGCATGATAATGTGAGACGCTAACCACTTGGCCACGGGTGCACTATGTTGAGGTAATACACTACGCTAAAAATTTGCCTGCAAACATTAGAACTTTCTGCGATATTTGAAAAATTACAGTGAATTTTGTAAAGAACTATAAAAATCCTGCTTTGGCACTTTTTTGAATCGATGCAAAAAAAAAACGAATAAATTTCTTTCCCTCAAAGTAACAAATTATCCTTGTGCAGAAATTATTGAGGTCTGCAAAACTGTCTTGTTATTTTCGTTGCGATGGTTGTTTATTGAATAATTCATCATCAAAGACGAAAGGGTAATTTTTCATTAAAACAGAAATATCTCTGTATGGGAAGGTCCTACAGGAAGATTCTAGGAACCAAATGAAAGCTGGTTGATAAGTTTAACTAGATTAGCTGTTGAATTGGTAAGCTAAAAACTATGCTAGTCCAGAAAACCATTGAAAAAAGGGAAAATTTTTATTCATTTCTTCCTGACATTGTTGTCCACTACACCAACACACACACACACACCAAGATAAAAATTTGTACGTAAAATATTCTAATATTTGAAAATTGTAGCTCTAAAATGATATATATCCTATCAATTTTCACGACGTTACAGAATTTAAAAAATCACTTGAAATTTCTTACTTCGCACTCTGTTTCTCTATTTTTTTTTGTCGAGTGTATGTCTTAGTTTTTCTTTGTGCCGTCTGTTCATTTTATTAGGTTCATTTAGCAATTCAGCTGTAACAGAGCCGAATTTATTTGTGTACATTTTTATCTATGGTAATATTGCTGTATATTACATAGTAGCCATTTTTTATCTAAGAGAATTCCTATCTCATCGATACACATTTTTATCTATTTCACAGTAGCCATGTGGGCGTATGAGTATCATTATTTTATCGATACACATGTCGTCTTTTTTCGGCATGAGAATATTCCTATTGTTCGATATTTCAAAGTTGGGCCATACACAGCGGAACTGTTGATATGGGACTTACCGATGCAGCAGAATATAATGTGAGTGGTAAGGGACTGGGATTACCATCACATGATGATAGTTGCGTGGACGTAGTAGCTAGAATAACACGCAAAGATGGTCAGTTGAGGCCCCTGAGCTATGAGCTCATGATCGTTCACTTAGTATCGGACACTAAACCAATTTGGATACGAAGACGCCCAGTTTTTTTATCATCATCGGAAAAAACTCCATTTTTTAATGCAAACGTTATCAAAAGCAATTATTATTATTTTATTTTCTTTTTTCCGGAAGTCAATTGACTTTCCTTCAACTTTGTCGAACATCATATGGTCGGTATTAAGACAGTCGGGGCTAAGCAACGAAACAAACAAAAAATGAGTTAAAAGTAGAAAACAGTCAAAAATTTCCTAGCCTACGTAGAATGTTGCAAATAGTTAGGTTTATGGGTTGTGTCCCATTCACCCGAAACACGTTTACCCGAAGCAAGTTTACCCGAATGTAACACATACCCGAATGACATTCACCTTAATGTAACAAATACCCGAATGCAACATATACCCGAATGGACATTTACCCGAATGAACATTTACCCGAATGCAACGTTTACCCGAATGCAACGTTTACCCGAATGCGACATTTACTCGAATGGGATGTTTACCCGAATGAAGAAGGAAAAATTCCGACAAATCAGTTTATGAGTTTTGTCGAATCTGCTGTTAGGAAGTTACGAAGTAAACTAAGAAATTGTAATGAGAAAATTCGAAAAAGATGTTGAAGACTTCGCTGTGTTATTTTTAGAAATTAGTGTAGGCACAATTGACATGCTGTCTTCTTTCCTTTCCGTATTGCTCTTTAAGACCAAGAGATCATTCAGAAATGAGCATGGGTTATGAAATATTCAGAAAATTAAACAGGTAACTTTAACATAAAAAATTTCAATGAAAATGTGAAAAGAATAGATAAGAAAAAATGGTACTTACGTATTTGCCGCCGCGGCGCAATTTTTATCATGAGTTTATTATTTCGTGATGAAATTTATTTTGAGATCAATGTAAAGGGCGAACACGAAATTATTGCGACACCGAAAATGTCATGTCGATTTTCTTATAATGTTTAGAATCAAACCAAAATTTTAGGGTAGTTTTATATATATATTTACTTGAAAAATCAAAAGAAAAGTTAATCGATGGAGCCTTGAGTGTAAAATTGAACGCATTTTCGCTTGATGCCCTCCACCAAAGTCTTTACAGTGTCATCCGGTACCAGTTTCTCAGTTTTTTTTCCATTTTCTTAACATGTCCTTCTAGTCTTTGACTGTCTTCATGCTCTTCCGAAGTTCCCGCTTCATTATTGCCCAGTACTGCTCCACCGGGCGCAGCTCCGGACAGTTTGGCGGGTTCATGTCCTTTGGAACAAAATGGACATAATTGGCCTCATACCACTCCAGGACACTTTTAGAATAATGGCATGATGCCAAATCTGGCTAAAATAGAGGAGATTCGTCGTGCTGCTGCAAGAACGGCGCTTCTCGAGGCACTCAGATTTGTAGATCTCGCCATTTACTGTGCCCTTTGTCACGAAAGCTCACTCCTCAGTCCGCAAGAGCAGATGACCTGCCAAACGAGATATTTGGAGGCGAACTTCGACATTTTCTTCTTCTAAAATTTGTCGTCCACATCGAACTTGCTCTTGCCGGTGAAAAACTCCAACCTCGGAATTTGCTTAAAATCGGCTTTTATATACGTTTCGTCGTCCATCACACAGCAGCCATATTTTGTCAGCATCTTCTCGTAGAGCTTCCATGCCCGAGTTTTAGCCGTCGATTGTTGCCGCTCATCGTGGTTTGGGAAGTTCTGTACCTTGTATGTATGTAGTCCAGCTCTCTTCTTTGCATTCTGGACGTAGCTCTGCGACATGCCGATCTTTTTAGCCAAATCACGGCTTGAGACGTTGGGATTTGCTTTAATCATCCGCTTCACCTTTCCCTCCGTCTTTTTGTTCTCCGGTCCCGGTTTTCTTCCAGCTCCTTTGCCGTGGTCCAACCTCAACCGCTCCTGGAACCGCTTCAACACTCTGGAGACGGTTGAATGGTGAATGTTCAACATTTTTCCCAACTGCCGGTGCGACAGGTCAGGAAATTCCAGGTGTTTGGAAAGAATTTGTTCTCTCGACTCACGTTGGTTCACCTCCATTTTCGTTGAATCGAAAAACACGACTTCGAGTTTGACAGCAATACACATCAATGAGAAAGTGTGCAAAATTTGGTTGATTTTTACCCAATGGTAAAAAAGTTGTGTCGCAATAATTTCGTGTTCGCCCTTTAATGGGGGCGAAGTCCCCATTTAACGAGGATAAGAAATCAAGGCGGCACCAAGCCGCCGAGGTGACGCAATCTGAGTAGGCCGCCGACCCGCCGTCGGAAGCGGACAGAAACGTGATGCACCAGATAAACGTATGGCGTCCGACGCTCGTAAACGGGCTGCGTCATCCATAAGAATGGATGGACCTAATAATACGTTATAAAACTGCATTCTTTCATTTTTGATTATTTTGAAAAGGATTTTATTCAATGCCATTATTTCTCGAATTGTACTTCCCACGAAAAATACTTTTTGAATGGAAATGAAAGTATGAAACAAATATGATCTTTATATACCACTGATCAGAATTAAATATACAAATACAAATACAAATATAGTAAAATTTGTGTATTATTAGAATATATTCTTCTTTTGGGTAAGTGTCGCTTTCGGGTAGATGTTACATTCGGGTAATTGTTACATTAGGGTAACTGTCGCATTCGGGTAAATGTAGCATTCGGGTAAATGTTACATTCGGGTAGTTGTTGCATTCGGGTAAATGTCGCATTCGGGTAAGTGCCAATTCGGGTAGATGGTACATTCGAGTAGCTGTTGCTTTCGGGTATTTGTTACATTCGGGTGAGTGGAATTCTGGTGAATGTCTTTCGGGTAACTGTCATTCGGGTGAGTGGGTTTTGGGAAAATGTGACACAATCAGGTTTATGGCATAAATTTATTTCTAATAATCAATTAAAACTGATAATAGTATGCAGTCAGAGTGGAACATGTTTCAGAGAATACAAAAATGTAATCACTAAACTGTGTCATGATTAATTCCAAATACAACCGTGGTCTTCATTAACTGCAAGTATGTTTTTTTTTCGAAATCACTCTAACCCGTTTGTCGTTGGAATACATTTTTCTTAGAAAATCGCGAGTTGTTCTTGGTTCACTCTGAATGAACACGTTTTTTATCCCATTTTTTATTTATTAGGCTCATTAGCATTTTAGCTGTAACAGAGCCGGGTTTTAATCGTGTACATGTACATATGTTTATGTTTCTATAAACTGTAAATTACACAGTAGTTAGTAGTAGCCATTTAGGCGTTAAATTTTCTGTTCCATTACATTATGGTAAATTACACAGTAGTAGCCATTTCGGCGTAAGGGTATTCTTTCTGTTCTACCATTGTTCAGCAGACCGGACAGCGGAGACAGTTCATATTGATCATTGTTGGGTTATTTATAGAACAGCAGCCTGATGTTTTTTGCAGAGCAGAGCAGTTGTATGGATGAATCGATCTAATTTCGACCGTGGATCGATCTTCATCGCTGATGATATTTGCGTGGACGTAGTTATTTTATAACAACACAAAGATGGTCAATTGAAGGTCCTGAATTGAACTGAATGAACACGTTATTGAAAATTGTTATTCGTCAATGTAAATTACGGAACACAAACATTTTCAGAATGTAGCAGTCCGATTTCGAAATCAAGTTTTTCCTGAAGAATCTTGTACTTTTGAGGAAGAAGGAGATGGTGAAGAACCAGTTACTGGACTGCGAAATTAATGATCGTCTCGGTTCTATCTTTTTTTTTTTTCATATATTTGATGAATGTAGTTAAAATATTATAGTTTCAGTATAAGATTGAGTTCAACTTGCGTGAATCAATAAGTTTTATTAAATTGGAGAGTGGCTTGCCCGTTAGGGAATTTGGTCCTTCCTGATGTCTCAAAAAGCAAAAATATGCAGAGCCCGACATGTGGTATTGCCAGCTTTATCTGATTTTTTTTAACTTCTAGACTAGAATATTCCCTTCAGCTATAACAATTTCCATGCTCTTCGTTGGCTGCATCTCCAATGCAGGACAATGCAGGATCTGGAGCCCAGAGATGGCAACCAAATTTTTGAAACTGTTGGAAAAATTCGACAGTGTCATGACAGTGTCAGTAAGTGGCATTTTTAATTTTCCTTATCCTATTTGTGGTCATACATTATAACATTATACTTTTGGTTTACGTTTTATGTCGCCCTAACTATTCCTGACATTTTTAATGAATGTTTACATAATTTTTGGAAGCAAAAACTCCTCGCATAGTTTTCAGAAATTCCAAATGAAATCATCCTAAAAATGCAGATTTTAAAAACTTGTATTTTTGATTCCAAGTGTGTATTCCGTTTGGGTTGGAGGAAATATGAGTTTTTCACAGCAATTGGGAATTTTTTGACTCAAGCGTAACTTTTGAAAAAGGCGTATCGATTTTAGTAATAGAAATCTTTGATAATTTATGTCTCAAAAACTCGTACCGAAATAGTGTGTTAGAAAGAGTTATAGAGTATTAATGGTTGAATATGAAAAAATGTACACTGAGAAAAAAATTAGTACTCTTTTTTTAATTACAAAATAAAAATTCAATTTGCAATATCCAAAATACATTTTTTTTAAATTTTTTTCTAATTTTTTCATACAAAATAGAAGTCATGCAGAAAATTAAAAAAATGGGCCCAAGATAGTAAAATTATTTTTGACGAACTTTGTGGAACATCGAATTTTTAGGAATTTTCGAAATTTCGAATTTTTGTATGTTAGCAGTCAGTTTTAATCACAAATTATGAATCCTGATGTTATTTAAAACAAAAAAGGTTATTATCAATCTCCTTCTAAATGTAGCCATTGTCGCAGGTCGCATAGAAAACAATCTTTGACCAACGTCTATCACTCACTTTATTCTTTCGAGAGAAATAAATTTGTAGATCACTGTTTGCACCTTAATTTGCTTAATTGGTTTCTGTTCAGTCGCACAACAACACTTTCCGGCTCACCCTTAGTACCGCACAGATCACACTAGTCCCGGTCTCGGTCGCCATGTCGCAGGTCGCAGGATCGCCATGTGGACACCCAGTAGTTTCTTTCGGTTATATGAAAAGACTTTCACGTACGCGTTCATACTGAGTCCGCCCAACTGGGTCAGACTCCCTTTTATTCAATTCGTTTATTTCTTACAACTAGCTACAACCTAAATTCTATTATTATGCGTGGTCAGGCGAATTGTAGTAAAACACATAACACATGTGTCCGAAAAGATGTCAACCGGAATCGAAAGCATAAATAGGAAACGTTTGCGCATTTGCGCAAGCATGTGTTTGTCATTAAATTCACGCTAGCGAAGCTAGCGAAGAAGTGCAAAAGTAAACAAAGGAAGTTAATGGTCAGCGCGTCATATTATGCAATAAATAACCATCGGAACCTTGGCCTGAATTTACGACATGGTTCGCATGTTTATTTTGGTTGCACAGCGTGACGCACTTGCTAGAATTTTGTTGCCATAAGGGCATGTGTATCGGGTTGTAGGTGGTCCAGTGATCCTGTTACACCATTCTCGAGATATTTAAAAAAATATTTCTGATTTATTGTCTTTTTAATAGTAAATAGGCCCTTTAAATATGTTTGTCGTGTTATACCATCATGTTCATGAGATTTTATGAATTCGCTTATAGTTTCCAACAACTTTTCCAAATACATCATTATGGTAAAGACATATGTTTAGGAGTTACGTTACGAAACATTCGAAGACATGTGGGTTAAAACAAAAAGTAACGAAACTAAAAAATCTTTTTTATCTTAATAAAAACAATCAATCAAAAAAATTGTTGGAAATTATAAGGAAATTCATAAAATCATGAACATGACGTTATAACACGACAAACATATAAAAAGAGATTATTTACTATAAAAAAGATTATAAATTAGAAATATTTTTTTAAATATCTCGAGAATGGTTGCATTTAAAAGGAGATTGATAATAACCTTTTTTGTTTTAATTCACATCAGAATTCATAATTTGTGGCTAAGAATGATTGCTCACATACAAAAGTTCGAAGTTTCGAAAATTCCAAAAAAATCGATGTTCCACAAATTTCGTCAAAAATAGTTTTACTATCTTGGGCCCGTTTTTTTAATTTTTTGCATGACTTCTATTTTATATGGAAAAAAAATATTAAAAAATACATATTTTTTATATCGCAAATTAAAATTTTAATTTGTAAATAAAAAAAGAGGACTAATTTTTCCTCTCAGTGTATATTTTTTTTCAAATTAAGCCAACTATACTCTATAATTCTCTCTAACACGCTATTCTGGCACGACTCATTTTTTTCGAGATGTAAATTATCAAAGATTTCTCTTACTCAAATCGATACGCCCTTTTCAAAAGTTACGCTTGAGTCAAAAAATTCCCAATTGCTGTGGAAAACTCATATTTCCTCTAACCCAAACGGAATTCACACTTTTATTCGAATCAAAAATACTCATGTTTTGTCATTTGTCGATTACATTTGGAATTACTCTTTTTGTTACTGTTCTACTTCTTAGTTTTGTTTTGTTTCAATCTATTCTGAAAACAATCATTCAACGGTTGCTGAGGCATGCAGCAGAAATGTTGTAAATGTATTTTTTTTTGTAATTTGGGAAAAGCAAAATTATTGTCATACCTTTCTAGTGATAAAATTCTACTCCAAAAGAAATATTATCCTTTCGCTTGTGAAGTCAATAAAATCCACTATTCGGATATCCCTAAATCCTTTATAAATCCATTATCGATATCCTGAATTTCGTTTTCGATAGCAAACATTTGGAAGACTGCGATGAACAATTGACATACGATTCCTTCCTATGATATTAGTTGGATCAATTATCGTCAGATTGATAATCAAAAGATCATTGAATTTAAAACCTTATCGCATAGGTCTTGAACTAAGCTACGGCGCTGTGTAAAATTTTATTAAATTTCACATGCATACTATGAGTATTCATTGATCAACATTTCAGTCGCAGCTCTTGTATAAGCATTATCCAAACTGACATAATTTTTGTGATCGACCTGAACGTTGTTCAAATTGGTTAAATTTTTTCACTTGATCAACCATGAAAATAAATCCAGAAAAAATTCAGAGCGATTCGTAAAGTTCCAATATACCTATGACAACACTTACCAATGGAAAGCCATCGTCAGCCATCGCGTGGCTGACGGGTGTGGCATTTACAAAAGTTTCAACTTTAATAGAGTTTAAATTTCAGCAAACCAACTGTTCCGTTACGGACTATTACTGAGAGAGAAGTAAATGTTCTTACATAGCGGCTGGATTCTCTCAGGCACATGTTTACATGCATATGATACACACAGAGCCATACTATGGCAAATACATTCTAGTGTAAACACGTCTGGGCGGGGAATAATATAATTTGGGAAGTAAAAAACTTGGAAGTAACGAAGAACTAAAAAAAAGCTGGAAGAAACTCTAAAACTTGATATTTTGTGTCTGCCAATACCGTTCTGAATCATATTTCGGACAACATCATATTTCGGACACTTTGTTCTAATATCTTGAAATGCTTAATGCACTGAAGATATAACTATAAAATTAATATCACAATTGCTTCTTTAGAGTAATCCCTTGGTTTCACTATCATTTCACATGAGAACTACATTTGAATTATAACATGATCGGCAAAAATCTGACAACACTACTCACTATCGTTTGTGTTTGACGTTTCCTTAGCGTGAGCACGTAGAATTTACCCGTTCATAAGTATTTAAATTTCTCCCGTGTTTCATCAGTTCTTATTATCGTTTACAGTTTACTGTGATTGCTTGGTAAGTGTTTCGCAGTTGACTATAAAATGAAATCAAGTGTAATGTAATTTTCGTCCAAAAAATTACAAAATAAAGTGTCCGAAATTTGTTTTAGTGTCCGAAGTTTGATTCTTATTCGCTTCATTTGAATAGCATTTTATTCGATTTTTTTTATGTTTTTAATCAAATAGGTACCAAAGTAGAAAGCTTAAGAGCATATTCAATTAATTTATTAAAAATATCAACCAAATAATACCTGTGCATTAAGTTTACATCTGTTTTCTGTATCATATGCCTTAAGCGTCCGAAATATGATTCAGAACGGTACAAATGAAACACAAATTTCTGCATTACACGAGATTTAATCAAGTAAATGAAACCAAATTTGGCATGTTAAGGTTTTAGGGTGAAATACATGTTTTTACGGTGGTTAGATACTCCCCCCTCTCTCTAAGGGAGGGCTGCCATACAAATGAAACACATCAACCTTCTCTTATGGTGAGCTGTCATACAAATGGAAAACAAATTTCTGCATAACTCGAAAACTAATCAAGCAAATGGAGCCAAATTTGGCATGTGAAAATTCGGGGGCACGAAACGTTTCTATGGTGAATAAACACTACTCTCCCCTCTCTAAGGGGAGAAGGAGGGAGGGGTCTGTCTTTATTCTATCATATTTTCTGTATCAAACATTTATTCCATGTAACGGAGAAACATGTTATTTGCAAGTGGTTGAAAAATTTTGAACGAGAATTGTGTCTGAAAAAAATCTGATATTATAATGATGAGTTTTTCAGGACCCTCATTGACCATCTTTGTGTTGTTACAGAATAACTACGTCCACGTAACAATCATCAGCGATGGAGATCGATCCACGGTCGAAATAAGATCGATTCATCCATACAACTGCTCTGCTCTGCAAGACACATCGGGCTGTTGTTCTATAAACAACTCAACAATGATCAATCAACTGTCTCCGCTGTCCGGTTTAACTGGATAATGGAAGAACAGATAGAAAACTCTTACGCCTAAATGGCTACTGTGTAAATGTACCATATGTAATGGTATAGAAGGAATACTGGCGAA